>NC_086328.1:11206604-11834104 GCF_036172605.1 Pelobates fuscus
CTGACCGGCAAGCACCGAAACGCTCAAGCACTCAGAGGGAAAAATAAGGGACTTAAAGTTGGTGACTAGGACGACAGCCGACCCAGCGCAGCTACAGGAGAAACTAAGCAGCTGCTAACCCGGTATAAGGACAGCCCAGCAGAGAACTGTACTTTCTTTAGCATATGTTAACACAGTTGCTATAATCACATAGTTTCAAAATGTCTAAACCTGAATGTATGCTTTACCCGGCAAGCCCAGTGACTCGCTGCCTCCCGGCGGTTAATCTCAAGCAGTGTGGAGAAATCTACACCCGATATTAGTTTGCATAGCCTATAATTTAACAATCGTATACTTTTGTAATTACTACTCCACTAAGCATGACCAGCTCAGATATAATTGTTTTATATATTTCTAGCTAGCGACTAACAAACATAAGAAAAATCCCACTGTAATTAATGCTGAAAAAAAGATTCATCATATTCTATAAAAATGTGCATTGACATAATAGCCATGTTTTAAAGGTCTACTGAAAAATGTGAACGTGAGCTGTTGTGGCTAAGTTTACAACGATGTTAACCATGTGCACGCAAAAATAAAGAATTAAAAAAAAAAAATAATATGAAGCCCTTCCTCACCCACTTGAAAAGGAAATGTTGATCTCACACTCACAGATACAAAACCAATGTGTGAGGAGTCCTCTATTCAGTTCTGTGTAAACCAACAATGCAGGTGTGGAATTTGCAAACTTGCATGTCACACTCCGAGACCAATCAGAGATCTGAACCAGTTCTTGGTTCATTTGTACAACTCTATTACCCGTTATGCTATACATACAGTCAGAAGTCTATTTAAAAAATACATTTATATATAAATGTAATATTGAGCCATGCAGTCTGTAGAACTCTACACAGGTTTCAGTATACAGGTTTAGCATGCATTTACAAATTGGGCTTAGCTAAAGGCAGTGACGGGTAACCACCCAACTCTAGGTAAAAAGTCAAACCATTAGAGACAGTTTGGTTACTTATATTGGGGAGCATAAAGCAGTTCAGCTTGCTGAAGTTCTTTGTGTGTGTGTAGAGTGTGCTCTTTTTCTTCAATTGTATTAACGATGCAGATTTCAGTAGAAATAATCACTTTAATTGAGATTTGAGCCCTGTTATAACTCTCTGGTTATCAGACCGGAAGTCTTTTTTCCCTAGGAGTTTAGCACTGTGGAAATAAAGTCGAAAAGCAGGCACCTGCACAAAGCAGCAGTGATTATACAGCTGCTAATTAAATAGCTGGTCAGCAGGGTTTGTGTTTATTTTTGAATTTTAGTTAGTCTGAAATTAACAATTCAGAAAAATGTATGGGCTTGTGAGATTCTGACCCCCATTATTTCCTACAGGGGTATTATTTTGCGAGTAGCTTTATAATTTGGTATACTTAAAAAGTGTCAAACACAAAGGTATCAAATTAAGGAGTTGTCCACTAAATAGCTGAAAGGCTAAAAACTAAGAAAATTAATTTTCTTAAATTTGATCTGTCGGCAGTTCGTTATTTAACTCCCTAATTTGCTATCCTTTCATGGGATTTCCATATTTACAGATACCAATAAGGGAGCTGTGACAAACTGCCATTTGCCACTGGGCATTGGAGAGGACTTATTGCTAGCCTCCTGCCCTGCGACTATGGCCCTGGAAGGTATTGCCCTTTGAGACTTGCATTTGGGCCTAATGGATCTTGGTATACTGTCTCTGGCCCTTTAACTGTGTTGTACAAAGAAAGGGTTTGTACATTTAAACTGGCACTTCGAATGCAGTCAAAGTGCCGAAGCCGTCGAAGTACCGAAATCATCGAAGTGGCCGCCATTACAGTTGAACACGTGGCGGCGGCCATTTTAATCCAGTCGAACGCGGTGAGCTGTACCTTCCCCTACCCTTCGACACTGCGGTTGGAGACCAAGTCCCGTTCGAAGATTCGAACACACGTTCGAACGGGACTTTGTCATTTCTGGGTGTAAAATAGACCTCTTGTAGACAATATAACACCACGGAAACACAACCCTGGTTTCACTTCGACACTTCGACAAAAGTCGAAGTGAGTTCGACAATTCGAACGCCGCCTTCGAATGGAACTTTGTAACTTTTCAGGGCAGAAATAGACCGACCGCACAGCCTGAATCTGTGGAACTGTTTTGGGCATGAAAATGTGCTTGCGGTCGGTCATAAAGGACTTTCAGCTAACTCTTTAACCCCTGGATGGAAATAGCTGAATTTTGGATATGTTTGTAAGTAAAGTGCGCTGATTATTAATATGTGGTTTTCATAAAGATTGAATGTATAGTTTTGGAGTTATAAAAATGTATAAAAATGTTTTAGCTTGGAGATAATTGAGTAGATACAGTAAGAAACTCAATTATCTCCCAAGCAGAGGGGAGGGAATATGTGGGATGTAACCAATATGTGATTGGTTAATGCTTAATTGCCTGTGGGCGTCTCCCTTGCAGGGGAGCACTGCATAAAAGCAGAGTCCCTGTCATTAAACTTCAGAGTTCTTCTTGACCCTCAATACGTAGCCTTGTCTCGTTATTGGAGGGAGCTGCTATATCACACTGGGGATTGCTATGCTCTGCATACTCCCTTGAGCTTTAATCACTTAGCTCTTTTGAGAGTTTGTTCCGGTTACGCTCTCCTTGGAGGAGAGGTCTTCCCCACACAGTCCTGGATGCCGGAGGTTCATACATGGTGGAAGGAAGACGGCGCGGCTCCAGTTAAGCTATGGCGGTTGTGGAGTCTGCGGTGGCTGTGGTGTCGTCTGCAGTGCTTGGAGTCCTCAGGAAGCGCTAGGAGCATCCGTCAACGGAAGGTGTCCGTTACAGGAGCTATCTACTAAACAGCTGAAAGTGTAAGCTTAAAAAAAGCCCTTTCTAGTTGTTGAGCAAATAACTACCTAGTTTGCAATCCTTATTGAAAACAAATGGACCCAAAATAATTTGTTTTGATTCGTTCCAATGTCAGAAGAATTTAGATTCAGAACAAAACTAATTGCAAATGTCTAGTGAGAAGCCCCGAATAGTTATACTAGATCTTCTCCTACATTGTAAGCCTGTTTAAACAGGGTCTTCTTAAAGCCCTGCAGAATATGAGCTATATAAATGCCAATAATGACAATTAATAATCGGCAGCTATTGCAAACCAAGATGTAATATACTCCCTGCAAGAAAACATGCAAAAATAGTTAGATTATTTGGAGTATATCTACTGAAAATATTTTCTATGAAGTGTTCCTCTAATATTCTTATATATGCATACACAAACACAAACACACACACACGTTACTTACAAAAGAAATTTTATATATACTTTTTTTTTTTTAAATTACACCATTTTTGCCCTCTTGATATCATGTGTTTTCGACATGGTATAGAGCTTGTGTAGGGGAAGCCCTTGTGGGAATATCCATTGCATGTTGTGAAATGCAGAAAGAGGTTGAGTGATTTGTCACATTAGGCACTAGTCTGAGGAACATGTGACTCATTTCTATAGGCGCAGGTCATGGGACTTGGTCTATACTCTCTGGTTTCCACTGTAATGAAAACTGCACGGCTCAGTTTAGTGATGTGGGTTTTAAAGCCAGTGGGCACAGGTTATGAACTGGTATGTGTTCAGTCTGTAGAAAAGCAGCCACACTAAATCTTGAATTGCCTGGAAATCACATAGTGTTTTGTTCTGAGTGTGGGGCCTCACAAAATCATTAAAAGCCAACACAAGAACACAGGATGCAAGATCAGTTCAAGGATAAAACCATAGTTTCAAACTGCCCACTAGCTGCTACCGGACTGCAAATCACTGGCTGGTAGAGTAAACTGGAGTTTGAGTCCAACTAGTTATCAGGGACACTGTTCAATACCCTCCACTTAAACACCTGTTGTGGGGAGGGAAGGAGCCAGAAAGGGATGTGTTATGTTATCACTGACAAGGGCCCCTTCCATCAAACCCCACAAAAATGAGTATGTTAGTGTCATGCTTCTCCACAGCATCCAGTGCTCTCGGTGGAATAAATGTCCCTTTTTTTGCTTCTCTGCACAGCGCATGCATTTGCTAGTGACTTGTCTCTGGTGTCGTCAATAGTGGGATACCAGAGAACAAAGGTGGAACATGCCTGTTGAGGTGTTGAGCATGTGTGGGGATGCTCGCTGTGGTGTTGTATGTGTTTGTAGTGTGCAAAGGGTTCTGTTTGTAGAATACTATGTATGACTAAGGGCTGTAGTGTGTGACACGGATTTGTGGATTGCTCTTACTATGGCTTGTAGTGTATATTTGCTGCTATGCACTGTATCACTGGAGCAGAGTATGGATCAAGTCAAAATTATTTCTGAAACTCTGAATTCATATATCGTATGTAAGCCGAAACAGACCCATTAACTTTCCGTGGCCTTACCTCTCTTGCATAAAAACATGGCACATTTTATAAATAAAATAAAACAAACAAACACATGCAATATATTTAGCACAGGGGTCTGAACTGAGGTTTGCCAAAAAAAATTCCTGTATGTATACAAAATGTCCAATATCCGTGTAAGAAAACACTGAAATGACCAAGATTTAAGAGTTTGTTAAAGACTGAGTGAAGTTCCATACCTCTGTAACGTAATTCATCTGGTATTCCTGAAGCTGCTGCTGAAAACCAAAGTTTGGGTCGACATAGGACCTGACGCATTTCACAGCTGAAAGACACTCTTCCCAGCTCAAACTTGTCACGGTCATGAGATAAGCCACCACAATAGTTGTGCTGCGAGATACTCCAGCCAGGCTGTTGGTGTGGAACAGAAATGCTAAATTTAGTTTAATGAGATGCTCTAAATGCACCGTACAGCCCTGTGCAATAAGGAGCATTTTATAAATACAGAATACCCTACATAATAAAAACAAACAGCCGGGAGCAAAAAAAAAAAAGCCCCAGAAATTAAGTTGGGATTATGGGTTATTTTTCTTGAAAGCCCCAAACAAACTTCATATCCAATTGGCTCATTAGGAAATAAAATGTAAATAATTTCTTTTTTCAAGGTCAATTTACTCAACAATAGCAAAGTAAACCTTCTACAGCTGTGACGTTTGACTCACATTTCTGATAGGAGTCATAATGACTTTGTGAATGAATTGCAATTTATAACAATTTTTTTTTTGTACTATTGTTTCTTTGTGGGCTTTGTTTTTGCCCACATTTTGGTTCTGTTCTAAACATTTGTATAAAACCAAGTTTTTATGTAAATTATAAAAAAAAAAAAAAAAGTACAAACCAACTGGTAAAGCCTCTTTAGACTCCCAAGCAACCAGAAAAGTAGATAATACAACAGTATCAATTCACCGAATTCTAATAAACATGAAAATTGAAAGAACAAATTCTCCAACTCAGAGCTAGTCACGGCTTTGCTATTTTGCTAAATTTTGCCCACATAGCCATTTAATTTCAACATTTCTGACATTTGCATTTGGTTTAAGTCCTTCATAATGTTTTAAACAAGGCAATGACGGCCTCTAATTTCCAGGACTGCAGCTCCCCAATTTAGGCCTCGATTAGATCAGAAATAGCCGTAATGGAAAAAAACCCTAGTCAGGTCTGTTTTCTGTTAAGCAAGTTTGAACTAAAATTTGAAGTTTACTTGGAATTCCTGACAATTCACACTTTACTGAATAATCATGTGTATTCTGCTGATACCCAACTAATGCTTTTTGACTTTTTTGCAATAAATAAAGGCAATATCTACTTGAATAAAGATGACCCAGGCAGAGAATAATTTGCGCTGGCTTTTGTGGGGGGAGCTTGTGAAAATGAATTTGAGATTGTAGAGTGTAAACGTGTTGATTTTACTCACATGGTGCAATGAATTACCCACATAAGTTATGATATTAAAGCTCCCTTGGTCAGACTGTCACATTGTAACACGATGCCTCAATCTCCCCACTTTAGTCTGTCACAAGTATTCTCTACCTTGTAGACATAACTCTATATTGTTGCCAACATCTTAGTCAGACAAACCAGCTCCACCACTCTGGTCTCTGGAGTTTTCCACCATTCATAAAACTAGCGTGAAACCCACTACTTGTCATAGTGCCTGAGCAATGTTCGACTCCCCACGCCTTCAGGTCTGTAACAAAAAGGAAGCTGTGACTCCTTCTGCTGCTTTTGTAGTCACATGCTGAAAGGCAGCCACAGCTATGTACCGCGCTCCATCATCCTCTGACTGTAACATGTTCTGTTTTTATCTATAAACCAAATAGTGGGCGTCTTGGATCCAATGACATCTAATTGTTCCGTGTTTTCCTTACTCTGACTAACTAGTGGTTTGTTGGCATGCCACCTCTACGGGGTTCTAGAACGTGGCTCCTGGTACTGGTGTCATACTGTGGAAACGTTGGCAGGTTTCCATCATGGTGTTGCTAGTTGTGTCACTATATGATTACCCCTTCCCTCCCAGATAAAACAAATATAAAATAACTTACCAGTGAACTAGACATCCACCGCCATGGAGCCGAGACTCGTGAATAAACCGGATACACTTTTTAAAGTGCTGGATCCTAGTGTGGAAACGGGAGGGTTTTATTACATGAGATACGAGAATATATAGGACAATCATAGGACTAAAACACATATTCCTTCTGTGGAATGTCACGTACTACACAAGGGGTGGCTAGCAGGTAATTATACAGCATTTCATCCCCTATAATGCTTTTCCAATATGGGAAATTTGGAGTGTAGATTCACACTTGTACAGCGGTCGCTAATCACTATTGTAATAAATGTGTAAGTGGTGTACCCTCGGCTATGAGGGCTGGCAAACAGCAGGGGTATGGAATTTCTACAACAGCTATGGGTCCTATTTAAGTCTTTGCTTTACAGCAGAAGGAGCATGCGAAATCAAGAGGTTGGTCAGCCTAGATTACTCATGACTAGCCACCAAGCAGTTTGACTTCTAGATCATTGAATTACAGGAAAAACACCAGGAGCCTCCGCCGAATGGGAGATACAGTGACTATAATTAAGATTGTAGCTTGGGGTTGAATTCAGTTAATCACGGAACCTCGTTCACATGACTACACGGAGAATAGCATTTAACACAGAAAACATGGTCAGTTTGTTTTTGCTGCTACTGATCTTTAGGAAGCTGTCAGCAGAAAATAAATAAATGCTTCCTCGATTCGCGGTCAAATTCAGTCAGTGTGTTTGTCTAGGAGATCAGGCTTTATTTCAGCTTTCTCGCACATACCCGGGTTCTCTCTCTGCCATCTGCCCAAGAATTACTTTCCGCTAGCACTGGTTTCAGCCATCCATACAGGTCAGACTGTCTAGAAGTGAACACTTACACACGGCTTTATGAAAAGAGTTTCACTAGGAAACACCACCAGTCCCCAAATTAAAAAGGGTTTTTATTTTAAAAACCAGGAAGAATACATTCTTATAAAATGATAATGTTTTACATTCCAGAAACAACCAATTTGTAATTAAATTACATTTAAACCATAATTCCTTCTCTTTAATTTCTAGTTTAGTGCATAAACCTAATAAATTGCAAGTTCCTCCAGGATATACTGGATTTTATTTTTTACACCAGAACTCCCATATGTAATAAGGGTTCTGATAGGGTAGCCTAGTGAGGGTAACCCTATATTGAGCATCAAATGCTCCAGACAAAAAAAAATTAAAATATATACTTCGTCTAAGGAACCCTCACCAATAAAACTTCCATAAACATTATTAGTGAATTTATTAAATATTCATGATCGTCGAATACCACTTGAAACTAGGAGCGGTCTCATAGATCAATTGAAAGATTTGAAGGATAATACATTTAACATGTTTTTGATAAAATAATTAAATACAAGGGAAATGTATTAACCTTCAAATCTTTCAATTGTTTTATTGATCTATGAGACAGCTCCTAGTTTCTCCATGATTATTTCTTTACTGACCACACACCAGTGGTGGATTGTCCAACAGTTTTTATGTGGGGGGAAAAAACTAAAACAAAAAACTGCTGTAGTTTAGGACTACATTTTTATTTGGTGAGGGGTAAGCGCAATTTAAAAAAAAAAAAATGGTAGGAAAGTAGATTAAACATAATACCGCAATAAGTGCTTATCTGTGTGCCAAAATAATAAAAACAAAACAACATTAAGAAAATAAAAATATCTGTGTTTCTGTAATAGGTTTTAGTGGTGCAGAGTATCTCATACATTAGGCAAAAAATTATAATATATTTGTAGTCGGGGACAAAAGCCGTATACATGATAAGTTAGATATATGAGCAAGTCGGTTGTGGTGTGCCGAAACCGACGTATCGGGTAGGCCTGTAATAAAAGAGGGCCCACCTGTAATAGTAATATGTATAAGGGGAGAGGTGGGAGGGATGAACCAGGCAGCATCAGCCCTGTGGTGTAGGGGTCCTGAGTTTAAATAGCCGGGTAACCCCTCCCACAACTTCAGGCTACGCCTTCCAATATATGAAACAGACAGTCAAATCTGTCCTGTTTCAGCATACTTTGCACATGCCAAAGCTCTTTTAATTTGTATGTGCCCCCCATTGATTTTCCATTTGGGTAGCAGAGCCACCTGCCTATGAGTGGAAGTATGCTATTGGTCTCTCTCTTTAGCACAAGGGCATGGGGTAAGAGAAGTCACAGGAGAGAGAAGCAAGAAGCCATCTTGGAAGTCGCACAGAGATAGCAAAATAGCAGTAACTTCTGGCCCATGCAAGGTATGACTAAAAGGACATTTAAGGTCACCTAGACCACCTTATGGCAAGAAGAGAGAACACCAAGGTTCCAAAATTTGCCTCCCTGGTTCAGGACAGATCATCTTCAATAGATAGATGGTCTATCACTCCAATGGGATTTCTCCCTAATGTACATCTTCCCTCCAATAAAGCTGATCCCAAGAATTATTCAAAAGATAAGAACAGACAGGGTAGTGGTTCTAGCAATCATTCCGTACTGGCCAAACAGGAGCTGGTTTTCAGACTTGAAGGAGATGGCTTCCACGTACTGGGAACTTCCAATCTTAAAAGCTCTGATAGAAAACAGAGTTCCCTCTGGAAATTCTACAGATGTTCAGATTGCCGCATGGCTGTTGCAAGGCTAATCCTTAGTCATCAGGGTCTTCAGGAAGACAGGGTCCAATTACTCCTTCAATCTACCAGATGTTCCACCTCAAAGTTGTACATGAGAATTTAGGCAACATTTCTACATTGGTGTAAGGAACATCAAGGTCTTCAAGTACATCCTTCGATTGATTCTATTTTACACTTCCTTCAGGATGGGCTTCACAAAGGTCTGGGTGTTTCCCACTTTGACAGTCCAACTGTCTCGAGTTTTTTTTCTAGTGAAGGATTTAGCGTTGCATGTTCTAATTAGGAGATTCTTCAGAGCAGTAAGGCTTCTTAGACCACCCAGGAAGTCATAGATTCCCTCCTGGGATCTTTCTTCAGTCCTGCAAGCGCTCTGTGAAACTCCTTTTGAACCTTTGGAGAAGGTCCCATTGAAGAATTTTACACTCAAGACGGCCGTCTTGGTGGCCATCACCTCTGCCAAAAGAGTAGGTGAACTTCAGGCTCTTTCTTCATCGGACAAATTAATTATAATCCATCAAGATAAGGTAGTGCTCCATCCTAATCATTCCTTCCAAACTTTATTGCTTCTAGATCTAGATTCTGTTAATCAGCCCATCGTTTTACCTTCCTTCTGCAATAATGCCACCTCGCTGCAGGAACTAAATTGGCGTAAACTGGATGTTAGAAGAGCTTTACAGATCTACCTTTCAAGAACTGCCAATTATATAAAATCTGATCACCTGTTTGTCAATTTCTCTCGGTTGATTGATTGATACAATCAAGATGGTGTATGCTTCCAGTAACCTTCCTATACCTACTTCTCTTAAAGCACATTCCACAAGAGCAATGTCCACATCATGGGCAGAAAAGGCTCATGCTTTGCCTGAAGAAATTTGCAAGGCGGCCTCTTGGTCATCATTCAACACCTTCATCAGGCATTACAGGCTAGATGTATTCTCATCCTCTGAAGCTGCATTTCGGCGTAAGGTGCTTCAAGCAGTTGTGGCGTAAAGCCCACCTGTAGCGGAGGGTAGTATTAGAGTCCACGATCTCCGCTGGTATCATAGGTAAATCCACAGTCAGCGCTGAAAAGTAAGGCAATATCCCAATCCTCCCAATAACCGGACGAAACACAGTTTGGGAGTCAACTAACTGGCTTTATTCACAGGCTTGTATATTTATACAGTTCCCCATGCAAGGGGTTTCCTGACAGAGGTTTCAGGGGATTTCTACCATAATACAGTGTAATTCTCCCAAGGTACATTGCTACACGAGAGGGATACTCCCACTAAAATGGACGATTAAGTGGATTATCCCCTCGTGTAGCAAAACTGACAATTCACCTTAAAATCCGTTTTATAAGTTTTATACGGTACATTTAACTAACCGAACGTTCGGTAGATAGCTGAGGTCCGAGCGCATCTTTTGTGTGAATACCGCTCAGATCCCAGCTGAATTGACCGAACGCTGCAACAAATACAGTTTACATCGAAGTTCCCCTCAAACTGTCGATTATACTTGGGGGAACGATTCTACCGAATACCGGGCTCCCGAACGGTCTGGAAGTCCAGCGGTGTTCGTGTCGTCGAGTAGCCGTTTTCAGTTCCAGGCGCTCGACGACCAAACACCGCTGAAGAATAGCGAATCCAAGATGGCCGACCGCCGCATGGTCGGTAGCCGAACGACGGCCACCTAGGAGAGCTTCTAATTACCGATTGCAACATTGTTGCAATCGGTTAACGAGTGCCACACGCTTCTAAGTGTGTGGTCTATCAGGGGAGCCCGCATTCGTTCCACGAACAGCCCGGATAGCCGCTGTTCGGCGAACGAAGTACTTGCATGCTGGTAGCTTACGGCTGCCAGCATGCAAATTACCATAGCATAGATACACAGTACATTTACATCTACCACACAGGCTACATAGCAGAATACACACAGCACATAGTACAGACACCCTTTCTATATTACAGTCCAGAAGTGGCTAGGTTTGCCACACCACCCAATGGGAATCTTGCTTTATCCCAAAGGTACTGCCACCATATGCGAGAAAAAAATCATTTTTACTTACCGTAAATTCTTTTTTTCCTTAATATGGTGGTAGCACAATACTCCCTCCCTCTGAATTAAAAATGTATTTGTTGTATTTTACTTGTGTGGTGTGTTTTCTTGCTACGACTGAGGTGGGTTTGCCGGGGGACGCTTTTAATTAACTCCTATCTTATAGATACTTGTCCCAATTAAGGATGCATAACCCACAGGTACTGCCACCATATTAAGAAAAAAATAATTTACAGTAAGCAAAAATATCTGTTTTTATTGCACAATTAAGTGGTTAACAAACGGCATTCTAGGTCAGAGGCACGATTGCGAAGTTTGAAAAGGTCTGGGCTTCATGGATAGACAGTGGAGTGGGCGATTAGGAGATGGGGGAGATGGGCTCATTCCCCCATGCCCCTCTCTGAGAATTTCTAATCACCTGTTAATTCACTCCATGTTTTCTCCCTTAGCGGGACTTTCAGGATCCTGCTGGGAGGTCTGCAGGGCGCAAATGGCCCCATAGATGTCATACATCTCGTAGTCGTCGAAATACGGTACACCACTTTGATTACATACACTGATTATCAAATGTGCGGATGGGTTCCCGCGTCTCCCCCTTTACACCTCCCTCCCTCCTCCTCCCCCCCCCCAGACTCCTCTTTTGTTCCTCACTCTAATTTCTCTCTCTCTTTAATACTTTCTATCACTATTTTTCTCTTAACTCTGACTGGTTCTTCTCTCCCTTTCCATCTGTCGGTACCTCTTTTGCCCTGCTTGCAGGGAGCTACAAATGCCTAGGGATTGTCTTGATTCGACGGAGCATCCATAGAGGAAACCTCATACTCAGGGATGGAGAGGGGAGATGTACCAGAGTAACACATAGTTCAACTGAAGCAATGAAATTATTCTTCTGGTTAACACGACTCATGTGATAAAGCCAGTCATGTTTCTTTCTTTCTCTATTTATAATAAAATTGGGTGGAGCACCATAAACCTATGTGGCCCTTCATGGCAGATGTGCAATCACCATATCCAGCGTTACCGACTGTGGTTTTTTGGTTGTACTTTTATGCGAACTTCCTTTATCTGTAACGGCCTGAATGTGTTCATATGGTTTTATATATGATATTGTTACTGTTGCATATGATGTTGAAACCTTGTAATAAATAAAGAATAAAAAAAATAAAAATAAAAAATGGCATTCTAATAACTCCCAACATGTTAATTTAATAAATTGGTGTTTATTTTTTATATTAATATGGTGGGAGGTCCTCATGCAGGGAGAAATAATAAAATGGGAGAGTTTAAGAATGTATGCAGCTCAAATTCAGCTCGGTAGTATTAGAACAGCATCAACGAGCACTTTTAGCACCATTACCAACTCCACTTATCTGAGTGATTATGGTGTAATGAGTGCTTGGATGCAGTATTTTTTTTGTCAAGCAGTTTAAGTGCATTAACAATGGCATACCTCCCAACAACACCAAAGTCACCAGGACGGTCCCAACATAGGGTGATGCCCTGCTGAACTAATATTTAAACACACAAAATAAATAAATACAAATACTGTGCTTAATACAAAGTTGTGTTTACATAAACCCTACAACATAAACAGCAAACATGAACCATATTTAGACAAAGTATAAAATTCAATTCAGTTTTGCAATCAATGTTCTTTATATCAAGAAGATCTGAAGTGTGATAGTAATCCTTTTTTAGATCCTCACATGCAAAAATATGCAGCGTTTATTTTGTTTGTTTTATACTACATTACGGTGATGTCCAAAAGTGATGTCCTAAGCCTGGGAACATATAAATTAGAAAGACACGGGGAGCTACTGTTTGACAGCACTAAAAGAGAATTTGTACATGAGCCTACGAGTCAGACTCAAAATGTAAGAACTCTGTTTTCCTTGATGTATTTGACTAAGTTTTCAGTTTCTCCGTATCACTGGGGACAAAGTTTCACATAATACGACTTATTTTTTAAGCAAGGTGAACTTTCCCCAGTTTCCAACCATAAAATCCTCTCTATGTACTTTATGCAGGTTGTATAATAAAGACAAGAAAATTAAAATATCTGCAAAAATAGATAAATTAATTAGGTTTCCTTCCTGTGGTATAGCTCTGTAACTACAAACAAAAGACAAAAAACAAAACAAAACAAACCTTATTCAGAGAAATTTCCTCTAAAACTATTTGAAAATGCAACCCAAGAACTACACATTAACAAGTGACGTGTTGAGAATTTTGTTTTAGAGTAAAAATCCTTACCGAGACATCATTACTTAGAAAAAATAAACCGTTCTTTACAAATAAAGCCATACTCCAGGTACCCACATTAGGATTAATAACTAGATAAGGTAACAGGGACACTATAGTCACCAGAATCACAGCTTGATGTAGTGGTTTTGGGGTCTATAGCCAGTCCCTGCAGTGGTAGCATTGTAAACACTGCCTTTTCAGAAAAAAAATAAATAAAAAAAGCAGTGCTTACATTGCTGCCTAGTAACACCTCTAGTGGCATTCACTCAGACGGCACTAAACGTGCTTCCTGTGTCAGTGCTGCATGGAGGCACTGAACTTTCCCTATAGAGAGATACATTGATTCGCTATGGAAGTCCTGTCAAAAATAGTTCCAGGCCGGTTGCGGCTAGGTCCCAATCATTTTACGGGGGCTCCTTTGGGCTGAAGAAGCGAGTGTTCTTAGGTATGCCCTGTACCGCCCCTCTAAATAGCACTCTATTAGCACTCTGGTAAGGGGTCAAAACAGTGGAACAATTTGACCGGGCTCAGGTGATGCTTGTGGCTCAGCCGGAGTTCAAGAAGAAATATGGTCAGGTTCTGCGCAAGGCAGTGAGGTACTCCAGCTCTCCCTGGCTACTAGCAGGCACGGTGGAGTGTGATGCTCTAGGGGCTACATTGATGGGAAGGTAGGGAGAGCCAAAAGAATAGATATAGCCTTTTTAAAGTTTTAGACGGGTAGATGGCATCCGCCACAGCCTCCCAAGGTTTTCCTATAGGAGAGCATTGGATTGGTTGAGATCAGGATTTAGCATCTCAGCTGTTGCGGCGGAGCGTGTGAGAAAAAGGGAGTAAAATGACCTTTTGACTGCGTTTGTATTCCTGACACTATAGTGTTCCTTTAAAGTTAGAAGCTGGGATTTTCTGCTATATTCTTTCTTTAATTCTTTATTTTTTTGCTCATCCGACGGTCATTATAGAAATAACATCACGTCCAGTGGCGTACATACCGGGGTCGCAGGGGTCCCCCCGGTATGTACCCACAGGGCCAGCCTCTTCTCCTGGGGGGCCCAAGAGCCGGCCACCTCAGGGCCCCCCCGAGGCTGGCCCTGCTGTCACCAGGCTGGCGGGCGCGCGAGGGAGCACTCTCCCCTGGGTGCTCCCTCTTCAGCTCCCTCGCGCACCGCACTGAAACCGGAGCCGGAAGATGACGTCATCTTCCGGCTCCGGTATCAGTATGCGGTGCGCAAGGGAGCTGAAGAGGAAGCACTCAGGGGAGAGTGCTCCCTCGCGCGCCCGCAGGACCAGCCAGCCAGCCGGGTGACAGCACTGGACCCCAGGGAATCCCCTCAGCTCTCCCACAGGTAAGGAGGCTGAGGGGATAAAAAAAAAAATACAAAAAAAAAACGTGTGTGTGTGAGAGAGTGTATGTTAGAGTGAGTGAGTGTGAGTGAGTGTATCTTAGTGTGAGTGAGTGTATCTTAGTGTGAGTGAGTGTATCTTAGTGTGAGTGTATCTTAGTGTGAGTGTGTGTTAGTGTGAGTGTATGTTAGTGTGAGTGTATGTTAGTGTGAGTGTATGTTAGTGTGAGTGTGTGTTAGTGTGAGTGTGTGTTAGTGTGAGTGTGTGTTAGTGTGAGTGTATGTTAGTGTGAGTGTATGTTAGTGTGAGTGTATGTTAGTGTGAGTGTATGTTAGTGTTAGTGAGTGTGTGTGTTAGTGTGTGTGTGTGTGTGTGAGTGTTAGAGTGTGTGTGTGTGAGCGTGTGTTAGAGTGTGTGTGAGCGTGTGTTAGAGTGTGTGTGTGTTTTAGTATTAGAGTGTGTGTTAGTGTGTGTGTGTGTTAGTGTGCGTGTTAGTGTTAGAGTGTGTCTGTGTGCGTCTGTTAGTGAGTGTGTATGTATGTTTGTCACTGAGTGTGTGTCTGTCAGTTAATGTGTGCGTGTGTGTCTTAAGCACTTACCTTTCTCCAGCGCCGGACTCCCTTGGCGCTGGGGATCTCTCCGCCCCGATCCGCCTCTCAGCTCCGAATGCGCATGCGTGGCAAGAGCCACTCGCGCATTCAAACCGCCCATAGGAAAGCATTACTCAATGCTACTCAATGCTTTCCTATGGACGTTCAGCGTCTTCTCACTGTGATTTTCACAGTGAGAATCGCAGAAAATCCTCTAGCGGCTGTCAATGAGACAGCCTCTAGAGGCTGGATTAACCCTCAGTGAAACATAGCAGTTTCTCTGAAACTGCTATGTTTTCAGCTGCAGGGATAAAACTAGAGAGACCTGGCACCCAGACCACTTCATTGAGCTGATGTGATCTGGGTGTCTGTAGTGGTCCTTTAAGTGTATGTGTTTATGCATGCACTGGCGTACATACCGTGGTCGCAGGGGTTGCAGCCCTGCGACCAGGTTCCCGCCGCCATGTGTTGCGGCCCCAGCCCGCGCAGAGTAAGCGCGCGCGCGGGGGGGCCCCACGGATCAGTTTTCGCACCGGGGCCCCATGGGTTTGTGTACGCCACTGATCACGTCAGGTAGGTACAAAGCTATAGCAACAATTCAACATTAATGAGCAAATACGGTAAGCACAGGAAATGTACAGTGAGAGCTGTGGTCAGTAAGGGGAGTTTCTTTTAGTTATATAGAGTTCCCAGAGTATACATATAATAGGCAAACCTGTAGACGGCCTATGAGATAATTAACGAGAAGTCATTTCAAATTTATATCAATACTAGGAGTGTTTACTCTAGATATGTCAGTGCAAATGAGTGTATGCAATGAGGCTAATAATAATAAATCCAAAGCTAAAGTAAAATAATTGAGATCGGGTTAGAGTGCAGTATGCATTAATGCTAGGCTATCAACCAGGCTTAGGCAAACTGGAGGTCACTATGTTGGCCGTTGGGACGTAGGATAATAGGTAGGAATCCTCGTGTAGGTTTAAACCTCTGGGAATAGCAAACAAGAGGGAATATCTGCAACTGACACAGAGGCCGGGGGAGAATCTTAAAAAAAAAATGGGTCTTTGTAGCCCTCGTCAGGAGACTGTAATTAAAACATTTCAGAATGTGTTAGACATGTAAAAGAAGATAAAAATCAAACAAATATTAAACAAAGTATAACACCACTCCGGTGCATGGAAACGCATGGGTAGCCTCAGGTAAAGGCTGCTGCGCAAGTGTCCGACTTGGACAAAAGGAGTGACCTTCGCTAGGTCCCACTGGTGCAATGATGCGGGGGCGCAGCGGGGGCCAAGCCTGGCTATGAAATCTTGCAGGAGGCCCAGGGTCTCCAGCACAGCGCCGCTTCTACCAGATCATGGACGCTGTAGGTAGTATCGCCTCGCAGGACCTGAAGCGGTCTCAGTTTCCTCTACTGTAGGGTTTCTCCAGTGGGATCAGCATAGAATGTGAGAAATATCTTCTTGAACATATATGGTAAAGTCTTTATCACCGCCGTCTTGTCCATGTTGCAGGTAAAACGTGTCACCAGGTCCCTAGCGGCAGACTCCGGTGCTTAGGAACTCTGGAGGTCCCATCGATTGTGATATTCGCGGCTTGTTTGGGAGTCAGCACAAGATGTCTCCCTGTCTCCGCACAAGATGCGGGAGTTCCACTGGTGGGATTTCATCAGGTAACTTGAGGTTGTTGAGGCACCATGCATCTTCTAGGAGAGCGAAGCATTGCTCAAAAGGTAAGTTCCTGTTTCTTAAGACTCTGCACTTTGGTGTCAAGAGCAGTAAGCTTTTGGGACTGCTGCACAGATGCTGCCGCTATGGTCCCCAGGCGAGTTACTAGGCCTGAAAGGTCTGAGCTAAGATTAGCCACATCCTCCTGTATAGTTTTCTGGAGATTAGAGAGTAATTTCTTCAGAGCGGTCATAGTCACAGGCTGGGAGTCATCCCCCCGAGTAGCTGTGTGAGGTTGTGGAAGAGAACAGGATAGCAGATTTCCTGTACATTAGTAGGTCATCAGAGTCAGAGAAGTCATCGATGTTGGTGACCATCTTGGGCCCACACGTGCCATGCGCTTGCCTCAGCAGATCTTCAATGTTTATACCCGTTCCGGCCTTGTCGGGTTTGTTTTTTGGTCTTGCAACCAATGGCAAATTGGTGTGCCTGCACCTCAGTTTTCGGGTCGGGGGACTGCTTGGAAAGTCAGGAATATAGTGAGATGTTACGGAGCCCATACAGTGAGTGTCAGTCTGCTGCAGCTGCTTGGTTCCACCACTCTGCGAATACACAGCATTGCTCTTTAGCGTATATATTTTGTCCATCTCCTCTTGCTCCAGGTTTGTGGTTGTCAGTATAGTTTTGATTAGATTCCCATCTTACTACTCTCATTTGTCAGCGTGAAAAGCAAGACTATTCTAGGGAAAATAAATTAAATGTAATACTGCCGGCATCACACATAAATCTACACTGATAAGGCAGATTGCGTGTTCAAGGCACCCTAGATTTTATATACATGTAACATTCTAAAATTATTGCATTAACCAAATGAGCTTACACACGTGTGTTTTGCTTTTGCACTCTTGAAAAACACACAGTAGAAGAAATGACTTTCAGATAAACAGAAGTACTAGAAAATGGAGCTGGTCTCTCAGTCTGAATGGTGGCTGCCTCTGCCTACATTAAGTGGAAATTTGAGGAAGTGTTTCTTCACAGAAACTGCAGAGTTCAAGGAAGATGCGGTTTATGTACAATCGTGAGAAACAAACCCGTTCGACACTCTGGCTGCACAATGTACCACATAGCACAAGGGACTGGTATCTGACACATGCCATTCATCTCACTCTAAGGCAATATCACAGTTAAATGACTTTCTGATGAGCGTGACCCCATGTTGATGCATTATATAGAGAAAGAACCAGGAAACCAGAGAGAGCCAGCACCAATCAGGGACCTCTCATTAAAGTTTGACAGGATTGGCCCTTATCTAGAAAATGCTGTCCAGCATTGGACTGTAGTTCATCCGCAGCAGAATAAGATGATAGCAGATAATGACCTTAAAGGGACTCTCCAGTGCCAGGAAAACAAACTGTTTTCCTGGCACTGCAGGTCCCCTCTCCCTTCCACCTCCCATCCCCGGTTGCTGAAGGGGTGAAAACCCCTTCAGTCACTTACCAGAGGCAGTGACATGTCCCACATCGCTGCTTCTTCCTCCGCCGCCGCTCCTCCTCCTCCTCTGCATTACGTTGGCCGGTGGGCGAGACTGATCCCGCCCACCGGCCGGAGAGACCCAATGCGCATGCGCGGCAATGCCGCGCATGTGCATTAGAGCTCCCCATAGGAAAGCATTGAAAATGCATTGCAATGCTTTCCTATGGGGAATTGAGCGACGCTGGAGGTCCTCACACAGCGCGAGGACGTCCAGTGACACTCTATACACTCTATGTGCTATGAAGCAGGAAGTGCCCTCTAGTGGCTGTCTGGTAGATAAGTGCCCTCTAGTGGCTGTCTGGTTATAAAAAACGGCAATAATTACACTTGCAGGGTTAAGGGTAGTGGGAGTTGGCACCCAGACCACTCCAATGGGCAGAAGTGGTCTGGGTCCCTGGAGTGTCCCTTTAAGGACACATAGCGGAAATATTAATGGTGGCTGCTCTCCCTTTTCTCGAGGCGTTCAAACAAGATGGTAGTGTAACGTGGTTCACATGTGGAGGAGTTTGCCATAAGGTCGCTGCGTATGCACGTGATCTGCTCTTTTTCCTTGAGACTACCCTAAACTCCCTTCCCAACTTACTGGTCGGCATTCTCGACATACGGCAAGCTTTCAAACCTTAAACTCAATGCGGACAAAATCATAGGCACTCCCAGTTGCTTATGCTCAAGCAGAGCTCAGTCATTTCTGCAATCAGTTTGCTTTTAAATGGTGTGATGGCAGTCGGCTAACTAGAGACCTAAGCCAGCTGTAACAGGAGAATTTCCTACCCATCTCTGAAGGGACAGATTGTGTGTGTTGTGATTTGGTAGAATTAACACGGCCAAGACAAACCTCTTTTGCCTCTGTTGCTTTATTTATTGCAAACTATCCCTATCAGCATGCCAAAAGCTTTTTTCCAATCTTTTAACTCAGCCCTCGATTTGTTTGGAAAGTCAGCCTGCCCAGGGTTAGACAATCCCAATTATCTCTGCCAAAGAGGCTAGGTGGAGTTGGCCTCCCACCAATTCAGACTTATTACCGCGCCGCTCATCTCCTCAGGCTAGTCGACTGTCACGCAGTCTACACGCAGAAATTATAAATAAATCTCAAGCATATGCAAGTCAAAGGACGTCTTCTCCCCCAGCCTTGGTTGGTGGAACCACTCAAGGAGAAGCTCGTACGTGAACACCCACTAATCGGAGCTACTCTGAAGGGGGTGCTCACTCCAAATGACTGCTTGCCTTACCACATCTCCATCCTCCCAGACACCTTTAACCTATAACCCTATGGTAGCAGGTGCAGTCTCCACCAGAGATCTTGGGGTCCTTGAAAACTCAAACTCAGACTGGGTCCACACACAGCAATGGTGTACGTCCAATGGCTTGCGGCGCCTGCTGGAACGGCTTCCGGAGTGACCACCATCTGGCATGCAAAACTTCAGTTTATCACCAAAGAGCTCTTATACTTCCATCCCAGGCAACTCCCTTCCTTTGATGTCTTTGTGCCAATAGAGAGCACCCCCAACAGGGTATATCGTTACTATATGCTCGGTATATCGCGACTTGGGAACGGAACACCAATGTCACCCTCTTTGATAACCAATGATAGAAGAATCACATCCTGACCCATCAAGGTACAGCGAGTACCAAGATGCATGAACTAAATTACAAGTTGATCACATGCTTGTGTCGTACTTCGGACAGGCATCACCTTATGTACCCTAGAGCTTCAGAGATATGCTGGAGGTGTGAACATCAAATTAACACTGAAATTCACATATGGTGGTCATGCCCTGAGATCTCCCCGTTCAGGGACAGGATCCATGGTCTAATTGGAAATCTTGGACACCGATCTACTGAAACAACCCCTTCCTATGCTTCATCTTCATTCGAAACGTGCTGACCAGTCACCTGCTAAATGCTACTATGGGGTTGATCCCTACAAAATGGTGCACGGCGGACATCCCCACGATACGGTAATGGTTGGCTAAAATATAGGAACTATACAATATAGAAACATTAACAGCATCACTTCAGGGCAGATCGGACCAATGTGTGCAGTTCTGGACTCCTTGGTTGGACTACATGTCCTGAAAGTAGGTAGGCTCCAGAGGGCTCATTTGAGTAGCGTTAAACCCCATGGAGTAGACTAGTCTGGCCCAAGTTGTCCGGATGAGTCTGGCGTATTTGCTGATACAGGACTCCCTTTTGGGGACAGTCTCAGGAGTGGGGGACAGATGCCGAATTTCCCAGGGTGGAGCCAGCCCGTGCAGCACTGGTGGCTGGTAGGGGGGCCCTCGAGGGGTCACCTCTACTGAGGTGGTGGGGTTAAAGGCTGGGAGTTGGGCACGATGTTGTGGCCTCCTTCAGGCAGCAAGCGAAAACCATACCTGGAAACATAGAAACATAGAATATGACGGCAGATAAAAACCATTTAGTCTGCCCAATTTTCTAAATACTCCCATTAGTCCCTGACCTTATCTTATAGTTAGGATAGCCGTATGCCTATCCCACGCATGCTTAAACTCCTTTACTGTGTTAACCTCTACCACTTCAGCTGGAAGGCTAATCCATGCATCCACTACCCTCTCCGTAAAGAAATACTTCCTGATATTTTTAAACCTTTGCCCCTCTAATCCCAGGACATACTTAAAAATGAGAGAAATCTCAATGTATCTTTCCTGGTAAAATATTTTATAAATTTATAATTTAAGACTACAGTATGTCCTCTTGTTGTGGTAGTTTTTTTTCTTTTAAATATAGTCTCCTCCTTTACGGTGTGGATTCCCTTTATGTATTTAAATGTTTCTATCATATCCCCCCTGTCTCGTCTTTCCTCCAATTTATACATGTTAAGTTCCTTTAACCTTTCCTGGTAAGTTTTATCCTGCAATCCATGAACCAGTTTAGTAGCCCTTCTTTGAGCTCTCTCTAAGGTATCAATATCCTTCTGAAGATACGGTCTCCAGTACTGCGTACAATACTCCCAGTGAGGTCTCACCAGTGTTCTGTACAATGGCATGAGCACTTCCCTCTTTCTACTGCTAATACCTCTCCCTATACAACCAAGCATTCTGCTAGCATTTCCTGCTGCTCTATTACATTGTCTGCCTACCTTTAAGTCATCAGAAATAATCACCCCTAAATCCCTTTCCTCAGATGTTGAGGTTAGGACTCTATCAAATATTCTGTACTCTACCCTTGGGTTTTTACGTCCAAGATGCATTATCTTGCACTTATCCACATTAAATGTCAGTTGCCACAACTCTGACCATTTTCCTAGTTTACCTAAATCATTTGGCATACCCCTCCTGGATCAACCCTGTTGCAAACTTTTGTTTCACAAGGACCGATGTCTGACTATTTGATCAGGTGGAAAGCATGTGCTGGTAACATTTGCACCAGCGACAGCCAATCACCTGCGAGATGATTACTATGATCAAAGAACAAAGTTTCATATGAAATCTGTAAAGGCCTAGTCAGGATCTACACAGTTAACAATATAAAACGGGATTAAGTGATATACAAAAAAAAAAAAAAAAGACACACAACATCTGCTGAACCCTCCCTTCCCTTCTTTACTTTTGTATCCCTTTCCCCCAATTTGTTTTCTTAATACGAAAATATAAATGGTAAAAAAATAAAAAAAATAATTAAAATTATCTCTAAAAAGTTTACGGTTCTGAAGGATGACTATAAGAACTGTGTGTTAACATGAACTTTCTCTGAGAGGTTACTATATGCATTTGTGTCATTTTTGCAAGCTACTGCAAACGTTATGACAACTGATTTCTCTGACAGCATCTAAAGTATTTAATTGCTAGTATTTAGAAAAAAAAAAGTGAAGCGAGTTAAATTATTTGAACAATTTTGGCTATATGCAATTCTCAGTCTGGCCACAGGGGGGCTCTGATTTAATATCTGTTTTACAAGTAAATAGTGCTCACATTGTTCTTCCTTTAACATAGTTGCTTATTTTAGCATTGTTTAATTACTCATAAAATCACCATGGCAAACATGGTATTGCGCATAAAGGTACTGAGTGGTGTTGTATCCTTCCTGGTAAAAATATTTTATTAATAAATAAATATGGGAAATACATTGGACTAAATTCTGGAAGATATTTGTGTATGGTAAGACAAAAAGGCTCACCTGTAGAGACATGGGTGTGTAGCTTATAAAAGTGATGGGAAATCTATGCAATATGGCACACATAGGCATCTATCAACCCTGAAGGCCCAATTAAATGTGCTCTTATAACTTTGAGAAACGTGCAAGGGATAATCAAGGCACAGCGCAATGCTAAACATCTAAACATTGAAGTTATTGAATAATAAAAATAAAAAGTTGCTTGGAAGGGAAGGAAGAGACTGTGAAAAGATTTCCGGATGAGGAGTCTATTAAGATGGTGGAGATAGGAAGCAGGGAATAGATACTATTGTGAGGACGGCGATATGGTGAGAGAGTAAGGCTGAACAAGAAATCCATGTGGATTAGGAGGTTCTGATATTTTAAGAAAAAGGAAGATGGGAGAAGGGGTTGGAGATAAAAACCCTTACAGAGTTATTCATTAAATCGAATTTTAACAAATTAATTTGGAAAAACAAAAAATTGAGGAAAAACTAGCGGATTTAAAGAAAAAAAAAAAATCTCCAATTTTCTATAGTCACAGCTTGGCTACTTTTTTGTGCAATGGCAGAACAATAGCACATTGGGCCCAATATCATGGTATAGCAAAGAGATTACAAGTATTGCATTGATCACAGAGCTATATATCTATCTGGTATGTATACGGTCGTGTTTCCAAAAGAACAATCCACCCAGGAGGCTCCTAGACATCTAGTAGGTAAACGACCAGAACAATTAAGGCCTAAGAAATAAGATATTGGCTTGGCTGTCAGTAAGTCAATAGGAACACCAAAAATTAAAACGGTTGCTCCACATCGACTAATTTTGTGAAGCAGTGATAGGACAACGAGGTACCTAGATCAGCGTGTGCTCTCCAAGTTACACAGTATGAAGAAGTTCAGGCCTACTTTCCCATGTGTAGGTAAATGTGTTTTTCAAGCATGGTTATAGGAGAGGCCCATAGTTGTCATTAGTTTTTCTCTCTATTACAGCCCTCCAAGGAGTCCCAAGACTTACCTAGTGTAGACCAAACACCAATTAAGGCTCACACTCCGCCCTCTCTGTGGTTGAATGTGCTAGAATTGCACTGGGGATGTAGGATTGGCTTTGAGGTAAGTAGTTGCTCAGCAACAACGGAGTAGATTGGTGCAGTCTATTTTGTCCATTCTGCCAAAAATCAGCAGAGATTTTGCGAGATATTACTGGACATCTCAATGCGGTACATGGAGGAGCTCATGGTGGCCACCATGTAAAGTTGGAAGCCATATCTTCTGCATAGTCTTACGGCAGCATCATGTGGCCCTAAAGTAAAAGGGGAGCCTCCAAGATGTGGACAGGGACCAATCCCGCCAGTCCATAGAGGAGCTAATGGGGCAACAGCATGGCATTGTTGGGGCTCCGCTTGTTCTGGGCTGGGAGATCGGCCACCTCACCTGTCCACGATGCTCACTAGGCCAATCTGTTGGTAGCAGAGGACCCGGTCTACGGTGGAAGATTGATGCATTAAGTTACTCCAAGGCGGACTAGTCTGTTCTGAAAGGCAAGTCTCAACCAATCTCAAAAATAACGCTAAAAGAAAAGCTTAAATTATATTGGGAGAGAAGCTCTCCTAAATTGTGTCCATCTGCCATGGCTGTCTGTTTACCCCAATTTTCAGACATTTCTTTAAAACATGAAAAAGAAAAAAAGGAAAGAAAAAAACAACAACATTCCTCTAAATGAAGAGGGAGTTATAGAAATAAAATGGATATTAAAGATGTAAAGTGTATTGCAAAAAGTATTCGCCCCCTTGGCATTTTTCATGTTTTGTTGCCTCACAACCTGGAATGAACATGGATTGTTTGAGGATTTGTTTTAAATATGTTTATTGGTTTCATGTCTTGAGTTCTCTTATCGGATAGATTGTTATGAAAGCAAACAGTTGCCTGCGCAGAGGCTAAGGTATCGGTTCAAAAAGGTCAATGCAGAATATCACCTGCGCAGAGGCGAATTAGTCATGACATATAAACATATATAAACTTTGCGGGAATGCATTTGTACATATTTCAGCACAGACTGCGTATAAGGGACAGATTTATTATGTTACGCTAGCTGCTCGTGTGCGTGAGGCTTCATGGTTATGGATCTTATAACCGCGCTTTGCGGGCTTAAACACATGTATGCCTTAATAATAATGTCGAGAAAACTAATAGCGCAAAAAACTGCATGCATGGTATACAAGCTCAGATTAAGGTATCGGTTCAAAAGGGGCAATGCGGAATATCACCTGCGCTTAGGCGCGTTAGGCAGTACATATAAACATATATAAACTTTGCAGGGATGCTTTGGTACGTATTTCAGCGCGTTCTGCGCATAAGGAACAGATTTATTATGTTACACTAGCTGCTCGTGAGCGTGAGGCTTCATGGTTATGCATCTTATTACCGCGCTTTGCGGGCTTAAACACATGCATGCCTTAATAATAATTTAAAGAAAACTGATTGCGCAACAAACTGTATGCATGGTATACAAGCTTAGATTAAGGTATCGGTTCAAAAGGGGCAATGCAGAATATCACCTGCGCTCAGGCGAGGTAGGCAGTACATACAAACATATATAAACTTTGCAGGAATGCATTGGTACATATTTCAGCACGGACTGCGCATAAGGAACAGACGTATTATGTGTATTATGTTACGCTAGCTGCTCGTGAGCGTGAGGCTTCGTGGTTATGCATCTTGTAGCCGCGCTTTGTGGGCTTAAACATATATATGCCTTAATAATAATTTAACGAAATCTAATAGCGCAGAAAATCTGTACGTAATCTCTAGTCTTATACGTAGTTAACATGTATCATAGAAGTTAAACCAACACGAATGCATCATGTGTATAAAAAGTAATTGTAGTTGGCCTGCGAGATAGGTGGCAGCCATCTAGTGGAGCTTATGCAATACTGGGTATTTTGATGCAAATAACGCTCCCATACCATCCTTGCATATTTATAGCGAAAATATATAGGGCAATCAAAATGAATGGCAAAAAATTATGGCGCTGAAATGCAGTATCAATATTAATAAATGCAGAGAGGATAAGTACGAAAGCTAGCAACAATATATAAGCATGGCAGATAGTAACTTATATGGCGGGTGTGTGGCAGTCTAATGGAGGCCTCACATGTCTCTGCTGCAGTACAGTCCTCGGGTCTCCGAGCCTCCGCCCGTCCTCTCCACACCGGCCCCTGCCCACCGGCTGGGTCCTCCGCGGTGCCGTGGGCACTCAGGGGCAGAGATTGTCCACCAGACCCCACCACAAAGTCCGTGGTCCTCCCGCCCCATGCACCTCCCCAGCATCACATTGTGCCCTATAGTGCGAGCACCCCCATGTCTCACCCCCTGCCGGCCTCACTCTTGAAGCTGGTACACAGTCCCAACGGGCACCGGTCCGCCGGTAGGTCAGCACTTTCCCGCCCCACAGGGCTCACGGCAGCGGGGACATTGGTCTCCGGGGACCCCCCACCCAGAGACCAGGGTACTCACTGCTCCGGTTGACGCGTGGGCAGTGCGGAGATTCCGCTCAGCGCTCGGTACCTTTGGGCCTGTTCGAGCTGTCCATGCCAGTCCTTCCTTGTATATTCTGCTGATGCCCACCGGATGTGTGAAGGTATGTAGAAGCGACTCTGAGTATAAGCTGGTGCGGTTCCTCAAGTCAGTGCCTGATCTGCCATTTAATTTTATGGTAATGCCTCTAAAAAGTGCTATTGCCGGTAATGAGGCTCTCTCTGTGTGGGTCCAAACCTTTGTGCTCCCGGTTTGGGTGCTTCCTCGGGCAGGTGTTTCTGCCCCTCTGCGTGTACCTCCAATGTTGCTGGCTGGCTGAGTTCCATGCAGCCGGTGCCAGTGCAGGCGGTCGGCATCCGAACCTTGCGGGGACTCCCGCTGCGATCCGCGCCTCCACCTGGAAGCCGGGATATCCCCCGCCGGCTAATTGGGGGGGGGGGGCAGGGCCGTGCCCCGAGCCTGGTTTCTCCCCCCGTGAAGGAGTCTGTAGCGGGGTGTCTCTGATCCGCAGTGTCGTGCTGCCTGTAATGGCCGCTAGGATTCTGGCTCTCTGCCACATGTAGGCCGGTCCCGGCCTTCTCAACTTGCCTGGCTTGCTGCGGGCATCATGCAGGCACCTGGGGTAAGCTGGTACCATTATTAAACGGGGTATTATGTATTTGGGAGGTCAGGGGTGGTTATTTTAATGCCTTTCTATCGGCATAGTGCAGGAGCCCCTGTTAATGGCGTCCGATCGGCCCGGCGGCCCGGCCCCGCCCCCCTTGTTTGAGGATTTGCATCATTTAATTTACAGAAATTGCCCACAACTTTGAAGATTTTTTTTTTATTTTTTTATTATTGTGAAGCAAACAACAAATAGGACAAAATAACAGAAAAAGTCAATGTGCATAACTATTCACCCCCCTAAAGTCCATACTTTGTAGAGCCACCTTTTGCAGCAATCACAGCTCCATGTCGCTTTGCATAAGTCTCTATGAGCTTGCCAGATCTTGGCACTGGGATTTTTGCCCATTCCTCCTTGCAAAACTGCTCCAGCTCCTTCAAGTTGGATGGTTTGCGCTTGTGAACAGCAATCTTTAAGTCTGACCACAGATTTTCTATTGGATTGAGGTCTGGGCTTTGACTAGGCCATCCCAACATATTTACAAGTTTCCCCTTAAACCACTCAAGTGTTGCTTTAGCAGTGTGTTTGGGGTCATTGTCCGGCTGGAAAGTGAACCTCCATCCTAGCCTCAAATCACGCACAAAGTGTTACAGGTTTAGCTCAAGAATATCCCTGTATTAAGTACCATCCATCTTTCCCTCAACTCTGACCAGTTTCCCAGTCCCAGCTGCTGAAAAACATCCCCACAGCAGGATGCTGCCACCACCATGTTTCACTGTGGGGATTTTGTTCTTTGGGTGATGTGATGTGTTGGGTTTGCGCCAGACATAGCATTTTCTTTGATGGCCGAAAAGTTAAATTTTAGTCTCATCAGACCAGAGCACCTTCCTCCATACATTATGGGAGTCTCCCACATGCCTTTTCGCAAACTCAAAACGTGCCACTTAGTTTTTTGCTGAAAGTAATGGCTTTCTTCTGGCCACTCTGCCATAAAGCCCAACTCTATGGAGTGTACGGCTTATTGTCGTCCTATGTACAGATACTCCAGTCCCTGCTGTGGAACTCTGCATCTCCCTTACTTGTTTGGAGAGTTCCTTGGTCTTCATGGCAGTGTTTGGTTAGTGGTGCCTCTTGCTTAGGTGTTGCAGCCTCTGGGGCCTTTCAAAAAAGGTGTGTATATGTAATGACAGATCATGTGACACTTAGATTGCACACAGGTGGACATCATTTCACTAATAATGTGACTTCTGAAGGTAATTGGTTGCATCAGAGCTTTTTATGGGCTTCATAACAAAGGGGTGAATACATACGCACATGCCAATTTACTGTTTTCTATTTCTAAAAAATAGTTTTATGTATATATTTTTCTCATTTCACTTCACCGACTTAGACTCTTGAGTTCTGATCCATCACTTAAAATTCAGATTAATAATACATTGAATTTAAGGCTGTAATGTAACAAAATAGGTAAAAAGTCAAGGGAGGGGAGGGGGGTGAATACCTTTGCAAGGCACTGTATGTTGTAATGAATGTAAGTTATGAAAATAAGTTTAGGGCCTGACTCACAATTCAGGAATGACTCAACCACTCCAGGCACCATAACTACTAACAGCTTGCTGCAAAGTCCCTGCAGACGTACCTTTTACGTTTATTATTATTTATTATCGTTACAATCTGCCGCACACAATCTTTTAGTTGACCCGGAATTATTTTAGGACAAGTATAACTCTTTCACGTTAACATCAGCTTCTTCAATAATTCTAGAAAACTATACTTGCCTAATAGAGCTTCAGGAAACTGAAAGAGGATTTACAACTTTTCCCAGAAAAGTTAACAATTCAATTGTAGCTCACTTTTGCTTTGTATATTTGGAGGGGAGGGGGGAATTAACAGGCGTCACATATGAAAGAAAAAAATTACAAATAAAAAGGACTGTTTGATACCATGATTAACCATTGCTTGTCAAAATTGAACAGCATATTTAGTCCTTCTGTCATGTTATTATCGGGCACCTAGATCTGTATTTTCCATCTCTACCTCAGTTTGTGGTTATGTGGACTTAGTCACAACCACAGAATCGACACACTGTCACGCCTTTTTAGCTGAAAGGATGCATCAATCCATAGATTTTTGTGAAGATACATCTACATCCTGCTTGTATTTTCCACAATGTGGCACAAAGATTTGAAAGAAATGAAACTGATCAGTGAATTTAAGGCGTCTTTCTGATACGTACAAGAGAGGAAAATATGAAGTATCTGTCAACTTACAGATTCTGGCTGGCTGAATCAGAGGCCGCTATACAGAGGTAGTTCATTTCCTGCAAAAACACAGACAGAACATAGTATGATGTAATCAGGAATATCTACATTCTATATCCTCGTATATACACACTGTATACTCTAATCACCAACGATCGCTATCCCAGGTAAATAGAAAGAAAATGCCATCACAAATAATTCAGTTAAACAATAACGGGTTATCATAAAATAATTTTAAAAGTGAATCTATACAACACAAAATAATAAAACAAAATATAATTCAATATAAAAAGGTTGTAGATCTTACCAGCTGGATTAATATATATATACACATACATATTATTCTGACCTAACTTTCAATGTCCTCACAGAATAAAAATATAAAACATCCACACACGTTTTCCTCCCACTATCAGGATTATTTACTAAAGTGAAAGTGAATTTCACATTTAAGGCCAAAGTAGCCGAATTGGAAGCATAGCTCATTTCATATTTTTCTAGTTCAGCAATTTTGACTGTAGCGGAGCAGCAATATTAAATCCCACGATCTCCGCTGGTATTAAGGGTAAATCCACAGTCAGCGCTGAAAAGTAAGGCAATATCCCAAATCCCCGGACAAACACAGTTCTGGGAGTCAACTGAGGTCTTTATTCACAGCTTCCAGTATTTATGCAAGGGGTTTCCTTACTGACATAGCAGGGGTAATACAGTAGGGGACTACATGGGGGACTTAACATTTGGAGCATTTCTCCCATCAGGCACTGCTGCACGAGAGGGACACTCCCACTGAAGTACACCGTTAAGTGGATTATCCCTCCGTGCAGCAGAACCGTCAATTCACATAAAAATCTATAACTTCAATAATAGTCACTTTATTTGTACGAACGGACGCTCGGTAGATAGCTGGGGTCTGAGTACACCTTTCGTGAGAGTATCGCTCAGATCCCAACTAAAACAACCGAACGCCGCACGAAATACACTTTATTACTAAAATCGTCTGAAAGTACCGAACACCGATGGGGAACCACAATAGGAGAAGACCGGAGTTCCCGAACGGCCTGGAAGTACAGCAGTGTTCGTGCCGTCGAGTAGCCGTTTTCAGTTCCAGGCACTCGATGACAAAACACCGCTGGGGAGACAAAGGATCCAAGATGGCCAACCGCCGCGTGGTCGGTAGTCGAACGACGGCCACCCAGGAAAGCACTTAACTACCGATTGCAACAATGTTGCAATCTGTTAATTGGTGCCACACGACCCTCAGTGTGTGGGCTTGGGTTCGGTACTTATTTAGTTTCACGAACAGCCGGTAAAGTTGCTGTTCGTGAAACAGCCATGTAAATGCTAGCGGCTTTCGGCTGCTAGCATACGAATACTATAGGGATACAGGCAATCATACAGTTCAATACAGAAAGCAAATTACATTTAAACACAATATGGCAGCAGTGCTTAGGACAACCTTTAGAGAGACAGTTCTATAGCCTGAAGTGGCTAGGTTTGCCACATTGACATTTGATTTTTAGTGAGTAACCCCCTGACGAAGGTGCATCACTCTGGCACCGAAACACGCGTCGGGTTGAGGGTTTATTCCTTCACTCTCACTTTTTCTCACTTATAGGACACTTTATCACTATGTGCAGGTAACCAACACTAAGTATGGTTCTACACAGTAGCACGTTTTTGTTTTAACACTATTATTTTTTTCTTCCTCCTGTCATTTCTAATACCTAGTTTGAGTGGGGATTTTTTTTACAACCATTATTTGTACTTTATAATAGGGGGTTTGTATCATGGTTATTTTGGACTGATTATTTGCAACAAACAATAGGTGTACTTACCATTTAGCCCGTATTCATCTGTTATCAGTGTAAATTGGTTACAAACCTAGCAAATATGGTCAGAGCAAGTCTCTAACAGCACAAGTTTTAATTTATTAGCTTGTTACAGAGCCATTCATATTTACACAAATAAGAGCTATCTGGATACATTTTATTAAACTGTATAAGATCTGAATAATACACTCAGTTCTCAGCCATTTTAGTTACTTGTTTGGTTTTTCGTTTATCTTTCAATCTCCACTCACCCTATTAAGGTGACTAGAATCTCAGAGAATTAAGAGTGGGTCATTTATTACTATGTCCACCTCTATCTAAAGACTCAGACACCATGGGTTCTAGGTCATTCTCTTTTACACTTCTAATACGTCTCAGACTTGGACCATACCGGATTGCATTAAAGTCCAGAGTCTGAGTATAGTAGATGTACCGAAGAGACCCCAGGACAGGAGGTTAGCCATTAGGCTTGATTTATTCTTTATCCATTTATGACCATCTAGTTTTGAGACTTATTTTACCTATATTACTTTATCATTTACTTCTTATATTATTTTTCCAGCCGATACTCGTGTTTCTGGATCTTCTATCCAGTAGCTTGAGGATCTTTCTGTAGTTTAAACATTTAGGGGTGATGCCCCTGGACACCTCTGGAGTGTCGTCTAAAGGTGTGAACCTCTACGGGTTTAGTGGACTGGTCCACTACTTGTAGAAGTCGTCTCTTTCGTTATGTATTCATACATGCATTTACTTGAAACATTCTAGAAAACCATTAAAAAAATAATAATGTTAAAACAAAGAATAAGATCTACTGCAGAGTTAGATTTCTCTCTAGATGAAGCCCCTACATAATGGACGGAAGACCATACATCGTCCCTCCCACCCCTTAGAATGTACGCTCATTAGAGCCGGGCCCTCAGCACCTTTGTCTTGTTGTTGTTAGTCCACCATTTCTACATCTCTGCTGAATTTATTGAAACTTTGTAAATAGCAGTAATAACTACTAAAGGGAAAAAGTTACCTGCGCTCTGCCCAAAGCCCTATGCATATTTAATCAAATGGAGGTTATTTGCCATTGGTGTTCACGTTGGCAGCAGCCAGACATGAACTTTCCCAATACTGTGCTCCCGAACAGTTTAACCCTTTCTTGTAAACAGCTGGGAAGATATTCTGTCTTTATTCGATCCTGAAAACGTCACATGGTTCTCTCCTTAAAAATATACTCTGTCATCACGGAACCCTTCCGACACAAATATCATTATGATTACATGTTTATAGTGCACCCTCATCCTATAAAAGATTAATAATCATGCCGTAACGACCGCCGTACTGGCCTGTACAAAAGGAATGTATGGGAATTCGTCATAAAAAGAAGCCTTTTTTTTTCTGCCTTAGTTTGCAGCTGTCTGAGAGGAGAGAGAGCAGGAAATGGATTATGCGGGAACATCTGGAGTTTATAAATAGCCAAAACATCAGGAAGACATTATTCAGAAAGACTCACACTTCTTGCCACACACAGACAAGCATTAATACACGCAATACAAGACCACCATTGTTTATCAGTTCCTTCTCTCTCTATTCCTGGAGAATTAGAAGCTTGTAAAAAGGATTTCTTACAGAATTCGTATGTCTATGTAAGATGGCAGGGACTAGAGATAGAGACCGCCAACTTTAAGAACCCTAGATATTTGTAAAGTATATGCTCACTAAGTTAGCTGTGCATCATGGGAAATGTAGTTCCAAAACATCTTGAATGCAAGTGTGGCCTTTACTGCTCTAGACTGACCCATTGTGTATCAAAGCTGCCCCCCACCCTCACATTATATGTTCCCCAACCAGTGAACATTCTTTATAGGCGGTCTATGCCTTTCCTTTAAAGTCTATTAATGATCCGCCTGTTTGTTCTGTCTGTTATTACCTTCCCCGGCGGTAATCCTTACAAATTACTTGTGGCTGCCAACATCATGCATTTTGGAATTTTTTTTTTTTAAAAAAAAGGGAATTTACTGTGATTAGTTTTATACGGTCATCTTATAATCTTACAAAGCATTGTTTTATCTTTCGGAGTGCTATGAAGATCTCCGAAATAAAAAGTAAAATAAATAAGCAATATATATATATATATATATATATATATATACATACACACACACACACACACACACACACCACAATATAGGTTAATTTTCCTCTGAAATAAATACAATACTTTCACATCCCATATACATACACTATCCATGTAAAGGTCCTCTGTATAGAACGGGAGCCTGTCGTTCTAGAGCAATGATGGCCAACAAAGGCACCGAAGATGTTTGAGCTACATTTGTAGAGAACCCAATACGATTTACTAGGACTGTGCTAATCACTGCTTTGTTCTGACTTTTGCAAAGTTCTAAGGCTAAACATGTAAAAAAAATATTATTTTTTTTTGGGGGGGGGGGGCAAGATTTCAAGAGAAAGGGCAATTGGCAGGGATATTCCACATAGTGATTGCTTCACTCCTAGATGGTTTGTTTCCTTAGAATTGTTCTCTATTGGACATTGCATTTAGAGCATGGGTTGCCAGTAGAGATGTAATGCTTGCCATACACATATACCCATTACACTGTACACAAACACACATAGACACAGACACACACCTTTTGCCCCCAAAAGACAGGTTTCAAGAATGGTTTGTGTCCCTGAATAAGACATAAAAGAGTTGAGGAGAACATTAGAATAGTTCCAATATTAATCTGACCTCTGCGTGGACATTTGTGAACAGCTTAACCCCTTAATGACCAAACTTCTGGAATAAAAGGGAATCATGACATGTCAGACATGTCATGTGTCCTTAAGGGATTAAAAATGGTTTCTGTGACAGATCCACTGTCCCTGAATTTTAAAGTTTTTATTCCCTTCGCCTGTCTTTTCGGCCACGTACGGTTATCCCTTATATTAACATTGCCCCGTTCAACTAACCAAACAAAGTTTCGGACCACAGAGAACAGTCGCGTGCCACTAGTTGACCCACTTGACCTCTTTAACACCTCCACAAACCGAAAAAACTTCCGAACATTCTGAGTGGTCGGCTGGGTGGCCACCGTTCATATGGATGAACATGAGGCGGCAGTCATCTTGTTTTGGCGAATGCTTCCAGCAGTGTTTGGGAGTTGAGTGCATGGAACTAATATTGGATACTCAACAGCCCGAACATGGGCTGAGACCTCCACTCTCACCTATGTTCGTTTCTACCAAATGTTGAAACCAAACTCACACATCTGGTTCTCCCACTAACTGCTACCATTTGCATTTTGTCGTATTTGAAGCTCCCGAAAGAGACCGACCACACATCCTGAATCTATGGAACTATTTTGGGCAGGAGCCTCGTGTGCGGTCAGTCAAAAAGAAGACTTCCATGAAAATCCTGAACCGATCGGAGTGATTTTTGGATATGTTGCTCACCCATATTGGGGCCATCAGAGGTTATACTGGTTGTGGGGTTTCTGTGAGTTTTGGGGGTACTTGCGAGTTGCCTGTAAACTGTGTTATTTTTCGCCTGGAGATAATGGAGTTAATACAGTACTTGACTCCATTATCTCCCAGGCAGAGGGGAGGGATTGTATGATATGTATGGGAGTGTCATGCATTGTAACACTGTTGTCATTGTTCTGTGACTTTGTAATTCAGTCTTCCATCAGGTCCAGGTGGGAGTACCCCATGCATGGGGATTGTCATAAAAGGCCAAGTGTGGCTCCATTAAAATCCGTTCACTTTACCCTCAACACGCAGCCTCGTCTCGTGATTGTAGGGAACAGCTATACTTGTTATAACCACTAACTCTTATAAGAGCTATACCACTCTTCTTACTGCTTGGAGATCAACTTGAGATCACTGCAGCGCTACCCACCCTAGGGGAAAAGGACATCTCTGGCAGAGGATACCCCTCTTCTCTTGGGGTGACCGCTACAGTTTCTAAACCAGCGACAAACCTCTAATATAGAAAATTAACCTTTTCTATAAATTAAGGAGTTAGATGGCCATTTCTTACTCTCACAGGGTAAACTGGATCGGACCTTACATGTAGCCTGCAGATCTGGAGCAATCACTGCTGTCAGCATTCAGTCCACATCTCAGCGGGGACTAGTGGCTTTATCCCTCCACTGCCAATGTACTACAAAACATTCTAAATCACTCAGCAGTTAATGTGTCACATATGTAATACCGTGAACATTTAGAAAGCAGTTGTTGTCAACTCAGCAATCTTTAACAAAATAGACATCAAACTCTCCAGGAATATTTACCTGCAATCTACGTTCCATGGTAGTTTTTACATTTCTGAAAATTGAAAAACATCCCCCCCCCCCCCAAAAAAAAGCAAAAAAACCAAACACGATCCAACACTGCAAACTAGTGCAAATTGTAATACTACAGGTATTAGCACAATAGCTGAGTGCTTTCTGGTTCTGATGACTTGCTGAGCCTTATGAGATGTGTAGTCATCAAAAGCTAAAGTGACAAAGACCTGTTTAGTAAGCGGTACAGGTGGACCTGGCCAAATTGTTTCCATCAAAGTGACAAGGCCAGGCTAGCTGCAAATGCTGTCCACTTGTCCCAATGAATAGGTATTTCTCAGGTGTGATTAGAACATCTGCATATAGTTATCATAATATTTATATGTCTGCATATTTATTATCTGGGCACTCCAAGCAGACAGGTGAGCTCCTGTCTGAACAGCAGAAAAATGGTCCATTTTGAAATTTAGGACAGCACTCTGAGTACACACAGGTGTTGCAGCCCCTTCCAAGAGCATCCCAACGGCCATTATTTATGTTGGCCACAGCTGTTCAGTGTTACCCACACACTGTTTGACAAAGCTTAGCCTGTCCCCCTTCCTGTCAGTCCCTCAAAACACATCCTTCATCTGTCAGTTACTAGACTCTCTGCAAGAGCTCTTAAAGTCATAAAGGACAGACTGCGGCAGGAACTGCAATAAAGAATTAAAAAAGCCAAAACATAAATTTAATGTTCAGGTCTAAAATTTGGCAGCTGCTTTCTTCGATTTCCTCCATCATTCAGAAATGAAAATTGCAAATAATTTGCATTCAGCATTATTATGCTCATGGAGGAACATACTGCGTGCGGAAAAATCACCCCAGAAATCATTACATTTCCAGCAGATGGTGAGCCAGTTACGTGATGAGAGGTCCAACTCTTCTGATGTTCTGATCTTTCGGTTACATTATTACTAGCACAGCAAGATGCCCAGACCTGGCCTCAGGAGGTTTATGACCCTAACCTTAGAGAATGCCATATTAGCAGGGGCAGATTCAAAATAAAATGTGATCATCCTAATTTGGTATCAACCTTTATAATGCACGTTCATATTGGATGGATGAAAAAACCTAGAGGGAAAAAAAATAAATAAAAAACCTTATATTTTTACCAAACAAATAAATATAAAACATAAAATTAACAAAGCACGTACAAACCAATTTTAGAAGCCATGCGTGATTTGCCAAGTTTAAATAAAACACACTGGATATGTTCTGCCCGCACTTTCTGCAGGTATCTTCAATTCACTTGCCAAGATATGGCATTACCCTTCCATTTATTATTCTTCAATAAGTGAGACACTGTTGGCAGCAGACATCTTTGAGAGAGCAGAGGCTTGCCAGAATATCCATTTATTAACAGATAATTATGAACAAGCAGAGCATGCGTCCACTTCGAATGCTGTTTTACTCTTAATAATTTAACCTTTTAAATACTATGGCCGTAGGACGGCACTGCTCACAAGTCTTGCAAGTAAATGGTTAATAAGCTAAAGATGGGTTAAAAGATCTAATTTATGAACTGCAGCTTCACCAGCAGTGCCGTGTGGTCTTCCTGACAGCAAGTGCTCCATTTCAGGGTCACAGCAGCTGCATCCTTCCTGCATGCCTTTAAGAAGCACAGAGAGCCAGAGACATCTGCAGAGGATACCCAGAGTCACCCCCAAGCCACGGTATTGCGGTTACTGCTTTCAATCTGTGCTCGACTTATTGCTCAATCAACCACTTTTTCCCCCAAGTTCTCCTTTTTCCTCTGTCACACTCAGAGGACATGATGTAAGACACGGTGTGTGGTGGGCCATGCAGCAGCACTGCGAGTTGCTTTTCACGAACAATCAAACGCAAAAAATGACAAACGCATGGGCGAAATAAAAAGCTGAAAAATACATACTGTAACACCCAAATTAAGAATTAATTTAGAATACCGGAGCAGGCGATGGGTGCAATATGCTTTTGGATATCAGAGGATTATACGAGATTTAGAATGTTTGTATACCGTAATTTAAAATTTGGACTAACCCTCCTTAAGTTTGTCAAAGCATCATACATGTTCTAGATCTACCTTTTGATTACTTCTGTTGGGCTCTCTGCCTGGAGTTTTTCATTATCTTATTAAAAGTGTAAAGTGGCTTGCATGATAAGGGGGGAATAAATAAAATATCTGGAATTGGGATAGCGATTTGTATTTAATAGCTTTCAAATAGAGACCTCTAGTGTTCAAATGATGATGTTGCACATTGAAAGAATGTGGTCAGTATTTTACAGAGTTGGACTGCCCTCTAGTGTGCAAAATATAGCAGGCAGCAAGATTGACAGCTGCTGTGATATATTGCAATGCACCTGCCACATGAGTCAAGTTATTCGGGAACAACTTAGAACAAAATGTGTTGCAAAGCCTCCTACTTCAGTCAAAGTAGACACAGGAGGAAACTACTGATCTAATTTTAAAACAAATAATATAACAGTTTATTTGCAATGTTTTGTGCCCATGTGTTTATATAATGTATAATATAGTGTAATAGTGTAAAATGATTATTTTTTTAACTTTTTAATTCCATCCCTTAATCTGCTTTATTAGACATGTTATCAATATAGTGAGATTTATAAGCAGTCATGCTGCTTTAAAGGGACCCCTTAAGCACTTCAGCTTTTTCATTGTTTTTCACAGCTACCCGTATTCAAATAGCCGGGGTTCCAAACTGACAGGCCAATTCCCAACTGATTACAGTTAGAAGATTTAATTTTTCCGTTTAATGCAAGGCTGACTTGGCACTTATCAGTAGCCATCATAGATTAGAGGGCTTGTTTTAGTTGGCAAATGAATGCCATCAGGAATGTCCGCAGGTCGTTTTCTAGTCAAACACTTGTTCCTGCAACATTATGGGGCTTTGAGATATCACATCTACACCTGGACATCTGTGCAAATGTATTTATCAAATGAGTTTAATGGCATCTAAAAGCAGCTTGGGATTCATTACAACATTTTAGAAACATTCTAATTAAAAGGGAATAGGTTTTACAATTTACAAAATCATTGTGAGATTCCATTGGGTAACGTATTACAGATCCAGAAATCGGACAGGTCCTCAGCGCACGAAAAGAGACCAATACATTTCATCTATCAAATGCTTCTCATAAACGCCCAACGCAAGCCTGTAAGCTTCATTAACACTTATTCTTCACCCCACATGAAACATTACATAATCAGTAACAAAGGTTATCATATTGTTATTGAGCTATAGAACTAGTCAACCTCTGGTCTATCCCTTCATAGAAAAGGCTTTTACCAGCAACATACTAAGCGGTAAAATACAGTAGTGCTCACGTTCCAATATATATGTAAAGTTTGCAAAGCCACAGCTAAGGGAAATCAGTGCTGAATTTGGAAATCCCTGCTTTAGTATAAGAATCAAGAAGGGACCAATCATAAAACCCAATACATGTATGCCCTGTCTTTTCTGCAATAAATGTGAATCATGAGGCTCTGAAGGGAAAAACATTATTTGACAAGTCTTTCTAAAGGTAGAAGTTAAACATGTTTGTTAGAGATATAACATTTGGTCTTACCTGGAGAAGAGGTTTGGCATTGTTATGGACAGACACAATGTGCGTGACCCCATTTGTACACAAGGAAAGCTTATCCTCTGAATCTACAGGAAGTGAAAAGAAAATACGGATTAGAGAAACGCAAATCCTTGTATAACAGCCATGTGGTCTATTCCTGCATCTCTAGAATACTATGCAAATTACGCAACACTTACCTCTACTAGCCAGTCACCCAATCTTGGCACATCTTACCCCACTACTCCAGCTTCCACCTCATCCTACTTTGCCAGTAATACCAAACTGGAACATTAGTCTATATCACCACACAGACCAGACTGCCACCGCACACCGTGTGTGTGTGTGTGTGTGTGTGTGTGTGTGTGTGTAGTTAAAACCCCTTCAGCACTTACCTTTCTCCAGCGCCGGGCTCCCTTGGCGGTGGGGATCTCTCCGCCCCGATACGCCTCTCAGCTCCGAATGTGCATGCGCTGCAAGTGCCGCCCATGCATTGAAACCGCCCATAGGAAATGGGTTTTCCTATGGACGTCCAGCGGAATTGCAGAAGCTCCTCTAGCGGCTGTCAGTGAGACAGCTACTAGAGGCTGGATTAACCCTCAGTGAAACATATGGGCTGGAAAGGCAGCCGCTTCCCGCTCACCACTCCGGGCCACAGGCAGGCACCAAGCATCCACCTCCCCCCCCCCCCCCCCCCCCCTACGGACCGGGGGGGGATATCCCGGTCCCCACCACATGGAGCTGGCCCTGCTACACACCTGCATTCGGAGCAGACAGCCGAAACCAACAGACCGGAGGTGAGGGCCTCCAAACTGGCGGACACAAGCGACTGCAAAACTCGTGGCACGCAGCATCAGCCTGCAACACCCATTCACATCTCTAAAGCGAGCAAGATGGAGGTGAAGCAAAGCGGGGCAACAAACCCAGACAGCCTGTCCAAAATGGCCACCCAGCCTATGCCTGAAATGCGGAGCACCAGCCTCAAGACACACAGGTCCTCACTGGAAACCTTTGATTGGCTCTGCACAGGCCTCAGGGAGACTTTACACAGCCGGGGAGTAACTCACCGCCAAGCTGAATTAACGGTGGCCTCATGGATACGTCCTGCAGCGAGGCGCAGCTACTACATGCAGATACCCCGAGCCTCCAAGATGGCCGTCCGGCATAACAGATACTGCCGGGCCTTGAGGCGGGATGTGGCACCAAACCCCCCCCCCCCCCGTGCACACGAACCCAACAGCACACAAGAAACACTGGGGCTCTGAACCAAGCGACGCCCACACATACCCAACCTGACCGAAACACCGGCGATAAGCGCAACACAACACGCACCTCCCTATACAAGGCATCACTGCAAGCGACCGCACCACATGGGGGACACTACCGGAGCAGAACCCCGAGGCGGAGACACCGGGCCCTGTGGCAGCAAAGACGAGTCCAGCAGACACAAAACACAGGACTTACCATCACTGGGTATAGGCTGAAAAGCCTACAACACTGCCTCACAGGGGTAATCTTAGCCTGGACTGATTTGAATTCTCATACCAGCGGAATACCCAGAAGCAGAAATATAACACAGGCCACATGTGGACAATACCCCATGATAACGCAGGACACACTGCACAATGCTCTTGAAGGTTATTTGCCCAGCTAATTAACGGCAAAGCATAATTTTATGTTTAGTTACTTACGATTAAAAAAGTCAGTATTTACATTTAGCTTGTGTAGCGAAGTAACCTCACATAGTAGGCACAATACTGCACTGTTATTTGCCTCTCACGACACAACAACCCACACAAGTGCAGCGCAAGCAGCACACATATCACACACATGCCTGTTACCTTTATAGTATAAATCATAATACCATATCACTATTATGGCAGCATAACTAACATACCTAACCTAGCACTGTTAAGCGTTGATTATTTCACCTTGTTCTAACGACTTCATTGAGCAGCCAAGCTTGTTATTGTTATAACTATATAAAAATGTGCAACTCATCATGCCACTGTATAACTTGAATACATCTATGAACACGCTGTTGTGGCGTATGTCGATGCTATGAAACAACATGCACAACAAAAATAAAGAAAAAAAAAAAATTAATATCAATTCCCAGCAATCTTTGCATTCTCACAGGTCTACAGAACGAATTGCCATATTAGAAGGGAAATTTTTTTACAAATACATGATAAAATAGATAATGAAGGGGGCGGGGCCGGGCGGCCATGCCGACAGGCTGCCGGTCACTGGAGCTCCTGCTGAATCAGGCTAATTTGGGGGAAAATACCCACCTTATGCTGCATGAGAGCTCTGGAGGTTCGGGGAACGGAGTCCTGGATTGTCCCGGTGTAGCTGGAGCGCCTGTTACCGGGTGACTAGGTCCTGGAGAGACATTTTGGGGCTTGAGACCAGAGGCCTAACCAGGAGGAGAGCGGGGCGGACGGCCGCTGCCTCGCATTCCAATCTGGCTACTGTGTTATAGCTGGCGTCCTCCCGGTCTCGTCCCCCCCCCCCCCCTCCCGTGGGCCGGCGGGGGTTATCTCGGCCCCCACCAGGCAAGATGTCATCAACACCCAACTACAGGGCGACTAAACGTCGAAGGTAAACGACAATACGCCTAACCAGCGCTCCCTATCACCGGGACCAGAGACTAACCAAGGGGGTGTACCCAGAGAAGGCATAGCCAAGCATCGACCCTAATACAACGCGCACCTGAACACAACGGCTTAAGTGGCACCGCGTTTGCACCCACCAGACGACCAGGAGACCCGGCAAGCCGCAACCACGGTGCCCTCTGGCAAGACTTTGGGACTCAGAGGACCTTCTCGTAGGGACTATCCCCAAGAACGGGAATAAACTGCCTTTCAACATCTCCTATGCAACCAGAGCCGGAGGCGTCCCCAACATCCCACGATGACTGGCACCTAAGGCACACACCACGGAACCTACCGACAGTCTCAAAAGCGGTTACTGCGGCTGCATTTTATAATTAAACATACTGCAATGTCATTCATGTTATAATCACCGTTATAAGAAATGCCAGTTTGTTTTTTATGCCTAATGCTGATGATGACATGGTCTACCCTGCTTTGCCTGGTGGCATATTACTTTACTTTTACACTTAATTTAGTTAAACTTGTTACTATATTATTTTCTAACATGTCAGCAAGTCAATCTGTATTTAAGCCTGTACTTATAACCTTACCTGACACACAAGACTAAAGCTCATAAGAGCGTAACTTAGCATACAAACTACAACTTAACTTTTTTTTAAATGTACAGATATCTCCATGCCACTAATGTACAAATGATGTGTATACATCTCCTAACTCTGCCATTGTGGCATGGTCAAACGATCTGTAAATCTCAAGCAACGCTCACCCACTGTTTATATTTTCTCTTACAAAACTAAAAATGTGCTGTATACTCATATGCCACGTTATGTTTCAACTGTTCGTTACATTACTGCTTGTGACTGCTATTGTGGCTGAACAAGCCTATTGTTATATCATGCACACACAAAAAAAAGAAAAAAAAAAAAGATAATGAAATAATGCACATCGTTCTACGTACCCCTAATATTTCCAAGGTGTAAACCAGGTAGTACCTGTGATGGGGAGAAAAAGAAAGAAAAAACACCACAAGTTAGCAATAAAAAAAAAAAAAAAAAAATAACTAATACTAAGTATTAGCCACAAACACAGGATAGTTTTGGCATTTTGGAGAAAAGAAGAATAAATAAAATAACCAACACAGAAGGTGAATACTATGTCCCTACACCACTCACTACTGAAAGAAGACCATTCTTTCAATGAAGCTAGCTTCAGTTCCCTCTGATTCTTATTCAACCAGAGAGCTCAATGTGATCAGAAAAACTGATGTAAATAATAATTAACAACTACATGTATTGTGAAATGCTAGAAAAATTACAGTATTTAACAACACTTTTTATATAATCACATTTATTTAGATTTTTTCACTTTCACTTTAATAAGAATAGAGATACAGGGCTCACTAGGTTCTGACAAAATCACCTCCAGCCTCCATAGATGTTTTCTGATTACCCAAACATTCAGTAGATACACTATGGCACGATTGCAGAGTTTGTAGAATTTTAAAATATTGTTTTACTCTTCTGAAAAATATTTAGAGGTTATATTCGATATTGTTTAATGTAGCCTAACAAAACCATTTACTTATTGAGTGACGGCAGGGCTGCATACAGCTACCAATGCAGTTTCCTTATTGAGTGACGGCACAGCTGTATACAGCTACCAATGCCGTTTACATATTGAGTGACGGCCGGGCTGCATACATCTATCAATGTAATTTATTTATTGAGTGACGGCAGGGCTGCGTACAGCTACCAATGCCGTTTCCTTATTGAGTGACGGCACAGCTGCATACAGCTACCAATGCCATTTACATATTGAGTGACGGCAGGGCTGCATACATATATCAATGCCATTTATTTATTGAGTGACAGTAAGGCTGTATACAGCTACCAATGCCATTTCCTTATGGAGTGACGGCAGGGCTGCGTACAGCTACCAATGCCATTTCCTTACTGAGTGACGGCAAGGCTGCATACAGCTACCAATGCCATTTCCTTACTGAGTGACGGCAAGGCTGCATACAGCTACCAATGCCATTTCCTTATTGAGTGACGGCAGGGCTGCATACAGCTAGCAATGCCATTTCCTTATGGAGTGACGGCAGGGCTGCATCCATCTACAAATGCCATTTCCTTATGGAGTGACGGCAGGGCTGCATACAGCTATCAATGCCATTTCCTTACTGAGTGCAGCAGGGCTGCATACAGCTAGCAATGCCATGTCCTTATGGAGTGACGGCAGGGCTGCACCCAGCTACCAATGCCATTTCCTTATTGAGTGAGGGCAGGGCTGCATCCATCTACAAATGCCATTTCCTTATGGAGTGACGGCAGGGCTGCATACAGCTACCAATTCCATTTCCTTACTGAGTGCAGCAGGGCTGCATATAGCTAGCAATGCCATGTCCTTATTGAGTGACAGCGGGGCTCTATACAGCTACCAATGCCATTTCCTTATGGAGTGACGGCAGGGCTGCATACAGCTACCAATTCCATTTCCTTACTGAGTGCAGCAGGGCTGCATATAGCTAGCAATGCCATGTCCTTATTGAGTGACAGCAGGGCTCTATACAGCTACCAATGCCATTTCCTTATGGAGTGACGGCAGGGCTGCGTACAGCTACCAATGCCATTTCCTTATGGAGTGACGGCGGGGCTGCGTACAACTACCAATGCCATTTCCTTACTGAGTGACGGCAGGGCTGCGTACAGCTACCAATGCCATTTCCTTATGGAGTGACGGCAGGGCTGCGTACAGCTACCAATGCCATTTCCTTATGGAGTGACGGCAGGGCTGCATACAGCTACCAATGCCATTTCCTTATGGAGTGACGGCAGGGCTGCGTACAGTTACCAATGCCATTTCCTTATGGAGTGACGGCAGGGCTGCATACAGCTACCAATGCCATTTCCTTACTGAGTGACGGCAGGGCTGCGTACAGCTACCAATGCTTTTTACTGATTGAGTAAATGCAGGGATGTATATTACTGCCAATTCTACATACACAGGACGGGCTGTGCTGGCACATGGACCTTAGATAGTTGTAATAAAGGTGTTCTTAAATGGTTAAAACAGAAGCCTGGCCTCCTTGTTAAAAGGTTAATACAATATCCCTTCATGCACTGCTCTACAGAGTTGTATTTACACCTGAATCCCCAGAGACAGCAGCTGGCCAAAGTCTAATTTTAACTGATCTTTCATCCTGGCATTTAACTAAGTCTATCAGTGACAGATCTCAGGCACCATCTACAAACCTACTCAAAATTAAATCCCAAATACATAAAGTCAGGTTTAGCAAGCTCGATTAATCAGAAAATAAACAATCATTCGTGGTTTGTAAGCCTTATATTGAATAATTTACCCCTCCTTTACTCTCTGTGTTAGATTCTGATCTAGAACAACCAATCTGACACGTTTCTAAGAAGTGCCTATTACTATATCCCATCCCCATCTATGACAGTGTATACTACAATATATTGGTATCCATTCTGCTTATTTTGCCTAACCTCCAGACCACCCCTCATTGGATCAAGGGATACAGCTCACATCCTCAGGCAGGGATTGTACCACCCAGGCCCACATAGAGCTTACTGATAGCTCTATACACAAAGTGCATCTCTTTATTGATTTCCAACTAATATTCCATTTTTGCACTATATAGTTGTTCTACTGGTCCATTGTCCCGTTTCATACTTGGCCATCTATACCAGAGGATTTCCCAAGGCTCTGCTCCCTTTATCATATAGCGAGTACTTGTTACTGCCTGACCCATCTCTTCTTCGGCTGTTTTGTCAGATTGTGATTTGCTGCAATTCAGGTTTTAGTAAATAACTTTGAGAGTAGCATAATAGCACGATTACTATAGGGAATTTCTCCAGATCAGTCTCGTTATCCAACATTGTGCGTGCAGATCTCAACTCACTGCTGCATGGCTTTTAGGGAATAAACCTCAGAAGGGATTTAATCGCTCAGTTAGGAATTCCTCGTTTTAAGGGAAGAAATTAAAGCTGGGAAAATGGCTGCGTTGAAGAGTTTTTCCATATTGGGGGTTTTAACATACATTTGCAATTCCCTTGTAAATTGGCTGATTCCCAGTTTAATGAATAAATTCCATAACTAGAGATATTTCCAGAGAACCTCATCTGATCTCCAACAGATACACCCAGAACATTGAAAGCACCATAGAAGCTTTGCTTGTAACTATTCAATGGTGCAGGTATCGAACAGTTAAATTATCCATTTAAACACAATTAAACTGCTTCTGCAATTATGACCATTCTCTCGCTCAGAGAGTGGAGTTGTTTCTGTATTGTGGTTTCTAAATTGTTTTATAATAATACCCACTATTAACAACATAGAAGAACTGACACCAAATCCTGCCATAGGCTGCTATACTATAGTGACTTCATGGAGCACATCACTGCCTGCAAGGAAGCCTCAACAAACACACGAATATAAAGTGCGAGGGGTGGGTGTTATAAAGAACCATTTCTTGGCTGTTTTAGAGTTGGGGGGGGGGGGGGGGGGAACCTTAGAACCATTTCCAGTAAACAAGATCCCCAGAGACACACTGGGAGCCACTGGTGTGAATGACAAATCAAAAAAGTGCAACATTAACACACTATGCAGCAAATAGATCGTTAGTGATCCAAATGCAGATTGCTCCAGCAGACACGGTAAACCCTGTGTGGGATCCCTCACTGCTGGACACTATCACAGACTGGCTGCTGCTAGTTCATGCACCTGGCTCATTCCTCCACCCATGGCTGCAACGGATACTTGTAACCAGGAGCTGGAAGTAAACAAAGAGAAAGATTAAAGGGAGAGCACTCAATATACTAGAACAGGGTCACTATAGCAGGTCGCAGACAGACACTGGCAGGTTAGAGGAACTATACCCAGACAGACAGACACTGGGGGTCAGAGACACTATACCAAGTCACAGACAGACACTGGCAGGTTAGAGGAACTATACCAAGTCACAGACAGATAGCAGGTTAGAGGAACTATACCAAGTCAGACAGACAGATAGCAGGTTAGAGGAACTATACCAAGTCAGACAGACAGACAGACACTGGGGGTCAGAGACACTATACCAAGTCACAGACAGACAGACACTGGGGGGGTCAGAGACACTATACCAGGTCAGACAGACGGGGGGGGGGGGGGGGGTGTCAGAGGAACTATACCAAGTCAGAGACAGACATTGGGGAGTCAGAGACAGTAGCAGGTCAGACTAAGAAACTGAGGGGGGGATGAGGGGGGTTCTTACCAGGTCAGACACACAGACATTGGGGGGGTCAGAGACACTATACCAGGTCAGACAGACATTGGGGGTGAGACACTATAGCAGGTCACAGAGGTGGGGGAGAGGAAGGAGGCAGACATTGGGGAGTCAGAGAAAGAAACTGGGGAGGGGGTCAGAGCCTCAGAGGCACTATAGTATACTGGGGGAGGTCGGAGGCAGACATTGGGGAGTCAGAGACAGTAGCAGGTCAGACTAAGAAACTGGGGGGGTCAGAAGCAGGGAGAAGGGAAACATAGTGGGGTCCAGCCAAGGATTAATCAGATTGAGGATCAGGTTAGAGCAGTGTAGTAGGACCCCAGGACACAAGGAGGGATAGGGAGCTGCAGACTGGATCTGAGATTGACTTACAGGAGATCTGTTCGGCTGGGATTCCCACGGTGAGTGTGTGCTCCAGTTCGGAGGAGAGCTCACTCACATCACACGGTTTAGGATCAGATTACGTTTCCGGACCCAAACATACTGACAGTGTGGGGGAGGGGCTGGGATTACATTCAGGCTAGGAAGGGGTTAATCTCCCACTAAGTGACTGGTGTGCAGTTTGCACGTTCAGCAGCTGACAGCACACACACCATGTGCAATTGTTTGTTTAGCTACCAGTGCCAAACCTCTATATAAGGAAGATACATTTAAAGAAACTTTTTTTTTTTAAACGAACCGTTTTTATTACAGATAAAAGTATTACATAGATAATTCTCATGGCAGGTCTTATATTTCCGGATATAAAATCATCTGGCAGCATACAGCATAATAATTAACCAATCTCCTCAAACTAATCACCATTCATTGTATTGAAAGGTAATACACAGTTTGAACAAGATTCTGGAGCAAAGTTCGAAAAAGAATGTTAAGCAATCACCATGGAAACCAATGGAACGTCCATGCTTATTGCTACACATTATTATTATTGGTATTTATATAGCGCTAACTAATTCCGCAGCACTTTACAATATTATGAAAGGAGTATATTTATAATAAATGAGACAATTACACAGTGACACAGGAACAATAGGTACACACTGAAGCCATGCAGCAAGGAAGGTTCTGGGAGATAGCATCATTCTATAATAATAAATGTCTCTTTAAGCACCATATGAGATAATGGGGGGATTCAAGTGTGTTCTGAATCATTGTACATCATTATAGCTATAAAAAATAAATACAAAGTTTTTCTATTATTAAAGGGTCTCTGTCGTGGTTTGTTTATCGATTCCCGTTCCTAATGCCCTTATTTTTATAATTTCTGCCTGTGCTGGGTCTCAGTCCTGCACGCCTCCATTTTGTCCTCCTCTGTCCATGATGTCTGCAGAGCGCCTTCTGTGGGATTCGATTGACTGATGGATTGTGGGTAATTGATTTAATAAACTGAAATTACATTTTGCTTAAGCTCCGCCCATTGCCAGAGATCACGCTCCACGTGAGAAAAAGTCCATACGTCCTGTTATGTATAACTTTAAAACAAAAATACATTAAAAAAAAAATGTAAATAAGGAGAAATGGAAGGACAAAAAAAGGACTATTTTTTTTCATTAAATCGTTAAATCGACTAATTGTTTTTCATTAAAAGGTCACTCTACGCACTGTAGTGGTTATAGTGCCAGGACTCTCCTAGCATTGAGTCAATTATTTGACACTTACCTCAGTTCCCATGGCACCCTTGTTGCTTCTGGTTTCCTCCACAGTTTAAAGTTTGGATTCCCCTTGGCGGTCACATTTGTGCAGAGTAAAAATATACTGAATTTTATTAAATTAAAGGAACACAAAGCAATCTAAAGCAGTTTACATTTCTGAAGAGCTTTACTTGTAATGTCCCTGTTGGATTATTTTATAAATGTCTAGGTTTATAGAACATTATACATTGATAAACTGTTTCCCCCCCCCCCCTTCCCAGTTGTCTCATTAAACTAGAACTCAAAATGTAAAGTGAGGGGACTGTATAAATCTCAGCACTACTTAATGAGCTGTTATAGCTGTATTCGTGAATGGCCAATCATGGAGATGCAGTACTTGTACGCAAGGTTTTAAATTTGAAGCCTCAGCCTGGGCAAGGTCCAGCACACGACTGCCATGACAAGGGGGATGGCTAGCTGTAACCGGAGAAACTTATATTACAGCTAATGTAAACTAGCATTTGCATAACCTTCAGTAATATTAAATGCAGGTTTTTTTGTGGGGCTGGGGGGTAAATGTCTATTAAATGTTTTTTTTGTTTGTTTTTTTTAAGTACAGTGTTTCTTTAAATATGAATTGTAAAACTGAGGCTATAATAGCCACGCTATTTCTGCCTCACTTTTGCTATTCAGATTTAAAGGGAGACTATAGGCATCTAGACCGCTTCAGCTCATTGAAGTGGTCTGGGCGCAGTGTCCCTGTTCCCTTCACCTTGCAATGGCAATTTCTGAGAACCTGCAATAATTACCTTGCAGGGTTAACACTGCCTCTAGTGGCTGTCAGTCAGAACTCTGTCGGCATGCCAGCCTCTACTTGTTATATTTTAAATAAAAACAAGGTACTCAGTGACTCCTTTCTCCCCTTTATAAACCTCCTCTCTTAATCAGAATAAGATTTCACAGCACTACTTCAGTAAATTACAGTGACTCCTTTATTTTTCAGGAGGACCTTCCAACGGTTTAGGTTGGAGCATTGTCAGATCCTATTAGAATAGTGGAATAAAGTCACTTTGCAATTTGTTAAAGTGGTGTTTTGCAATATTTCCTGATTGGTTATTCATTATGTATGTATAATTCTTCTAAAAAGGTGCTATAACCAGTGCACGACTAAAAAGAGGACAGTATTATTAGTGTAAGTAAATTACTCAACTCCTGGACCTTCGCTAGTTTCTTCCTTTTTTTTTTTTTTTTTTTGAAGAGACACTATAGTCACCAAAACAACGTTAGCTTAATGAAGCAGTTATCGTATATAGATCATGCCTCTGAAGTTTCATTGCTCAATTATTGCCCATTTAGGAGTTACACCACTTTTGTTTCTGCCCATGCAGACCTTGATACACCTCACCTGGATGTGACTGACACAGCCTGCATAAGAACAAAATTGCTTCATTTTCAATCAGATGTTAACTTACTGTAAAAAGATTTTATCTCCTGCTCTGTAAATTGGACTTTAAAAACATACAGTAAGCTCCTGCAGGGTCTAGTAAGCTATTAACAGAGCAAGAGATAAGACATTCTAAATTAAACAGAGTTTGCAATAAAGGAAGTTTAAACACCACCTCTCTCTTTAGGAAGGCTGTGTAAGTTACATGCAGGGATGTGGGACTAGCACTGTATAAACAAAGTGATTTAACTCTTAAAAGGCAGATAATTGAGCAGTGAGACTGCAGGGGCATGATCTATATACTAAAACTGCTTCATTAACCCCTTAAGGACACACGACGTGTGTGACACGTCATGATTCCCTTTTATTCCAGAAGTTTGGTCCTTAAGGGGTTAAAGGGACACTCCAGGCACCCAGACCACTTCTGCCCATTGGAGTGGTCTGGGTGCCAACTCCCACTACTCTTAACCCTGCAAGTGTAATTATTGCAGTTTTCTATTAACTGCAATAATTACCTTGCAGGGTTAACTCCACCTCTAGTGGCTGTCTACTAGACAGCCACTAGAGAGCACTTCCTGGTTTCTAGCACAGGAAACCTCCAGGGTCGCTCAATTCCCCATAGGAAAGCATTGAAAAGCATTTTCAATGCTTTCCTATGGGGAGCTCTAATGCGCATGCAGCGGGGTCTCAGGTAAGTGACCTTAAGGGGTTTTCACCCCTTCAGCTACCGGGGGATGGGAGATGGGAGGGAGAGGGGACCTGCAGTGCCAGGAAAACAGATTGTTTTCCTGGCACTGGAGGTTACCTTTAACCCCTTAAGGACACATGACATGTGTAACATGTCATGATTCCCTTTTATTCTAGAAGTTTGGTCCTTAAGGGGTTAAGCTAAAAGTTGTTTTGGTGAGTATAGTGTCCCTTTAAGGAAATGGTTATTGGAAGGTAGTGTTTGCCAGCTACTGACAGTCTGCTATTTCGAAAAGCAGCTACATGTTGACAGTTTCTACACAGCCTTTCATGCAAGAGATAAAGTTGTTGTTTCGTTGTTTGTTTGTTTTTTTAAATATATTAAATGAAAATTTCCACCTTTGAGTTGAGAGTCTAAGCAGCAAAATCAACTAATCTTAATGAAGTGAATTTGGTGCACAGATGTTGCCCCTGCTGCAGTAAACAGTTACTTTAATCCATTTCTATGTCTGACATTAGCATGCAAAATGTGACACCAGATGCCGATTGAGTTTCAAGTGGATTCTCTGTGAGAAGCATTTCAGAGGACAGATGTCAGTCAACAAGCTTGATAACAGTTGCTGGTCAGGACATGTGTGATTAGTGCAGGACCGTTGGTGGATCAGGCTGCACGGTCTGTACTGGGATGAATGTAAGTTTAGATGGTTACTCAAAGCACAATGACCAATTTAGTGATTTGAAATATTTATGGTGCCTGGAGTCTGTATGTGTGATTTGCTTTGAAAGCACTGATTATATGGAGTTTAACCCCTCTGCTGCCTGAGCTTTAAGACCACCTCTGGACATGTAATTAATTAACCCGGGGCCTGCTAATGTAATTTCTATGCACAGAATTTCATTCAGGGGTCAATAGCAGTAAAATAAATAAAGTTTCAATAGTTTGTCCTTTTAAGTCAATCAGGTAAATATTATTGTAGTCTTTACTGGGTGAAAGTGCAAGAGGGCCAAGTATAAATCACTTCCACAGCACCGACCGGTATTTTCCCCAAGATGTACTGACCATGTTTGTCAAGCTCAGCATTCCACTGATACGTGGCCAACAAGCATAGCATCATGAAATTTGACAGCATCTATATATCTGTATAGTGTAAAAGACAGGGCTGACTTTTTCTCCTCTTATAAAATGCCACAAACAAGCAGTGCATATCAGATACTGTCAGAAGTTATTTTGTCAATAATAATCAGTCTGAAATGGCCAATTCCTGATATTAACCACAAACATATTGAAAAGTGGTAGATAAGATGGACCGTAACAGAATCTGTAGTAGATCGAAAAACTAAACAGTGTGCAATCATTTATACCTGTAAGAAGTACCTCTAAGTAAATGGTGCAATCTGTGAACGGCTAAAAAGCAGATATACATTTACTTGTATCCAGTTTAGAATGAATGCATATAATTCCCATAATCCCTTGCTAGCCATAAAACCAGGAAGTGCCATTTAAAAGGGTCTCGCAAAGACCATCTGAATGACTTTGTTTGACAAAGCTCTCCCTGCATTAATGGTGTATGTATAGCAGACTTACATTAGTGTAGTTAAAGGGAAACTATAGTGCCAGGAAAACTTGTTTTCCTGACACTATAGCTTCCCCCTATGTCAAGGACCCCCTCCGCGATCCAGAAGGGTTTTAAAATCTCCTGTCACTTATCTGGGTCCAGTGCCAATGTCACTCGGCGCAGGTCTACCTTCGTTCCTCCCCCAGTCAGCCAGTGCAGGAGACCGAATGTGCATGTGTGGCAATGGCCACGCTTGCATTAGAATTTCCCCATAGGAAAGCATTATACAATGATTTCCTATGGGGATTCCGGTGATGCTGGAAGTCAGTTAGGAGACAGACTAAAAGTCGCAAAACAATCTGGAAGTCCCTCTATTGACTGTCTGGTACACAGACACTAGAAGTTGGGTTAACCCACAAAAGGCAATTATTGCAGTTTATTAAAAAACTGCAATAACTACATGCTCATGGTTAAGGGTGCTGGGAGACTGCACCCAGACAACTTTAATGAGCTGAAGTGGGCTGGGTGCCTTTAGTGTCCCTTTAAGCCTCAGAAAAAAATAGGGACCCATATCCAAGTCACTGTGGACTTCCTAGTAATGTGTATAAAATACATAAAGTCTTCTAATAATTACACAATACAAAAATGGCAAATTATTAAATGGTGATAGAGACGTTTCAAGTAAACCAGCACTTTATTGGTAATATTCGGTTGGAGGATACATTCCAGTGAAGAAATAATGAGGTATGAGGTCAGGAATGGACCAGACAGGTTATTGTCTGTGCAATTGGAGTGGTAAGTGATGGAGTTTTCTATTTCTTCCATTCATTCTTGTCATAGTCCCATTTGGCTGAGAAACCTTCTATTGGATCGATTCTCATGTCCAACATCCTCTTTGTCTGAGCAGCAACCCATTCTTCGGACAGAGTGTGCGGGACATCCCCAAAAACTACAGAGGAAAATAAATTAATATTGAGGGTTATTTTGGAACAAACATATGGAATTATCAATAAAAACAGTTAATTGGCTGCCCATGACCATGACCAATTGGGCATCCATTTTGTAACAGGCAACATAGAAATCAAATAAATGTAGTTTTACATCTGCACTCAATGCTTTGTTCACGACTTCAGGTTAAACGACATGGAGGTTTAGCTGGTGGCATTATAGGTTTAAAAGGAAGAGTACAATAGATCACAAAGGGACAACCTGCTAAATACATATCTAAAAAATTATCTGGAATAATCTGTAATTTCAAAATGTGTTACCGAACCACTATCAGAGTAAGTCATTACTGGACTTTGCTACGTGTGATACACACCATCGACATCCTAGTTCAGGTTTTCTCTAGAGTAGAGGGAAATAAATAAACATACCAGGAGGATATCTTAAAATGAAATAATAAGAGAATATCTTTGGATTGTCAGTGTCCAAATATTTTCCTTTTAGTCAGGTTTCCTAGCCAAGTGCAAATTTCTACTATCAATTTAAAAAGAAAACATAAGCTTAACCTAACATTAATACCCAGTATTATGAATGATTTGTTTTCTCCAAGTGATGCAACCGTTATCTAAATAATTTAAAGTATTCCTATTTTACAGTTTAAGCAATCCTTAATCATTAATGTCAGAGCTGTGTGTGCTGATAACATGCATTAAAACCAATTGTGCCAAATTATTTGCAACAGACAAATCCACAGACCATTAGAAAATTAACATTTTGAATTACGCAACTTTAATTACACTTAATTCATTCTGCAGAAATACACTACAAGTAGTGATTAATGCCCATGAAGTATATCAAGTTTGCAGAATACTGTCTTAATAATGAAATAGGCAAAATAGTGCGGTCTTACCATATTTTCTCTGCCAAATTACAACAAAACCAGTCAATCCCATTAAGAGGAGTGTGCCTCCAATGATAGTCTTCCATTCGCTTGATGCCTTGTTCATATCAGCATAAGTCTCATTGAATTTTATACGGTACACTGTAAAAGTTATTTAAAAATAAAAAAAAAAAGTCAGTAAAATATAATTTCAAAATACAGTTTTATGTAAACTACAAGAAGTTGATAAAACAATATATTTGTATTTTTTTTTTACAGCTACAGCAACATATGCATTGTATAATTTTCCATCATATATCATACAAAGGTAAAAGGCCAAGAAAAAACAATGTCTGGAGATTAATTAAAAAAATGTCTAACCTAAACCACACAATATTCTTTGTCAAAATAAATAATGGATCAAGAACCCGCTAGAAAGGGAAATGTTTTGAGGAAAGTATAGAACATAGAAGAAAACAAGGGATGGGAAAAAATAGAATAACAGGAGTGAGGTGAATAATGTATGGAGAGAGTATAGGCTCTCAGGGCTATAAGAGACAGATGGAAGGTGAAGACCAGGTAGAATTGCTTTAGCTGCAATAGGAATGTGAAGAGTCTTTTTATGCCCTGTAAAATATTAAGAGGAAATAGATCTAATAAACAACAGAGCTAAAGCCTGATCCGAGTGAATTTCTAGATAAGGCTTTACACATGTACCCAAAATTTACTTAATCTTCGAAAGGATCAAAATATGCATGTTTTTGACATGACATTTTTTTTTAATAAATATTTCAAATGTGACTTACAAAAACTAGCAATTTAATTGGAAATCAAGACATTTCTATTGTTAAAGATGTGAATAGGTTTCCTTTCAGTAAGTAAAATACTTCACCGAGTTCTGGAACAGTTTGTATGCCCAGGTCAGTGAGCAACCAAGAATTGTAGTTATCTTAACAAATAAGTTAAAGTCAGGATGGTGCTTAGAGTTACCCTTTAGGTGACTGGGGCTTGCTAAATTAGAAATGTGACATTTGAGGAGACATGGATTTGAGTTAAATGATTTAATAAAAGCATGGACAGGAGTGCATACCATTGGTCAAATCTAAGATAGTGGTAGCTTAAATGCATTACTGGCAGTAGGACAGAAAGAGTTTGTTAGCAACAATATGTTAACAGGGTATACATCACCAATAATGTACATCACAAAAGGACTTACACTCTAGCTTCTCATTGACACTCAATGATGCCCATGTGCCTTTCTCCTTTTCTTTCAAAGCTTTCTGTTCAGCAGTAAGACTGTCAGTGAAAGCAATATCTGGAAGTGGCATTTCCCGGCGATCCACATATATAGGAAGGCTGTACGATTCGACTTTCACAACACCAGCTTAAAAAGATAAGGCATTTAATTAGCATATAATAGTATAACAAGTCAGGGTTCAAGAACTAACAGATCTAGAAATGATCAATGCATTTTATTACTACACGCACACAGGGCTTAAAAACCTGTAATCTTTGAGAATCTAACCATAGGTGGATTACTACTCACCAGGGACAATTTACTCACAAATGGCTATTGGTAATTGGGTGTGTGTGTGTGTGTGTGTGTGTTATACACACACAAAATGCAATTTTTGCCAATGCACTTGGCAATGTTTAGTGTATGTGGACATTGAAATCAGACTGTTTAAAATCTATTCCTTAATAGTTAATTTATTTTACATAAAAAGGAAGTACTACTCACATTAAAGGAATTATTCACATACACAAAGAGATTTCATATCACATATAATCTTTAACTTTACTTACCATGTCCTTGCAGACAGGCAGAGGTAGAAAGCGCTCTTCTTCCAACTAAGCTCAGAAGCCTTGAGGACAACATTCTGCAAATCTATATAATAAAAGGGTGTATATTACAGACATAGTAAGATGTCAGGACTGATACAGGAAAATGTCTGACTATGTGGTCTATGACAAAGGTGCCTTTCGCTAAACAATACCAGCCCAGTCTAACAGGAGCTGCATGCACAATGTCACACAGACTAATAGGATAGATGGCCTATGTGCAAGGTCATAGTGCCTTTGAAAAGACATTTTAGTGCAGAATGGACATGAATTACGTTTTCCACTAACTATCCTAAATCTATAGGATTAATTCTCTAAATAGTGTGTTGTGGTGAGCTGAAGATAAAGCCAAGCTGGAGATAATGTTCAAAGCCCGCTGTTTTATCTTATATTTTGCATTTTGGTAGACAACTCACAGCAACACATTTATTTAGAATGTAAACTCCACCTTATGGTAACTCCGTGTACTGTTCTAGTTGTAACATAGCTTATTGTGGCACAATAATATAGTAATCGATACAGAGCTGTGGAATATACTGCTATTCTACAAATAAGAACAGTTACATTTTCTATGAAGCTATAAAGGTCACAGCTACCTGGTCCATTGTTCTAATTGTAAAATAGGATTTCTCAATAAGATTATTTCATATATCATTTATTTTGTCCCCAGACAATCTGAATGAATCTTAATTTTACAGGAGATATGTTGCCATTGCATGTATCAGTGTGAGATCCAATTATGCTCTTGGGACTAACTCCTAAATAAGTCCACAGTTAAATAAGTTATGTCTGCCATTTAACCTGTGGCTAAACTGCATGCAGTATACTTCCCGATTATATATTTCCAGAAAGAAGGTAGTTGGCTTTCTATATTGGCAATGGTTACATATCAATAGTGAAATGTGTATTATTGGAATGTGATGACACTGAGGGCTTCTAAAAGACATAGTAAAACCGTGAAGGTCGAGTGGTTTCATACTGTCAGTTTATCTTCCAGAAGGCAGTTTTTCCCCAAAATACACACCTTAGCATTAGGATTTTTTTATTATTATTATTATTATTATTATTATTAATTAGGGCTAGGAGGTAATATTCAGTTAATATTAGGGCAGATCTTCTGGTCTGCCTTAGATTGATGGAAGTTACACTCCCAGACAGGAGCTGCGGTCTACATTCTGTCACTCTTTTGTTTTTACATACACAGATAGATAACAGTTATACACACACTATAAAGATATAAATTTATATAGACAGAGTTATGGAGCCCTGTGTGTGAACATTTATAAGTTTAGACATTATTTCTACACACACTATAAACACAGGGTGTTTGCTCACACACAGGCTCTGTCATATAATACTTAGTTTATAGAACATTTTATGACCTCCCAGTGACCCTGGCCTCCCATAACCTTATACCTAGCATTAAAGCTGGCTCCCCCGGATACTGTGTGCCCCCAGGCCGGTCTCCCCGGATACTGTGTGCCCCCCATGCCCGGGTCTCCCCGGATACTGTGTGCCCCCCATGCCCGGGTCTCAATGTCACCCAGCAGGCCCCAGCCCCCACACAGCCCTGAGAAAGACCCTGAGCTCCCCCCAGCCCCATGGCTGCCCTCCCTCCTACCCAGACACCAGACACCATCCTCCATGTCCACACCCGGCACCCCCGGGACTCCTCACCCGCAGCTCCAGCCGCTCTCACCAGCCGAGAACACAGAGAGGACACCGGAAACAGCGAGACGGGGGATAGAAAGGAACCAGAGAGAGAGACACCGCCCCCTGCCGCAATGCACCCTGGGACAGCCTGGAGGACCCGGGCACCACTTCCGGCTTTCCATCTGTCAGCTCAATGTGACACACACACTGTATACACTGTATATAATATATATAATATCATTCATATAATGTGACACACACTGTATACACTGTATATAATATCTATAATATCATTCATATAATGTGACACACACTGTATACACTGTATATAATATATATATCATTCATATAATGTGACACACACTGTATACACTGTATATAATATATATAATATCATTCATATAATGTGACACACACACTGTATACACTGTATATAATATATAATATCATTCATATAATGTGACACACACTGTATACACTGTATATAATATCATTCATATAATGTGACACACACACTGTATACACTGTATATAATATATATATATATCATTCATATAATGTGACACACACACACTGTATATAATATATAATATCATTCATATAATGTGACACACACTGTATACACTGTATATAATATATATAATATCATTCATATAATGTGACACACACACTGTATACACTGTATATAATATATATATCATTCATATAATGTGACATACACTGTATATAATATATATCATTCATATAATGTGACACACTGTATACACTGTATATAATATATATATAATATCATTCCTATAATGTGACACACACTGTATACACTGTATATAATATATATAATATCATTCCTATAATGTGACACACACACTGTATACACTGTATATAATATCATTCATATAATGTGACAGACACTGTATACACTATATATAATATGTAAAATATCATTCATATAATGTGACACACACACTGTATATAATATGTGAAATATCATTCATATAATGTGACATACACACTGTATATATTATATATAATATGTAAAATATCATTAATATAATGTGAAATACAGAGCATTGTGAGAGAGTGTCCTTATTGTACACACTGTATATAACTTAACATGTGTTTAGTATCTGTAATATTAAATTATTACTATAATGGCAGCAGTCAACGTGATGGAGTTAATATGATGGAGTCAATTGTAAAGCCATAAGATACACAGGGCATATCATTTTCGTGAAGGTGAATGAACTAATGCAATTAACAAGGAATATATGAATTCAGAAATATAACAGGGTTGGTCACTAAAATGAGAATTGTGGTTACTAATACGAGAATTGAAAGCAAAAAAATAAAATTAAAATAATACTGTTTCCATCTCAAGTTTTTAATCCTGCCAGTTGCAATGCTTTTGTTGAGTTAACCACTGATTCAGTTTAGTGAATAAAACTTCAGTTTCCTTTTTTTTATTTTCTTTCAACTAAAAGCAATAATGTTATAGTGAATATAAGAGGCATAATATATCCCATAGATTGTAAGCTCATTTGAACAGGGACTTCCTCATCCCTTTGTCTAATTTTAACTTCATTCAACTGTTCAACCGATGTTACTAGTCCAAAAAACAGTATAAAATAGAAAATATTTATTAGTTAATTTATATAGCAGTCAAACAGGTCAATCAATGTTTGAAAACACCCGTAGCCCGTAAGGAAAGAAAACAACAAACAGTGGAACAGAGAGCAGAACAAGAAGAGATTGGTTAAAACTAAGTCTTTAATTCCTTCCAGAGTGTTGGCCAGTTCTCAAATTAACCTATGTCTATTGTCAGGAAGCTCCAGAGTGTGCTGTCTGCACTAGTATGGAGTATGGTTCCAGATGTACCATGTTTTCTTAAACACATGCAGCTTAACCCCTTAACCCCTTAAGGACCAAGCTTCTGGAATAAAAGGGAATCATGACATGTCACACGTCATGTGTCCTCAAGGGGTTAAACATATTGATAGGCAGCACATCATAAGTTATATGGCCTGCCCTCGTCTTCTTTTAACAGCTTCACCCCAATACCGGGCTGCGCATCGGCACAGGGAATGCAATCTCCAGGTGGAATGGAGGAAAAGGGCTGCTAAGAGCATACTCCCCCCCATTCTCTGTAGTTCAGTGGGTAGTAAGGATAGAGTAGCTTCCTCAACCGCGGTCCGCGGGAGGAAGGATGAGCGAGATTCCTCTTAGGGGAGAGACACAAAGGTTAGTGGAGTATGAGACACGAGGAGTTGAGAGACACATGGGGGAAGTGATACAGAATCCTTGCAATGGACCTTCCCCAATATGTGCAGTTTTCGAGAATCTAAGTAGTCTTTAAGGCACATAAAATACATCCGTAACTTGCACAGTGTCTTTATTGGATAGCGGAAAAGAGTTTGACAGATGTGCAATGTTTGGTGAGGAGCCAGAGTAGTTTCTCAAATTGGTCTAGGTGTAAATCTGTCTCAGTGTAATAATGAGTGCTAGTGTGTAGTGTATGATCTGTAATGATGAGAAAAGGTCATCTGGCATACTTTACATACAATTGTTGTGGTGGTCTAGGTGTGACAGTACCAATGTGACAATAGTTATAAAGTCCTTGGGTCCTAAAAAGTGCTATGTTGGCTGTACGTCCCTGATGGTGATCCTAAACCCCATTACTATTAGTTCTTAATTTATATTTTATGTCTTCTGATTTCTGTTTTACCCCATCTGTCTATGTGATTACTCGGGCCTGTGATGTTTTTCAACCTCATACTGTAAATTAGATCAAAATATTGGATTCAATATAACATGCAGTTTACAGGAAGAATCTCAGAGTTATTCACTATAGTGAGAATTCAAAGTATATTCCAAGTGAATGCCAAACTGACTTTGCAACTTTTTCTAGTACAGCTACTTTTTACCTTAAATTTTGAATTCACTTTAAAATTCTCACTTTGATGAATATCCCTGTAAATTTGGGCTCTAAAATGTTTTCCCACTAAATTCTTGTAAATCTCAACTTTTAAACCAAAGCAGACAAACTTAGAACCATAACTGACTTGGATACTTTTTTACAATTCAGCAATTTTTGGGTCTGAGGGTCTGAGTGTTGAAGTTCACTTCTGAATTCCAAGCAAATCATACTTTTAGTGAATAACCTTGATGCAAATGTGAAAAAACTTAGACTCTTGTGCCATTTCTTGCCCAGTTCAAAGATGGCCGCCCTGCCATCAGCATGTGATTATCTAAAGCGTCACTTCCGTCGTGCCGTCTTTCCGCTAGCCGGTTCCTTGCTTTCCTGCCCTGTGTGAGAGCTCTCCTTGACAGCAGGTGTTTATCGAGGCTCCGGTAAGTACTGGGTGGGGGGTACCCCCGTCTGGGGGGCCTGGGGACCCCATTTAGGCACGTACTGCCCACTACTGCCATTATACATTCCCAGAATTCCAGTGTGTCTGTAAGCAGGGTTCTCCTGCACCTACAGATCCCCCCTGTCAATCATTGTGAGATATCAGGCTGATAGCATAGCATAGCATCGCACAGGGCAGCCATGTCTGGGACCATGGGCCATGGACGGTGGGGGGTGGGGGTCAGCTGGGAGAGGATCCAGGATTGTGAAATAAAATGTAAAATGTGTTTAATATCTCAGGGTCTTTAATATGGGTCAGGTTAGAATTACATTCAATTACTGTAACATGTGTTTACAATTCTAGCATCATTAAATTAGTAAATACAAGGAATTATATATATATATATATATATATATATATATTAGGTCTTTTTGTTTGCATTCTTGCTTTACAATACACTTTTTTTTTTCTAGTGGAGATCCTAGCCTCTCTCACAGATTGCCTGTCATATGTCTGCCACAGGTTACTTTCTAATCCTAAGTACCTGAGGTCCTCTGAGCTTCCCAAACCCACTTCGATAAGCAATCTGTTCCTACATGACTCTCCACCTACCCATGCTTAGCACTATCTGTCTGCTGGCACAGATTTTCAAAGTGTGAGTCCACGCCATTTAAAGCGTCAAATTCCTGCTAGTCGTCAGCTTCTGGCTGCCTTCTACTCCACATCTCAATCACGTGCTTTCATTTGAAGTATTCAGATATATACGATTATTGTGGTTGTGTTAAAAAATTACACTCTTAAACTAAGTAATGACCTGCAGCACTCACATACTGTCCTCACGGGGGACAGACCTCAAAAGGCAATTAGAGGACACGTTTTTTCTGCAGAATAAACCAACTAGGTCATCTGTATTAATCATTTGCCCTTTAAGTTCATATGTCATATCATGACAATAACTGGTTTAACTGCTTGTTTTTGTTTAGAAAATGCCTACCTTTAAATTGACCACACAGGCTTACTGCAAAATGATGCTTCATGGAGCAAAATATTCGTTCTGTTCTGTTAATGGCATTTTAGTGGCAGAGAAGCAGAAGCGAAGAGATGGACAGCAGCAGGTCCTGTTTGTGGACTGCATCCCACTTTTCCACGGTACCATAGCACTGGCACCAGTACTAGAGGTAGCATTAACCTTGGTAAGTCGTGTAAACGTATATCTGCCTGTCACGATGCTGAACTATTAATGCTGTGTAATGGTGTACATTTTAAATTAAGGGCTGTTTTGGGATTGTCTGCTTTGCATTCACAGACATCCAGAAAAAAAAAAGCTATCACCGAAGTCCTGATTGTTGCTGGGAAATTCAGATTTTTCTATTCTTGTCCGTTCGTTTAACGTCTATTCAATAACCAAGAACGCATAAAAAATATCAGATTTTCTACTGCGAATCCCAATTAGTGGAAGTCTATTATTAAACATAGACTTTAATTTAGAAAGTAAAACTAGGTGTGTCCCATAACTTCTTCCATTAAAGATGGATTTTTAATGATGCACCTTTTAAAGGGTTACTCCAACCACCATGACCACTTCTGCTTTTAAGTGGTCGTGGTGGTAGGACTCTGTATGCGCAGCATTTCTACTTGAAATGTTACACCTACAGAGATACTTGCCCCTTTTTTGCTCGGGGCTAGTAACACCCCTGGCCCATGTTGGACTGTCAGATCTCTATTCTGTGCAAAATTTACATCTATCCACAGTACCCTAGCAACATCTTCTCCTTTGCAGGCTGCTCAACCTTCCTGCCCTACAAGCAGCCCCCACCCCTTTCTGCATGAAATTGTTTTTGCTTTTTTGTTTTGTGTCCCTCACTCCCCAACTACTCTGAACAGGTCAAACTGTCTAATCTAATACTTTTCTATGAGAAGCATTTGATGGGACCACGATCAGGCACCGCTGACGTCAGATGGGGCATGAAAGGCCGCACTGGTAGCTTCACCCAGCGTTGGAATGTGCGATGTTATACTCTGTAGTAATATGAAACAGCCCCGTATCATTTTACTTTTTTGCTTGTTTTCTAGTTAATGATGTTTTTTAAAAGTAGAAGCAGGCCATTATGTTGTGTGATGAAGTGGAAACTGACATATTACTATAGCTTCTGCTGCAGGATTTTGTTACAAACACCATATATAGATGACCCTTTTTTTTTTTATTTTTTTTTTTTTTTTTTAATTTCTTTGTACATTGACATCAAGCCATGTTCTACTTGACTGCATAGTAGATTGAATCAATGTTAAAGGTGGATGTGTCCATAAAGTATATGTAACAAATCCACTTTAACTATGGATTAGAAATTGCATATTTGTAGAATTAAAAAGCATATGTTTTCATTGGCAATAAATGTAGTTACCTTATGTTCCATTTATTTAAACTCCTGCTTTATAATCATCCTCCAGGTAATTGTGTACAATGCTTTTGACGGCCTTGTGTTTAATTCTTAGATTGACACGTGGTGCAAAGAGAATGACTATGTGATTGCTGGATATTACCAAGCCAATGAACGTCTGAAAGACTCATGGTAAGTCACCAGCTATAGCTTTAATGGTCCCTATCTTGGTTTGAATTCTTATGGCTTAAACAAATTCTAGAACAAGCAGTTTTTGTTACCATCTGCAAAGCCTTGTTATCTGATTACAATTATGATTTCTATAGAGAATGATCTGGCACATTCAAACTCGGAGAGACCCAGCAGAACACCAGCCAGAATGGGCCCTGATCACACTCCATAGCTGAGATGACTAATCTCTTGCAAGGCAGCTTTTGTGCATTGTTCCTCTTGGTTCTTAGCCATCCACACTGAATCATGGGAAATGTAGGCCACAACAGCTGGTTTGTCAAAGATTGCTCACTATGGATAGTTGAGATTGCATCACAAGGAAGTTAAATATGATTGAAAGTTATATGGAATACTGATATGCAGATGGCGGTGAAGGTGGTAGTGATAAAGGTGTGACTGAGAGACAGTGGCCAAGATAATGGGGTAAAAAAAGCCAAAGATACAGAAACAGACAGATTTTGAAAAGGTTTGGACATAGAGGGAGATGCATGAAATGGATATAAATATAATCGATGATTTTCCCATTAAATATATTTATTAATATTTGGGCACATCACACTGAATATTTTGGATATGAGCCAGTTGAGGGGAATTCCTGTAGTCATGTGTACGTTAAGTTAATGAGGAAGTAAAAGATTTGCAGGTTATGGCGATCAAGCTTTGAGGAAAATTTAAGGATCTGCTCTGGAATTGCAGAGGGCTTGACATGAAAGCATTAAATACTAGTTAACTTTTTTCCTTTTTTAAAAAACAATTTTCTGTAAATTTTTCTTTGTGCAGATAAACTTTTCTTGCTTTAGTCCCAACCAGGTTGCTGAAAGAATTGCTGCCCGGATTGCTGAAGGATTCAGTGATGCTGCCCTTATAATGGTATTGGAAGCTTGTTTTGTGAATGTTCTTATTTGTTCTTGTTGTGTGTTTTTTGTTTTTTGTTTTGTGAATTCTTATCTCTTTGGCACTTATCTCCTTTGCCTTCCTTAACACACATCTTCAACTGCTCGCTCTCTCTTCTGGCGTTGTCCCTGCTGACCTTAAACATGCCACTGTAGTACCTATCTTGAAAAAACCCATCTCTCGACCCGTCCTCCCCCTCTTACTATCGTCCCATATCCCTGCTCCCTTTTTCCTCAGAGCTTCTGGAAAGACTTTTCTTTACCTGTATGTCTCACTTCCTCAATTCCAACTCTCTCCTTGACCCTCTTCGATCTGGCTTCAGCCCCCTCCACTCTACAGAGACTGCTCTTATTATAGTCACTAACGACCTAATCGCAGCTAAATCCAAAGGCCACTACTCTATACTAATTCTTCTTGACCTCTCTGCTGCCTTTTACACCGTTGATCATGCTCTCCTTCTTCAAACTCTTTAATCACTCTGTGACACTGTCCTCTCTTGGTTTTCCTCCTATCTCTCCCAACGCTCATTTAGTGTCTCCTTTTCTAATGATACCTCCTCCCTTTGTCCTGTCTCGGTTGGAGCCCCCCATGGCTCTATCTTTGGTCCCCCTTCTATGTTCTCTTTATACTGCCTCTTTTGGCAAACTTATTACCTCTTTTGGATTCCATTACCACCTGTACGCTGATGACACCCAGATATATCTCTCCTCCCCGGACCTCTCACCTGCCTTCCTGCTATGTGTCACTACTTGCCTTTCTTCCATCTCTGACTGGATGTCCTCCCGCTTTCTGAAACTCAGTCTCTCTAAAACTGAGCTCCTTGTCTTTCCTCCTCCTAATACTGATCCTCCTCTTTCGCTCTTTGTTCAAGTTAGTGGTATCCACATCAGTCCATCATTGCAAACGCGCTGTCTTGGCGTCATACTTGATTCTGGCCTCACATCCAGTATGTTGCCAAATCCTGTAGATTCCATCTTAAAAACATAGCCCGCATCCGCCACTTTCTTACTAAAGATGCTACCAAGGAGCCTGTCCATGCTCTAGTAATCTCTTGCGTGAATTATTGTAACACTCTCCTAATCGGTCTTCCCAAAAAACATATTTCCCCGCTACAGTCTGTAATGAACGCTGCTGCCAGACTGATTTTCCTCTCTAGTCGGTACTCTCAAACCTCACCCCTATGTCAGTCCTTACATTGGCTTACTGTATCCTTTAGGAGTCCATTCAAAGTGCTAATCCATACCTATAAAGCACTGAACAATTCTAGCCCCTCTTATCTCTTCACAGATCCATAGGTATGCCCCTTCTCGGTCTCTTCGCGCTGCTTCTCCTGTCCGCTGCTCGCACGCGTACGGCCAACTCACGCTTCCTATGTAATAGCCTGCCTACCGCCATCAGTCTCTACCCTAGTCTTCAATCATTTAATAAGTGCCTTAAAACCCATATCTTTATGGCCTCCCAGAGTAACCTCTACCTCACATTCCTGTCTCTTGCTCTCTCCTAAAGGGCAGCATCTCTCCCTTTCTCCCTTTCTCCCTTTCTCCCTTTCTCCCTTTCTCCCTTTCTCCCCTTCTCCCCTTCTCCCCTTCTCCCCTTCTCCCCTTCTCCCCTTCTCCCCTTCTCCCCTTCTCCCCTTCTCCCCTTCTCCCCTTCTCCCCTTCTCCCCTTCTCCCCTTCTCCCCTTCTCCCCTTCTCCCCTTCTCCCCTTCTCCCCTTCTCCCCTTCTCCCCTTCTCCCCTTCTCCCCTTCTCCCCTTCTCCCCTTCTCCCCTTCTCCCCTTCTCCCCTTCTCCCCTTCTCCCCTTCTCCCCTTCTCCCCTTCTCCCCTTCTCCCCTTCTCCCCTTCTCCCCTTCTCCCCTTCTCCCCTTCTCCCCTTCTCCCCTTCTCCCCTTCTCCCCTTCTCCCCTTCTCCCCTTCTCCCCTTCTCCCCTTCTCCCCTTCTCCCCTTCTCCCCTTCTCCCCTTCTCCCCTTCTCCCCTTCTCCCCTTCTCCCCTTCTCCCCTTCTCCCCTTCTCCCCTTCTCCCCTTCTCCCCTTCTCCCCTTCTCCCCTTCTCCCCTTCTCCCCTTCTCCCCTTCTCCCCTTCTCCCCTTCTCCCCTTCTCCCCTTCTCCCCTTCTCCCCTTCTCCCCTTCTCCCCTTCTCCCCTTCTCCCCTTCTCCCCTTCTCCCCTTCTCCCCTTCTCCCCTTCTCCCCTTCTCCCCTTCTCCCCTTCTCCCCTTCTCCCCTTCTCCCCTTCTCCCCTTCTCCCCTTCTCCCCTTCTCCCCTTCTCCCCTTCTCCCCTTCTCCCCTTCTCCCCTTCTCCCCTTCTCCCCTTCTCCCCTTCTCCCCTTCTCCCCTTCTCCCCTTCTCCCCTTCTCCCCTTCTCCCCTTCTCCCCTTCTCCCCTTCTCCCCTTCTCCCCTTCTCCCCTTCTCCCCTTCTCCCCTTCTCCCCTTCTCCCCTTCTCCCCTTCTCCCCTTCTCCCCTTCTCCCCTTCTCCCCTTCTCCCCTTCTCCCCTTCTCCCCTTCTCCCCTTCTCCCCTTCTCCCCTTCTCCCCTTCTCCCCTTCTCCCCTTCTCCCCTTCTCCCCTTCTCCCCTTCTCCCCTTCTCCCCTTCTCCCCTTCTCCCCTTCTCCCCTTCTCCCCTTCTCCCCTTCTCCCCTTCTCCCCTTCTCCCCTTCTCCCCTTCTCCCCTTCTCCCCTTCTCCCCTTCTCCCCTTCTCCCCTTCTCCCCTTCTCCCCTTCTCCCCTTCTCCCCTTCTCCCCTTCTCCCCTTCTCCCCTTCTCCCCTTCTCCCCTTCTCCCCTTCTCCCCTTCTCCCCTTCTCCCCTTCTCCCCTTCTCCCCTTCTCCCCTTCTCCCCTTCTCCCCTTCTCCCCTTCTCCCCTTCTCCCCTTCTCCCCTTCTCCCCTTCTCCCCTTCTCCCCTTCTCCCCTTCTCCCCTTCTCCCCTTGTAAGTTTTCTAGTAAATGTCCTATTTATAGTTAAATCCCCCTCTCATAATATTGTAAAGCGCTACGGAATCTGTTAGTGCTATATAAATGGCAATAATAATAAAACGCTATCTATAGTTATAGTACAGTGATGGCTAATTATGCTTAGTCATCCTTTATGTAATGTACAGTTGAGCAGTAACTGCTATAATGCATACTGTATGTTTTGCAGATATGAATATTTTATCTTTTTATTGGCTGACGTAGCATTTCAATCATTATTCACGTGGTTACATGGGTCTTGTGTATACCGGGTAATTCACTGATATTTCAAAAAGCATTATCAAAATGCTTTTATACAACTTACCGGTAATAGTAATTGATGCAAATCATTTAAACCATTTTTCCATTAAAACAATGAATATTGTTTTTCCCTGGGTTTTTGCCTGCGGTGGCTGATCTCTCTAACTCTCTCTGTAACATGATTTAACAGGACAAGTGGTAGATCTACATAGTGTCGCATAGTATCTGTATTCCCTCCTGACTCAGCCCCAGGCGATCACAGCCAGTGGGAGCTGAACCAGGACATAAGATACAGTTACTTTGCGGCTCTAGCAGTGAGAGATGGAGACTGTATTCTGGAAGGTTGCCTAGGGACCTAGAAAGAAAACAAACAGGGAGCAGTCTCCATGCAATTTAGAGACATTACAGTCTCCCAGTAATGTATACCTGCTTAGTAGGTTTTAAATTGTGATTTACTGAATGTAGATGTCACCCTTCTAAAACAGGATTTTGACGGAGGTATTTAGCCTCTGTCAAGGCTGTTGTACCCTACATCAGCCACCACGGTTAGCCATAGTCTGGCCGTGTTTGGTAGTCTTTCTAGTCTAGCTAAATTATTAGGGCAGGCAACATTTTTCTGAGCATCTGATAGTAAATACAGCTTTCATCAAAATGTCACTGCTTCCCTGTGCTTGATTGGAGTTTTTTTTTTAATCCAGTGTTTTTGTGGTAGCTACCATAGAACCTCACACTTCCAGCCATAATGTGGGATGATCATGTAAAATCCCTTGCAGGCTCCGATTTGCCTGCTATAAAACACTCCGTTATTTAATTAATATTACTACGATTTATTATATTATTTTCGGGAGATTATCTGAAGGCATCACACATCTCTCACACCTAAAAACTCACAGCTAGCTTTTCTCATTTGACAACCAGAGCAAATTATCTGAAGACCTGTTCCCCCACAAAAATGTGTTTATTTACTAAACCGTTCTTGTAGTGAATTCAAAATGAACTAAATTCTCCAACTTGGCTCCTGGTTTAGTGAATAAATGTGTGGCTAAGTGGTGGCTTACCTGAGTGCTGTGACGTACATTCAGTCCTAACCACCTTTCCACTGTTCTGGGTATTCTCTGTCTCAAACTGTGACCCAAGAGTTATGGTGTTAAATTTTACGTGTGTGTGTGTGTGTTTTTTTTTTTCACAATGGCAAAATAAAACGTTTTAATAGCTTTGTTAGAGATTTTGCTGGAAAATATCAACATATTACCAGAATTGTCAAAAACCCTAATTATTCTAATATGTTTGTTTCTTTACAGTGAGTCGAGTTTATAAACCTTTTTAAAATAAACCCATATTTGCTCCCTAATTCCCCGTTCACACAATCAATAGAGCAAAATATTGCGCACACTTTGGCTCTCAGGAATCACATCTACCTAACGATGTATGTAGACAGCCAGCAGTAATGGAGACCTGGCATTGAATGGGCGTGCAGGGTTTGGGTACACAGCACTAGGTGAAAATATGAGCATCGAGTTTTAAATTTTTCTGAAAAAGCTGTTCAAATGATTTAATATTTTGAAAAATAATTTAACATTTGGAATTTTTATACACACACCACGGGCTGCACTCACCTGAACATGCTTTCATTATAGGGTGCTGCTGGGGCCAAAATATGCAAAATACAGAATCCAGCGCACTCGCTTATTCACTAAACAGTGATTTCAAATCTTAGCGATTGCAATAGTTTTATTTAAAAACACCTCACCTAGGCAAAAAATAATGGGGGTTTAGTTACATTATATGATCATACATTGCATAAGCCTGCCACACTGTCAATGTACCCCATTCTTGGCAGGTCCTATCCTAGCAGCCTAATGCTTGCTCTTATGAGATTAATTCACTTACTTGGGAAATACTTCCTTACTGGGACTCTCTGCAAGTCAAGGATAAATAGGGTCCTGTAATGAGGCACCTGTGACGAGGAGTGGTGCAAAACCAAGGATCTGGCCAGACTCCCAAATATACAAACAAAACCAGGAGGGCTGCACTCACCTGAACATGCATTCATTATAGGGTGCTGCTGGGGCCAAAATATACAGAATCCAGCGCACTCACTTATTCACTAAACAATGATTTCAAATGTTAGAGATTGCAATAGTTTTATTTAAAAACACCTCACCTAGGCAAACAATAATGGGGGTTTAGTTACATTATATGATCATATACTGCATAAGCCTTGCAGAGAGTCCCAGTAAGGAAGTATTTCCCAAGTAAGTGGATTAATCTCATAAGAGCAAGCATTAGGCTGCTAGTGTAGGAACCTGCCAAGAATGGGCTACATTGACGGTGTGGCAGGCTTATGCAATATATGATCATATAATACAGTGTTTCCCAACCCAGTCCTCAAGGCACACCTACCAGTCCAGGATTTAAGGATTACCCAGTTTTGTCTAAGGTGTTTTTAGAAAAAAAAAGAAAAAACACCTTAGACACAACTGGGTCACCCCTGAATCCTGGACTGGTAGGTGTGCCTTGAGGACTGGGTTGGGAAACACTGATATAATGTAACTAAACCCCCATTTTAGTTACTTGGTGAGGTGTTTTTAAATAAAACTATTGCAATCGCTAAGATTTTAAATCATTGTTTAGGGAATAAGCGAGTGCGCTGGATTCTGTAATTATGTATGTATGCATCCATCCATCCATCCATCCATCCCTCCCTCCCTCCCTCCCTCCCTCCCTCCCTCTCCTCCCCCCCCCCAATATAGGAATATCAAAAAGATACCGGCACTCTAGGCTTTGTTCATCCGATTTTTATTTTTGGTGAATCCAAAGATGTCAATGTTTCATCTCCCAGTCGGAGCTTTTTTACAATTTTGGAAAAATTATTTTAAAAAAACCTCTCCAAAATCCAAAACTATTTACTGTATATACTAGAGTATAAGCCGACCAGAATATAAGCCGAGGCCCTTTAATTTTACCCCAAAAAACTGTGAAAACGTATTGACTCGAGTATAAGACTAGGGTGGGAAATGCAGCAGCTACTGGTAAATTTCTAAATAAAATTAGATCCTAAAAAAATTATATTAATTGAAGATTTATTTACAGTGTGTGTGTGTGTTTGTGTATGTGTTGCAGAGCCTTGGTGGGGGGGGTGGGCATTTTTTTTTTTTTTTTTTATTATTTTAATTTACCGTATATACTCGAGTATAAGCCGAGTTTTTCAGCACATTTTTTGTGCTGAAAAACCGGAACTCGGCTTATACTCGAGTCAATAGTCTGTATTATGGCAATTTGCATTGCCATAATACAGACTGAGGGAGAGGGGGGCTGGCAGAGATCTTACTTACCCGTCCTCGCGAGACTTACAGTGTGAGCTGACAGAAGAGCTGAACGGACGGCGCGGAGGAGGAGAGAGCTGACAGGAGCTGCAGGACGGGTAAGTAAGATCTCTGCCAGCCCCCCTCTCCCCCCCACTGAACTGCCAATGCCGCTGGACCACCAGGGAAGGAGCCCCCCTCCCTGCCATATATAAAGCAGGGAGGGGGGACGAAAATAAAAATAATAATTAAATACAAAATAATAATAAGAAATAATAATGAAAAAATATATTAAAATAATAAATAAAATAATAAAATTGCCCACCCCCCCACCACTGCAACACACACACACACACTGCACACATACACACACACACTGCACACATACACACACACACTGCACTCATATACACACACACACTGCACTCATATACACACACACACACACTGCACTCATAAATACACACACACACTGCACTCATATACACACACACACACACACACTGCACTCATATACACACACACACACACACTGCACTCATATACACACACACACACTGCACTCATATACACACACACACACTGCACTCATATACACACACACACACGCTGCACTCATACACACGCTGCACTCATACACACGATGCACTCATACACACGATGCACTCATACACACGATGCACTCATACACACGCTGCACTCATACACACGCTGCACTCATACACACGCTGCACTCATACACACGCTGCACTCATACACACGCTGCATTCATACACACGCTGCATTCATACACACGCTGCATTCATACACACGCTGCATTCATACACACGCTGCATTCATTATACACACACTGTAAATAAATATTCAATTAATATATTTTTTTAGGATCTAATTTTATTTAGAAATTTACCAGTAGCTGCTGCATTTCCCACCCTAGTCTTATACTCGAGTCAATAAGTTTTCCCAGTTTTTTGGGGTAAAATTAGGGGCCTCGGCTTATATTCGGGTCGGCTTATACTCGAGTATATACGGTAATTGTTTTTGTTATTATATTATTTTATTAAAAAAAAATTTGCCCCCCCCCTCCCTGCTTGATACATGGCAGGGAGGGGGGCTCTCACTCCCTGGTGGTCCACTGGCATTGGCAGTTCAGTGGAGGGGGGCTGGCAGAGAGCATTTTCTTACCTTTCCTGCAGCTCCTGTCAGCTCCCTCCTCCTCCGCGCCAGTACGGTCAGCTCCCTCTGCAAGTCCCAGTGTAAGTCTTGCGGCCGCACTCTGAGACTTACACTGGGACTTGCAGAGGGAGCTGACCGGACCGGCGCGGAGGAGGAGGGAGCTGACAGGAGCTGCAGGAGAGGTAAGAAAATGCTTCCTGCCAGCCCCATCCTACACAGCCCCATTGTCTGTATTATGGCAATGTAAATTGCCATAATACAGACATTGACTCGAGTATAAGTCGAGTTGGGGTTTTTGAGCACAAAAAATGTGCTGAAAAACTCGACTTATACTCGAGTATATACGGTAGTCGAGGCCTTAGTGACAAGTTCAGGATGACAGAGTTTAGAGGAAACAATACTTTTGAAGTGATGTTTTATTTCTGCTACTTTGCACCAGAATATTATTTAAACAAATGTTTGGTAACATGGCAGTGCTTTCTCTTTGACTAGGTGGACAACACAAAATTCTCCATGGACTGCATAATTCCTTCAATTAACATTTATGAGCACCACGACAACCGGTGGAAATGCAGGGATCAGCATGAGTGAGTACACATGGGTGCTGTGAAAAGAGTATTGACTGCTCCACCTAGTGGAGACAACCAGTGCCACAACTTGGGCAAAGATATTTTATTTTTTTATATTTAACCATAACTACATCCCCCAGCAAGAAGTACATATTCTGTATTAATATATCATACAGAACTGTACACATTAATCTTTTTGTAATGTCCTTTTTTTTATTTTATTAAAGTAAATCTTAATTGGAAAGGCAAGATCAACATATGAGTCAAGGCCAGAACCCATTTCAGTGTTCTAATACAGAACAATACCTCTTGTTGTTAACAGACCACGTGGGGTGGTTCACTGCTAGCATGGATACTTACGGGAGCCTCATCTCCTGAGGTACAGCAGGTGTCTCTGTAAGTTATAGGATAGGTCTTGTCACTGTTTTCCACGAGGAGCCTGTGTGGATCCCACTTAAATGAAATCTTATGGACTCTTGCAGAATCTATCAGTGACTTTCTCCATACAATGGTATTTCTGGATAAGTCCTGATAAAGGTAGCTATGTGGCTAAAGATACCTGGGGTAAAACCTGCATTATGAAAGTCAGGCTGTTCTTGTGCGAGGAAGCAGGATAGTAGGCTTCTGTGAGCCAAATGCTTGTTCTTGGGTAGAACAATGGCTTAAAAACAGAATACAAAGAGTTGTCGTTAATGGTAAATTTTCAAGCTGGACAGAGGTGGCAAGTGGTGTCCCTCAGGGGTCTGTTCTGGGACCCCTTTTATTTAACATTTTTATAAATGATCTTGAAGACAGCATTGAAAGTCATGTTTCAGTGTTTGCAGATGACACAAAACTTTGTAAAATAATACAATGTGAGCAAGATATTACTTTGCTGCAGAATGATTTAGATAGACTGGAGGACTGGGCACTCAAATGGCAGATGAAATTTAATGTTGAAAAATGCAAAGTTATGCACTTCGGCGTAAAGAATACACAAGCAACGTATACCCTTAATGGAAGTGAATTAGGGATAACAACACACGAAAAGGACTTGGGAATTGTTATAGACAACAAACTATGCAACAATGTGCAATGTCAATCAGCAGTGGCCAAGGCCAGTAAGGTATTGTCATGCATGAAAAAGGGCATTCATTCTCGGGACGAGAATATCATTTTGCCTCTCTATAAATCACTGGTAAGACCACATATTGAATATGCTGTGCAATTTTGGGCACCTGTTCTAAAGAAGGATATAATGGCACTAAAAAAAGTGCAGAGGCGGGCTACAAAATTAATAAAAGGAATGGAACATATCAGCTATGAAGAAAGGTTAACAAATGTAAACCTATTTAGTTTAGAAAAACGTCGCCTGAGAGGGGATATGATAACATTATACAAATATATTCGGGGCCAATACAAACCATTGTGTGGGAATCTATTCACAAACCGGACTTTACATAGGACACGAGGTCATGCATTTAGACTGGAAGAAAGAAGATTTCGTCTAAGGCAAAGGAAAGGTTTTTTTACTGTAAGAACAATCAGGATGTGGAATTCTCTGCCTGAAGAAGTGGTTTTATCAGAGTCCATACAGATGTTCAAACAGCTACTAGATGCATACTTGCAAAGACAGAATATTCAAGGATATAATCCTTCAATGTAGGGTAATAACTGCTTGATCCAAGGATAAATCTGACTGCCATTCTGGGGTCAAGAAGGAATTTTTTGTCCTAGCTTGTTGCAAAATTGTGCTTCAAACTGGGGTTTTTTTTTTGGTTTTTTTTGCCTTCTTTTGGATCAACAGCAAAAAACAAATGTGAGGAAGGCTGAACTTGATGGACGCAAGTCTCTTTTCAGCTATCTAACTATGTAACTATGTAACCATCTTAGCGGTCACTGGTGTAGGAGCCTGTTTCAAGAAAGTCACAATATCACGGGATCTGGAGCCCGGATCAACCCCGTGCTTCTTCGATTTCTTCCCCATCTGTAGTTGGACTGATGGTTCCCCAAGCCAGCTCTGTGGGTACATTTATTTCTACACACAGATCTTTTAGGTTAGCAGTTCAGTGTGGAGATCCAGCAACATCTCGCTAGGGTGCTGGCTCTGCCCCCTGCACCACTTGATCATACATGTTTTATGTGTACAGTGTACGTTACATGTTACCACTACAGCTCATTGTACTGATTATGGTGCCCTGGATCTGTGGCCATAATATTTTGGTTTTCTGTCAACTGTTATGGAGCAGTTAGACAAGACAAATGGGTCCCAGAACCTCCATAACTGCTCTGGTATTGTACAACAGCTTCACATGCACTTTAGCTGTCCATAGATGTTCAGTCTTAAATGTTGGTGACGGGCAGTGAACCCTGGGATATCATTAAGGCTCTAGGATTGATTGCACCACTGGGGTCTGGGATGAACTGAATGCTGCCTCTGCAAATACCAGGGATTTCAAATGCATTTATTTTTATATGTAGGATACATTTTTATTTATTTATTCCTTTAAAAAGCAGTGCTTCACAGACCAGTCCACAAGGACCAGCAGAAAGGTCCATGTTGTATCTGTTTCCCCATTAGAACATAACTGGATATTGTGTGTATCCTGGATCTGATATTTGATGTCATATCAGAAGATCGTGGATAATCTTCTATGGCTTGTGGTTTTTGTATTCTTTTTTTTTTTTTTTTTCCCCCCCACTGGTCAGCTGAGGAAGATGTTTAGAAATAAGAGAGAGATGTAATAATTAGAATTGAATGAATAAGACTATTTCCTTGGTTCTAAGAAACGAGGTAACAAAGCTTATAGCTTCACTTTATGTATTAGGCAAACATACAAATTATAGCTAAGTATGGCTAGTTAAATTTGTAATTAAAGCACCCAACCAATGTTGCCATCTTTTTTATACCATTCATACTTCTCATAATATATTCCCTTAGTTTATTATAGATTGATATTTAAGTTGATTTTAAAATGTAAGGCCAGGAAGGGGTTTCTTGTTTTAGCCAAAATCTAGAAATTGCGACTTTATCAGCCATAGTCAAATTAATTAGTAAATATATTTTTTGAGTCGGTATACCTGAAAATAGAACATCATACTTTAAAGTAATTCCCCCAATTCATTGACCAGTAACTTAATTCATTATTTTATCCTCCTCCTCTATATCTTATTCAACAGATGGCAGTCCCACCAAATATGCTTCAAACTACTCATGCAACATGCTTACATCTCCAACAAAGTGGAGAGTCTGCGAGATTTATTTTACTCATAATTTTAGGGACAAGATGCCACTAATGGAGTATTTTTAATTAAAGTTTGATAAAGTTCGAACAATGTAGTGTTTTTTTTTTTTTTTTCTTTTGGGTTTATTTTTTATTTTTTTTTTTACTGAAAATATAGACTTCTACCATTGATCAATATGTACAGGGGTTCAAAAATCTTTATCCCAATTATTTGTGGACCCAGGACATACTTGAAAACGAGAGAAATCTCAATGTAGCTTTCCTGGTAAAATATTTTATAAATAAATAAAATAAATGATTCCAAACTTTAGGTTTTTGATCTTTAGTGTCTATTCTCAAAATTTCATAACAGAAGGAATTGTTCTTAGAATTAAAATCCTTCTCAAACAGTTTGTTCATTTTTTTATTTAGAATATTATGATCGTCTCTTAGAATATGATTTCCTGCGCAGCTTTTTATTCTCAGATAAGTAAAAATCTCTTTTTGGAAGATATATTATAAGTCTGCTGCAGTAGTGTGAAAGGTTTTCTTATCAAGTGTAATATCTGATATTCACCTGATACCAGCTCCAATCCAGTTTTTTTTTTTTTTTTTTTTTTTTAAGATTAATTCTGGTATATTACCTTGAATAGTAGTGATGGGACTACCTTTAGAGATTTTGTTTAAGATCCTATTCCTTTTATACTTAAACCAATCGTAGTATAGGTTTTTGTATTTATTACATCACTTTGTCTCAATCCAGGAATTTCTTTGAAGACTGGCCAGAGGCACAACGAATTTCTGCATCCCTCATGGACAGCAGGTCTTATGAGTCCCTTGTGGATTTTGACAGCCATCTTGATGACCTCCGTAATGACTGGGCCAATCCAGATATCAACAAATCAATCATCCATCTATGCTAAGATTGCAGAGATCTCTGGCTCAATCCGTGATATGCAAGCTGACCTCTGAATGTAGTAACCGTTGGATTAAGAAACATCTCTACCCAGATGGGGATGAGCAACTCAAGATGGCAGGGAGAGCTCCTTATGCAGCTAGTTTTCTCACTGATAAGCTATTTAAGAGCAATGAAGGCGTTTCATGTCCGTCTGTGTCATAGAGAACGGGGAAATAGCCAGCAGATTCTGCAAAGTTCTGACAGCCCTCTCTTAAAATTGTATCCTGATTTTCTATAATAAGAAGATAATTTCTAAGGATTTTTCCAGTTTTCTCAAATGGCATCTACAAGAGGTTTCAAAAAAAAAAAAAAAAAAGACTTTTTAATGTTCAAACCTTTTCCGACGCAGTGTGATTAGTATCTGGTTTGTTATAGAGCTTAAAATATATTGAATTCTAAGTGATTAACCACACTATGTTTGGCACAACATGAAATATAGGATTTAATCACTGCTTGTTTTGTTTCGGTTTCCCTCTTGTCTCTCTGTAATGGGAAAAAAAAAAAAAATGTTTAGGAACTTGATAATTTTTAAATGGTTCTTTCTCTCCAGAGATCACAGGCTGCTTTGCATTCAATTATGGACAAAAGCCTTTGGCGTGAATAAGATCTATTTTGATCCATGTTTTGCATGAGACTGGGAAGTGGTTGTACAGCTGATATATACCACTATGGGTGTGTTTTATTTCTGTTAGCCACCCAGAGCCTTTCCTAAGAAAAAAAGTATGTTTTGGTTTAATGTCACTGCCGTACTTGTAGTGTGTTTCAACCTCGTTTCTACAAGCAAATCGTACCTTCCTTCTTCCCATCTAGTTAATTTTTAGACGGCTTTACTGTGTGACTTGAGGTTTGTTTTTGTTTCATTTTTTTTTTTTTTTTACAATATTCTAACTACTCGGTTAAATCTTAAATGTTTTTGATGCTCACAGCATGTCTTACCAGCAATGTGAAAGTTTAAATTATGTTTTTGCTTTTCTTTCCTTCTCCTTTACACTATTGATGATATCCACACATTGCTCCTTTTTATGAAAATGACAATTCTGATGATGGTGGGTCCATTACAGAGTTTGTGTACAATGTAATTGTTTGATACACTACTATAATCAGTGGAGCTGTTTTGCCATACACAAGTTAAAGGGGAACTGTTTTTTTTTTTTTGTTTTTTTTTTTTATAACCATTCTGTTTATTTATCCCCTGTATTAAACAAAAAAATAAATTTAAATGTAGAAAACGAAACCTGCCTATCCTGGAACTGAATACTCTGTATTGACTCCCTGTTGGTCATTGAACTGTGGTTTGAATTTCTTAATAGTGGATACATGTTTAAACGAAAACTGAGTGCGCATCACATGAGGGGAACAAAATTGCGATTTTTTTTTTTTTTTTTTTTTTTTTTTCGCCCCTCCCCCCCCTCCCAGTGATTTTTTTATTTTTATTTTTTTTGTAAATCTTTATTTTTCAGTGCAAATTTAAGGTAACAGACATTGTATTGGGTTGCCACAACAGCACATGCATAAAATATAGCAGTAGTCTGAGCATCTCGCGGTTGGAGCAAGGGTGATCAGTGCACATTTTAATTATATGGGACTGGTTGGTTATATCGAGTTGGTTGCCTGTGTCTTAAAGGTTTGTGGTAAGCGTTATTGTGGTACATTGCACCAAAGGCGATTTGGGTCTGATACAGGGATTACGCTGGTAAGCTACCTTTCCCTTTTCGACTAAGAGGTGTATGTAGAGTTGAGTAGCAGTAAAAGGGCTAGGGGTTAAAATGTCGTCTATGTGTAGTGGAGTCGGGTTATAGAGCATGGGTATCGGTGTCGTCGTGAGACTGAGGTCTTGAGGCTGTGGAGGGAGATTGTGTGTCAGAGATGTGAGATCGTTTGCGAATGTGTGCTCCAACGATGGCTATGTCCCTGGACCCCGGGGCATTAGGGGGGAGGGGGAGCCAGAGCGGTGTGTTACTTTGTTGTCTTAAGGTTACAAGGACATGCAGTCCCTTATCGTGGAGGGGGTAAGTGAACTTGGTATAGTGAGGGAAACATGTATCTTACTTAGTAAGACAGAACAATAATAATAGAAACAAAGAAAAAGAAAAGACAAAGTCCTGGTAGGGAACATGAACGAAATGTCTATTGTATAGTCCCGGGTTCACGTCTCAGGTCCAGGATGCGGAGTGTCTGCTCCTAAGTCGTTGACAGGAAGCCCCAGCGTAGTCAGCAAGGCCGGTCCGTCTTCTGCGTTGGTGATTTTGTAGTGTTGGTCGTCTTTCGTTACCCATAGCGTTCTGGGGGTTGCCCACCTATAGACGAGGCCTGCTGCCTGTAGGGCAACGGTCACTTGTTGCAAGCTCTTGCGCCATGTTAGTGTCCCTGCATAGGTCCTGGAAGAAGGTGATTTGCTGCGATTCGAAGTGGTATGGAGCCTTCCCTCTCATAGCAGTTATTAAGGCTATTTTATCCGTTAAGGTTTGGCAGCGCAGGATTACGTCACGCGGGGCTGATTTGGGTGCCCGTTGCGGCTTGGCTATGCGTTATACGCCATCAAATATAAAGTGTTTTGCCTGCCTGTTGGGGATGAGGGAGGCCACCAGGCGCCTGATAAAATGGGGCAGTTCCTCCAGTGGCACTGACTCCGATATCCCCCTGATCTTGACATTTTTCCTCCGCCCCCGGTCGTCTAGGATGTTTACTTGCCTGGAGATGGTGGCCTGCGTTGTTTGCAGCTGGGCTACTGTATCTGTTAGTGAGATTAGGTCTCGGCGCAGGTCTGTAGTTTCTCGTTCAGTGGCCTGAGTACGGGCCGATACCGCCTGTACTTCTGCCTCTAGCCCTTTTAGATCTGTTTGCCACATCTTCTGTAAGTTACCCTGGAGTCCCACCAGCATGGCCTGGATGTCTTGTTTCGTCGCTGGTGTCAGACCATCATTAGTCTGCAGTTTTGCATTGCCTGTGATGGATGTAGCAGTGCTGAGCACTGAGTCCCCATCTTCAGACCTTTCTGGTGAGGCCTCCGTGTGGGCCCGGATCTGTGCAGGTGGAGGGGTGTGCAGCAAGCTGCTTACGTCCCTGTGTGGAGTGGAAGCACTTGTGGCCGGTTTGTGAGACCTCCGTCCCATTGCTTCCGACGTGTGGGAGTCTGCTTCTGTGTGTTGCGAGCTCCGATCAAGCCACGCTGTCAGCTCCCTGGTGAGGTACTGGTCGCGTGTGCGGTAGGCCCCCGTTCCCTTAGTGCGTCTTTTTGTGCCCGTTTTTTGGAAAAAAGGCATCTGTGTGTTCAGCCTGGTGTCAGGGGGTCGTATCGGTCGTTGGTTTTAGTCGATGGGCTGCGGGTGTGCAGATATTTCTTATAGTTTGCGCTGGCCGTGTGGAGCTCTAGTAAATGGCGTCTGCTCCGTTTTATTGTTGGCTCCGCCCCCCAGTTATTTTTTTTTTTTAATGTTTTATTTGATAGTTTAATTTCCAGAGAAAAGACTTTCTTTTTAATTAAATTTTTTTTTTTTTTTTTTAAATCTTCTCTCTGTTGCATTCTTTAAAGGGACTGTTTGCTAGCACATTGAATGCATACAAATGTGAAATTTCTATTATATTATTATATACTCTTATCTATATTTTACACCTTTTTGTCCCTCTAACTACAATTTTAATTATTCATAGGGGCTCTATGTCCATTACCTGCCTGTACATGTGCAGTTATATATAATCTGCTTGATTGACAGTCTTTGTGGACCACATTATAACAGCTGCCATTATTAATCACTCCCAGTTAGTGTTTTAAACGCCAACTGTCTTGTAGTAATGTAAACTGCGTATGAAGCTAACACTGACATTTTAGGGTAAAGGGCAGGCATGCGATCTGGTAATTATCTTTGGTGTTAAATTAGTAGGAAGGTAGAACATTTATAGGTAAGTATTCCACTTCTCTGAATAGTTGAGATTTCAGAAAGCATTTAAACCTGTGAACTTGTGGTTTGGAAACATAACACAGGAGGACGCCTGGAAAGGGGAGATAAGTGAAAGTCCTGAATGAAGAAGGCGCTTGGGAGGATATCGGGAGAGAAAAGCAAGGATACTGGGGGAATGCAGCATTGGGTGTTAGTTTGGGTCTTATAGTGCACCTCTACCTTTTTTATTTTTGTATGGTGTTTAAATTGGCCCCAAATACATTGAATGCATACTGTATCACAAACATACATGATGTATTTCATGTAAATTTTCAAGAAATACCCACTTTCCCTCCGCTTCCAAGCAGGGAAAACTTCCAGTGTTGTGCGGTCTTCGCCAGAATGCCATTGAGGACATTGGGAGATTGGGGTTTGGCTGTAATAACCAGAGCTCTTTCTATGCTGCATACAAATCAATACAAAGCCTTAAAGGGAAGTTATAGTGCCAGGTAAACAAACTTGTTTTCCTGGTACTATAGCATCCACCTCTGTCAAGGCCCCTCGACGGTGCAAAAGGGTTTTTTTTTTTTTGGTCAATCTTTATTTTGAGTTTTTCAAGAACAAACAAGACATAAAGTAAGGTTCAAGGGATTCGTTATACACAAACTTCGATAACATAGTTAAGGAAACACTCTTTTCTCCCGTTAGGGTCTATTCCAGTATATGGTACAATTGTGTGGGGTAGCCCCCTCTGCTACTTTATCGTCCTTATATTTAATGGTGTAAGACCTTAATTCACATGGTAAGTATATATCACAGGCATAACGGCATAACCGTGTGAGCAAACCGTAATGTCAAGTGGTAATATCAGTTTGGGACCATGGACTATAGCATTGGCGGCTCCCTGTGTTACCCAATCATTTGTTTTCCCATCTGTCATCCCTAAGCTACTCCCTTCGGTCCTCCGTCAATTTTTATTTCCTGTGCCAGTGAGGGAAAGTTGCAAGACCATAGCTGATGTAACATTATTGTAATACATGCTGAATGAGCAGGTGTATATGTGTAGCAGGCCTCAGTCAGCAGTGCGGGGGGGGAAATGGAGCTTGCCGGCCGGGTGGCTTGGTGGTGTGATGCCGAAGCATCTTTTGCTATCACAGTTCCTGCCCTGCCATGCAATAGAGCTAATCTCTCTGTGGCATGTCTATTGAATGGTCAGTGTGAGCTTGTGTTCGTACCCTGGGCAGTCTATCACCTCTCTCCGTCAGTGACTTTGGTGATCTAGGGATTACCGGGCCCTCAGCTTGCCCCCAGTGTAGCATTAGTGCGGGTATTCCGTTTGGTTTCCCCGTCATCTTTCCCCCCTTCGTTGCCATTGGTATGGACTGTAGGGTCTGAGCTTGCTAACCGTCTGTGGGGTGCATCTGGTTTGGCGACTTGGGTAGTTGGTGGTGGTCAGCAGTCAGTCTCACTTATGAGGGTCTAGGGTCCCTTATGCCTCTCTGTAAGTGCCAGTGGCCATCATGTCCCGTTTACGGTTAGCCTCAAGTCCCTGTTGCCCTCTGCCATTTGGTCTTCCCGAGTCATGGTATTTGTCCATGGTTCGGAGCATATCCGTAGAGCCTGGGTGCGGCCCTTCCCTAACTTTTGCATGGTGACATATGAGCGGCGAGAGCCTCGACTTCGTATGCCTTAAGCCTGTACGTAGCTCCTGGGAGCAGTGTGTTCAGGGAGTGTGAGGGAGGGAGGGGATGGGGTGTACAGGGTGGGTGGGTGGTGGTGAGGCAGAGAGGGTGGAGGGGAGGGAGGGGAAGGCACATTCGCCATCGAGGCCCCAGTCCCCCGCATTCCTCCCCACTGTCCAGCCGGGCACATCCCCGGGGTCCGAGGAGGCCCCTCAAGGTTTGACCCTCCGGAGCGTTCCCTGTTTCGAGCTCGCGTCAGGAGTCTGTACTGGAATTTAGTTTGGTCTATTCGATATATACGTTAGCCATGGCATCCAAACATGCATGTATCTTTCTGTGGTGCCGTTGAGGGCGGCGGTTAGCTGTTCCATCCCATGTATTTCTTCGACCCTGTCCATCCAGTGTTGCAGGGTGGGTATTTGTGTGGAGCGCCATCGTGTCGGAATGAGCGTTTTGGCAGCGTTCAGGAGGTGTTTAGTTAGTGTCTTTGTCTTTTTATATTTTGAGATGGGTAGTGGTGTATGATGAAGTAGCATCTGTAGTGGCTGCAGGGGAATGTCTGCGCCCGTGATGTGTTCGATCTGAGCGTGTACCTGTTGCCAGAATGGGGATGTGTTCGATCTGAGCGTGTACCTGTTGCCAGAATGGGGTTATCTTTTGGCATGTCCACCAAATATGAAGAGCTGTGCCTACTTCATTGTTACATCGCCAACATGTCGTCGAGGAGTCCGGGATCATCTGTTGTATTCTCACTGGGGTTCTATACCAGTTGGTCAATATTTTATAGTTGAGTTCCTGTAGTTTGGAGCTAATGGAGCTTTGGTGAGTCAAGATGTGAATGTTCGTCCATTGGGGGGCCGTCAACGTTACCCCGGTGGCTTCCTCCCAGCGTGCGGTGTGTTTCAGGGGCTCATGTTGTGTGGAGGATATCCGCATCGCATAAAGGTTCGAGATTCCTCTGCATAAGTGTTGTCGTTTCGTGCATATTTTCTCGAACTCTGTTAGGGGTCTATGTATTAGGCGTTTCCCTGGTAGAGCTTGGTAGAACGATTTGATTTGGAAATACCTGTATCGTTCGAGCCCCGTTGGTACTCTATCGGTGATCAGGTCCGGGAGCTGTTTTAACGAGTCGCTCGTGCACCACTGTTGCATGTACGTCCAGTCCGTGTCCCCAAATGCCTCTACGTTGCGTAGAGAGAGTCCCCCAGCGAGGTCTGGGTTGTGTGTGATCGGTGTCAGCGGCCCCGGGGTCGTCGTCCACGCCAGTTTAGTCCTAATTGAGTACCAAAGTACCGTAAGGTTGCACCGATAAGTGGGTGCTTGCGGGTTCTCATTGAGGTTAATGGACCTCCCAGCCATATTGCCACTGGTAGCGAGCCTCCCATCTGGAGCCGTTCCATGTGTATCCATTGTTTCCGTGTGCCGGTGGCATGCCAGTCAACAATTCTATGGATATGTGTAGCTCTATAGTAGTCCAGGAGAGATGGGAGTCCCATTCCTCCTTGCGCCTTTGGTAGTCGTAGTTGCGATCTTTTCAGTCTAGGAGCCTTGGAGAGCCAGACGAACTTGGCGATGGCCGTGTCCATGGCTCTGAAGAAGGTCCTTGGTATAGAGATAGGTATAGTCTGAAACAAGTATAACAGTCGGGGCAAGAGATTCATTTTTATCGCGTTCATTCTCCCGAACCACGATACGCATAATCCGGCCCACCTGGCTAAATCCGAGCCCAGTTTCTGTTGTATAGGTGCGAAATTGTGAGTGTATAGCCGGGAGAGGTCTGCAGGTAGCCAGATGCCAAGGTATAATAGCTTTTCCTGGCACCATGTAAAGGCATACTGTGTTTTAAGGTGGGTAGTCATCGTATCACCCGTTGTTATGGGGAGAGCCTCTGATTTGTCAGTGTTTAGTTTTAAGTTCGATATTTGTCCGTATTCCTCAAAGGCCCTCAGGAGATTCGGCAGGGAGACCATTGGTTCGCTGATAAACAGCATATCATCGGCATATGCCGCCACTTTATGTTCCTGCTCATGCATAGCAAACCCCCGTATGCCCCCATCCCGTCTGACCGCCCCCAGGAAGGGTTCCAGGGAGAGGGCAAACAGGAGGGGGGACAGCGGGCATCCCTGTCTCGTTCCATTGCGTATGTGCACTGGGTCCGACAGCGCGCCGTTCACCCTGATCCTAGCAGACAGTATCGTGTATACGGAGGAGACCCACGCAAGGATGTGGGGGCCGAAACCCATTGTCTGGAGTGTCGCAAGCATGTAGTGCCAGTCTACCCGGTCGAAGGCCTTCTCCGCGTCGGTTGAGAGGAGAAGGACCTTCTGCGACGACTGCTTTGAGGCGTGTATGACATTCAGGGCTCGGATGGTGTTGTCCCTGGCCTCTCGACCTGGGACAAACCCAACCTGATCAGGATGTATCAGGTCTGGCAGGACCCAGCTTATGCGCGTTGCTATGACCTTCGTGAAAAGTTTCAGGTCAGCGTTCAGTAGTGATATTGGTCGGTAGCTGGCGCAATTGGCCGTGTCCTTGCCTTCCTTCGGGATTACCGTAATCGTAGCCGTTAGGGTATCTCTAGGGAGCGTCCCCCTCTCCAAGAGTGAGTTGAGACCCGTCAGGAGCTTGGGCATGAGTATATCTCCCAGTTCCTTAAAATACCGTACCGGCAGGCCATCGGGTCCCGGTGCCTTATTTGTCTTGGAGCCTTTCAGCGCTGCTTGGAGCTCCTCTATTGTGATGGGGGTTTCCAGTGTGGCTGCCTCCTCCCGAGTGAGGGTCCTCTCCACATGTCGTCGCAGGTACTCCGTTATGCGTGTGTCCTGGAGGCGTCGGGCATCAGGGGCGTCATCTACCGGTAGGTTATACAAATCGTTGTAGAACCCTTGGAAGGCGCTCAGAATTTTATCAGGAATTTGGGTGGTCGTCTGGTCTCTATTTTTAATTTTTGTGATCTGGCACATCCTGCGCCTCTTCTGTAGAACTCTGGCAAGTAAACTGCCACATTTGTTTGAATATTCGTAGAAAAAACGCTGGGATTTGCGGATCGTGTACTGGAGTTTGCGTTGGAGACTGTCTCTCAATGCTCGTCTCGCATCCAGGAGGGATTTGTAGTCCGTGTCGGTCTGGGAGGCCTTATGGGAGGCTTCCAGGGTCGCGATCTGCGCTGTTAATTCGGCCACGCGCTGGCGCTGTTGTTTTTGCCTGTGGGTGCATAGTTTAATGAGGTGTCCCCAGATGACACATTTGTGTGTTTCCTACACCGTCATGGCTGAAGTCTCTGGGGATTCATTTTCTTCAAAAAATTTTGTTAGTGCCGTTCGGAGTTCCGCGACTACTGGTGCGTCATTGAGTATCGATTCATTCATCCTCCATTGACGGTCCCTTGGTCGAAATAGTGGGGACTCGAGTTTAGCTGAGACAGGCGAGTGGTCAGACCAAGTCATTGGCCTTATCTCTGCTGATATTAGCTTAGGCAGAAACTCCTGGGACACGAAAATGTAGTCCAGCCTGCTATATGAGTTATGTACCGTGGAATAATAGGTAAAGTCCTTGTCTGCGGGGTGCATCAATCTCCAACAGTCCACGAGTCCGGAGCCCCCGAGGGCCTTCCGGACGGTCTGTAGGCTTTGGCGTGTGAGGGAGCTAGCGCCTCTGGAGGTGTCGCTCCTCGGATCCAGGGCCACATTCAAATCCCCTGCAACCACCAGGGATTCCTCTCTGAATCTCTCTAACTTAGTTAGCGTCTGTCGGACGAACCTGCCTTGGTGGGTGTTTGGGGCATATATGCTTGCGAAGGTGTACGAGCAACCAGCTATTGTGCCTTTTACGAACAGATAGCGTCCCATGTTGTCAGCTAGAGTGCCGGCACAGTCAAATGGTATCGTGTTTGCGAATAGAATTGCTACTCCTGCCTTCTTGGCTGTCTGGTGATTCGCGAAAAACCCCACTGGGTATCTTGAGTCTCTTAGCGTAGGATTTTCCGTACCTTTGAAATGAGTCTCTTGGAGAAAGGCGACTGACACCTTTTCGGCCCATAGGGTTCGCAGCAGATGAGATCTCCTCCGCTCGGGAGCATTCAGACCCCGGGTGTTACCCGTCCAGACATGTAGAGGAGCGGGCGTGAACCCCGACCCCATGGCTCAGAGCCTATTCAGGAAGGGGGATGGGTTAGGAATAGGTGTAGGGAGGGGGAGGTATGTCAGGCCCAATACAGACCTGTATGACTCGGCACCTGTGACGGGGGTGTCGCGTGCGCCGCCCAAGAAGAGCGTCCCACGCCCCCCCCCCGTCAACCTTTGAGTGGCGCCTGTCGAGGGGGAACTGGTCCCTTGGAGCACAGTTGCAGGCAATAGGCAATATATAAAAAGAGCGTGATCAAAACTACAAACAAATGCTTTTCTCTTTTTTACAGTAACAATTAGTCATAGAAACCAACTACCACTCACCCCCCTGGCCAGTGATGTCTTGGCTTTACGGGAGGCATATGGTTCCGGTCAGAGAGATGCTGCTTTGTAGGCAAGTGGTGAGTGAATGTGAGCGGTCGTCATGGGGTTGGGTCTCTAAACTCCTGGGGGCATCTACCGTTCTCGGGGGGGGGGGGGGGCAAGTCCACCGGGGAGGGTCGGGTATGCCAGGATTTTTTCCCTCCCTAGGCACTTATGTATCTTATCCCTGAACGTCACCGTCAGTGTGAGGGGTGGCTCATATCTTTTATGTTGCGTGGTTGTGGGAGTCCTAGGGGGCCTGGCTGTATGGGACGCTGTCGCTCGTCTAGTGGCTATGCGTCGCTGTTTCTCACTACTCCGTCTCCCGGTCCCAATTATATATGCGTGTCTACTGCGGGCCGTCCGGTACCTATCCTGCTTCATCGCCTCCCCAGGTAACAATCACTTATCCCTTGTGGGTGTCCCCCGGTCTAGTACAGCAGATCGTATCAACAGATATCATGCATTAGGACCCTTGCGTCCAGTATATGTTCCCTCCCCTCTCTCCTATACACCATAATATCATATGTCATGTCTAACAGCGCATATACTTTGTGCTTGGACCCATCTGGGACATATGTCTCTAAGAGCCATTCTGAGGCAATCCCCCATCTCTGAACTGTGCCGTCTCTAGACCTTATGAGAGGACTGGCGGCACCTCAGTCACATTGTCGAAAGGGGCCCCAGTCGGCCTATGCCAAAAATCGTATTGGGCTGCTGCATCGCTGTCGGGTTTGTAGTGGTTCAGCAGGTGTGCTCCCCCCAGGCAATATCGTCCCTTCGTCCCCCCACCCAAATCCCCCATCCAGGGGCTGCATGTGTTGGCCACCCAGCCTGTGTTCCCCCGCGCCCATTGATGGCAGCTCAGGGTAGCAGCCCGCCAGTCTCCAGGTTCCCAGTGTCCCCTCAGGGCCCAGGGAGATTGGGAAGCAGTTGGCGGCATTAGGTCCCCCTGTCCCTCTCCCTCCCCAAGTGTCCAGACCCCCCCCCCCTCGTTGCCTTGTGATCCCCCTTGCCCATAAGTGTGTATGTCCCCAGTTGTGTTCAGGACTCACCAAATCCCCTTCTGATCGACCGCTCCTTGGAGACTACTCTTCCGGACCCTCCGGGCCCCCTCGTCGACGTGGTAAGACATTGTTGCCGGGTATAGGTGCCGGTGGGAGCGGCGGGGCTAGAGGGTCTCGTCGCGTTGCCACAGCTTCTTCCAGGATCCAGTTCCTAATTCTAACAGACGGCAGGCCCAGTGTTCGTAGCATACGTGGGATATCTTCCGGCCAACGGGCCGTAAGCCATGCGTTACCGTGTTTCACTTGGAGGCTGAATGGGAAGCCCCACCGGTACGGTATAAGTTTATCACGGAGGGTACTCGTCACCGGTCTCAGGGCCCTTCTGGCGTCTAGTGTGAGGCCGGACAAGTCCCTGAAAGAGTGAAACTTCGGCCTCGCGGAATCTGATAGAGGTCTGCTCCCTTGCTGCGGCCATTATTTGATCTTTCACGCCCTGAGAGGCAAGGCAGCATATCACATCCCTGGGGCTGCCGTCCTGTCTCAAAGGGCCCAGTGCTCTGTGTGCCCTCTCTATGCGGAATGTTTCAGGGGCTTGGTCCCGCATTAGCTGTTGAAATAAGGCAATTAGCGTTGCCTGGAGCTGATCCGCGTCCGCTTCTGGTAGGCCCCTAATCCGGATATTATTGCGCCTACTCCTATTCTCCAGATCTTCCACTTGCCTGCGCAGCGTTAGGAGCGTGTTACCCTGTCTGGTAACCGCCACCTCCGTTGCTCTATGGTGCTCGTCGCATCCCTGGGCTGCTGTCTCCATTTCATCCACTCTTTGTTCAAGCGCAGTCAGGTCTGAGCGCATTTCAGCGAGCTCACCACGCATTGCGGCTCGAATTTCCTGCACTAGGGTGCCAGTGTCTGCCTTGGTAAGCATGCTGGCAGAGATGTGTGCCAATTCAGCTCTGATCTGGGCCAGCTCACTAACCTGTGCGTCTGCTGTGTGGGGCTCTCCCGCGCTCTCCGTGCTTGGAGAGGCGGGCGCCATTTTGTGCTCACAGTGCTGCTTTCGCGTGTCGAGCGGTGTAGCGATGAAATCATCCATCGGGCTCGTGTGTCTTCTCGGTGAGTCTGTTCCCGCTGTCTCTGCTGTTAGTTGCCTCTTATTGCGGACTATTTTTCTCCAGTTTTTGTAGCTATTTTTCGCTATTTAGGCGGCCAGGGGTGCGGAGCTCTTTCAGTGTGTGTCCTGCACCATGCTCGTCCAGGCCACGCCCCCCCTCAAAAGGGTTTTAATAACCTCTTGTGTCACCTACCTGGGTCCAGCGCCGATGTCCCTCGGTGCGGGCTCGGGTCCGCCTCCGCTCCTCCTCCACCGGCTGGGGGAGACCTAATGGGCATGCACGGCAATGCCTGCGCTCGCATTAGGATTTCCCTATAGGAAAGCATTATTCAATGATTTACTATGGGGTCTTGGGTGATGCTGGATGTCCTCATGCATAGCGTAAGAATGTCCAGCTTCAGTTAGGCTGCAATAACAGCCCGGAAGTCAGACAGCCACTAGAGTAGGAGTTGACCCTAGCAAGTTTTTTCTTTTTCTTTTTTTTTTTAAAATTGCAATTGCCTGCTCAGGGTTAAGGGACCTGTGACACTGCACCCAGACCACTTCAGTGAGCTGACGTAGTCTGGGTGCCTATAGTGTCCCTTTAATAAAACTTAAGTTATTAGCAAATCCATCCTGAATTATTCCCTTTAATATTGCAGTATAATTGATTATTTAATTCACCTTTTTTATGTACAGTTACTGTATGCATGGACTCCAGCTTTGAATGTAGCTGAGCTTGCAATTCTTATCTCAACAGCCTTGTCAAGTTTTTAAATGCATTTATTATTTATTCATAAAACAACCAGTCCTCTATATTGAACCAGGGATATCTATAAGGTATTCTAACTAGAAAAGATTGTAATGTTTATTTTTAATTTTATTTAGAAATAAAAAAAACTCAATTTTGTCTATGCATGGACAGTGTAAAATGTGCTTGTTTTCAGATGCAGCATTGTAAAGGTATTTTAAATGACAATCTGTCGAACTGTAACTCTGAAATGTGCCATGTAATCTCCTGCAGTGTTTTTGCATTCTTGAGGATGTTACATGGTTTTTAGCGCAGTAGTATGTTTTAAATAACATTTACAATATTTGATACAATGTACGGTAGATGGATTAAAGTATCAGAGAAACAAAGGGGCTTATTCGCTTAGCTAGAGTTGTGGAGGTTTGACAAAGAAAAAATGCAAGTTTCAGCCCACAGTAGCCATGTTTTATAGGTTTGGTTTTTTTGTTTTTTTTTTACTATTTTCAACCTAAAATTTGTGTTTCCCTAGTCAACGTTTTGTACTTCACACCTTGTAAATAAACCACAAAATATTGTATGCAGAGACACTAGTTGTCTACCTATACAGATCATGAACTCCAAATCTTAAACATGAACTCAAGGAGCAATTGGTAGAATTGTGGTGATAAGTTAGGATGAGCAGTTGTTTATAATACAATTAGGGCATTTTGGGAAATGACGGTTTAACCATTTAGACTGTGCTAATATTGGCAGAGGGTAAAGTACAAGCTAATCTGTTTGTTTTGTTTTACAAACTTTAGGAGAGCGGGATCATTAAGGCCTGGGGTGGAGGGCAGAGACTTTGTTTATTTAAGGTAGAATTTTCTCTCACACTAATGAGAAATTGACTAACTAAGCCCATTGTTTGCCTGGACAGTGATAACCACCTGTCCACTCTTTGTTTTTTGGAATGAAGAATGACCTCAAAAGAGAAATTCTAATTTGGATGTTTTTTTTTTTCTTTTCTTTCTAGAGATTCCTCTTTCTAGATGAAACAAAGATATGTATTTGGATTATTTACTACAGTTTTTAGAAAAAAATGTGGTTAAAAATCTGGAAAGTTGTAACAGTTTGGGAAAACCACATGAGTTAGACTGTAATAATCAAGAATATACTCCTGTATTAATGGCCCTGTGGGTTGTGCTAAGTTGCCAATTACTGCAGAAGAACGCAGTGCTTTTAGAATTACCTTGTATGCAGTAAATGTTCTAAGACAATTTGTCACTTTTTTATTTTACCCATTTGGGGTCTCTCTATCACCCTACTGGTCCCTGGAGCTGCTGACTACCACCTCTGCTACAGCTGCACTGGGCTGGGCACTCACCTAGGGTTTCCTTATTATCTTTTCCAAAAATGCCATTAGCGCACACCGCTTAAATATCCGTTTGGATCAAGTCTGTGAATTTTCATGAAGTTTTAAATTTGGAAACATGTTCTGAGCTTAGTAGCTAAATCTAATTATTTTATTGATTTGTCCTCAATCACTTGCGTACCTTGCTCTTTAATCTCTTAGTAGGACCAATTATGAGAGCTCTAAATGTATGAAAGGGGACTGGACCCAGATATCACAGGATCCAGATCAGTAGGTAAATACATACATATTTCTGTCCCTCTCATTGCTCGTTAAAGTGAAGAAAAAAATACATGTGGCTCAGTTTTAGCCCTTGCTATAAATATTAACTACTTTGCATTGGTAACTGAGTGATTTGGATGGACAGTTACTATGGTTTAATCTGTAATAATGTGTAGCTACTGCTCTCGTTTAGATAAATAATCAAATTCTGTAGGAAGTAGTTATATTCAACAAAGGGACACTGCAGACACCAATACATTGGGTATTTAATACTGTATAGTTTCATCTTAATTACCTTGAATGTTTTTTTTTTCATGCTAACTTTTGTATATTTTCTCCTTGTTGATTAGTTTTAATTTCAATCTGAGATAATTTGTTTATTCTCCCCATATATCTCACTTATATACCTCTCCCTACATTGCTCCCATTTTCCTCCACACACTATTATTATTATTATTATTATTATTATTATTATTATTATTATAGCGCCATCACATTCCGTAGCGCTGTGCAATGGGTGGACTAACAGACATGTAATTTTAACCAGACAACTGAACGTACAGGATCAGAGAGGTGGAGGGCTCTGCTCAATGAGCTTACATTCTATTTCAATCCCAATCTATTATTGGAATAGATTCTGTAACTATATGTATAGAGTAGTTATTTACACGTGTATATGAGTAAATCTACCATCGGACACATCCTCTGTATACAATTAATTATTAGAACCATGGGGTTTTATTTATTTAGCTCTGTACTGTCTATCTTATACCAGTCATTGAGTACTTTACTGTTTAAATTTAGAGTTTTGTTTCATGTTACAGTGATACTTTTTATGATAATTCTACCCACTCCACAATCGTCCATGCTGCTTATAAAATTCATATTCAATCCATACCATTCACAGTTTAGGATATACACTCCCTAGTTTTATAAAAAATGGGACTGAGACATTATTACTATACATTAAAAAGGGGGCTTTCTGGGGAACTACCTGACCTGGCTATGTTAGTTCTCCGTCTGCTTCGTGTAAAATCTCCTTTTTCTTCACTTTCCAAAGACTATTGTTTATGAAAAGTGCTTTACATAATAGGTGTAAATTATAAGTAATAAGCTTATAGACGTACCAGGGTACACAATAGACGAGAACTAAACATGCTTTTTGTTAAACATTACAACATTTTGATTGGAGAGCTTGTATTGTGTACACTATCTGTCTGGGGTTTCCTCATTGTACTTGCATTATGTTCAAACGATGTCTCATGGTTTAGGGACTTCCCAAACAACTCCTACTTACTGGGGGCCTGGGTTAAAGAGACACCTCAAGCAATATTACATCAAAGTAAAGAAGGGGGGTGTAGTGCTTCTTTCTAATAATTACACAAAATATATACATTGTAACCTGTATTATTCCTGGAATACAGAGAGAAGTGGGTTAGGAGACAATAACTCACTATAAATATTTTGTGTGCAGGTCCTGACAATCCTCCCCTGTTAAGTTGGCTTCTGTCTAGTTATCTGATGGTTTGTTCTCCGTGAAAATGGTTGATGTGTTCTGATAGCTGTGTGATACATCCGACTCCATATTTACTCTGGTCTCCACGACTGATGCAATCCCTGTGGGCAAACAGCACGTGCCACCCCAGAACCTTGTTTGTCATCACCGATCTAGAAAATTTAAATAAGCATTTTGAGTTCCATAACTACAATAGCACCCTGCTGTGGTTGTGGTGTCAGCATGTCTAATAGTTTTCTAGCAGTTTGACACAAACTGAGCGTGCCTTAAAGGACCACTATAGTGCCAGGAAAACAAACTATTTTTATTTTTCTGGGTCCCCCTCCTGAAGGGGGAGGAAGGGGTTAAACTCTTACCTTTCTCCAGCGCCGGGCTCCCTTGGTGCTGGGGACTCTCCTCCCTCTTCTGACGTCACCAGCCGACTGCACATGCGCAGCAAGAGCCGTGCACACATTCAGTCAGTCCATAGGAAAGCATTCTCAGTGCTTTCCTATGGACGCTGGCGTCTTTTCACTGTGAAAATCACAGTGAGAAGCGCCTCTAGCGGCTGCCAATGAGACAGCCACTTGAGGCTGGATTAACCCATATGTAAACATAGCAGTTTCTCTGAAACTGCTATGTTTACAGCAGGAAGGGTTAACCCTAGATGGACCTGGCACCCAGACCACTTCATTGAGCTGAAGTGGTCTGGGTGCCTATAGTGGTCCTTTAATCACCTGTGGCATGGCCCTTAATTTCCATGTTGCTGTTGCAGAAGTTCTACTTCCACATTAGCAATAATAATTTGTCCAAGTATAGATGGCTGAGTTTAATTAAAATGACAACTGTGGAAAGTGATAAGGGAATTGCAAATATAATGAGAAAATTGCCAAATTAGTATTAAAAAAAAAAAAAAAAAAACCTTTTTCCAGTTTGGTTACTTTGGTTACATATGTGCAATTTGGTAGTCAAATTTAAAAAAAAAACTGGTTTAGTAACTATCTCTGTTAAAGGGACACTCCACTGCCCAAATGCAAAAATAAATATAAATCACTGTTTAGTAGATATACCCCCCAAAAGACAACATGCACATTTAACAATGCAAATTTTTTTTATTGGATATATCTAAACAATTGGCAAAACCTCTTGTCTGCTGCCTTTGTTATGGTACTTTTTGAAAGTAAACCAAAATGTTCAAAGTCTATCTGTTCCTGTCCAAATCAATAAAATTAAATTGCGTATATACGCTGAAGTAATTAAGTCTGACACACGAGGTTCAGGTTAAAATAACTTCGAGAAAGTTTATTGGCAAGTGAAGTAAAAGCGGGCGCGCAGGCCCTTTTAAGAGGCATTTTGCGTCATCATTGATTATTAGAATATCAGCAAATACACATCATCAATTGGATTAATTGTTAAGTGACGGAGTTAGTGTCTTACCTATTGGTTAGTAAATTTAAGAGGTTTGTCCCGTGCCCACCCATCAGAGGTGGGATTATTCTGGACACGGGTGGGGGACAAGGGGGTCCTAAGCGTCATTTTACACGGTCAGTGATATCAGGCTTATGTCCAGGTGCAAGGTCTCTTATGAATAGAACATTTCATTACTACTGTGTTCTGTGGCCTTCAAACTGTACTATCTTACAAGCTCTTAAGGAGTAGCCAGCAAGTCTTAAGGAGTAGCCAGCACCCCCTGGTACTTGTCCTTGAAGGAAACACGGTCTTTGTCTACTGTATTAATTGGGTTGAGAAGTTCAGTCACGTAATGTAGTTTTAAAATGAACAAGTTAAGTCATGAGGACAAAATGGAGGATGAAGAAGTCAGGTTAGGAGGACAAAATGGAGGATGAAGTCACAGTATAAAGTTAAAATGGAGTTAGTACAATAATTCAATACAAGTACAATAAAGATTTTTAATAATTCCACATCACCTTTATAATCCCTCCTCTACTAATTCCACCCAGACTTTCTGTGTCTGTCCAATCACAGACATCCCAATACAGCTCAATGAGAAGTCTTTGCAAGGCAGTTGCTCTGGGCAATTGCTGCCTCTTGCGTTTAGCTCCACTGAGCTAAACAAACCAGGAAGTAACCGGACCTGTTGTCTGCTTGAAGAGCCAGGGGTTGTAACCAGTATAATTTATAAAAATGTCAATTTCTATTGAAATCTGCACTTTTTCAAACAATGACAAAATAGGACACACTCTTCACACATAAAGCTTTTCAGTAAGTTAATGCGCTTTAGGGATCTGGAGTGTCCCTTTAATCTTTCCAAGATGGGAAATTCAGGTTGGGGGCCAAACAAATGTTCAGAGAATAGACTTGGCTAATATGCTACACAGAGATATTACTAGGGACACACTTATCTTGCAGGGAAAATGCATCAATAGATCACGCCTGGTCTTATCTCCAGAGAAATGCTAGATTTATCTTAGACCCCTGGGCGGCCATAGATATTAAACTGGATTGCTAGAATGAGGGAATCTCATTGAATTCATCAAACTGGACGACATGGACATGAATAAACCTGTGTACAGTACAAGGTTTATATCTGGGATTTGGCACAGTCTGTATCCGTGCACCAGAGTTTGTTTTTCGTCTACCCTTTGAAGAAGGGCATGTTATCATACTTCAAATAGTTACAATGTCAACTCTTTGAAGACCTTCAAGATTGTTAAAATTTAACTTAACATGGTGCGCTCCAGTCCCCAACGTAATAGGTGATACAGAAATCCCAAGTACATTTGGAGTATGGATAAAACAATATTTCAAATATTCCAGTATTCTCTCTCATGGTTAATAATTTATAGACTAGATTTTAGTAACTAATGTAAACTTTACCTAACAATATGATGCCACAGGCAGACTGTACTTAGTAAACTATAATAATAGCACAGTGTGCTGTCACAAGCTGACTGTACTGAGTATACTATAATAATAGCACAGTGTGATGTCACACGTAGACTGTACCAAGTAAACTGTAATAGCCGCACAGTGTGATGTCACACGTAGACTGTACCAAGTAAACTGTATTAGCCGCACAGTGTGATGTCACATGTAGACTGTACCAAGTAAACTGTACCAGCTGCATAGTGTGATGTCACACGTAGACTGTACCAAGTAAACTGTAATAGCTGCACAGTGTGATGTCACACGTAGACTGTACCAGCTGCATAGTGTGATGTCACACGTAGACTGTACCAAGTAAACTGTAATAGCTGCACAGTGTGATGTCACACGTAGACTGTACCAGCTGCATAGTGTGATGTCACACGTAGACTGTACCAAGTAAACTGTAATAGCTGCACAGTGTGATGTCACACGTAGACTGTACCAGCTGCATAGTGTGATGTCACACGTAGACTGTACCAAGTAAACTGTAATAGTTGCACAGTGTGATGTCATACGTAGACTGTACCAAGTAAACTGTACCAGCTGCATAGTGTGATGTCACACGTAGACTATTGGAGCTGCACATTCGTGGTGTCAAAGAAGACTTATAGTTGTACAGTTAAGGTATCACAGTTACTATGTAAACTCTGAGACAGGGGTGCCCAAAAGGTAGATACCCAGATGTTTTAAAACTACAGCTTCCATGATGCATTGCATGCCTTTACAATGCTTTAGAATGACAAAACATCATGGAAGCTCTCTACTACATCTTGGGATCTACCTTTTGGGCACCCCTGCTCTTATAGCTTTATAGTGTGATGTCACAGGTACCCTGCACCAAGTTAACCATGATAGCTGCTCAGTATGATGTCACAGGAAGATTGTACCATTTATACTATAATAGCTGCACAGGATTGATCTCACAGGTAGAATGTACGAAGTAAACCATAATAGCTGCATAGTATAATGTAATTAGTAAACCATATAAGCTTCTCAGTATGATGTCACAGGTACACAGGTGGGGCTTCAGCTCACCATACAAGCTGACATGGCCCAGATCCACGGAGACCTGCAAGGTCTCACAGGCCGCCTGAGCACGCTGGCAGCCGACTCCCACCGAAACATGCAAGACACGGCGCAGCTGCAAAAAGAAATACACAACCTACAACAACAGAACTACCTACTGGACCACAGATTGTAGACTTGGAGAATCAGAGAAGAGGCCAGAACCTCAAGATCAGGGGCATCGGTGAGGAGATAGTGAAGGCGGCCGTACCACAATTCACCCGGTGCCTGCTGTCCGCTCTCCTGCCTCCTAGACAGGCCAAATAAGCAACCCTGGGGTGGAGGGATTGTTCCGCCTTCAACGACCAGCAAAATCCCTGGCCGCAGCACTGAGAGACCTCCTGGTGTGCTTCCTGAATCATGAGAATAGATCAACAGTCCTTCAAGCGACGAGAAAGCCTCGGGCACTCTTAATCCATCACGGTGACACATCGTACAAGATATAAAAATAAAATAAAAAGGAGGAACCAATGTGGTAACAATAAAGTAAGGATAGATACTAGGATATTTATGAAAAAAAAATGGGGGGTAACTCCTAAATAGTTAATTCAAATAAGATTAAAAAAAAAAAAAAAAATTCTAAATAAATCTCTAAAGTTCTATCTATGTGAGAACACGTAATAATTAAAACTTAACTTTTATTAATTCAGTAAAAAATATGTGATGTATACATCGACAAACAGATGAAAAAAAATAAATGAAAAAAATATATAAATATATTGTATAAATAAATAATTTACAAGGTAGTTTCCACTTAAGAGGGAAGCAATGCTTTTAACCACAATTAGTACCAAATGTAGTTATAGTACTAAGTGAGGAAATTGAAGTAAAGCATTAATGTGGAAGAAAGGGTATTAAACACTCTCCATATGTATGCCTTCAACTGTAAATTGCAAAAAACTGCTTGATAAGGGAATAGAGAGTTAAGGGAAGGGAGAGAGTATAGGTAGTCCTGAGCTGGATATATAGTCCAAACTGAAGTGCCTTCGACGGTACCCCTTACCCAAAATCTATTCTCTCACTAATATCCAACCTTGCCCAATACTCCAAATTAAATAAAAAACAGAAACTACATCACCTACAAGGCTTAATTGCAAGATTTCTGCGGTAATGTCTAATATCATATGCTTCAGTAGTCTCTGATTGCCCAAGCCTCTATTCATCGGAGGAAAAATACATATAAGTGGATACTAAATCAAGTATTGCTAGTGGTAGCTACAATGTCTGTAACCGCAATTTGGTATGCGGCAATAGCAAACTGACATCTTAAGGTACGTTTGAAAGCTACCAGAGCCCCTGTGCTGCCCTCTTAAGTGGAAACTACCTTGTGAATAATTTATTTATACACTATATTTATATATTTTTTTCAAGACCCTAGATATGCAGGGCGCCACAAATCTCCTACCAACCCTTGGGCTACAACAGGACTCTCTGTCTGTGGCGGGATTAAACCAACCAGTGGCTCAGCCACCACCAGGGGCCCCTACCAAGGTTACACCATTTGTCCGCCAAGACCTGAAGAACCCAGGGACTAATACCTACCTCCTAACAGCCCTCTTGTTACACGGGCATGACTTCTGTGGCTCTCTGGTCTGCTCTCTCCCCGATTGTTTATGTTTGCAAATATACAGCATAAGAGCATTGCAACAACGCTCCCCCTCTGCCTTTAGCAACGCTGAATCCCTAGGCGCCCGGGCCAAACTCTTGGGCACACTGACATGTGCTGTCTCCCACTACCCAAAACTAAATTCCCTCAGCTCCTGGTCCAATGCCACTCCTTGCTAGATATCTGATGAAAGAGGCCACTACCATCAGGGAACACCATTGTCCTAAAGGGGTGTAGTATGTGGTCTGCAACAATCTCTAGTTAGGTGGTATGTGTCAAATGAACATCCTCATGAATGCCGGGACCCAAGATTTTCCAGCAGAATATTGTTTAGAGCACAACACTGCCTCCGTCAGCCTGCCTTCTTCCTATAATGCATCCTGCTGCCACCTCTTCGCCAGATGAACAATGCGCACATACCTGGCCATCCACCCGATCTAAAAGAAAATGTAATTCATCAGACCAGGCACAATACTTCCATTGCTCCATGGTCCAGTTCTGGCGCTCATGTCTCAATTGAGGGCACCTTCTCCAGTGGACAGGGGTCATCATGGACACTCTGACCGGTCTGCACCTATGCAGCCCAATACGCAGCAAACTGTGATGCACTGTGTGTTCTGACACTTTTCTATCATGGCCAGCATTATGTTTTTCAGCAATTTGAGCTACAGTAGTTCTTCTGTGTGATTGGACCAGACAAGCTAGCCTTCGCTCCCCATGTACATCAATGAGCCCTGGGCGCCCATGACCCTGAATCTGGTTCACCGTTTGTCGTTCCTTGCACCAATTTTGGTAGGTACTAACCACTGCATACCGGGAACACTCCACAAGGGCGGGATGAGAATTTAAGTTTTTGGTGCCCAAATTGGATAGTGAAATTTGGATAGTGAACATTGCAAGTGCCTATACAGTCAATGAAGTGATCTAAGAACAAATAGATAACTGAATTCCAGACTATTTTTAGGCCACTTTTGTTGGTGCAATTTGGCTAGATTTTTGTGGAGTACTTGGCAACACTGCTCATTGCATTAGCTGCACCACCTGGGAATTTGCAGTAAATGAAGGATCTCCAAATGTATGATGATTGCCCTTTTCCAGAGTGAATAAAAACCCTTCCTTAAAATTAACGTGTGGTTGACAGGTACTCTGCAGACCTTGCGCAGTAGGGTTTTAATTACCTTTGTGCAGCCCCAAGCCTCTTCTCCGACAGTCAAAGTTTAAAACATTCCATCATTACGGAGCACTCATTAACAGCATAGTCTGCATTTGTTGAAGTCCCATTAAATCTTTTAAAAAAATTGCACAGTGTAGCTGAAAGTCCACTATTGCCAAGTTTGTCTTAATGCAATGCCTGATTAATGTCAGAAGGCAGAACCTGGGCGTTTGTGGGTTGTATTTGTGTGTGTGTGTTTTTTTTTTTTTCAGTCTAGTCTATGCAGCTGAACGAAAAAGTAACAGAGAGAAAAAAAAAAGTGATTTCTATCTCATCTCTTCCCAGCAGCTCTGTTTGTGCGACCGGTTGCTGTTCAGCGTAAAGGAAGTAACTGTCATCTGGTGAAGAAAAACTTCTGTGGACAAGGAGGGGGCCACCAGAGCAGACACTGACACCAATAACACACCTGTGGAAAGGTAAGCTGGCTTTAAGGAGTTTAACATATGATCTCAATCACTGGCAGTGTACTCTACAGCTGCATGTGTGCTTACTGTGCAAGAGGCGTGCAACCCAGCAGGATCTGGACTGCTAGAGGTGACATTTCCTCTGGCTGTAAACTTGTATTTTATACCATTCTGTGTTGGGGGAAGGGTGACATTTTATTATGGGAAAATAATAAAAAAATACAGAAAATAACTAAATAATCCTAAACCAAGCTCTGACTTAGGGTTGATTTATTAATAATTGTTGGAGATTAAACTAATGTGGAGCCTGGGTTGACTCTCTAAAATATCTGGCTGTCATCTTTTTTTGTAAGATTTTTCTAAAGGTGATTTTAATTAGATTATTTTTATGGTTCGCACGCGTGCAGCAAAATGAAGCATAACAAGAGAATACAACCGAGGATAATACAAAACAAAAAAATATTTATATAGAGAAATAAAGGTGTGTTTGAAACTGTTTATATAATTATATTTTCACATGCATCCGCATTTCTAGTTTCTATACATGCCAGAATTTAAGTAAAGCAAATGTAAATGTTTAATAAACCTATAGTGCTAAAGTACAGCGTCAGATAAACAGAGAGACCTGGATCACTTCCATTTCTTTTGAGGCACCTGATATATAAATAATATTAATTTATAATGTACTGCAAGCGCCATGACCTCGTATTAGGCCACAAGTCTACAGTGGCATGATGACGTTTGGGATTTTATTTTAAACATAATTGGAGAGAAGAATGTCGAATGGGTAAATGTGGAACCTGCTGTGGTTGTGGAACCTTGTGGTTATGCCAAACCTTGCTGTGGGTACTTAACCCAGTCTCCATGTGAGATTCCGTATATCGCGTTAGTCACAGTTGGTAAAAATTCCACTGACTCAAATCACAATGCTTCACATTGGCAGGTGCAGTATCCCATCTAAAGGGAGTAATATGTCTTGTGATAGAGAACGTTGGCAGCTGGTTACTGGTGCAGGCAACACGTCACCTATCTGCATTAGAGCTAGGCTGGGCGAGAAACCAAAGTAATCGGTTTACTCAGCACAAGTGGTGCAATTTTCATTTAGCTTCTGGAACCGAAGCAAACCTTTTTGAAATTCTAAAGATAAATCACTCTTCCCTGTTGAATCTGTGCCATGGGAAGACTTTTCTGCCAACATCCACTTTAAGAGTTGGTGCATCTCATTCTGTAGCAGCCCAGATATAGCCAGCACCGGCCACCTTGCTGCAGCCCTTACCGAAGGCAGATCTGCAGGATTTGTCACTCCGTACTTTGCTTATAATAATACGGGATTTACTAATGGTATTTCGTTAGGCACAAAGTAGTGATGAGCAGGAGTTCTGTCACTGTGGAGAGATCTCTGTATAATTGTTGCTTTTGTCATATTATTAAGTTGGGTTTGCATTGTTGCTGCATAGCCCTGCTTATACCTATAGAGAATCAGTGAAGAAGTAGCCCTGTTACATTGTAGCAGCCCAGTTTATATCTATAGGACATCACTTACAATGTAAAATATATATTTCAGGTTTTAACGTGCGTGAGATAACAGTGAGATAGCAGTAAAATGCTTTGAAAGCTAATATATTTAGTATTTTTTTGTTTTTTTTATCAGCGTTCAATTTGAAGAATATTGGGACAGACAGAACATGAGGAACTTTCCGAGCTCGGATTGGGTAAGTGCTGATTCCAAACTACTACCATGTGGTGCCATACATGACTCACAGCTCACATCATCCTCAGCCACAGCTGTTATATTCTATGTTAAATTCTTTATAACGGGTTTTCTCATTCTGTTTTCAATGTAGAAGAAATATAAGATTTGGTCATTATTGTTCGATCTGAGCACTTTAGAAATCCTAAAACCTTTTGGCTAAAGAAATTATTGCACATGAAAGGGGAACAATGGACTAAATGTGCTTTTAATATATTGTACATATACTATATGTTGTTGTGCAAACATTTAATGTCCATATTTATTTAGTGTCAAATATATTTATTTATTTTTTGTTTAATTGCCATCTGTGTATTGTGAGCTGCTGTGTTCCCTCTGGTGTGAGCTGCACATTGTACAGACAGCAGTTGGTCCGCCTCAGTGCTGCCATCAGAAATTTTGAGGCCCCTTACACAGTTCAAGACCTGTGCCCCTGGGGCTCGCCCCGAGTCCTCCACAGGGTCCAACCCACGAGTCTGTCCCAACAAGGAAGAGTAAAGATTCAGTGTGTGTGTTTGTGTGTATGTGTAGTGGATGCAGTGTGTTTGCATAGGGGTGCGCACGGGGTGTGCCCCGGCTCTGCTCTAGGCCTTCATGGGCCGGTGGGACCCACAGGCAGGGAGGGAGGCAGGAGAGGACCCGGGGAGCTATTGCCAGCAGCTCCGCCGGGTTCCTCTTGCGAGGTCGGAGCGTTGCCGCGGCAATGCTCAGATTTTGCGACTAGAGTTCACTCTCCACTGGATCACCAGGGATGGCAGCAGCACGGTCCCCCCTCCCTACAAAAGGTAATAAAGGAGGGGGGATATTAACTAAACGGCCCCCCACCCCACCCCACTCAATACACACAAACCGCATACACATACACCAGTCACCCTTACACACACAGCACCCATACACTAACAGCACTCTTACACACACAGCACCCTAACACACACAGCACCCTTACACATACACACACTTACAGCACCCCTACACACACACAGCACCCTTACATATACACACACACACACTAACATACAGCACCCTTACACAAACACACAGCGCCCTCACACACACACAGCACCCTCACACACAGCGCCTTCACACACACACACAGCACCTTCACACACACACACAGCGTCTTCACACACACAGCGCCTTCACACACACACAGAGCGTCTTCACACACACACACAGCGTCTTCACACACACACATGTATGTATGTGTATATATATATATATATATATATATACTCACGCGGCGTCTGTGTTTGTACTTTAGGGTGCACATCCTTATACAATAGGCTGCGCACGCCTATGTGTGTTTGTGTGTGTGTGTAGTGGATGCAGAGTGTGTGTAGAGGGGATGCAATGTTTTTAGTGGATGCAGAATGTGTTTGTGTTAGTTTGTGGTGTTGGAGAGAGGTGGGAGGGTGAGCAGTTTTTTTTTAAATGTATAATTAAGTTTACCTGGCCATAGGTGAGAGGCAGGGAGTGTGGTACACTAGATTTCCTGGTGATCCGATGGCACAGGAACTTGTATGTGAAGAGGGGGCATAGCAGACTTCATTCTCTCACGAATCTGGCATGCACGCAACCCACGGCAACGCTCTGACAGCTGTGGCTCGGAAGAGGACACTGCCGGGGGTGGATTCTGGAGCCTCCTGGGCCATGGGCCCCCACTTCACTATAGACGCTAGTAGGGGCATGCAGATGCATTTATATATAGCGATACTCGGTGTGTGTGTATATATATATATATATATATATATATATTATATGCACAATGGGGGTATAGGGGCTTGATGGTCCGGGCCCCATACAGCTGTAATGGCTGTACCCCCCTAACGGCGGCCCTGGTCTGTCTAACTGTTTGGTTTAAACCCCCACAATATATTTTACACTAAACAGTTATGGCCGTTCAATGACGACGCTATAGATTCTCAGGTGCTATAATTTGCTTTTTCCCTACATTCAACAGTGACTGATTCATTGCAGAATTGTATTAAATCGTAAACTGGGCTCACATGTAATCACAATATTTGCAAACTGAATCCATGAAGCTCACCGTACAGCGGATTACGGCTTTTTTATAGCTTGTTTATTGAGAATTCTTTGAGCTTGTTATCCATACTTTGCAGGTTTAGTGCCCTTTACTCGATGGTTAAACTTGCCTTCCAAATAAAGCATATAAACTGCTTACAGGAAACGGAATTTTTGCACATATGTCGAGCAATGTTTGCAGGACTTTCCATCACTGCAGAGTTTCTTGAAAGTGTGGTTTGAGGTTTCTGAGGCTGGCTCTTTCTGTATCTTTTTTGGCTGATATTCGTTTAAAGCTTTGTATTATGTTATTGCAGTGACTTATCAGATATGGAGTTTTGTAGAGGAGCTATACAGAATGTAAAGGATCAGGGTATGCATAGAGTTAGAGCTTTTATGAGGAAATAATAATAAAGAAATACAAAAAGGCAGTTTAAAATATAGTAGCTGTTGTTTGATCTCCTAATCTACTGGCCTACTGTTACATCCTGCACTACACGTCATATCCAGAACAAACAGAACAAATTAGCTGACCTGACAACTTCATAGATACTCTTTCATTTCATCCTCCCAAGCACCCACTCAGTACATTCACCTTCTCGGTACATTCCTACAGGAACCTTCTCAGTAAATTGCTACAGGTACCTTTTCAGTAGATTGCTACAGGTACCTTCTCTGTACATTCCTACAGGTACCTTCTACAGGCATTTTCTCGGTACATTCCTTCAATACATCCCTGCAAGCACCTTCTCGGTACATCCCTACAGGCAGCTTCTCGGTACATCCCTACAGGCAGCTTCTCAGTACATCCCTACAGGCACATTCTCAGTACATTCATACAGTTACCTTCTCAGTACATTCATACAGTTACCTTCTCAGTACATACCTACAGGCACCTTCTCAGTACATTCCTACAGGTACTTTCTACAGGCACATTCTCAGTACATCCCTACAAGCACCTTCTCGGTACATCCCTACAGGCACCTTCTCAGTGCATCTGTACAGGCACATTCTCGGTACATTCATACAGGCACCATCTCAATACATTCCTACAGACACATTGTTAGTACATCACTACAGGTACCTTTTCAGTACATCCCTACAGGCACCTTCTCAGTACATCCCTACAGGCACCTTCTCAGTACATCCCTACAGGCACCTTCTCAGTACATCCCTACAGGCACATTCTCAGTACATTCATACAGTTACCTTCTCAGTACATTCCTACAGGTACCTTCTTGGTACATTCCTACAGACACCTTCTCGGTACATCCCTACAGACACCTTCTCAGTACATCCCTCCAGGCACTTTCTGAGTACATTCCTACAGGCACCTTCCCGGTACATTCCTGCAAGTACCTTCTCAGTACATTCCTTCAATACATTCCTACAGACACCTTCTCAGTACATCCCTCCAGGCAACTTTCTCAGTACATTCCTACAGGCACCTTCTCGGTACATTCTTACAGGTACTTTCTACATCCCTACAGGTACCTTCTCGGTACATCCCTACAGGTACCTTCTCAGTGCATCTCTACAGGCACATTCTTGGTACATTCATACAGGCACCGTCTCAATACATTCCTACAGGCACATTCTCAGTGCATCTCTACAGGTACCTTTTCAGTATATCCCTACAGGCACCTTCTCCGTACATCCCTACAGGCACCTTGTCAGTGCATCCCTACAGGAACCTTCTCAGTATATCCCTACAGGCACCTTGTCAGTGCATCCCTACAGGCACCTTGTCAGTGCATCCCTACAGGCACCTTCTCAGTGCATTCCTAGAGGTACCTTCTCAGTACATTACTTACAGGCACGTTCTTGGTACATTCCCATAGGTACCTTCTCAGTACATTCCTGCAGATACCTTCTTGGTACATTCCTATAGGTTCCTTCACAGTATATCCCTACAGACACCTCCTCAGTGCATTCCTACAGGCACCTTCTCAGTGCATTCTTATAGGTACCTTTTCAGTACATGCCTACAGGCACTTTCTCTGTAAATTCCTTCAGGCACCTTATCGGTACATTCATACAGGTACCTTCTCGGTACATTTCTACAGGCACCATCTTAGTACATTCCTCTATTGCCTGAGGCTTGCCGTGATTCAGAAGCTTTGTTTGTTTGTGTTGACAGCTGTACAAACTGCTCAGGATTTAAAGTGGCGGACAGGATGAAAGAATGGGCATCAAGCTGTCTTGCTTGAAAGGTAAGAAACACGGAACCAAGTCTAGAATTCACATCATTATCTAAACTCTGAATTATAGTGAAACCGAAAACCAAATTGCAAGTTATAGGCAAAAATAGCCACACTTGGACTATAGCTGAGTAGAGGAATGTGTCCAGTTGCTGGATAAGCCCTCCTTGTGTTGTAGAAAGCATATACTCTATAAATATTAATGATACAATAAAGGCATCGCTGTTAGTTTGTTTGTATTGTTCATTCCTTACACGTGACCGCACGTTCCGTGTACCCAATGGCAGCATTCCCAGATTGTGGGTTACAAGACAAGGATGTAATTTGCCTAAAGTAAAATAAAACAGGTTTCCATGCTGCTATATGAGTAAAGTGGCTCGTTTTGTTAGGAACATGAAAAGAAATTTATTTGTTCAGTGCCGGACATAAAACACCTTTAAGGGCTGCCAGGTAGGGGCTCTTACTAACAATCCACCTTTAATTTAAAATTGTAAATCATAATAAATCGTGACTAGCATTGCTTGATAAACATGGACTATAGACATCTACATTCTTATACATTCTGATGTTATTCTGATGTTTTCTAAAATTATTGGAAGATGAAGGTTTTGCCCCAATAAGCTGTAGGCTATGACTGTTGCACGAGATTTGCTCAATTTAGAGGGTTTTTGCAGCCTTTGGCAGTAGTCGGATACCTGTGACATGCTCAGGAAATACTGCCCCCCCTACCCCTCCCCTACATGTACATATGGCAGGGTGACGAGGCCAAACACACACCTCATAACACGCATGTGTGGCTTTTCTGCAAAATAATGCAAAACAAATTCTGGCCCATGAATATGGGAGAGAAAAGGGATGACAGTTGGAAACACGCACAAAAATACATTGTTAATGGTACTGGAAATGTCAAGCACATGGTGATATGTATACGAAGGTATAAATGAATAAATATGGGATAAAATAAAATGTTCCATCAGCCTTTTCACATATAATTCTATTCACCGTCAGCTACTGGTGTTTTCTATATTAAACAAGTCATATAATTTCCTTTTGACTTTGGGAGGTCCATAAATATTTGGACAGAGCCACTCGGTATGTTCTTTTGGCCCTGTACATCAGCTCACTGTCATTGAAATAAAACAATGAGCAAGAGGGTAACGTGAATACTGTCCACTTTAGTTTTTATTGTGGTAACTTCTACAAACTGTACCTAGGGTGAGAGTAACAATACTTTGTATATATATATCTACCGTATCCTTTTTTTAGAGGACCAAAACTATTTGGACCAATTAACACAAGCTTAGAGTTGTCCTGTTTCCTTCTTGGTTGCAGATTCTTTGCATTCGATGGTTGCTTGAAGTAGGTTATCCGTAGATCTAATCAGATACATGGTATCCTCTTTGATGATACTCCGTCAGTCTCGCTCTGCAGCCCACTTTCACAGCTTGTTTGAGTCACAAGATTTTTCTTTTGAGTCATATGTTGCCCAACTTGGCAAGTCAAGAACATGCAACCTTTTCTGACGTAAAAATAATTATATGTTTAGGTGTGTGCTGCTTGTTGAGGCACAATCCCAACAGACTGCAAAGACAGTTGCCTCCCCAATAACCAGCTCTAGAACTTTTTGTTGATGTTAATGCTCTCTGTATCGGAAGTGTACACTGGTGTCTGCAGAATAGTGTCCTTTAAGATAGCATAGTCTGCTACATCAAACATTAAATATAATAGACTGCGAGTTTTGCCAAATAAGTGTAAACTCTCATCTTGTCCCAACATATCGGCTTTCAGTGTTTGTAACAGTTTAATCACAGGTTTAATTTAGTCCCTGTTTGCACAAATATAAGACAAAAGGAAAAAAATGAAAAATCTGTCTTTGGGAAGGTGAGGAAATTATCATCTAATGTTTCAATCTTTAGTTTTTATTAGATACACTGGAAGAAAATGACAGTGGATCTATGTACCAAAGATATGACAGAAATCGCTACAGTTCCCATACTGGGTGTTGGGTGTCTCGTCGGTTCCTCTTGGAAGTGAAATACAGTAGGTGGAGGAAAGGTTTAACCAATCTGCAATAGGTGCAGCAATGGTCCTGACCCATTTTATAAATATATTTTCACAATATATGTGCTATTGCTGCCATATACACCCTTATGCTAACTTCTCCAGGGCCAGAACAGTTAGTATCAGCCCCTATCGTGCAACAGTCATAGCCTACAACCCAAGCTTCACTCTTACTCAAAGCAAGGCCTACTCTATATAAACTGTGATACAATGCTTGCATTTCTGTAAGATATATCTTGAGTTTTAACAGATATTCTTCTGTTTCCTTTCTTCCAGGCAGACATATTTGTAGCCCCAATGAAGAGGTTCCAATAGAAATTTCCAACATCCACCTTAAAGTTCCCGATATTATTGTGACTCCTCCAACACCCACCGGCACATTGAGTTCTAGAAGTGCTGGGCAACAATCAGAATCAGACACCGACGAAAACCTCTGTTGTTGATTTAACTCAGGGAAATGGAGACCCAGAGCAACGTTTACCGTGAAACCTGCAAAACATACAGTTACTATCCTGGAATAAAATATCCACACTACCAAACTTCACGGAACTCTACAAGTCACGGTCTGGATGTGATGTTTTCACAAGCTTCAACGTCTTTAATATAGTCATACGCACTTTAAAACAAAAATCACAAAGATTTAGTTGTATCGAACTATATGGAGGCAGTACCTGCAAATTTAAAGGAGTATGTATGTGTGTTTATTTCCAGCCCAACAACACAATATGGTGTATTAGGATGGTGACACTTGTTACCACACTTCACTTTATTATGTGTTTTGTATAGTTAAATCAAACACTGTCTGCCATATTCTGCAATGTTCTATTTAATATCTAGTCTACGACTGCTGAGCTGACTGTATTTGTTCCCGTTTTTATTCAGGAGGTGAAATGCGTTGAGATAAAATGATAGAACATGGAAAGAATCAAACCGGTGCGTTGAAATGTGTGTAAACACTGCAAGACTTTCTGTGTATCTCCATCAACAAGTTTATTTTTTGGGGAAAAGATTAATAATTGTAGTGAGAGCCTTTCAAAGTGCAAATGCCATAATGTGAGTTATATGTAAAAAAAAATTAATTCTAGGGCAATATTCTAATAGTGAAACAGACACCGTGGAAACCAATGAAATGATTCTCTTGGTGTCTATGATGATTGTACCACTTTTAGATGTAGAATGTCTCCTCTTCTCTCTTCGAAATACTGTGTACATCTAGTAACAGTGGCTGATATTGACATATCAATTTATCAATCCAGTCCTGCAAATCACGAGATCGGATTTACTGGTTTATTTACTGCAGTGTGAATCGTCAGGAATTCAAAGTGAATGTAAAGTTAAAAAAAAAAAAACTGGAAACATTCTCTAAGTCAACTACATTTTAATTTAGTTATCTTGGTCTTAACTTTGAGATTTAATTTGAATTGCTGACAATTCACACATTGGTGAATAGACCTGTCAAAATCCCGTTTGACAATAATTGTCCCGGAAAATGGATTTCCCAAGGCAGAATAGGCCATTTGCTGGTGAAGATGCACATATAAGCTTAGGTCATATCTACTCTGTGTATACATTTTAAGTGTTTAAAATACCTGTAGTCACTAAGACTAAGGTTATATTAATTGGATTTATGTGCAAGGCTAACCAGTGGCCGTGCGTTAACCACACAACATCACTTACATTAACTTGCTCAAGTGTTACAAACCTGAGAATGTTGGACTAAACAGGTTCTGTTTGTTTGTTTTTTCCTGCAATCTGAGCTTCTTCACTGAGAAACAATACATCCGTGCCTAAGTATTTTATTATGTTATTTTCATGATATATTTCCTTTAACTTAAAAAATGATGGACACATGTAGAAAGCCGGCCAGGTAAAATCAGGTGAAAAAATAAATAAAAAATTATATATATATATATATATATATATATATATATATATCTTTATACAACACAAAAAGCAAATGACTCTGGAGAATTGAACCAGTGGTTAATCACAGCAGCTGTGAAATGACGCGAAATTAACAATGCATGGCTTTATAATGCTGCTGACACTTAATAAGCAGGGCAATCCGAGCCGTCATAAGATCTTTCGGGATAAGGCTGTGATAACGGCAAAGTGTAACCTTCATTTCTTAAGAAGGTAATATAACACAAATCGGATTCTTTGCTTAACTCCAAATTGTAGTAAATTGAAGATCGAATTGCAAAATTTAACCTAAGGTTGTCAAACTATGACAGTAGCTGAGTTGGACAATCTGGTTTTCAGATTAGCTGTGATGGACAGGCTGTGTTGGTTAGCGTGGATAACTCAGGTATGCATAGGGGACTTTCCTCTAATGCCTTTATCTGTATCCAGCTAAGTGGCTCGCCAATTTGCCATCAGTGACCATGTTCTACCAGTAGTCACCAAACAGTCTGTGTGCTCACTTTAATTCTTTGGTTGATGAATTCATCACTGGGAAACTGTAACACAGGCTGTAGATAATTATTTGGTACAGCCAGGAGGAAATTAAAAAATAAATAAATATATATAAATATATATATATATATATGTGACAAATGCTAATTTTAGGCCAAAATTGGGGAGCCAGAGAGAATTTTCAAGTTTAGCTTCAAACTTTCCAATTTGTTATTCAATTCTACAAAACGCCCGGTTTCAATGATAAACTCCACATTTATAGTTCCAGTTATAGACCCGGTAGCGGTTATGATGATGGTTATTTGGTTAGAATGTCTGCATTAATATAAATAAAGTATATTTCTTTTGGATTTTTCTCTGTTTCCGTTTGAAAATCTACCTTACTTCATTCAAATGAGTTTTGTATATTTCAAGATCTGCACTTTACATATTAGGAATATATAAACAATATAACAGTAAAATAAGTCATAAAAATAATGTCTAAATCCCAAAATATCTAATATTTTGCATTTGTTGGTTAATCGGGAAAATATACAACCCCTTGGACAGCCAGCGTCTAATCGCAGCTTTACAACCTATTGCAATACCCTTAAAATGTAAAACAATTGATGGCATTTATTATGAAAGTACATGTTTTACCAATGTGTTTATGATAATTCTCTAAAGGCTACCTGTAAAAGAGAAACCCACAGAACAGATGGAAATGTTTTTATTTTAATGAGAGCAGCAGATGGTAACAGACATGCATTGTATTCCCCCGATGTCAGGTTCACTGCGGTAGCTATATTTGCGTCACAAAACAGTGCTGAGCTATCAAATAACTAGACTGCACTGTGTAATGTAACTGTGCTTACGCAGGGATCACCGTCTTTGTCATCTCCCAATGAAATAAGAGCTATATGTCCCCCTGCAGTGATGGCTCTGGCCTCTGGGGGTGATTAGCTACCCTTCAAACCTGGAAACTAAAATGCCAATGAAAAACCAACCCCGTGTGAGACATTACCAAGACGGATTTTGATTAATCTGTACAATTAACAAGTTGCTTAGGTGTAAATGCTCATGTAATTAACTGTATTTTTTTTTTTTTTTTTTTCATTCTTAATTTTTGTAGTGCATAGAAAATACATGGATTGGAAAAGACATTGTCTAAGATACATGAGAATACTGCACATTTTAAAATATCGTACTAGATGGAATGAAGAAATTGCTTAATGATTAGAAGTGTACATATGCAATATCACATGAACATCTAGCGATCATCTGAAATGCAAGCAGTAGGTCATACAGTTAGGTCCAGAAATTTGACACTGACACAAGCTTTATTTTGGCTTTTTACCGCTTGAAGTTGAGGGTATTCACATCCAAATTGGAGGCAGTTTATAAATTACAGCTCTTTAATATGAAGCCCCCTCTTTTTCAAGGGACCATAAGTAATCAATTATGATTAATCCTCAATCAATCTTTGGCATTTGCATTTATAGGCTGTTGCTGTAAACTCACAACATGTGGTCAAAGGAGCTCTCAATGCAACTAAAAAAAAATCCAAATTAACAGTTTGGTACATTCTGAGAAGAAAAGAAGGCACCCGTGAGCTCTGCAACACAAAAAGGCCTGGACGTCCATGGAAAACAACAGTGGTGGATGATTAAAGGATCCTTTCCATGGTATTAAAAAAAATCCTTCACAACATACAGCCAAGTGACGAGCACTCTCCAGGACGTTAGTTCAGACGGTTTCAAGCGGGAGGGTACACCGACCCACCAAGGCTCCCCTTGGGACAAATGGAGAAATTTCGTCTATTGCCCATATTCTTCTGCTTTGTAGTGGAGTTGCAGCCGAAACTCCTAATGCTTGGAGGAAGGCAGGCACATCTTGGAAGTGTGTAAGTGGGAACTTCTTGACGCTTTTATCTGCCAGTAGGAGTTGTGGACCCTATCTGAACGGAATCTTAGCCTCTCTTAGTAGCTTTGTAGTGGAGCGAAGTGATTGCCTCCATTGCATGGTTGCTCTCAAGAGATCCTTGTAGAAGGACAACTATGAGCCCTCAGAAGATAGTGAGGGAGATACTCTTGCGGCTCCCAGGACTGCGGACTTGTCAGAGTCCATTTGAAATTGCAGGAGCATGTCCTTAGGGGCCTCAGCTGCCTTGGGTAGTCCGTAACAGCAGTCAGCAGCAGCTTGCTTGGCTTGCTTTGGCATTAGCAGTGTGTGGCGAAACCGACCTCGCCACGTGTCCTTGGAGGGGGCTGCTTGCCCACCTCTTGCCTTTGGACTATGGACCAGACCTTATGTGAAGGTGATACCCCAGATAGCTATACCATGGAGCCTATTCATATAATGAAAGACTATGGGAAAGACTTTAGCTCCATGGCAATTGTACTGTGTGAATAGGATCTGCGCGCTATTCGGTAGTTTTGTGCGCTCAGATCCCAGCTATCTGGGGATATGTGAAATGTCTGTGTGTTATGGATAAAAAGTAACTTTCTGTATTTTAAAGTATTTTATGTATTTTACTGTCTTTTTGTCTGCCATGTGGGTAATGGAGTTTTGCCTCAGTCCTTGGAGATAATTAGATTCCTTCCTCAATTATCTCCAGGCCAGAGGAGAGGGATTGTGAGGCATTGTGGGAGGTAACCGGTCTGAGCTGGAAAGTCATGCTGACAGGGGTTTTAAAAGATACTATTACTAACTTTTGAACCCCTGGTCTGATTCATGCCATTTTTTAATATGTTGTTCCCCTGAATGGATTGATTGTATTTTTATGTGAATGTGATGTATGGTTTTAGAGTTATGAAAGTTGGGTAGAAAGTATGTTTTAACTGTATGTGTAATTGGAAAAAACAGAAATATTGTGTGTTTAGGCGCTTAAGTTGAATTAAGTGGAAAAAATAGTGCTGCTACCACCAATGTGCAATCCTCCCACGACTTAACACAAGTATAACATCTATAGTATTTGACTGTGTGGTTAATAAATCAACCCCAGTCTATAGGTGGAGCGCTCGAAAGTGAGATAACTCACCCCCCTCTTTTAGGCCGTGTAGATAACCTAGAGCAGGGGATGAGAAAGAATACCCGCCAGGTAGGCCCATAATATCTGGGATCGGATCAATATCAAGCCGTCTGTCCCAATACATCGATAGAAATTTACAATCCATCGTACAACAATGCCCTAGCTATTTAAAAGACACCATTAGCATCCTACAGGTCCTTACAAATATTGAATGGAAAGAAGACTTTTTTCTCGTCACGTCAGACGTGACCTCACTATACACCATAATCTCTCATGAAAAGGGATGTTCAGCTACTAGGCTATTTTTAGAACGTTCTCAAAAATTCCATCCAGAACAGGTGGACTTCATAGTTGAAGGGATAGATTGGATACTCCGGAACAATTATTTTTGGTTCGGAGATAACTTCTACCTCCAGCTGTGCGGTACTGCGATGGGCACGAGGTTTGCCCCCAGTTATGCCAATCTCTTTATGTCGCATTGGGAAGACCGCTTCATCTATGGAGATGGCAGATGGGAGGCAAACCTCGTGACCTATCGCAGATATATCGACGACCTGTTCTTCATTTGGAGAGGTGATGAACAATCACTCCTAACTTTTCTATCACACTTAGAATCCAACGACTGGGGAATAAAGTTGACAACTCACTTTAGCAAATCCCAGGTCAATTTTCTCGACCTAAATATATATGTCGAAGATGGAACATTAAAATCAAACACGTTCTTTAAGAAAACAGATGTAAACAGCTACATACAAGAGAGCAGCTGCCATTTTTCACCTTGGCTCTTGAATGCTCCAAAGGCCCAATTACTCAGGATCAAACGCAACTGCACTGATAACCAAGATTTTGAAAACCAGGCATCTGTTATTATACAAAATTTCAGAGAGAAGGGGTATGAGGACACTTTGTTGAATACAGCATATGAAGAAGTTCATATAAAAGATAGGGCATCACTATTAACATATAAAGAAAAGAATATAAATAAGAACCAAAATGACCCTGTATTCATATGCAATTTCAATTGTAAAAACAAACAAGTGAAGAGGATTTTAAATAGATATTGGCCCATCCTTAAGAACGACGACATTTTGAGTTCTATACTAACTGACAAGCCAACTATAGTCTATAGAGGGGTTCCAAGTCTCAATAGAACTCTAGTGCACAATCATATCAAGACAAAAGAAAAAACAAATTTTTTAAACAACCACAAAGGCTTCTTTGGATGTGGGAACTGCACAGCCTGTAAGAACACCTGCAGCAAAAAGAGGCATATCACATCGTTCCCACACCCAAATAATCCGAAACAGAACTTCACAATTAAAGAATTAATTACATGTCATTCGAAAAGAGTGATATACACCATCATTTGTCCGTGTGGTCTTGTGTACGTAGGCCGTACGATTCGCCCCCTTCATGTACGTATACAGGAACACGTTAGAAACATAAAGAATGGTTTCGAACAACACAGCCTTTCCTTACACTTTTTAAAATCACACAATAAGGACCCTAGAAACACAAAATTTATGGGGATACAAAAAATCACCCCTAACTGGAGAGGAGGGGATTTTATACAACATATAGGACGAATAGAAATGAGGTGGATCTTCAATCTAAATACCATGCTACCTCATGGATTAAACAGCGATTTTGAAATCTGCCATTTCTTATGATGATATCACAAAAGGTCCTAAACAATGCAACTCAAGCCCAGCCAGCCTATGACATATAAGCGAGACATACATCCAAACCTCTATACCAGCTAAATCTACATTATAAATTCAATAGAGCACTATATTAAGATTTTATTGATTAAAAAGTGTTAAGTAAATCGAGGGCTGTAAAGCCACATATACATCAGAAATACATCTGGAAAAATTCGATGTAAAATCATAGATCTGTAAATAGACTAATCCCTTTGAGCTCATAAGGATTATATATTCCTTTAAATTTCGTGATATAACTATCTAAACTAATATCTATACTATACCAATATTTCCTCTAGTAAGATATCACTTTAAATAATACCAGCAAGAAAATATATACTCATCATCTAGTAGATTGCTTAATGAAGACATTTGTTTATTTATAAATATGTTTGGATACACACTGCTTTCTGGGTGAAGGATATGGTACAAATACAAATGTTAAATGTAGCTAACTTATGTTATAATATAACTCGATTGGAGTATTAATCATACCCTTCTCCATTATCTGGTTTTTTACTTTCCCATCTGTCACACTGTAAGAGAGACTTTCTATGTATACAAAGAGACGTTGTTGCCCATAAACAATATGGCGGCCGCAGATTCACCCATATATGGACAGACGAAATGCGACCGCAACAAGTGATGACGAAAGCGGAAGTGACATAGGCGGAACAGAGCCGCGGCCAATTTCGAAATCGAGGACACCTGAAAAGAGATCTTCAGCGGCGATATAAAAGAAGAACACGAGCACACAGGACTACACCGATTGATAAAGCCGACCGGCGAAACGCGTCTCGGACAACCCACAGGACTGAGGACTTAGTATATTCATTGTTTTTACTATTTTACTTATACTAGCTTTTTATTTAATAAATTACCTTTTTTACTAACCTCCTCCTGGTGAAGAAACTACTTGTGCTCCAGCCATTCACCCACAGGGTTTTGTGTCCCCTTATAGACACATATGCATATATACTCAGAGCCAGGGTCCAGGCTCTGAATCAGGTGAGCAGTTCACTGTACCCTGTCACCTACACTGCATTATTTGTACATGCTGCACCAAATGTGATTTTTGTCTTTTAAAGGAACAACAGTACCATTCCTACATCCACCTAGAGGGTTTTGTGTCCCCACATAAACACATACGTCCATATACTCAGAGCCAGTATTCAGGCTCTGTATCAGGTGAGCAGTTCACTGTATCCTGTCACCTATACTGCAACATCTTTATATGCTGCACCAAATTTTTGGTTTTTTTGTCTCTTAAAGGAACAGCGCTACCATTCCTCCAGTGTAAGGTTCCGTGTTATCCCAAACACGCCTGCAAAAGTGATCTGAGCCTATCCAGATAAGGCTCAGAACCATGTGAGTGGATCCATATCTTTCTTCACCACTCTATCATTTATTTTAACATATCACACGATACTATTCTTTCTCATCCCCTGCTCTAGGTTATCTACACGGCCTAAAAGAGGGGGGTGAGTTATCTCACTTTCGAGCGCTCCACCTATAGACTGGGGTTGATTTATTAACCACACAGTCAAATACTATAGATGTATGTGTAATTGGGTTAAGTGTTAATCTAAGGGGAGGAGATGTGTGGGAGGTAACATCTATGCTATTGGATATTTTATGCCTCCCCCTGGGTGTGGCCTGTATGTGTGAGATGGAAATAAAAGCCAGGCTGGATGAGCCAGTCCAGAGTTCCTGTTTTACCCTCAAAGTGATGTGTCGTCTCATTATTGGGGGGAAGGATTTATTGCATGCTGTTCCAGTTGACTGCTAGGAGTGTAGGCCTATTCGTATGGTTCCTATTCAACGGTCTACAGCATTCATATGCTAGAGAGGATTCCTATGCTTCTCTGATTCGGTGATTGTGGTGTCTGCCAGAGTGCTTGGAGTCCTCAGGAAGCGCTAGGAGCATCCTTTAACGGAGGTACCCAGTCGGGGTGCCAGGTGATCCGTTACACAGTGTGGCTAGCAATCGCCATATATAGTGTGGCAATTCGTCCGACAAGACAGACTCTGGTATGCTTCGGATCCTGATGTTACAGGCTTTGGCCCTGTCCTCCAGACTTGCCAGTCGCAGGTTCATGTCGCCACATTTCTTTTGCAGGGTATGGAGCGCTGCATCTGTGGCAGATTGTGCAAATTGTGTACCTCCTAGCTCTCCTTCAACAGCCTGGGCTTGGCCTGTCAGTGTGGCTACGTCCTCCCTCAGTACAGCTATTTCTGCTTGGAACATAGCCTTGAGGTCCTGCAGTAAGGCTGTAATATCTGCCTTAGTCGAAGGAGCAGCATCCGCCAGCCCAGCAGACTGTGGGAGTACAGGCTGTGCAGTTAGAATTGTGGCAGGGGAATCTTCCTCCTGTATGCTCTTTGCCTCCAACGAAGCCATGGAACAGGCCGTGGTCGGCGCCATCTTGAGATGCACGAGTTAACGCGGCTGTCTAAATAAACTTTCGATATCTTGGCAGCCGGGCCGGGATCCGCTCACTGATTTTTGGAGCATTGCCCCATGTTCCGTGGACCCGCTGGAGCCTGGGTTAGGGTTTGTACGAGCCCCTTGAGATGCTGTATATGCCCTGGAAGTAGGTGACGGCCTGGAGCTTACTGTGAGTGTGACCGTCTCGCTTGGGCGCTGGCTTTGCCCCCCTCCCCCCAGGAGTTTTTTTAAGGCAAAGAAGTGGAATATTCTGCAATGGCTGAGTCAACCACCTGATCTCAATCCGATTGAGCTGCATTTCACTTGAAGACAAAACTTAAGACAGAAAAGCCCATGAAGAAACTGCAACTGAAGACAGCTGCAGTAAAGGTCTGGCAAAACATCGCACAGGAAGAAACCCAGCGTTTAGTGATGTCCATGAGTTCCAGACTTCAAGCAGTCATTGCTTGCAAAGGATTCTCGACAAAGTATTAAAAATTAACATTATATTTATAATTGTATTCATTTGTCCAACCACATGTGAGTCCCTGAAATAAGGGGATGGTGTATGAAATGGTTGATATTCCTAAACATTTCATACAATATTTTTGTTCAATCCTTGAATTAAACATGAAAGTCTGCAGTAAATTGCACCCCAATTGTTTAATTTCAAGTCCAGGTCGGAGGAGCTATAGTGAACAGTGTCTGTCCATGTTGGCAGTCAGGCTCCTGTAATTAACTGTATTTGAATTAGAGTAAACCTCACGTAAACATGGCAAAAGAGAAATCACCAAATTATGGAATACATTGTATCAGCCATTTTTAATCAAGTTATAGATTTATTTCAGATTTTGCCTAGGGTCAAGAGATTTGGAATCACGTGCATCTTTACATGCACAGTGTCTGCCGCTCAGGGGATATACCTTCTCATTGCATAGATCAGCATGCTCAATATTATGTCAATGTTTACCGTAACTACTCATCATGCAAATATTAATAACAGCGTCCCTATCTTTGCTGTGATCTGAGTGGCTTTGTTCTAGTGAAATGTATCAATTGTATTTCTAAAAGTGAAATGACAGAATGCTAAAATTCATATTTGTGTTGTTAATTACAGCAGTTAGAGAGTAACAATATTGATCCATGATCATCATAAGATGTGACTCAAGTATGGTCTGTGATTGGTTAAAAGCCATTGCTATCTCATGTACAGAATCACACTCTGGATTCTGACGTTTAGGGTACTGTTATATTTGTTTTAACAGACCATTGTATGTAGCCTTTGTTTTTAGATCTTTTTATTTATTCATATTGCTGTTTGATCTAGGCAGATCTTCCTCTATTACTGATATATTGTTTTATTCAACGTAACTGTTATTACATGGCCACTTGACTATGATGTAATTTCTGCTGCAAATCTTGAATTCCATCTGTTTTAACCATATATATATATATATATATATATTTGTATGCCAAGAACTGTTTGCTTTTTCCACTTGAGAGAGCTTTTGTATAAGGAGATATGCTTTGTGGTTTAGTTACTGTTTTTATTAGCAATAAAGTATTATTTGGATTGTACTTTCTGGTGTTGCCATATACTATTTACTTTTGCTATTTTACTTGTATTTTACTATTATTATTTTTTTACCTGGCATCCTATTCATATCTACGGCGTTGCCATCTACCAGGACAAGAATCCTAGTTGGAGATAGTACCACCTACGCTACATAGTGAGAGCAGTTGTTGTGCTCTGAATACTGTGAGTAAGATTTTATCATCTCCCTATTTATCTGCACAGAGAGCACTATATGGTTTCCCTTTGTTCTGTTTTGTATAGTTTCCACAGTCTGCTATCCTGCTGCTGAGAATATCATGAAGACGTGTACATGTAGCTGTAAGTGGGGCTCTAAACACTGTACGCTACGTATACCGGAGCGGGTTTGAAGCTCCACTTCATGTGAGTTGCCAGTCACACATTTATGTATTGTGCGAGTTCCATTTGTTTCTGATGGATCCTTTTTCTGATCAGCGGATCCACGCCATTTTAGGAACGCGATCTCCTCTTCTAAAGAGCAGTAAACCAGTCACTATTGGGGCTGTCTGCCATCATTTCTTTTTTTTTTTTTTTTTTTAAATTCTTTATTTTTGTTGAGGCATGTGATTATAGGGATACAGAAAAAAGAGAGGGAGACGTTCAAAAGTTGTACAGGTTAGGGTCGTCATAACATATCGCAAAAGTCTCCTATGATTTCCAACCTCATTTTATATATAATAAAGTTTAGACAGTACGCTAAGTCTAGGCGCTCTACAATCATGTACGCTATGGCTAATAAAAGTGTATTCAAGCTTAATTAAACATTCTGTGCGTTACAACAGGTTAATAGCAGGCGTAATGCAATGCTAGTGGGAGTAGCTAGTTCCATACCATGTTTTGTGTAATGTTATTGCTTATCTCGGAGTACTTTCGTATTGTACTACAAGAGAACTAGGTTGTGGGCAGTTAGGGCAGTTGAGGGAGCATGATATAATAAGCATACATAAGAAGCAAAGGCTCCGCCAAAAGGGATTCTAAACGCTAGAGATAGAAGGGTTCAGTATACAATAGATTAGTGAACTAGATAAACAGTTGCACTGACAGATTATTAAGAACAGGACTAGCTAAACATGTTACTTGAACTGAAATGATATGTAACTATTAGCTTAGCTTTATATCTCAGGCTTAGGTGAAGCCAGGGTAAAGTCCTGTGTGTGATCCTCAGCCGATTCCCACCATGGGCAAAACTGTGCTCCTCCTTATGTCGCCGTTCAGCAGACCGGGCATTAGAGATCGTGGTGAGGCACCATAGGGATCCCCAGGCACTATAGAGCATTGACGTGGGTATGTTGTCTTCTGTGCAGCAGCTGCAGGGTCTCTGCCGGGTTGGCGTGTGGTAGAACCTCGGGGGGGTTGCCCTGGTGTCCGGGGTCTCCCAGCCCATTGCCGGTGGAGTGTGAGGCGTCGGTGTGGCGATACAGGAGTGAGTCCCTGTGGGAGCTTGGGGCGACTCACCGCTGGTCGGGGTTTCATACGGGTCACCCGTGGTTGCTGGACTGTGTGCTGGGGCTTTGGTCGGCTCTTCCCCGCTTTCTTTGGTACTCTTGGGGCGTTCACTTGTGCTGCAGGTTTTAGTTTGGGTGCCTGGTTCCTTGCGGTCCCTGAGTTACCGTTCAGGGTGTTCTCACGCCTGGAGAGCTTGGCCCAAAAGTCTGCAAAGATGCGATCCAGCCTCACCGATAGTGGGGGCAGGTCGGACTCCGGCTCTGAGGCCCACGTGGCGTCCGCCATGTTGCTTGTCCCTGGTACGGTGGTGCCGTGCTTCGGAGTGTGATGCCCTCCTGCTGGGTTGCATGCTGGAGTTACCGGGATATCCCTCACCGGCAGGGGGGGGGGGAAAGGTTGATCCTTGGAGACCTCCTGTGTAGCGGGTCTCGGTCGGCGGAGGGATCGGCCGTCTCCCCCGCGCCTCCCGGGTAGGCCTCGCGTAGGCCTCAGGACCATCCATCAGCCGTGGTCGCCTAGTCGGGTCTATTCGTCGATTTGGCCTTCCTCCTGTTATAGGCCCCTAGTCCTGGGGTCTGAAGGTGAGTAGCTCGTCGTGTGTGGAGGTGTTTCAGGCTGAATTTATGCTTAAATCTGGCTATTTTGCCCGGAGCTCTTCTGGCTTGCGACCTCTCGGCTGGGCTGTCAGGCTCCGCCCCCCCATCATTTCTATATATTTGTATTAATTTTGTCCTTTTTGTTTTGTTTTCTGGCATACAGTAAGCTGCATGTGTGCATATTTTGTTGTTGTATTTTTTTTTATTTTTAGTAATTAGGTGCAAGCTATATATACTTTGTACTCTCCATGTCCTCAATATATCAGCTCTCCCTGCACATCCCAGCACACTGCTTTTACACAAATCTGAAGAGAGCAGCCAGAGCGAGGCTTGGAACGCAAACAACCCTGATTTATCTATCAGCGGCGCTCTGTGATTGGCCAGCGCGCCCGGCGGTGCTCTGTGATTGGCCATCACGCCCAGTGGTGCTCTTTGATTGGCCATCGCGTCCGGTGGTGCTCTGTGATTGGCAATCGCGCCCGGCGGTGCTCTGTGATTGGCCATCGCGCCAGGCGGCCTCTGATTGGCCAGTCCGCGCAGCGCGGGAAGCTGTCAGCAGCCATGGATGTGTGTGAGGTAGAGTTCATGGCGGAGAAGGAGTTGGTGACAGTGATCCCCAACTTCAGCCTGGACAAGGTCTATCTGATAGGGGTAAGCCCACATTAATGCAGCCTGAGGGGAGTGTGTGGGGAACCAGTGACCCTCCCCCGGGGGAGGACTGTCTGCTGGCTGAGCATCAAGGGAAATGTAGTCCTCGCTCTGCTGGCTGAGCATCATGGGAAATGTAGTCCTCACCCTGCTGGAGTGCTCTAGGTATCCCTCCAGTGACAGCTGGCATTACCTGTGTGTGTTACACTAATATAAAATAAATATATATCTGTTATATTCCTGTCAGTATATTGTGTATTACACACACACACACATTGCTGTTATATTCCTGTCAGTATATTGTGTATTACACACACACACACACATTGCTGTTATATTTCTGTCAGTATATTGTGTATTACACACACACACACATTGCTGTTATATTCCTGTCAGTATATTGTGTATTACACACACACACACACATTGCTGTTATATTTCTGTCAGTATATTGTGTATTACACACACACACACATTGCTGTTATATTTCTGTCAGTATATTGTGTATTACACACACACACACACACTGCTGTTATATTTCTGTCAGTATATTGTGTATTACACACACACACACTGCTGTTATATTTCTGTCAGTATATTGTGTATTACACACACACACACACATTGCTGTCAGTATATTGTGTATTACACACACACACACACATTGCTGTTATATTGCTGTCAGTATATTGTGCATTACACACACACACACACACACACACTGCTGTTATATTGCTGTCAGTATATTGTGTATTACACACACACACACACACTGCTGTTATATTGCTGTCAGTATATTGTGTATTACACACACACACACACACATTGCTGTTATATTTCTGTCAGTATATTGTGTATTACACACACACACACATTGCTGTTATATTTCTGTCCGTATATTGTGTATCTCACACACACACTGCTGTTATATTCCTGTCAGTATATTGTGTATTATTACAATAATGCTCTCTCTGTGGCTGAATGTCTAGTTTTCCTGCAGCCTATCAGTCAATAAATCAGTTTTTGTGATGTTTTACCTGAGCTGTGATTAGCTGGTGATTTATTACATGGGATTTACTATGCAAGCATGGTAAAATAAAGAAAAAAATTAAATAAAAATTAAAATAAATAAATATATCTATCTCAATACTCATTCAGCTTCCATGGAATAAGTCTCATAGTATTAATTTTATTAAAGGACACGGAGGCGAGTATCATGCTGTTCTCTTTCTTTTATTCCTCAGCAGCAAAAGAGAGAAATACTGTAAATATTCAACAGAATTTAGATAATATCATTTACCCCAAAGGGTTAACCATATATAACACATTAACCAATGAGTGTCCCTATCCTAATAATGTCCCATGTGACCTTAAGCCACTCCTCTTTCTTTTGCTGCTGCCTCCTCAGCTAAGTACAATTTTACATCTCTCTACATATTTGGAAAATTATCTATTTATCTCTGTTTAGTTTGGTACATATGCCTTAATTTAACTTTGTTGCATTACCTATGCCTTATTTGTCCTTTTTTCTGTGGTAAATTATTTGTTTTTTTTATCACTGTTTTATTGCTGTGTTTGTTGCTCCCTTTTCCCTCCCCTCCCTCAGTCACCTGGTCAGTTTGATTACCTTCCGACCAGGCTTTTCTACCATCCTGCTTTGAAGGGACCTCAGCCTGGGGCTCCCTCCTCGCACCGGGTACCGTTTCCCGCGGTCCCGGCGGTTCTCGGCGTTAGCCACGGCTAAGTGCCGCTCGCACATGTGCACATAGTGAGTGCGCATCGTGGCGGCCATGTTTTGATTGGCGGTTTTGCCGCACTTTTTCCTAACGCGTCCAATACGCTCAACTGGGGGCGGGAACGTGTCTGTGCTACTAGCCTGCTCTACTGCTCTAACTGTGCCTAGTTTTTTCTTGTTACTCAGCTTTGCATATTTTTATTTGTGCCTCTTAAAGCTGTATTGCTTAAATAACTGGTGCCTCTTCAGCTGTTGGCTTATTTAGCTAGCTGCTAAACTGTCACACTCCTACTCCACAGATAGTAGTGCCCAGCTAAGGCTAAAAATATTTATCGGTCGGTCATTTAATCCTTTCCTCCTGGCCACGCAATGATTGAAGGGCCACAAGAGCAAATGGACTCTGAAGAGTTGCATTCCCTCCTGGACGTGGCTATGACTAAGTCCGTGACACAGGCCATATTTACCGCTATGGGGACCATGTCAGATAATATCTCACTGTCAATTACCAAGGCACTGAAATCCTCCACTTCTAACCCCCCAGAGGATAATCCGGTAGCCCCTAGTGGGCGTAAGGCCGTCAAAAAGTCCCATCACCTAGACGAAAATGCCTCCAAAACAATACAGACGGACAGGGTATGTCCTGTTGCAGATCATGTGGTTGAACCACAACAAGGAGCCCCCCACCGGGCAAAATCGGTGAGGAATTGTAAAAGGGCTAGAGCCCTCATTGAATCCTCCGAATCTGAGTCGGAGCAAGAGGAGGCACAGAGCGAGTCCGATGAGGAGGACTCTTATGACCCCAGTTTTTTTATCTCCCTGAGCACAGCTCCATGACAGGAGCAGGAGCAGACTCCAAAGATGGAGTAGACGACTCCGCCCTAGTTGATCCTCAAGGCGAACCACCTTTTGACACCGACACCTTGCAACACCTGAGATCCTCGGAGCGGTATCCCCTAGAGCACGTTGCAAAATATATCGCTGCTCGTATTAGAAAACCACTCGACAAGGTGGCACAGAGCAAACTCCGGGCGGAAAGCCCACGCCCCACTATTCCGGATATGGCATGCGTAGACCCCAAAATTGCCCAATTCTTGGGGAAATCAGTCTGGAAAGCCAAGAAGGGCCTGGATTTTGCCTGGCAGAATTGCCAGGACAAGGTCCTGGATATCCTAGGGCCAATTGCAAAAATGTTCGACATGGTCGAAGGTGCAATAACAGGTGGTACCCCGGTGGATTTAGAGGCACTCTGGGGGTGGATCCAGCGAGCCGTATGCCTGCTGGGCAACGCAAATACGGCGGTAGCCACAGAACGGCGCAAGGCAATCTTGATTAAAATAGAACCTAAGCTAGTGATCCTAGCTATTTCAGAGCCTGGACCCCAGGCAAAAGCCCTCCTATTTGGAGATACTTTTGTTAAAGAGCTAGGCACATATGTAGGCACCTTTACGGCACTTGATAAAGCTCAGGCCAACATTAAACGAGTGTTCCACCAGAGAGTTTTTGGCGGGGCCGGCAGATATCAGGGCCGTCAGCCTGGCCGAGCACCCCGGGGTTCATACCGGGGCTACCGAGGCCCCATACAGTCCAGGCTTACAACACCTGAACCCAGAACTACCACACCGTTCTTCCCAGTCCGGGGCAGACCATGGCAGTCTCAGGGACCCAGAGGTTCTTCCTATGGCCGACGACCTTATGGTAAGTTCTATACCTCAACATCTGGCTTCACTAACTATGGTGGGGGGCAGGCTGTGCCATTTTGTCACTGCATGGCGCAAGCTCACTGCAGATGCATGGATCCTTCACACTGTTCAGGGATACTCTATAGATTTTGTACACTACCCTGTTCAAATAAAACCCCCCAACCGCATGGTGTTTCCCACTCACGACCAATACCTAATATCTCAAGAAGTACAAGCCTTAGCCTCCAAGGGCGCTATTGAAGAAGTCCTCCCTCTCACATCGGGTTTCTTAAGCAACCTCTTCCTGGTTCCCAAAAAGGGCGGAGGCGTCCGTCCATTCATCAACCTACGACCCCTAAACATGTTTGTCACATACCACCACTTCAAGATGGAAGGCATCCACTCTCTAAGAGATCTCCTGCTTACAGGGGACTGGATGGTCAAGCTCGACTTGAAGGATGCGTACCTCACGGTTCTGATGGCCGAAGAGTGCCAAAACTTCCTACAATTCCAATGGGAAGAGACCTTATGGCGATTCACATACCTACCGTTCGGCCTATGGTCTGCACCATGGTGCTTCACAAAGCTCATGAAACCAGTGGTCGCCCTCCTACGCAGCAGAGGTCTCTACTAGAAAACCTGGGGTTTCTAATCAACTGGGAGAAGTCGGTCACCAAACCCTCTGTCAATAGAATTCCTGGGATTCACTATAGATGCTGTGAACAGAGCACTCCTGCTCCCGACAGCCAAAGTCAAATCCATCAAAAAGGAAATCAGGCGGACTTTAGCATGTCCCATTCTTACCTTGAGACAACTGGCCAGGATTGTCGGCCTCCTCTCAGTGTCAATCCAAGCCATATTCCCTGGGCCTCTGCACTACAGGGGACTCCAACGACTGAAAGCCAAATACCTTCGCTCAGGGCACTCATACTCAGACTCTGTTCCTCTCGACTGCACCGCCAAAGAGGAACTCAAGTGGTGGCTACAACACATGGAAGCATGGAACGGCCGAGCGATCTTCGGGAACCACCCCAGACATCATAGTGGAATACGATGCAAACATGCTCGGCTGGGGAGCGCGCTGTGGAGCTATCTCCACCGGAGGAAAATGGTCCCTAGAGGAACAGAAACCACATATCAACTGCCTAGAACTACTAGCAGGATCGTTTGCTCTATGGAGTCTTAAGTATATCGACCAACTGCTCCATTTTATTACGCATGGACAATATATCAGCGGTCCGGTATATCAACCACCTCGGGGGCACGAGGTCAACAATACTAGCAGAACTGGCGAAAGATTTCTGGCAATTCTGTCTGGACCGCAACATTTCGGTACAAGCAGAGTACATTCCGGGGATGTCCAACGTAGTGGCGGATTGGAACTCCAGACACCTACGAGATGCCAGCGACTGGCGGATGAACCCGTCATCTTCAGCCACTTACAATCACTTTGGGGCAACTCTGGATCGCCTGGCAGGTACTTGGGCCCCAGGAACAAGGAAGTCGTACCTACATGTCTGGAACGCATGGAATGGTTGGTGCATGGAACAACACATGGATCCCATATCTGCAAATGTGAATCAGGTTCTGAGTTTCCTGACTTCACTTTACGACTACGGTCTGGCATATCATACAATTAACTTGTATAGATCAGCGATCTCGGCAGGCCATCAAGTCTGGAATGGACTCCAAGCAGGAAAGCACACAGTGGTGTGTCGACTTCTACGTGGCATCAAGTTTGCACGGCCACCAAGACCTAAATATGCAGCCTTATGGGATGCTGGCCTAGTTCTCAGACTTTTCGAAAAATTGGCCAAGAAATGAGGAACTCTCGATCAAGCAGCTCACTACTAAGTTGGTTATGCTATTGTGTCTAATCTCCTGTAAACGTGTCTCAGATGTCAAGCACTGGACCTCACGGCACGCTCGTTTACACCAGAAGGAGTCTCCTTTCAACATATCGAGACGTACGAAGACATCCATTACATCAGTCTTCTACCCAGCCCTTCCACATAACGTAATGTCCAGTAGCCTGTCTCAAGGAATATGAGGCAAGGGCCGTCTCGATTCGTGATTCCCGGTATCCAGATCTGTTTTTGGCACTCTGAAAACCTCACCATCTGGTTTCTGCTATCACCATATCTCGCTGGGTTAAATGGATCATGGAGTCGGCGGGCATTGATACCTCTACGTACAGAGCACATTCTGTAAGGGGTGCTATGGCATCAAACGCCGTTTCTCTAGGTGGTAGGCTAGAAGACCTCCTCCCTGCAGCTAATTGGTCCAGAGAATCTACGTTCCGAGAATTTTATTTCCGACCAATTTCAAATTTTTCCACTTCAGTGATCACGCAGCTTTGAACTAGCATAATAGGAGCCTCCGTGTCCTTTAATAAAATTACCAGATTTTACTAATTTCATGACGTAAAGTCATGATTTTATAAAGGACACGGAGGCGAGTATTATCCCACCCAATCCAGGTAAGTTACGCCCTCCCTGTGAATATACTGTCATGTAATGGGGCATGACTTGTGTAATAATGTGATTTATTCTTTCACCTGATGACTAATAAGATCCAAGAACGTATTTTACCATTTCATTTCTTTGTTTTATAGCCTCCTAATTGTGTTGTCATTCTGGTTCATGCCTGCCCATACAAGTTCAAGCAGAAGGTTGCCTGTTTCATCTGGAGCCCGTTGCTATAAGTTTCGGTTCTTCACTTTATTGACTACATCGTTTTTCTGTTTGAGGAAGTGTTAATCGACAACATCAAAAGAAAGAGGAGTGGCTTAAGGTCACATGGGACATTATTAGGATAGGGACACACTCATTGGTTAATGTGTTATATATGGTTAACCCTTTGGGGTAAATTATATTATTTAATTTTTTTTGAATATTTACAGTATTTCTCTCTTTTGCTGCTGAGGAATAAAAGAGAGAGAATAGCATAATACTCGCCTCCATGTCCTTTATAAAATCATGACTTTACGTCATGAAATTAGTAAAATCTGGAAATGCCCCTTAGTATGCCACTGGTCAGCCATTACTGTGAGACTGTTACATACCTGGTGATGGTGCCTGTCATTGGGTGATGTTTAGTTATATAATGACCACCTGCAACACTGTAAAACGTGTTTTGGGGCAAAATAATTGGGTTTGTGTTGATTCATGCAATGTCTACTTCACATGATATCCAACAGCAGGCATAGGCAACCTTTGGCCATGTTGCCATGGTAATACTTGGCAAAGTGACACACAGATTGCTCACAGGAGGACAGGAGAGCTGATTCCTAGATCCCTCCCCCTGCTTCCGGTCCTCCCGACAAGAAAGCAGAGTAGGCGCCTGCCATTCTTCCATTGCTAAACTAGTCCGCACGGGTTAAATGAATTGCATCAAGGTTTTTCTACCCAACTTGGCAGGCACAACTTGAGACCTATTATTAGAGTACCTCCTATGCCGTATTATTATTGCCATAATTTTCACTATATCAGTCTCCTTCTCTTCCAACAACTCCACCTTTCACAGTTTGTTTAAATCATTTTCTTCAAATCCATCACTCCCATCTGACAGGTTCCATTTTAGTTTCTGTCAAGGACAGAATGGTGATGCAGATAAAGTTCTCAAATCTTTGTCTTGAGAGCAAGCAGACGAGCTTTGTGATTCCAGTCCTTCTAGATAGTAATAATAATTTCTCAGCACTGTGTTAAAATATAATGGTTTATTGTGTCACCAAACTGTGAAAAGCAACATTTTGTCACTTCACGGTGTTTATATCGAGCCATGATGTGTAAATGAAGTGTTAATGGGAAGTTTGTAAACCTATACGGATGAACACAACACATGATACCAAAGAAACAATAAATCTGCTATGAGAGGTTAGTCACGTTACATTTAGAAAAGAATATCTCACAGGACTTAACCCTTCAATTGTCTACAAATTAACAATACACGTAATACTAACTCCATCAAATGGGTGATACCTTAGTGTTCCACTTAAAATAACAGTCTAGTCTTGCTGCTCACAAGTCTTCAAGTGACCGAAATATAATGTGCTTAACAAAATGCTACTGGAATGCTCTACAAGTAATCATTCACATTTTTGGCTCCTCACAAACTCATTTTCTGCAGTTATTTGTAATGATATAATATTGTGTACAAACTATTTTTTAGAAATTACCAATATAGTCTGCAAAATTATATCTAGCTTTACATACTTAAAATAAATATATATTTCCAAAAATATCCAAATAAAAAACTTTTAAGCTTCCTCAAATAAGTACTTGTAAGTACAGTTTATCAGACATTCCAATACTGTCATAGGGACACTGTAAAAACAAATGTTTTACCAATATAGCAATGGAAAGGGTGGGTTTATGAAGCAAAACTAGTAATAGTTAAAATAAATAAACAGACAAAACATCTGAAGAAGCACTCCTCTAGATCTAACCTTTTCACTTTGGTTTGGGTCACGTTTGGAGTGCCATGGCTCCCTCCCAGGTTAAGTACTCAAGCATTTTGAGAGCTTACTTTGGTCTGCTGGTCGTGTCCTGTGCCCCTGAAGAATCTACATTGAGCTTAGCCCAGCGGTGCAAGGTTTAGCTCATTGTCTGAAACTGCTCAGCTTTCAGCCAATGAGCTGACCCTGCATGGCAGAGCTTTGCTCAGTGGAGTTAATGGAAGCAAGCTCATTACAGGAGCTTCAGGTTCCATGGGAGGAGGTGCCCAACAGACTCTAGGTAAGTTTGCCAAACCATACTCAAACCACTTGGCTACTTATCCTGGAAAGGTGCCAGAGTGTGAAAAGCTTTGTTTTAGCCTACTGGACATATAACTGTTTTGAGATTAATGTTGTGCATTGTGCTTCTGGGATACATTTAATAACCTTGTTAACTAAAGTGAGAATTGTCCGAAATTTGAAGTGAATTTCAAATTTAAGGCCTAAATAGCAAAACTGAATAAAGTTCTGTCAGCTGTGCAGCCAGTTCAGCTATTTTGGTTTAAATTTGAGATTGATTTTGAATTCCTGACAATTTCCACTTGGTGAATAACCCTATAACTCTCTTCACATGGGCACTAGTGGCTGTTTTGTTGTTTTGCAATTTGTTAGCATTCTCTTTTCACAAATGCTTTCATATCCAGTTACTTGAAAATATATATTTTTTTAATCAACAGGGTGACTTGGGTCCTTTTAATCCTGGTTTACCTGTTGAGGTTCCACTTTGGCTGGCCATCAACCTCAAGCAGAGGCAAAAATGCCGTATTGTTCCTCCGGTGTGGATGGATGTTGGTAAGGATCTGAGATTTATTGATTCCAGCACCCCCCCATGAGAGTTTATTGTCGATGCATACTGCACACATAGCTGTCTGTTATAAGGGAAGATGGCAGTAATTTTCTGTGTTCCTGGAGCCTCCAAGCCCAAAGTCCCTGCCAACCCACTCAGTGCTCTAAGATTGATGGCCTCAGGAGGTAAAATCACCACCAAAGGATTTATTGGTGATTATGTCATTCAGACTTCTCATTAATTACATCTATATGGGGGGAAAAAAACAAAACACAAAAACAAATGAACAGTACAAGAGCCTATAGCCAAAATATTGTATAGGGGAGAAAAAGAAAACCATAAAAGAAATGCTTAGAACGTGGATTTTAGATTTATAAGTCCCACCAACGCACATAAAAGTATTTGTATATGCCAATAAAGAAACTAAATCTAGACAAATTATATAAGCAACAGACATAAAAATAACAACAAAACCAGACTTGTTGTATAGTACAAAATGATAGAGATAATTGCAGTGATGGTGTACTAGAGACCACTCACATGGTCTCTATAATATATAACATTTTGTATAATATCACATCAAAACAGCCCAAATTGCAATATAGTGTGAAGAAAATTAAGGCCATAATATATTAGAGAATGCACACTCAGAAGACACGTAACCATCCTGAATCAGGTTAGCAATTATTATTGGTATGATCCCTTTGTATGTTAAATGCTAAGGTAGGATCCAAGTTACTACCATGTAGATAGCAGCGTGAAAGACAAACGAGCATAAAGCCAAATAGTGCAAAAGGTTACAAATAAATAGATAGGATAGATGGTGAAAGTCTTACAAACTCTAGCCATTATGTGGAACTGATGAAATGGAAAAACAAACAAACAAGAAACAAACCTGTCGTGTCAGGAGCAACACAAGACAAACTAGAAGTATTCATATAAAACAGAATAATTAAAATGCTATTTATAGAGTGTTTTAGCACTTGTCTTCTTTATCATAGTGCCCCGAGTGTATGTAGCATAGAACCTGTGTGGCACCACATCCATGCCTACTGCACAAAACATGACCACAATGCAGCATCTTAGAAAGTGGGGAAATCAGGGGCAATACTAAATTGATTGTAGTTGTGTGATATACTTTACTGAATGTCAAAATTCTGTGTCTAATTAAATCTGTGTTTAATTAGACAAATTAGATAACACAAACAACTTTACAGTTCCTTCAATGTTTGGGCAGCAGCAAATGCAATTGTAAATGCTGAAAAAGTGATCTTCACAGCTATGGCCCCAAGTTCAAGTGGCTTCTTTTTGCTGTAATAATTCTGTTGTAGAGTGTGGCTAGGGGAGCTGCCCATTGCATTGAGGTTCTGGCTCCATCTAGTGGAGGTTTGTGGCTCATATTTTGTGTAATATGCAGTGACCCATACAGTGCACTCATGATACTGTATTTTATTCTAAGACCAAAAGTAAACAGGTAATTGTGTTTTGTAATGTAATATAAACATCTCCTTTTGTTTGTAGAGAAGCTGGAGGCAATTCGAGATGAAGAGCGCAGGGAGGCCACTTTCACCCCAATGCCAAGCCCGCACTACATGGAAGTAACAAAGCTGCTGCTAAACCAGTAAGTAAACAATTGACGTGACCATTTGCATTGTGTATAACCAGCTCCACTTTTTTAGTCTGCACTATCACTGACACCATGTCCCTGTGTAGCTACATACTAATGTCTGTGCCTTGCAGTGGTTCATGAGAGATTTCCATCATCTGTGCTTACTGGTGGATTCTTCTGTTTGTGCTTAGCAATGCTTTGGAACTGTATGGTTTATTGCCTGCCGTTTGGATACATATTCGTTAATGATTGTGCAGCTTTACCTTATGGAGTCTCATGTTGCTTGAAACCAGGCATGTCTGCAGTTGCTTGAACATTTTTCTGCTGGCGTCAGGCTTCTTACCTGACATCCTTACACCTGTTTTCTCATCACAGCGCTTCCGACAATATTCCCAAAGCAGATGAGATCCGCACACTTGTCAAAGACACATGGGACACACGAATAGCCAAACTCCGGCTGTCTGCTGACAGCTTTGTGAGAGAACAGGAGGCTCATGCAAAGGTAATGAACGGTTACTGTGGCCTATATTCTAACCTGTGGGTGAAATTTGGTCTTTTTATAAATGTACCTCTTTGAATATGTCCAAATATTCTAATATTGCATTTCTAAACAAAGCGATGGTTAAAGTATGTCAATAGTTTAAAATATCTAACAGATACTCACCATGAAAATGACAGTTGATTCAGCTAGACACTATGAACATGTTCAGTATCTCTGCTCACATTGTGAAATGCAGAGCTAGTTCTTGTTCTGATTTGGGGAAAAAAAGCAATGAAAACATTATTTTCATTGTTTAAACGTTAGTTATAGATACATCTGCTAGATTAATGACAAGATTTTCTTTTAACAGAGCAAAATACAATGGAGATTAGTTTTACAGTTGGACAAAACTAAACACATTTTCTTTAACCTGTTAAATCCCTTGTTCAGCTTACTCCGCTAAAAAACAGTGGCCAGTTTTAGCTGCTCTGTGATTAAACACGTTTAACTGTCCCTCTACTGTTAAAAAAATATTTTTTCTTCTTGTTTGCCAGCTGGATAACCTGACGTTGATGGAAATTAACACCATCGGAACTTTTTTAACCGAATCTTTAAACCACATGTACAAACTGCGCACCAACCTGCAGGCGCCTGAGGAAGGACAATCCCAAGATTACTAACACAGCTGCTGTGTCCAGTTTCTGCCCAATTCAAAAGGGAGCATAACATTTTCATGCCTTTTGATTTCATTGGATGAAATCCAGCTATTCAGTGCCAAGGCTTCCTTTTTTGTGTAATGCTTAAATGTCATCTATGCTGATGACTGAGGATTGTGTGGTTTATGTGCACGTTGCAATAGTCACTGATATTTTGTAGAAACTCCTCAATCTCACCCCTTCCATTCTTACCTCTTCTTGTGAGACTTTTTATGGAAAATATATTCCAAGTTTTATCTGCTTGATCTGATTGCTGGGAGAAAGTGATTTAAATAAAACCAAAATACTGTTGTACACCTTTATGAGAAAATGGCAAGAACGGTGACAGACCTAGATTAAATGTTGCCAGAAAAGAATATGTGGACCGGCATCCTCTGCAGTCATGTAATGACGTTCTTGTCCTTTTTCCATACTATGAAATGTTCTATTTGCCATGGCTGCAATGTCTGGTGAAAATATTCAGACCCGGACTTTGTATAGATCTTGTGATTTTGGGGAAACCATTTGTCTTCCATTTTTTTCCTGATCTGTACTGGCACCATATATTAGTTTTTTTTGTTTTTTTTTTGTCTTTAACACAAATTGTAATGATTGCGAGATTTATTTAACTATTATGCTCTGTGTATCGTTCTGCATCATCCAGTTCTGTAATTTTGCCAGTGGCCGTGGTGCCATTGAACAAGGGTCCCTGAGTTATGTTGTTTTGCTTTTGGTCTGGGGAATACATAATCAATGAATGTTGTAAGTCTGTATTAATTCACTTTTTGACCAAAACACTACACAGAAACAAATTAATTCTCATGAGTTAGTATTGCTCTCCTTCTCTTAACAATGTTTTACCTTCTGTCTATACACCAAAATTTTATTTTTACAATTTGTCAAAATGCTATAACCTGACTTGTTGGATTTATACTATTCCTCCCGTCTCCCCACCTTACATCACCTTTAATACTACTGTCTCATTTGTATGTACTTCACACTTAGGAGGGCTTTTCTTAATCTATTATAAGTACATCGTTCCATGTAAACAACCAACAGGCATATTACTGTGTAATGGAATATGTGATACTAGCCATATTGACTATCTTTTTGCTTTATATGTGGAATGAGTATACATAAAGAATAAAAAAAAAAGTCTCTCTAAAACTGCATCTTTCTCTCTCTCTCTCTCTCGCTCTAAAATTACATTAGGTGTGACAAAAATAGAAATACAAATACACTGCTTATTTGTAAGGACCCAGCTTGGATTAGTGTTTACTAAACATAAAATATGAATGTAAAAAGAGTGTTTACATTTGAGCATAATACGTGCATATACAAAGTACAGATAAATACATCTAAAAAATACATTTCAAAACTATTATGACAATCTTCCTTAATCTTTGTAAAGCTAATAGGGATATGAGTGATGTTATTTACTCCTCCCTTTCTCTGTAGGAATGGTATGATCTTTGAAGCTTCTTTTACTGTTTGGAAGGAGGAGGGTAGGGTGGCTGTTATTTATAGCCCTTTTGCAGACATTTGGTCTAATGGGTTCCTGGTAGAGAAATCTGATTATCTACAAACTGATGATGTTCTTGGAGTATAAATGAAGGTAAGTGTAGGTGTATTGACTGAATTTCCTTGTGCAAAGTAAAAGTAAACATGTCTATGTGTTTTTGGGAGTGCAGAGTTCAGATAATGTTTTCCACTACATGCATAACAGTGAATATATTAAAATGGATCTATTGTGCTTGCTATAAATAATCTTAAATCATGTCAAATTCTTAAAATATGCATAGCATAATCTGTCCAGTTTAAGTTATTGGTTTGTAAACCCTACCTTATGGCCTTCTTTCTGAAGGCCCTCTAATTAGGCCAAAATGTTAATTGGTAATGACTAATTTCAGTGTTTAAGCCATCCTTTATTTAGTTATTTATTTCCCCGTAATGTGCAATATGTGCATTGGCTAATCCTGGCCACCAATCAGGTTACACAATTTTTAAAGGGGCACTTCCAACCTCTAAAGCACCTCAGCATGTGTAGTTTATGTATGAAGAGTGTCTTCCCCTTCCCCTTTTTTTTTCTTTGTTCCAACTTTACAAAAAAAAAGTTTTATTTTAATAGAAATGATCACTCATAGAATTTATGCAACGGGAAGAGAGGACAAGTAGTGGAATATAGTGTCGTTTGTAACTTATTGATTAAAAAAGAAATGCACTTACAGTATATGGAGCTGACTAATTGGCTCCTATTTAGTACACCTGGGTGGTACAATCCTTGCCTATGGATATGTATCATTGGGGGGGGGTTCCGGGAGTATATAAAAGAAACAGAAAGTGATACCAAAATGGTGTCGTATTATAGATGTATCGGATGGAGTGGATATATATGTTAAGGCTTTGGTCTGTAGTTGTGGGAGGGGTTACCTGGCCTATTTAAACACGGACAACCTTCTTACTTAAAAACCATAGTATATAGGGAATTGAAAGTTTTTTTACCTCCTTTTTACCTTTTTACAAATATGATCAAAATACAAAGATTTAGCAGCTACAACACTGAGTGTGGAACTCTCCAAAACACACCATTAAGTAGACAAACACAAAGAGAAAACAGTGGAGCGCTTATTATTCTATTACCCAGTCACCAAGATTTTTATAGGCAAACAGAAGCTTTTATTAGATACTTAATCACTTAACTGCATAGTGTTCCACCTTGGTAACTTTCTTTCTTTACACCTTTTAACACACACATATTCCAGAGCTATATAGACCTAGCTCTGGTGTGGAAAGCCTGTGGGTCTGTTATGGGCGACCCCTCCTCTCTTCTGTGGGGTAGACTTCCAGAGTAAAGAAATTTTTATTTTTTTTTAAGGTGGGTGCTACCTTTCGTCAAACCCACAGCCCTTACTAGTGTTGGCTGAGGGAGGGAAAATTAAAGCTCTGTCTTTGAACCATCCTGTGTGATCCTACATAGACCTCAGTGTTGTACTCTGGCGCATGTGTGAGAGGAAAGCACGGGCATTAGAAGCTGAACAGGAACAGCAGAAATAAAATGGTGCGGTCCTCGAACAGGTTCAGGTAAATATAACTCACTTTCCACTCCTTGGCACCTAAAACTCAGGATGAAAAGTTACCGTTGAGGGTCTTTGTAAAGTAGGGAAAGATCCCAGATGGTGAAAGATGCTTTAAGTAAAATTTTAAGATTTATGAGTGCACTATTTCTTTTTAGATTTTACACACACAGGTTCATTCACTAGACTGCAAGTCAGATAACTGTTACTGATCAGCAATTTTAGCCTAAATGTTGTCCTTTTCAGTTACCTGCAGTTTGGTGTTTAGTGAATTAGCTTCATAGTTTTGGTTTGTTCCCAGGCAGTGTGTATGCATAGTGACGGTCCACACTGTGATTAACTTCAAATTAACTTTTGTTTTGGATTGAATACTTCATTTTTTTCAATGAGGCAGAATCCAGCTAGCATTCTAGTCATTGGCTAAAAAAACATCTTTACAAACACATGCATTTACAAAAAATGCACACTTATCTTATGAAGTGGGTAAAACAGAGAGCCAGGCCATGGAAAAACATTGCTAAATGGAAGTCTTTCGATAAAGAACGCAATCTTTGGTCTTTGTTGCTGGTTTAAGTCTTTTCATACAATGCAAGTAGTTACAGTTCTTCTTCCCTGAGTGCAAATATAAACATTTCAGCAATCCGCTCGGGATTTCATGGATAAAGCACAACTTTGTGGGAGCATTCTGTGTGCTTGCTGTATAAGACCAGTGTTTGCTGCCCTCTAGTTCTATGTTAAAGCCAAAGCTTTGATTATGAAATGACTGACGGGAACATGTTTCATGTTTCAGAAGACTGAGGCTCGGACTTGTCAGCCACCTACTTATGTAATGTGGTATTAAATTGTCATCCACCTCCTCGGGTACACCTCTAACTCGTAGGTTACATTGCCACTTAGAGTCCACTAGTGCTTATGCAATGTGGTATTGTATGGGTTTACATCCACCTCCATGGGGTCACCTCTAGCCCATAATAATGTTTTCCTTCACTTAAACACAATATAATGTGTAATTTAATGTGTCTCCCAGAAACTCAGGTCATGCACATCTTCTACGGTCTGTGGCTAGCTCCGCTCCCTGTTTTAATACCAAATAAGATTCCTTAGCAGCCCGTCCCTCTGTTCTGCTTTGGTGATAAGGAAGCATTAGCCTAAGCAGAAATGGGCAGCTGTGATTGGTTTAGAGTGTCACCTGACTGCTATCTGTCTTTCATGATACCCATTGCTGGTATGAATTGGTATGACTAGTGGGAAGTATGTACTCTCTGCCTTTGTCATACCTCAAGTTGAGGTTAGGCTGTGTGGGGCCATGGACCTTTATTTAGTGTTGAACTGCTTGAAAATGGTTTAACACTGAATGACCAGACACCACCAGGAGACTCTATGCACTATAACCAATTAAATGAGGAGAAACGGTTATAGTACCTAGTGTGTCCCTTTAGGGTCTGTAGCCTTGGAAGTTTTAAGGAAATGTTCTAGATGCCTTACATTTGTATTGCATTCTAAAATCCATTTTACAAATATTGATTTTATAGTAATTGTTTGTAATTTGGCCTTTCAACCAAGAATATCTGTGGCACCTTCTGCAGTATGACTAATAGTGATGAAGATTATATAAAGTACATTCCATCACATTAGGCAGTTTGAGATTCGGTCAAAAACAATGGGATAACCAAGGACGCATTGACTCCTTTGTACAGCAAGGTAACTTAATTATTCTTCATGGTTTTCTAGAATTCTATCCTTCAAAGCTTCCGTACAAACATAATTTCGCTTCTGCTCTTTAGTCTACTCTATTTGGTGCACAACGACCAGATACAGCATTGCATTTTCTGTGTATAAAACAATGCTTTAACCATTTCAGAGCTGACAGAGTACTCGTGCTTTAATTTTCATAGTTGATACTGTAATTTTTCTTGCTGCCTGTCAGATGATCAAAAGGGCTTTCCAGGTAATTTGTAGCATTCATATTCTGTAATCTAAAAGTCAATATGTCATAAAGCACAGCTAGGATTGTGTATGTGCTTTAACCCCGTCAGAATATTGTTAGATGTTGGGTTGTGCAGTTTCAAAAGTTTGTTCAGGTTTAGACGAGAGGCATGCCTTCTTTGCCCTGATGCATCCTATTCCTGGCATATGGGGAGTTAAGGTGTTTTACCAGGGCAGCTCCTACAATTTTATCATTCACTAAGTTTGATACATTATTTATAATGCTGTACACTTTAATCATTGCAGGTATATGCTGATAACCGCAAATTAAACACAAGGGCAGTGTTAGAAATACAGTATTTGAAACACTGCATGGTACTCTCCTGCAAACAAATCTTTAAAAGGAACACTATAGTCACCTAAATTACTTTAGCTAAATAAAGCAGTTTTAGTGTATAGATCATTCCCCTGCAATTTCACTGCTCAATTCACTGTCATTTAGGAGTTAAAGGGACACTATAGTCACCTGAACAACTTTAGCTTAATGAAGCAGTTTTGGTGTATAGAACATGCCCCTGCAACCTCACTGCTCAATCCTCTGCCATTTAGGAGTTAAATCCCTTTGTTTATGAACCCTAGTCACACCTCCCTGCATGTGACTTGCACAGCCTTCCATAAACACTTCCTGTAAAGAGAGCCCTATTTAGGCTTTCTTTATTGCAAGTTCTGTTTAATTAAGATTTTCTTATCCCCTGCTATGTTAATAGCTTGCTAGACCCTGCAAGAGCCTCCTGTATGTGATTAAAGTTCAATTTAGAGATTCAGATACAATTATTTATTAAATATTTCGTTTTTATTGTGTGTTTCAGCACTTGTGTCACATTGCTTTCAAAGCGGAATGTATAACAGATAAACATTATAAACATTTTAAACATCCTTCCATGGTATAGTTTAACCAGATGTTACAGAGAGTTGGTTTGCAAGTCACATATAAAGGGAGTAGGAACATTGGATGGCAGCAGGTGTCTTATCGCTGTAGTCTGGTGGGTATATAGGCAAGCCAAATCTGGCTATTTTGGATACCGTGTGTGAGTACTAGGAAGGGTTTAAAAATAAAAATATGATACGAAAGGGAGGGGGTATCTAGTGTTGGGAGGGGAAGGGAATGTGAGTGGGGGGAGGAGTTTGGAATGCTGCATCACCATCTAGAGTGCTATCTCAGAGCGTTGTCTCAACTCACACTCTTAGTTCGCACAGGTTCTGCTCAGCCGCCATTGCCTTCTTCGTGAGATTTAAGGGAGTCATGTTGAGTGCTCAGTCTCGCATTGCCCTGACTACTGGGACGGGGTGGCTGATGGACCTACAAGTATGTTGGGTCCAGGTTCAGCTAACCTGACCATTTGGACCATATTTGAATGAAGTGAAACCAGGGTTTTTTTTTCATGCAGGCTGTCAATCATAGCCAGGGAAGGTGTGGCTAGGGCTGCATAAACAGAAACAAAGTGATTTAACTCCTAAATGACAGTGAATTAAGCAGTGAAATTGCAGGAGAATGATCTATACACTAAACTGCTTTATTTAGCTAAAGTAATTTAGGTGACTGTAGTGTTCCTTTAAATCACTTTGTTTCTGTTTATGCAGCGCTAGCCACACCTCCCCTGAGCAGAGCTGCCATTTGTTTGATAAAATTACAATATTTGCCAACAAGAATACTATCAGACAGATTATTAATAATTACATGTAGCTGCAAGTACAAAATTATACAGTAGTATACTACAGGTACAAATGGTAACATTGTTATAGTAAATTAATAATGTAGTAACTAAGATGAAGGAAATCCGGTAGAATAGCTTCTCCTTTTCAGTCCTTTAAACTGAAGTCTTCAAATTAAATGGACTTCTTGCAGAGGTGGATGTAAAACTGTCCCTTTAATCTGCAGTCTTCAAATGAAAAAGGCAGTGTTTAAATTACTTCCTAGTGACTCCTCTAGTGACAGTCACTCAGATGGTCACTAGAGTTGCTTCCTATGTCAGTGCTGCACAGTGTGCAGCACCTACATTCAACATCTCCACCCTCTGCATGGAGGCGCTGAACGTTCTGAGGAGATGCTGATTGGTGCAGCGTTTTGCAGCCAATCCTATGGGAAAACATTGGATAATCTCAGCCATAGAGGCAGTGCCAGTTGAGGGGAGACCAGCACAGCGTGGGGGAAAAAAGTGAGTAAAACCACCATTACCTTGTAAATGGAACGAAACGGGTCACCTAAACACACACACACATATCATGACAGACAGACACACATTATTGATTGTTTTAATACCTGTGGGGTCCAGTGTGTGACCGGCTAGGGGATTATGGAGGTGGACAGCACGCTGGGGGATTGTGGAGCCGTGCGGCTGGCTGCGCCTTTTGTTGCCAAGCGGCGAGGGAGCTGGGATGTCCCTGCTCTGCTCCCTTGCTTAATGAGGCTGCAATATGATGTCATTTTCCGGCCTCACTAAGGCACGCGCGAGGGAGCAAAGCAGGGACATCACAACTCCCTCACTGCCCACCTATTTGCGCAGCTACCCACCCACCTCCACGACACCCATGCATTCCCCCCTGCCTTGATAATCCCCCAGCTTGTCACCCACTTCCACAATTCCCCTGCTGACTTCCCGCTCGCCTTGGAGGGCGCCGGGCTCACATGTCCCAGGCACCAAGGTGACCTTGTGCCTGGGATTTGTGGAGCCCTGTAATACACACATCTATACACACAAAATCTAAACTTTGTGTAATCAAAATTATCAAACCCCCATTGAAAATCAGGTTTATTGTCAAAATGTACATACTTTGAGCAATTGAAATCGCTCAAAACAACAAATGTTTTTCTCGTTTTCCTCAAATTCAATTGAAAATGAGGGTTGAATATTTTTGATTACAACTGTATGTACATGCACAAAAGTCAGTGTGGAGCTTTGTCTTTTTAAAATCTGCATAAAACATCTAGTTTGGGAGTAAGGCACAGAGTGACTTAGTATCATAAAATTGCCATTTAATGTTTTAACGTGATCCTCTGTCAAAGCACCTCAATTTTGTATGTGTAGGTATATATAATATACATATATAATACATCAAATATTTGTGTGCACCAGTAAGGCATTTTATACTTTAGCAGGAAACAGTGCAATGCAGTTTGTTTACCAAGAATATAGTATAGTCCCAGCATGTAGTCCTCCGGCCAGCAGTAGCTACTTGACCTAATATAACCTTCCCGAAGGGTTCCCAGTGCTGACTCCAGAGCAAAAAGCAGTAACCGCTCTAATGATTTAAGGAGTTGGTAATAGTAAGACGTTTAAAGGAACACTTTAGAATTTAGACTATAGTGTCCCAGTGGTGTTGCCCCCCTTTTCCCTCCCCGTCCATGAAAGGGTTGTTTAAATTATCCCACAAAGGCCTTGCATTTATGAAAATAGACAATGACAGAGGATCTCTCAGAGGATACCCCCAATGTATGCCATAGACCAGGGGTAGGCAACCTACGGCACTAGTGCCATGCACGGCACTCGAGGTGTCTTTGCACGGCACTCAAGGCTGCTAGAGACAAACAGGCTCTGGCCTATCAGGAGTCCCAGTAAAACTTCAGGTATCTGCTAATCCGAAAAGGTGGTGAAGGACAATCCTCAATTTATGCATTGCAGCACATAGAGGAAGTGATCTCAGATCCCTTCCTCCCAGCACTTGTGAATGGGAATCCACACAATAGTAGAACAGCTCGCAGTTGCAGCTCCTGTCCTTGACATGTACCTGGCCGGCCTGGTCCCCACTGGACCCCAGGGAAGACACCCACACTGGTAGATATACACCCTCCCCTCATACAAATAATACGGACAGCCCACACACAAACATACACATAATCCGCACAAATGCAACACCACTAACAATCCACATACATGCACACAACCCCACATGCAGCCTCTCACATGCAATACCTCAAACAGCCCCCACACACACTACCAAACATACAATGTGACATATCCATTCACACACACAATTCCACAAGCAGCCCCCATACACAACTCACATTCATATGTATCATACACAATCCATAAACTACTCATGAACATATACAATATAATAGCTAATACGCAGGGCCGTCTTTAATGCGGGGCAAACTGGGCAGCTGCACAGTGACCCCCGCTGGCCTCAACTATTTCTAACACCTGGCTGGTAATCCGCACACTAAGGAGGCCCACTGGGTGGCCCGTACACAAAGGGCCACCCGGTGGGCTTCTGTCAGCAGGGGCCCGGTCGCGCTGAGGCGCTTAACAGCGCGAGCGGGTCCCTTGCTTTTTGGCAGCAGGCTGGGAGGAAGTGACGGACATGCATCACTTCCACCCACAAAGAGAGGAGCGCGCGGGAAAGAAGTGTAGGCAGAGTGGGGGGGGGGGGGCTGGCCGAGAGAGCCAGACCCCAACTCCCAACACCTTCTGCCACCAGCAGGTTTTTAAAGTGTACATTTTGTGTGTGTCAGTATATCTGTGTGTGTGTGTGTGTGTATGTCTGTCAGTGTGTGTTAGTATGTCTGTGTGTGTGTGTGTCAGTATGTTTGTGTGTCAGTATATCTGTGTGTGTATGTGTGTCAGTATGTCTGTGTGTGTGTGTGTGTCTGTCAGTAAATCTGTGTCAGTATATCTGTGTGTGTGTGTATCAGTATGTCTGTGTGTGTCAGTATGTCTGTGAATCTGTGTGTGTGTGTGTTTCAGTGTGTATATATCTCTGTGTGCGTGTATATGTGCATACATCTCAGCATTCACACACTAACACTACACACAAATACACCTCTGCATTCAAATTTCAACACTACGTACAAACACGTCTGTGTTACACACCAAAATCATATGTAAATACACCCCTGCATTCAAAAACCAACACTACACAAATACATGCTTGCAATCATGCCAACACCACACACAAACATATTCCATACAAAAACCTGTTTACATTCAAACACACAAAAACTGCTTAGTGCTTAATACAGACCTGGAAACATGGGTTAATGGTAGAGCCCCAGCTGTCAATGCATTTCTGGAGTTGCACGACAGATGGGGATCTACCTTTTAATCACCCGTGCAACAGGGAGGCCCAATAAAATTCTTGCTACTCTCTACTTTAGGTCTGCCACTGTGTTGAGGTGGAGGACGTGATTGCACGCCTGGGGAGGGGGGACAGGGTCCAGGGGGCCCCAAGCAAATGCTTTGCCCAAGGAACAGTCAATATTAAAGAAGGCCCTGCATATTACGCACAAATACAACAATACAAAGCAATTACAGTAAAAATAACACAAGCAGAATACGGCAGCATACACACCTCAATTAAAAAAAATAGGACCGGCACGCTACGGGACATCACAATCTTATATTGGCACAGTGCTGCTAAAAGGTTGCCTACCCCTGCCATAGACACTTATCATACAAAGTTATAGTGCCATATAAGAGACCACACCATTTCAGCTTTTTAGGTGTGAATATTCAAAGATGAATTTGATGGATCTATGTCTGTTTGGGGGACTTGGGCAATTTGACAGTTTAAATTTCCCCATTAAGGCCTATCATTTGTGAAAGTAGACACCCCATGGTATCTCATTTGGTGTATATTGTACCTAAAATGTCTCACCATTTTTTTTACCATATGATGTCAACGTTTGTAGAAATAATTTTTTTATTTTTGCATTTTTTTTTTACATGCACGTTGCGTTTTTGCTGGATATTTTGATCTTAATCTGATGTGTGCCACAGTGATAAATAAATAAAAACATATGTGATCAGCAGTATCAACAATACCCCTAATGTATGGATTTGTCACTAATTTGTGATGTTGCATGCCATATAAAAGTTGGAAGAATTTCAGCTTATTAAAGGGACACTATAGTCACCAGAACAACTACAATGTAGTTGTTCTGGTGAGGATAATCATTCCCTGCCGGCATTTTCATGTAAACACTGCCTTTTCAAAAAACAATACAAAAAAAAGTGTTTGCATTAGCCCCTAGGTACACCTCCAGTGGCACGCCTCAGATGGAGGTGCTTCCTGGGGCAGTGATTCAATGCATCTACATGAGGAAGTGCTGATTGGCAAAGCTGGCATTTGGCCCCACCCCGCCTCCTTGCCAATTTCAGCCTATAATGCTTTACCTACGGGAAAGCATTGGATTGAATGAAATAATGAGGGGCAAGCCACCTAAATGGTAGTTTCAACAATATTTGGTCAGGAATACATATTGGTGTTCCTGACCTTATAGTGTTCCTTTAAGAGTGAATTTTCATAGATGGATTTAATGAAACGTTGTCTCATTTTGGAGCATTCTAGCAGGTTGCTAGTTCAAACAATCCCACAAAGGTTACATTTGTTAATGAAGACCTCAGGGTATCTCAAATGGCATATTTTGATCCTTACCGTGGGGTTACCGTATATACTCGTGTATAAGTCGATCTCATGTATAAGTCGAGTGCAGTTTTGTGACCAACAATTGTGAAATATGCTATACCTCGTGGATAAGTCGAGGGTAAAACTTGGGGCTATGAAATTCTGTGATTTTTATAATTATATACACACACACTCATACAAACACACACACTGCATTATATACACACACACTCATACAAACACACACACACTCTGCATTATATACACACACACTCATACAAACACACACTGTCTGTTTGTGTGAATGCAGAGTGTGTGTTTGTATGAGTGTGTGTAGTGTGTGTGTGTAGTGTGTGGGAGGAGGGCATTTTTATTATTTTAAATGTTTTTATTTAAATATTCTAATTTTTTATTTTAATATTATAATTATTTTTTATTTTAATATTTTTTTTATTACATTTATTTTATTTTATTATTATTTTTTTATTATTTACATTTATTATTTATTTATTATTTACATTTTTTGTCCCTGGTGGTCCAATGGTGTGTACTGTGCAGGAGGGGGGCTGGCAGGAAGCGTTTACTTATCTTTCCTGCAGCCCCTGTCAGCTCCCTTCTCCTGTCAGCTCCCTTCCGGTCAGCTCCCCTGTAAGTCTCGCGGTCTGCGTGCCGCGCAGAGCGTTGCCACGGTAACCCGTGGCAACGCTCTGACGCCGCGGCTCTTGCGAGATTTACAGGGGAGCTGACCAGAACGCAGGAGAAGGGAGCTGCAGGAAAGGTAAGTAAACGCTTCCTGCCAGCCCCCAACAGGACCGCCGGGCTTGTAATGAGCCCGGCGGCCCTGGTCTGTATTATGGCAATGTAAGTTGCCATAATACAGACATTGACTCAAGTATAAGTCGAGTGGGGGTTTTTCAGCACAAAAAATGTGCGGAAAAACTAGACTTATACTCGAGTATATATGGTATTTTTTTTTTTGCTAGTTTGTACTAATTGTAGTGGGAATATATATATATATATATTTTGTAAATTATTTATTTATTTTTTTAAACATTTTAGAGCATTTCAGCAGACTTTGATTTAAAATTACACAAAGGCCACATCTAATTTTAAAATTTTAGCTCATCAATTTAAATTATGAACAAGAGTATACCAATTGCTCTAGCCTAGGGACTCTATCATACAGATGGTTTTCTTTGTTGGTGGGGGGAGACATATAGGCTTTCAAACTTCTGGTTTTAAGTGGGAAATTAGGGGACGGGTTTTAAACAATCTGCCATCCTGCAGATTACTTCTTTGTAGGTACTCACTATTATCGTTAATGTATAAACCGTGGATAATTTCATATCTGTGTCTTCATAGTTTGAATGGGGGTACAGCAGCTAGAATTATTTGTACAATACAAGCAAATGGTAGGTATCTTTATGATCCCGGTTAATGAGTGTCCTGTTTTGTTTTAATTCAGAGATACTGGTGAAGTACCATGCCACTCTCCTGGCTGTAAATGACACAGGGTTCTGGACAAGATACTGTTTAACATAGAGATTGGTTTGTGTTACAATCTAAAATATCATCACCCAGGAACAACTGCATAAACTCCACCGGGCTATAGCTGGATACGTCAGCCTGTATTACTGGAGTTCCAGTAAAGATAGGGCTGTCAAGGGTAAAATCATTGGGGGTGTCCAGTCATCTGCGTCTTAGGCAGCGTCAGGGGGAATCCGCACTGGTTTGTCTCAGGCAAATTCAGTCACCTGCATCACTTTTTAGGGCGCTATCTGTCGTCTTTGAATCAGCCGCTGAAATTGTATACGTTTTCTAAGCCTTTTTAGACCAAATTTTAACTACAACTAAACAACCTTAAAACTTTTTTTTGCTTTGTTCAATCTTTTTTAAAAATGTTTTGTTTTGCTTTTCTTTTTCTTTAAACTGCCAATCTAACACTACATTTCACAATTTCTTACTAACTTCCACCCACCCCAGCTAAATTAAACACCAGTAACCCTGGGGGTATAAAAAAAAAAAAAAAAAGGATCAAAGTTAACCTCTAAGGGTAAACAATAAAACAGATGAGGGTAAAATACTGTAATCTGGATTCTGATCACTGCAAGTAGTGACCAAACGGCAGGGAAAGGTATAAATTTGGGTTTAGAGGGCGAAAAGGAGTTTTAATTTTTCTGATACAATTTAATCACTTTTAGCACACAAAGTAACTGATCCATGTCTCTCCACACAATTCAGAATGAGGTGGACGGAGGCAGATCAGATATCGCAGCAGCACTGTGATCATTGACTGGCTGTCACGATCACCATTTGATGTTTCTGATCTGCCTCAGACATTGAGGCAACCAGCAGTAGCATTAACCTCACGATCGCCTCAATTGTGGCAATCTCAGGTTAATTTTAGTACATTATTATCATTATTGGCATTTATATAGCACCAACAAATTCTGTAGCGCTTTACAATATTACACGAAGGGGAGATTTAACAAATGAGACCATTGCAAAAACTTACAGGAACAATAGGTTGAAGAGAACCCTTCTCAAACGAGCTTAGTCTTCATGACAGAATTATTCCATCATGGGTTCTCTTGGCACTTACTGCCATGATGGAGTAATTCCGTCATTGGTCCTTAAGTGGTTAAATCACTTTTGTATTTGTATATGCAGTCCTATCCACACCTTCCCTGTTTGTGACTCACACAGCCTACATTAAAATATGGTTTGATTTTCAATCAGTACAGTGTATTTCAGTCACACACACAATGTTCTAGCAGGTTATTAACAGAGCAGGTGATATTTTCTAAATTAAACAGACTGTGCAATAAAGGAAGTTTAACCACTTAATAACCACATAATGGTCTGTGCCGTCATGCCATGCAGGGCTTTAATGACCAGTGACTGCATAGACCAGGGGTGTCAAACTCAAATTCATCGGGGGCCGCATCAGCAGTTTGGTCACCCTCAAAGGGCCGGTTGTATCTGTAGGACTATGTGTCCACTCTTTATTATCATAAATTATTACACACACACACACACACACTGACAGACAGACAGACAGACAGACAGACAGACATACACACACACACACACACACACACTGACAGACAGACATATACACACACACACTGACAGATACATACAGACATATACACACACCCTGAGACACACACACACACACACTGACAGACAGAGACATACACACACACACAGACTGACAGACATACACACACTGACAGACACATATACACACACACACACACACACACTGACAGAGACATACACACACACTGACAGACAGACAGACATACACACACACTGACAGACAGACATACACACACACTGACAGACAGACATATACACACTGACACACACACTGACAGAGACATACACACACACACACACACAGACTGACAGACAGACATACACACACACACACACACACACACTGACAGACAGACATATATACACACACACACACACTGACAGACACATACACACACACACACACACACACTCACAGACTGACAGACACACACACACACTGACAGACAGACAGACATACACACACACTGACAGACATACACACACACTGACAGACAGACACACAGACAGACATACACACACAGACAGACAGGTTCAGGAGGGTGGCTTACCTGGGATCCAGAGTGCTGCCTGAGGTAGTTGGGAGTTGGAGGAGCTGGTCCTGCCCAGCCCCCCTCCTCTCTGCCCTCTGCTGTCTTCTTGGGAGGACTTCCTCCCAGGCTGACGTGAGGGGGCCGGCGGTAGCTCCGCCCCTGCTGGGCGCCAGCCGCGCTGTGTGCTACAGAGGGAGCAGGGATATGACGTGTTCATATCCCCGCCCCCTCCACACAGTCCGCGGCACTGCAGCTTGGCGCTCGGCCACGCTACAAGAAGTGACCGGCAGGAGAGGGGAGCTGTGCGCTTCCCTCCTGCCGGACATTTGCGCCCCCGGGCCGGTGCGCCCTAAGGCGGCCGCTTGAGCCGCCTTATGGACACGCCGGCCCTGGGTGAAGGCTGGCGGCCGGCGGCAGCTACACGGGCCACATGACGAGGTCTGGCGGGCCGGATTCGGCCCGCGGGCCTTGTGTTTGACACCCGTGGCATAGACTGTCATGCAGTAAAAGTACCAGCAGGAGTAAACTCCGCTGTCAGTGGCCCCAGACTGACCGATAAACTGCAGTGCTCAAGGTGAGTGCTGCACATAACCCTTTAACACCTTAGTGACCAGATCGTTAAGGACCAGGGCTGTTTTTACATTTCTGCGGTGTTTGTGTTTAGCTGTAATTTCCCTCTTACTCATTTACCGTACCCACACATATTATATACCGTTTTTCTCGCCATTAAATGGTCTTTTTAAAGATACCAATTATTTTCATCATATCCTATAATTTACTATAAAACAAATTATAAAATATGATGAAAGAAATTTACAAAACACACCTTTTGTATCTTTGACCCCCAAAATCTTATGCATCTATAACCACCAAAAAACACCCATGCTAAATAGTTTCTACATTTTGTCCTAGTTTCTACATTTTGTCCTTGGGTTTAGAAATACCCAATGTTAACATGTTCTTAGCTTTTTTTTTTTTTTGAGTTATAGGGCTATAAGTACAAGTAGGACATTGCTGTTTAAAAAAAAAAAAAAAAATATATATATATATATATTTTTTTTATGATCCCGGTGACATTGTGACACGGTTACCTGTCATAAATCTCTGAATCACACCTCACATATTTTTTTTTTTTTTTTTTTAAAGTAGACAACCCAGGGTATGCAATGTGGGGTATGTCCATTCTTTTTTAGTAGCCACTTAGTCACAAACACTGGCCCAAGTTAGCATTTATATTTGTTTGTATATTAAAAATGCAAAAAACAATTATGAACGCTAACTTGGGCCAGTGTTTGTGACTAAGTGGCTACTAAAAAAGACTGGACATACCCCATTTGCAATACCTTGGGTTGTCTTCTTTTGCAAATGGTATGCCATCACGGGGGTAATTCTCATTCCTGGGCTACCATACGCTCTCATACCAATCTGGCAAATTTCAATGGGGAAAAAAACGGAAAATCAAACTTATATTTGAATCTGTAACTTGCAAAAACACTATAAAACCTGTACATGGGGGATACTGTTATACTCGGGAGACTTCACTGAACATAAATATTATTGTTTCAAAACCGTGAGATATATTACAACAATGATATCATTAGTGAAAGTGCCTTTTGTGTGTGCAAAATTAAAAAAAAAAAATCACTTTCACTGACAATATCATCGCTGTGATATGTTTTACTCGTTTGAAACACTAATATTTGTGTTAAAAGTCTACCGAGTAAAACCGTAACCCCCATGTACAGGTTTTAGGGTGTCTTGGAAAGTTACAAGGTTAAATACAGTGCTAGCAAATTCAATTCTCTGGACTTTCGGCCTGGTTTATCAGGTCCCTCAAATTGCAATCAATAAAATTACTTAACGGGACACTATAGTCACCCAGACCACTTCAGCTCAATGAAGTGGTCTGGGTGCCAGGTCCCTCTAGGCTTAACCCTGCCTGCTGTAAACATAGCAGTTTCAGAGAAACTGCTATGTTTACATTTGGGGCTAAGCCGGACAGCCACTAGAAGCGCATCTGCGATGCTGGAGGCATATTATGCCTCCATCACGCAGAGCGTCCATAGGAGGGGGCGGTCCGCCCCGGGTGCCATCCAGTAGGGGGGTGCCACACTCTGTCCCTCCTGCTGGTCGTCCTCTCCCTCGCGGCTCCGGCGCTCAGTGAGTGAGTCAGAGCACAGGGAGGGGATTCCCAGCCTGTGTTCTGAGTCATCACTGAGCACCAGGGATGCTGTTATGGAGTGTGCCAGCAGGGGGCGCAGAGCGTGCATTCTGCCAGGTTTCTCCCCTGCGGCCACTCTGCCTGCACCTCCTGCACTGCCTGGGATGGAGAGAGACAGCCATTGAATCATGGTAAGAAAATATTATTGTAAATTCACTCTCACCCCCCCACCCTGTCACCCCCCCTCACCCTCTCACCCTGTCACCCCCCCTCACCCCCTCACCCTGTCACCCCCTTCCTCAGTCACCCTGTCACCCCCCCCTCACCCTCTCACCCTGTCACCCCCTCCCTCAGTCACCCTGTCACCCCCCTCAATCACCCTGTCACCCCCTCCCTCAGTCACCCTGTCACCCCCTCCCTCAGTCACCCTGTCACCCCCTCCCTCAGTCACTCTGTCACCTCCCTCAGTCACCCTGTCACCCCCCCTCACCCTGTCACCCCCCTCAGTCTCCCTGTCCCCAGTCACCCTGTCACCACCCTCAGTCACCCTGTCACCCCCTTCAGTCACCCTGTCACCCCCCCCCAGTCACCCTGTCACCCCCCCAGTCACTCTGTCACCAGTTCCCCTGTCATCCCCCCTCAGTCACCCTGTCACCCCCCCTCAGTCACCCTGTCACCAGTCACCCCCTCCCTCAGTCACCCTGTCACCCCGTCACTCTGTCACCCCCCCAGTCACCCCCAGTCACCAGTCACCCCCTCCCTCAGTCACCCCGTCACTCTGTCACCAGTCACCCCCTCCCTCAGTCACCCTGTCACCCCCTCCCTCAGTCACCAGTCAACCCCTCTTTCCCTCACTCTGCTACCTGTCACTCCCTCCCACGCTCTGTCAGCCCCTCCCTCCCACGCTCTGCCACCTGTCCCCTCCTCACTCTGCCAACCCTATCCCACAGCACACTATGTGCCTTACAATGCCCTACACACACTACATCCCACCCCCACACTATGTGTCTTACCCATACTACATCCCTACACCAGGTCTGTCTCCTAAATTACTATCAATAAAGATTTGTATCAGGACAAGTAGATTGTCACGGCAGACAAGTAGATTGGGCAAACACTTTAGTCCCTGGACAAGTAGTTTTTTTTTTTTTTTTAAATTTCAACACCCCTGCCCTCTCTGCCATATACACCCCCGCCATATACACCCCTGCCTTGTCATAATATCCTCCCTGCTATAAACCCACTACCTGGTCATAATTCCCACCCTGGCATATACCCCTTTAACATGTCATATAATACCCACACTGCCATAATCCCCTCCCTGCTATATACCTCCACCGTATCATAATACACACCCTGCCATACACCCTGGCCCTGCCTTGACATAATATCCTCTCTTCCATATAACACCCAATCCCATTGTTCCCACCCGTGACATAAAACACCATATACTCACCACCTCACCTGCAGTCACCTCCTTCAATCCACTGTGTGCAATGGCACACACTGTCATAGTATCCACCACACTGCCCCACCCTGCCATATACCTTTCTCCTGATAGTAATACTCACCCACTTACATATACATCCACGTTGTCACATTCCCCCAGACAGATAGGACAGATATATACTGGAAGGCAGTGAGATTAAACATTTTTATGGACCATATAGGAGTTTGTGTACGCCCTGCAGTAAGCCAGCAGCCGGGGTATGACGTCATCCTGGCATCGGCATCACTACTGGTCGTGCAAGTGAGCTGTGAAGGAAGAGCACAGAGATCCCAGCCCAGCAGCAACCGCTTGTCACTCCCAGAGTAAGGTAGGGAGGTTGGTTGGACCTCTTAATAACTAAATGCGTTTGTATATCTGTGGTTGTGTATATGTTTAGTAGATAGCTCCCTAATTTGGTGTCCTTAAATATGTCAATCCCACATAAGGATAACAAATAAGTGAGTTATCTACTAAACAACCTAAAGATTAAAATTAAGAAAAAGGCTTTTTAAATTTTGATCTTTTAGCTATTTAGTAGAGAATTCCCTAAATTGGTGCCCTTATGTGAGATTCCATATGTAAAGATACCAAATTAGGGTGCTGTTTAGCAGATAGCTCCCTTATTTGGTGTCCTTAAATATGGCAATCCCACATCTCAGCATCTTGCCAACACTACACACAAACACATCCCTGCATTCCAGTGCAAACACTACATACAAACACACCTCTGTATTAAAACATCACCATTATATATAACCACACCACTGCATCTCGCCAACACTACACACAAAAGCATGCCTGCATTAAAATGCCAACACTACATACAAACACACCCATTCATTCACTCACACTTACTCCATACAAAAGCATGCTTACATTGAAACATGCAAGCACGGCTCAATGCTACATACATTAAAAAAAATGTGGGTGTTTTGTACATTTTAAAGTGCAGGGGGGGGGGGGGTGCCAAAACTAGGACCCGCCCCGGGTGCCATATGCTCTAGGTACGCCCCTGGGTACGCTGCATTTTTCTTTTTTCGCCTATAACTAATTGTTTTGTAACTAATTGTTTTGTAAAGTGTACCTATTTACTTTAATATTCTATGACTAGCAAGTTCACCTTTCTTCCTTCCACGTGAGTGGGAGGGAGTTCTGGGCTGGCTGAGTGTGACGGGAATAGTCACACTCTCCTACATTGGACGCAAGAGAGAAGTTCATTAGCAAGTACGGCTAGATTTATGCCTATGGCAGGTTCCCTGTAAAGCTTTAATATACCCTATCACTTATGATAAACAAGTACGAGTATACTCTACTTTTCCCATTTGTATGCCTATTTTAAAAAAATAGTTTTGTAAAGTTCCTATTTACTGCAATATTTTATGATGAGCTAGTCCATCTTTCTCTCTTCCACTTCAGTGGGAGGAAGTTCTGAGCTGGCTAAGTATGATGGGAAAAGTCACTGCTAGATGTTATTGACCTATGCTCATGACAGGCTCCCTGTAAAGCTTCAATCCACTCTATCACTCACGATAAGCATGATTCACTATCTCCCATCCACTTGTGTGGCAGGGAGATCCGGGCTGGCTGAGTGTGATGGGGCAAGTCACATTCTCCCATTCCGGACGCTACAGAAAAGCTTAGTATCAGGCACTTCCCCATCATAGCAATTTATACTTATTATATTGTACTGACATATGTTTGTCCTGTGAGCCCTTTTTGGCAGCTTTTTTGAGGCAGAGCCGAAGTTTAACAGTCTGGATGTTCTAGACTGCCGCTCTGCACATTTGATAGAACACCTGATCAGCTTTATACATTCACCGTTATTGAAGTGTAGCAGGAAGCAACACAGTGGAACGTGGTTGAGGCACTTTGATCGGCTTTCCCTCGTGCACCTGAACGCCGTCTGCGGTATCCACACACATGAAGGCAGTGAGTACTTTTATGTTTACCTATAGAAGTATGTTGTATATGGATCTATGTGGCATTTATTGCCATCCTGATGAAAGCCCATGTACTGGGGCTGAAACGTCGATGATTTTTTAATGATATAAATTCAAAGTTATATTTTATAATAATCTTTATAAAGTCCTAAGAGTTCAGTCATTTCCAGTTTTTCTACATTTTGTGCCTGACCAGCACCAGGCATTAAAACCATACTCCAGGAGTGCTAGCACCACGTTTCTATGGTGCTAGCTTTTATTTTTTTTTAAGTTATTACTTATATCTATGTATATTAATATATATACGTGTAATTTTACTCTTAGTATATATATATATATATATATATATATATATATATATATATAATCCTGGTTGCCCGCACTCAGTTTAACCGGTCTTGTTCAATGCCTCGGTGCAACAACTCCAGCCTCTCCATATATTCCCGAAAGAGTGCACTCAGAGGACTTGAATAAACTTCAAATAAATGCTTTATTGAGCAATAATGTGCAGAAATATGCAGTTCAAGTCGACGTTTCAGTCCAGACGGACTTAAAAGTCCGTCTGGACTGAAACGTCGACTTGAACTGCATATTTCTGCACATTATTGCTCAATAAAGCATTTATTTGAAGTTTATTCAAGTCCTCTGAGTGCACTCTTTCGGGAATATATATATATATATATATATATATATTATATATTAACTTTCCTTCTTTTTTTTTTTTTTAACTTGTTTTCAACTTTTTTCACCAGCAAGGGGACTACCTGGCAGTTCAAGCAGTCCTCCTGCTGGCAGCACTGTGGACACCTATTGCGGCCATGTGACCCTAGGGGTCCAAATTTGCAGAGGGCGGACTGTCTGGGCTGTCAGACAGTCCCCCCCAGTGGAGCAGAAGACCAATCGCTGGCGGAGGAATGCTGGTGATCGGTTAAGTACATGGGAGAGGAAGGGAAGGGGTTAATTTAAAAAAATATATATATATTTTATTTATTTCTTCACGTAGTGCCTCGACCCCTCGAGGCACAGGCAGAGCATCGAAAGCCTGCCTGATGGCTTCCGATGCTCTGCTTTGTCAAATTTACAAGTTGAAAAGAGCATTTAATATAGTTGGGCCCCCGTGACTTACTAAAAAAAAAAAACCTGAAAAAATGTTACGTGGGGGTACTCTTATATTTGTGAGACAATGTGTATGTAATAAAAGGTGCCGCCAGGGACAACGACATTGGAGGCAACTTTGGGGTTAGACCCCTTGAGATTAAGTTGTTTGGTGCCTGGAGTGTCCCTTTAAAGGACCACTATAGTGCCAGGAAAACATACTTGTTTTCCTGGCACTATAGTGCCCTGAGGGTGCCCCCACCCTCAGGGACCCACTCCCGCCGGGCTCTGGGAGGAGGAAGGGGTTAAACTTACCTCTTTCTCCAGCGCCGGACGGGGAGCTTTCCTCCTCCTCTCCTTCTTCCTTGCGACGTCATCGGCTGAATGCGCATGCGCGGCAGGAGCCGCGCTCGCATTCAGCCGGTCGCATAGGAAAGCATTTACAATGCTTTCCTATGGACGCTTGCGTGCTCTCACTGTGATTTTCACAGTGAGAAGCACGCAAGTGCCTCTAGCGGCTGTCAATGAGACAGCCACTAGAGGTTTTGGAGGCTGGCTTAACCCTCAGTATAAACATAGCAGTTTCTCTGAAACTGCTATGTTTATAAAAAAAAAAGGGTTAAACCTAGCTGGACCTGGCACCCAGACCACTTCATTAAGCTGAAGTGGTCTGGGTGCCTAGAGTGGTCCTTTAATATGAAAGATGTACATTATGGTTGAAAAGACCTATATACCGTATTTATTCGAGTATAATTCAAGTTTTTCAGCACATTTTTGGTGCTGAAAAACACCCACTCGACTTATACCCGAGTCACTGTCTGTATTATGGCAACTAACATTGCCATAATACACACCAGGACCGCCGGGCTCATTACAAGTCCGGTGGTCCTGTTGGGGGCCGGCAGGAAGTGTTTACTTACCTTTCCTGCAGCTCCCTTCTCCTCCGTTCCGGTCAGCGCCACTGTAAATCTCGCGAGAGCCGCGGCCGGCAGAGTGGCAACGCTCCGCACGGCACACAGACCGCGAGAGTTACGGTGGTATTGACCGGAACGGAGGAGAAGGGAGCTGCAGGAAAGGTAAGTAACAGCTCACTCCCAGCCCCCCTCCTGCACAGCCCATCCACTGGACCACCAGGGAATAATATAGCTCCCCTCCCTGACCAGTTAACAAGCAGGGAGGGGGGACAATTTTTTTAAAAATAATAAAACATGTAAATATTCAAAAAAAAAAAAAAAATTAAAAATAATAAAAAAATTCCATGTGTGAGGTATCAGAAGACACTGTGGATATAGCGACGTGTACGGTCCAGGGAACTTGCTCATACTGATTTTGTGTGTAGTGTATGAATTTAAAAAACTTCAGCCTCCCCTACTAGCTAGTTCTACCCAGTTCATTAATTTTAGGTATATACTGAGCCTGTGGCAGGATTTCTTGGATATGCACTTCACTCCTATAACAAACATCCTGCAGCTTTGTCCTCATACCGTTGGCTAGTTGTTTGATTGGATTAAGCAGTATGGTGAGTACTGTAGATGGCATGTGTTCCCTTCATGTTAACTATTGGATGGGACTTCTAATATTGGTGAACTAATTGGTGGCTTCCCTAATAGCCCTATGGTGTGACTAAATCACTATATATTTTACTTGATCCAGTTATTTTAGCCTTGGATGGTTGGTAACTGCATTGTGAGTGAATTGCTTCCTGTGGTGAATATTTTTCTGGGGCTAGGACCACACACCCTTTTTGATGGCATCAAGTCTACTTCATTGACTTCCTCTTTTTTTTTTTTTTTTTTAATTACACTTTATACAATATATTTGTTACTGCCTCTTTTGGACACAATTAATGTTTGTATTTTGTGTGCATGTTTACCTAGAATTTTCCTCCTGTTTCATATTGTGCTTGTGAATATGGATTTAATTGGGGAGGAGGTTGGAAGTTGCTGGATACTCCCAACCAGAAAACGAAACAACAACAAAATAGAAGTCAAATGTTTCTGTACCTGGTCAGCAAGCATTAATTTAGACAAGTGCAGAGCTAGTAACAATATTTAACCTCTATTGATTTTCCCCACTTTGGATAATGTAGACCAACATTAAAAAGCATTATTTTGAATAAATAAAATATATATAACCCACATCTCTGTAATGTATTAACAATAATAATATCTTAAGTGAGAGATACTCATTTAAAGAAAAATAAATTTTGTTTAGTTGGTTTCAGGTTACAGGGCCTTATTTAGGACAAACAGTATAGGCTCCAAGTCTAGTGTGAACCAATATTCATTTCACCAAAGAAGCATATACTTCATTGACATTTTCTGTCAAACTAATAAAGGGATTCTATTGTGTGAGGAATACAAAGCTGTATTCCTTACAATATAGCTCTCCCTCCCCCACCCCTCATGTACTTACCAGATTCCAGCACCAATCTTCATCAGCGTTGGGTCTGCGTTCTGTCTCATCCAACGAGGAGGGCTAATGCGCATGCACGGTGAGTGCATTAAGCCCTCCCCATAGGAAAGCATTGCTTCAATGACTTCTTATGGAGACTCTAGATGTCCTCATGCAGAGCGTGAGGATGTAAAGTGTCAGACAAGCAAACTCGCCTAACAAGCAGGACAGCCAATACTGGCTGTCTTAACCCTGCAATGTAATTATTACAGTTTCTCAGAAACTGCAATAATTAACATTGTAGGATTAAGGGGACAGGGACATTGCACCCAGACCATTTCAATGAGCTGAAGTGGTCTGGATGACTATAGTGTCCCTTTAACCTAAATTGCCAGCTGCTATTTAATGTGTCATCTTGACATTACAGGTTTGTTTTTACTTGACCAACACAATAACACTAATCAGTTACAACCACTTAACCCCTTAAGGACCAAACTTCTGAAAATAAAAGGGAATCATGACATGTCACACATGTCATGTGTCCTTAAGGGGTTAAACGGAGTCCAAGTAAGTCAAATAGATTCAAATCACTGTGATTGTTCACTGGTTGTATGATAGGATCTATGCTTGTGATTCACTCTTGAGCAGGGAAGGTAGAGGTGATTCCTACTACTTTTACCATCCCAGTAGGCTATTGCAGGATTAGTGTCATGAAGGACATTGTTACTAAAGACATATAACTGACCCCGCTCCCTGCATTGCTGCTAATTGAATCTACATTGCCTATATTAAAAAACAAACAAAACAAAAAAAACCTTGTGAACATTGGTGTATGTGATAAAATTAGACCCCACTGGCTAGGCTCATGTTATTTTATTTTTTTATTCAAATTTTTTTTTTACTTCCATCATTATTTTGATTGCATGTATTAAGGTGATCGGAAAAAAATATGTTTTCTTTATAGTAATTTCTGTTAAAGCCCCCCTCCTCTCTCCCTAGATACTACTAGCCAGGGGCAAGATTATCCAGCACCATAATGATATGAAGTGGTTTTGGTGCTTAGACTGCCTCTGTATTGATGATCTTGTTTCATACATTCAATACCATGGATTGTAATGGCAAGACTTTTTTTTCTTGTACAGACTTATCTCACTGCAATCATAGCCAACAGCCCTCTCAAATTCTGCAAGTTTCATATTTTGCTTCATTCTGGTTGCTTTGTAAATATAGTTTTACTAAATATGCCTCTTACCATTCAGAAGCCATGCTTTGAGTAAGCTGGGAGGATACAGTACCTGTGTGTTTTGTCCTTTTATCCACATTTATTTCTGCTTATACTCAAGGACACAAAGTAGATGAGCAAATTTATTAGACTTGTACACAAATGTTTCATATATGCCCAAGTCTAATATTTACTATATAAAAATAAAACTATTCGCCATCATTTCTACAGGCATTTTTCCAATAGTCGTCAGGCAAACAAAACCAAAACATTACCCAGGATTCCTGATAGTATGCTAATTTCAGTGCTGATGACATAGAAGTGAAATGAGTGACAGGAGCAGACACGGCTGGTTTTTAACTTCTGATTTATAGAGCAATCTAGACGTTTGGTATCAGTCCAGCTAGCAGAAGTGTCTGGATTCGGCTTGTATTTTATATCAATATTAATAGATATATAAACAGTGGGGAACTGACATACAGAGGGAGATTTAGCAAAGTGTTGCCAACGCTTTTACATTAACCTTTCAGCTAGTATTTAGTCTGTGAAATGTTTTTTTTGCACCATAATTTTTGAAGACGTTTTTTTTCTGCCACTCTAGATTTGGCAGTTTTCTGAAATTGGAATGTCTGTGGAGAAATAATTTAACGTACAGAAAACTGTCTCCTTTTAGATTGGTTGTAAAACACTTTAATATATTTGGAATCTAGCTGTTTGTTATATATTCCCCAGCCTAGTTTTAACTTGTATAGTTTCTAGAGTTTACAGCAGGAGGACAATTTGATGTCAGACAGGAATATAGCCCATTAGAGCAATGCCAGCATCATAATATAATCTGATAGTAAAAAAGTGCACTTTTATGGTGAAAAATAGCATGACATTTATCTGCTGCTCAGCCTGCTTGCTAGACCAATGCTAGATCCCTAATGTTAAAGGGATACTATAGTCACCCAGACTTCTTCAGCTCATCGATGTCCCACTTAGTCCTGCAATGTAATTTATTGCAGTTTTAGAGAACCTGCCATGATTGCCTTGCAGTAATAAGACTGCCTCTAGTGGCTGCCAATCAGACAGCCACTACAGGCATTTCCTGGGAGTGAACAGACTCCAGGTCACCTAAATGACGCTGGATGTCCTCACGCTTTGCATGAGGACATCCAGCATCAGTGAAATCCCCATTCCAGCAATGTATTCCTATGGGGAGTGCCTAATGCACTTGCTGTATGTATGCATAACCCCCGTCAGAGGAGGAGCGCCGAGGAACATTAGCGCTGGAATTAGGTGACTATAGGTTTTTTGTTTAACACCTTACATGCTGAGGTGGACCAGAGGACAAGAATTCCTTTAAATGACACAATATACACTGAAAATAAAAATAAAATCTACTTTTCATTTTCTTTTAAACTTTTAATTATCTCCAAAACAAAGAAAAATGTTGATAGGATAAATTCCTGACCAGCAGCAGAATACAAACACTAAGTAGCAACTGTTTGAAACGGTATGTGTAGTTTTAATTTCCCCTCTGCCTGAAAAATAATAATAAAAAAAAGCAGAAGCATTAAAATGGCAGGATTTGTCCTTTATAACAATAATTAATGTAAGAAAAACATACCAAAAAAAAACAAAAAAAAAAAACAAATCTTATTTTAATATGTACAATATGAGGCCCAAAGCACCTGGTCATTACTTTGTCTTCCTATCAACCCTTCCTTTTGCATGTATGAGGGAGGGGTGTAGCTCTTGGCAGTGTTAGAACCTCTGCAAATTTTAAAAAGGAATCTTCAACCCAGCAGACATCCGTGTTTTAAGTGCATTGGATGGCAAACTGCAAAGCATTGCAAGGACAAATCGAGTTTTTTTTTTTTTTTTTTTTCCTTTTATGAGGATAATGCCTTAACTTCAACATTTTACGTTTGATTAAAAGACAAACATACAACAAAGTCCAGATTTGGGAAGTAATAAGGAGATTTTTTTTTGGGTAGTCTAAAGGTCAACCAGACCACCCCATGGCAGCTTGAGGATGCAGAACAATGGAACTCGAGGACGACAAAAGGGGAGCGCCCACAACAGTCCGGAGTGAGCAGAATGTGTGCGAGGTTGCTTGTAGTGTCAGATGCAGCCAATAGTCTCTGTCAATTGTAAATCCTAGAAATGGGTTGCAGTAAGCAGGTGCCAACAGTAAAATAAAGTTGTTGTGACGAAAATGCCCACAGCTTTGTCTTTCAAAACGAGGTCTGTTTCTCTTTGCCAAACTCCCATAATTCCAAGTCATGCATGGCACATTCATTATATATATATTTATATAATTTTTTTTAATTTATTTTTTTTGTCTTTTTTTTAAAATTTTTATATTTCCCAGGGTGGTGCAGGAAGTAACAGAAAAAAAATGGTTGGTGATTTTTTTTCTTTTTTTTCTCGCTCTCCAATCTTCCCAGTGAAAAATATTAAATATTAAGGTAATAAAATAGAGAATCTTTCTATGTTTGTACGTTCAAGCTTAGTGCAGGAGGGATGTCACCTGGGGTGGCCTTTGTAGTATGCCCGTGACCATGATGTGGTGGGCAAGACAAGGCACTTCCTAAAGTGTTCAAGTTCAGCTTGTAGTCTCTCCCTCTCAGATGCTATCTTCTGTTTCTGGCTCATCAATTCCTGGACACATAAAGGAAAAGATTCATTTGATTTTATAATCCTACAACGCCAACAGGAAAGAATACATTAATACTGTAATCAGGAAACTACCTTTGCTTTTGTCAATACTGGCGATGAATGTTAGAGGCGCTCTAAGTAACAACGCCACTCCAATCTCAATCTTCTTGGCACCCAGCGACCACCCCTATCTCAGCTGCGTTAATGCGGTATTACCACATTGACATTTTGTTAATATTGCTAAAAGGGACACTGTAGGCACCCAGACCACTTCAGCTCATTGTCCTTACTGTACTTAGTGCTGCAATGTAAAACATTGCAGCTCTAAGTCTGCCCTCAGTGGCTGTCTACCAAACAGCCATTAGGGGGGCTTCCGGAATCCAAACGGACCATTGGTCCGTCATCTGACGCCGGACATCCTCACACTCTGCATGAGGATCTCCAGCATCAGATTTTCACCATAGGAAAGCATTGCATAATGCACGCATGCAAATTAGGTTTTCCCTGCCAGCTGGGAGAGGGGTGTGGGTAGAGCCTGACCCAGCGCCGAGTGACATCAGCGCTGGATTCAGGCGGGGCTTCTTTTAAACCTATAATGCCAGGAACACGGCTTTGTTTCCCTGGCACTATAGGATCTGTTATAAGAATGCGGGGTTGGGGGGTAGGCTGCATTGCAATAAAATCAACCTTTCCTCAGCATAGCATTTTATTAGCTACAATAAAACTGTCGAGCTTGTCATTTCCGTGACGCCAGCTTCTATAGCTTTTTGTTTTGCGTTAGATTACAGTGTATGTATATATTTAACTGTTCCCTGGTAGAGTAGGTTGCGGAGTGTGTGCACACATTAAAATGTTAATGGAGTGTCACACACGGTCTTCTGGTGAAGTTACTAACAGTACAATGTCCTCCCAGAAAGATCAAACATTAACAGGCCTGCTCAGCCACTTACCGCCATGCGGTGGGACAGCTGCTCCGCTGTCAGTCCCAGGTTATAGTGCTGAGCCTCTAACCTCTTACACTGCGACTCCAGAACCTGACGCTCTAGGTTTTGTTCTGCAGAAAGAAGTAAAATAAAATGTTAATAAAGCACAATATATACCACAGTTCAGCTAGTTGTAGGAAACATATAACCTACCCTTTCCCCCACATATACACCCAAGTCATGTTACGATCTTTTATATTCTTCCAACAATTTAGGTATAGAAACTCCAAGTAGCAACCTGTCCAGGAGCATTTAGATTCTAAAAGCTGTTCATTCACTCAGTGTTTGGGATTTTAGAAATGTGTTAAATCCAATCTAGGTGATCTGGAGGCTAAACAGCTGAAATGCAGAACCAATTGAACAGAAATGGCAACGTATTTGGTTGCACTGAATATGCACATAGCTAATGCATTGCAAAAATCTGTCTTTAGCACTATTTAGATAACCCAATAATTAAAACAAAGAATTATGTTATAACATTATTTGTCAATATTATTTTTTGATATTATAACCCTTTGCCTGCTGGTTGTTTGCACTGCAAATGAGCAAATATAAAGTGGATTGCTGTAGATTCACTTTGAAGATGCAGATGAGGTCTCCTTCATATGGATACATCTGGTCATGGTATTTCCTGCTTCGAAAAAGATGCACCTTTCTCTATCACTCATGCATCGAGAGAGAGAGAGAAAAATATATATATATGGTGTAAAAGCTATGTGATGTACACTTACCTTCTATGTGTTCTTGGTAAGCTTCAAAGATGGCTTCTATTCCCTGCCATTTGGGCCTTGGCTGCTCGTCTGTTTTGTCTTCTTCATCCTCCTCATCCGATGTTTCTTCTTCAGACGAGGTGTCTTGTTGCCGAGGGGCACGCCCTACTCCTGCCAGCTCAGCACCCTGCTGCCCATTCTGTTGTGGGCCGGGCAGCCGGTTGGAGTGCTGCAGCTCGGGAATGTTATAGTGAACAGAGGCATCTGGTTTGTGGTTCTGCTCAGCACAGTGCAATGCTGAAACTCCTGCAGAGGGGGAAACAAAATGTTAATTAATATCCTTATTAATATTGCTAACAAATAACCCCACCTACAAGACTTACAGTACTCACGCAACTCATCTACAGAAATTAGCATATGAACAGGGGACAAGCAAACATCAGTGTTTGGGTGAGACATGAGAAGTTGAGAGCTTTTAATAATGGAGGTAAAGTGTGGTACTATAAAGCAGTAATGACTGTGGTTAGAAATAGCACTACAAGGGAGATCAATAAAGAATATGTTGCAGTAATCACTAAGGGAAATAATGTTTTCAAAAAGGGAAAACACAAACACCGTATATCTTAAAGTGGCAGCAATTGCTTTAGATGTGTAGCGTGGACACTACAGCCATGTAAATTAAATGCCAATTGCAATGTTTCCATGGGTGTTCTTACCTTTGTGCTTCTGCAGAGCCTTCTGTGTGGATTGCAACACTGATTCATGGAACTGATGAGCAAACTCCTCCGCTATGAAAGGCTCCCACGATTTGCTCCTTCCATTCACACTTTGGGGCTGTTGCAAAGTGCTCTCTTTGGGGGGCTGCCCGCGCACATAGTTCAGAATGCTTACACTCTTTTTAGCAGGAGGAGCTTCACTTGGTCTTTGTTTCTCCAGGGCTGGTGGATTTGCAGATGAGGTTGGTACCGGAAGAGTGGGAACCCTTGTGATGTCCATAGGTTTAGGTAGCTCTGGTGGCTTTAATGGTTCAGGAACAGTGCATGAAGTGGAGGGGAGAGAGGCTGGTGTATCACACTCTGTAGATGGTTGCGATACCACAGGGATTTCCGACGCAGCAACTGAAAGCAAAATTATGACCTATGATTTAATCCTGTAAATCCATCTTAAAATGGATCAGTGAAATTTCAATACATACAACAATGTGTGTATTTCCCTCTTATACAGAGTGTTGTATGACTTCGTATTGGAACGATTTATTACACAGTGTGAAAGCAGGTCGGGGAGGCCACTTAGTGACGTAGAAACACTGCAGAACTCGCCAATATCTAAACCAAATCTATTTGATTTTAACACATTTAATGATCCAGTGGTGACTGGGAAACCCTTTTATTGAAAAAGTATAATTTAGCAAATCCCATCCTAAGTTTAGTTGGAGATAGAGGCACATCTGAGCAAAGTCTATCTCTTCCTATGTTAACATACGAATATATCATAAAGGAACATTCCGAGAATCTTAACTACTAGAGTGTGCTGTTGTGATGTTGCTTTGAGTGTTCCTTTAAAAATAAATAAATCCCAAAACCTAATTACTTTAACCATTTAACATTATAAATAACAGATCAACACAAACCGTTACGTACTGTCAGTAGAATCAAAATCTGCCCAATGTATCCACCTCAATCAGGAGTAAAATAGTGTAAATCAATAAAGCAGTCAGTAAGAACACCCAGCTATTCAGATAATTATTTTGTGATCATCTTCAATAAGAAGCCCAGTGCAGCAGCTGACTTTTCATGGACACCCCCCCAAAATAAATACACAGAGAGGGGAGGAACCACAAGCTACAGGTTGTTTTGTGCTTTACCTGGGGGAAGTGGAGGCGTAATTCGACATGGAGCAACAAGGGGATTCTTTACAGTTTCTGGCACAGCATTCTTCTGTTTAATTGCTTCCAGCATCTCCACCAACTTTTCCTTATCTGTCAATAAAAGGCAGTGAAACAATTGTAACGACAGTTCTATCATGAGATTTGACTTTTCTGCTGATGAACAATGCTGCAGGTAGAGCTACTAGTTAACCTTGTATATAAATAAGGAATGGTTTTATCAGCTAAGGGATGAAAGTTATGAGGACAAGTCAGCAATTTATCCCCTGCCACCCAAAGTACTACACTGTATCTGTCACAGCTTTAGTTTTTTATTTTGTATTTTAAATGTACAATTTAAAAAAAAACAAAAAAAAACTATTATATATATAAATAAAATAATTGCTTGGACAAATGGTCTCCTAGTAGTAATCCGTTTCTTACCTCGCCTTCGCTCAGGACTAACATGTGCAAGGTCGAAGAACGTTAAAAACTTCTTCTTTTCCTCCAAGCTAGGGCTATTATTTAGTTCATCTGGGCTGAACCGTGTAGACAGAGGAGAATGTGGGGATGGAGTCTGCCGCTTGTTCTGGATAGTGGGGGGAGACTGGCTCCTTTCCCTTAGCATCCGCCTTCTCTTTCTCCTCTTCTGCTGAAGGAGTCGCTCCTTCTCTTGCTGAGTTGTGAGGCCAAAGATATGAAGAAATTCCATTTTCTGGCAGGAGAGGGGAATCAGACAGACATCTTATCAAACTTTGTTCATGCAATCTACACAAATCTGCAAGTTTGAAAGTGGTAGGTCCATGTCACAGTTTTAAATATGAGAATCCTCAGCCCCATGCTATGATTACAGGCTCTCCCCACCTTCCTACCTCTGAACACGTGTCCAGTTTAAGAGGAGGCTGTTCTGCTACTCGCCGGAGATGAGCCCTCACCTCCTCCTCATCGCTTTCATCGTAGGAATCATCAAGGTCATAAAAATAGCCTGGGGGAACAAATGGAAGAGAATATAGTGAACAACTAGTTAGAACAACTCTCAGATTCTCTGTTGGTATGAGATGCCATTAAAGGGCTACTCCAACTATCCTGACCACTTCTGGTTTTTCAAAAGGTCATGGTGGTAGGTCTGGATGTGTAGTGTTTCTACTTAAAACTATGCACATACAGAGTAATTAGCACTTTTGAGTCAGGGGCAAATTGCAGCCCCGGCACCCCCATGCCAGTTCTGATATTTTACATCTATTACTAGCGCCCACTGCACGCAGTGTACAAACGCGATGTGATTATCCTGTGTTGTGTGGCATGCATTAAAAAATTATGTAAAAAGTGCAAAATAAGCATCAGATAAAAAAAAAAAAAAAAACACCTCACAAACGTAATCAAATTGTGCCAAAAATTAAATGTATAAGTGTCAGTGACACGATGACCTTTATAACATGGGAAAATAATCAAAAGTTTACCTTTTTCTCTTGCTTCCCTCCGCCTTCGTTCCTCTAAATCCAACTTGCTAACAAGCATACGGTGCTGTTTTAAGAATTCATCATAAATTATCATAGAGTCCCGAGGTCTTGATGGAGGCTGACGGTGTGCTGTGATAGGTTTGTGGTGGAGCAGGCTAACATCTACAGTCTGTCCAGCCTGCTGCAGGGAGTTCCTTTGCTGATTTAGAAAGCTCTGTGTGGACTTCTCTAGCTCAGCCAGGAATGGCGCGTGAGAGTATCCAGCATGTTCTAAGGTAGTGGACTCCCTCAGGGGCTGATATTTCTCCAGCAGCTCCCGTCTCCTGGATGCTGCTGCCGCCGCTTCCTCCTCCTCCTGGGGCTGTTTCTCAAAGCAGTATGAACGTTCAATTTTTACTGGTGCCACAGCCTGCCTGCTTTGATCATAAATAGGTGTGTTGTGGTTATGCACAGAAGTTGGTTCCTGGGTTCGACGTAGCTCTGAAGAGCTCTCCATGAGAGTCACTGGGTTCCAGAGAGATGTTTGAGTAGAGTGTGCAGGCTGTGGGGGCTTCGGCGAAATGAGAGGAGGTGGTCCCCCAAAATGCTCTCGGATGCTGGTTTCACTACGGCTTGGTATGATCCTAAAGATAACATGAAACAAGTCAGATTGGATTTGAAACATTTAATACTTAAACACTAATGCTTTAGGACAACAAATAATACATCAAAAATAACAGCAAAGCACAAGAAGCATAGTAAAGGAATATTATAAAAGATCGAACAATCCACATGGCTCTAAGCAATGTCAAGTAATATTTTGTTGAACATTGGTCAATCTTCCAGGTACTTTTACAACTTACCTGAGGTTCTCTGGCCTAGGATCTGGCTCTGGTGGATTACAAGGCCGTCCCCCAATATCCAGCTGTTGTTCCAGTACCTGCTGCCGGAATTCTGATACTTGATACTGCCTGTCTTCCTTCTCTTGCCGAAGGCGACGCTGCCTTGCTAACCATTTCTCCTCCTCCTGTGTTCTCTGTGCAAGGAGAGAGGCAGCACTGTTGGGCCCAGCGAAAGATGCGTGACTAGAAATGAGGCTGGGCACAGAATGGTGGGTAGTTGTAGTCTGATGCATAGAGTGCTGAACTGGCTTAGGAGTCTGAATGGAGGGTTCCTTCAGCTTCTCTGTAAAAACAAGGACAGAACACCTTAGGTAGATGAACAAGCGTGTGCAAGCCTGCCTCTCTCTCTCTCGAACATTATTAATTTCTGTTAAAGAGGGGCTGCCTCTAGTCCTTGTAGTTGTGTTCGACTAAATATTTGTCTAAACCATTGTGTCCTTTTGTACAAAATACCAAATGAGTAGGAAAATAGTCAAAAAGTCATCCTAACAACGACATAAAATAAAACGCAAGAAGTACAATTTTTTTTTTTTTTAAAGGGAACACACAGCTTTCTTTTAAAACCCTAATAATGTGAATTTTTTTTTTTTTTACCTTTTACTATTTGTATAGCCTGTAAAAGTGATTTTTGGGAGTATGGTAGGTCATATACCTTCCATTTCCATCTATTTTGCCTCTTACAAGCGATATATTGCAGAAAACACATAACTGGTTCAGAGCTAAAAGTGTTACAAATGTAACTGCTCGTCTTTCCTGCATTCTATCCAAGGGCGGCCCAGGGGCAGCACTCTGGTACAGTTTTGTCAAGCTTACACCCTTTCACATGCCATGAAGGGGTTAAAGCATCCATTACTTTTTCATACAGTTGGACAGACATGTCACCATAGTTACTGTGTGATGATAGAGACCCCTTTACCTGGTCTGTTTGGAGGAGGCTGTTCTATTACTTTGCCTCGATCATCCTGGTGACTTCTGTTTAGTGGAGGCTCTGGTTCAGACAGATATTGACTCTCCATTGATTTGAGGAGGCTGGCCTCTTTCTCTCTGGCCCTCTCTCTCTGTCTTTCCAGCTCCCGCTCTCTTTCTTTCTCCCGCTCCATTTCTTTTTTCTCTCTCTCTTTTTCTCTTTCTCGCTCCCTTTCCTTCTCTCGTTCCCGGTCTGCTTCTCTCTCTTTCTCACGCTCGCGTTCTCTCTCTCTTTCTCTTTCTCGTTGACGCAGCTCTTCATCCATTTGAAGTCTGGGGAACCAAGCATAAAACAGAAGTAGATTCTGCCCAGGAGTAGCCAGGGTTGTTACCGAAAACACAATCATAACTTAGAGAAAAAGTAGAACTGGCTGCTGATAGACAGTTACAAGTGAAGAGGAATGTCATAGATAAACTAGACTAGGATTAAAAGGTGAATGTTTAAAGGACATTGTACTGAAAATTGGGATAGTGCCACCAAGTGGGAAGTCTGCATTATTGTTTGCTTTATTCTGAGCAATGTTCTGTAGATTCATTAATATTAATTTCACAAGAAAAGGCCAGTAAATAAGGTTTGTTGCAACCACTGCTTTGTACACAGCATTAAAACTATGGCTAGTATTCACTCATTGTTAGAATTTTCGTTTCTATACACCATGTTTTAGAAGTGGTGCATTAATGAACAATAAAGGGCTGTACAGAGACACAATTACAGATTACTGGGTATTTACTACTATTCCTAAGGGATATTTAAGGCTAGTTACCTCTCTGCTGTGATCCGTTCAGATTGCAGTGCAGACAGTGAGGAATGTGTGAGTTCTGTAGGATAACGAACTCCAGACAGGTGCAGATGCATAGCGGATGGATGCAATGGAGGAAGCGATCCTGGGCTGTGGATGGGATAGAATGGGGACCTCAGTGCAGACAAACAGTAGGAATCTTCCATCCTGAAAAGAGGGAATAATCCAAATAAATAAATAAATAAAACCTTAGGAACCTTATTGAACAAGCAAAGAGTGCAGCTATGTTTACATAATATTTCACTCACCTGAAGGCTGGGTGTGGGAAGGGGTGGTGAGCAAGGTAACTAGGGTGATAATAAGCTGCTGCAGCTGCAGGATCCAGGCCAAGGTGGGGCAGCGAGGACATACGGAGATCTTCAGCGGTGTGATATGGACGAAAACTGCGCAAGTACTCTTCTGTCATTGTGCTTGGAGGAACCACGTGGTGCACTGGTCTCTGCAAACTACAATCAAAAGGGCTAATTATTTCTAATCACCTGTCACAGCAGATAGTCGAGGCGTCCCTTTAAAACATGCCCAGAATGCAATGATATATTAACAGGACTGTACTCTACTTACTGAATATTGCTAGCAACTTATATCTGACACCCTAGATCAATGACTTCTAAACCCTTGGCCCTGCAGCTATTGATAGAATCTTAACGACAAATTCAAACGACGGATACTGCCACCTGGGCATTGCAGGGGAAGGGAACTGTAATGTGTTCTGAAGAAAACGATGCCATTGTGGTTTATTATATCTCCAGATCATGTTAATTACATTATTTCCCATACTGCACATTACAGCGGTATGTATCCAACTATATATAAATAATGCATCAACATTTATTCTTATGGAATGGATTTTAGAAACGAAATAAGTAAAATAATATGATAGTCCTGATGTATTTGCTGCAGTAATGTGCAGCTGATTACAATGGGGTTTAAATAAAACACTTTACTGACAATCATCATCTCCTTACTGAGCCAAATCAGGCCTTTAAAAAGGTTGAAACACAGTGACCAGCATAGGAAATTAGCCTGGAGCTGTACTCTAAAGATTCCTTTCGGTCAATTCATTAAACCCTTTCAAAGGGAGCCTTTCCAGTTGCTGCTCAGAAAGAACGTCTTGTGCTTGGTTTACATTATAATTACATCATATTGTACCGCTGAGACACAGTTATTTGAACTTTCAACACAATGAAAGTATTTCAGATCATGCATACTCACTTTAAGGGCTGATAACGTGCGTCTTGGACAACAGAACTTGGCGGGATAGCAAAGGCGTAGGCGTTCCCCAGCAGATGTGAAGGCACAGAAGGCGTGCTAGTCTTTTCAGAGGGTAGCTGTGATTCAGCGATGAGTCGCTCTCTGCTGATGCTACTGGTTCGAGAGGAAGTGTCTGGCTGTAGTGAGCAGAAGAAAACTCAACATTAAGGGACTGGTAAAGCACAGATTACATTTTACCAAAATAAATCCCTCTTTGGAAGCATGTGACCTACAAGCGTTCCCCAGCTGTTCCCACTTCCTATAACCTCCGATCCAGTACCAACACTTTAGTCTACCTCAATACAAAAAGAAAGCAGCCCGATCCTCCTTCTCCTACAGAGCACCGCATTTGTGGAACGACCTCCAGCACAAATTAAAATCTTCCCTAAGCTTAAAGTCCTTTAAGAGATCCCTCTCTACATACCTCAAAACAGAATGCACCTGATTATATATTTCCTACCTGTTTTATGTTAAATTTTGTATATATTGTATATTAATATTGTTTTTGTATTTTATTGTACACTAACTGTAACAATCAAAGCGGAGGGAGTGAGAAGAGTTCCCCGTAGAAGCGGGGTCCTTAGTCTCACTACCGCTACCCCCAGTCTTAGTATCAAAACAATAAGAGCAACGAAAATAACAAAAACTTTAATAGAACAACTTTAAGGAAAAAATATAATATCAAAAAACACACCACCTATTAAATCACCCCACTCAGTGAGGGTTAAAAACAAGATAATACGATGTGACTGTAAATGTAGACTGGCGAACCAGTGTGGCTGGGTACCTATTGGAATGCAAGTAGCAACAGCAATCACAAAAAGTACTGGTATATCAAGTTTCTAGACACAATATAGTTTGTAGAGATACATAATTGCTAATCTAGCTTCCCTTGGAACCTCAGCCTACCTGTCACTGATTAATGCCAGGAAACAGCACCAAAGCCGGGGAATTCCCCCAATTGCAGTGTTCCTAGGAACAGCTAATATCTAGTTAAATCTGTATAATAGCTTCCGAGAATCCTAAGGTGTACTTAAGTTAAGTCCAATATCAAAAAGTGCCTGGTAAATCTAGTGCACCAAAAGGAAGTAAATCGAAAGGAAAGTAAGATCAAACAGTATATACAGAGAAAACAAAGTAATGAAAGGGACTGAGTCTAAACAGAGTTATGCAGATAATACAATTACCATTACTGCTCCTAACTCAGAATAATCCCTCTAGTCTGTACCTAGGGCTGTGAGGTTTCCCTCAAGTTGTCAAAGCAGTCAGCATCGAAAGTATATCAGTGTGTCCAATCATGTGGAACAAACTGCCCAACGCGCGTTTCGGCGGTCTCACCGCCTTTCTCAAGGGCAAATAGTGGTATTAAAGTTTTTGTTATTTTCGTTGCTCTTATTGTTTTGATACTAAGACTGGGGGTAGCGGTAGTGAGACTAAGGACCCCGCTTCTACGGGGAACTCTTCTCACTCCCTCCGCTTTGATAGTCATATTTTCAGGGTTAAGCCCTATACTACCCCTGTAACCCCTTTTTACTACCGGTCAGAGTTTTGCACTTTGACCGATAGTTCTTATGCTCTTTAACTGTAACAATGCAATGATTTGTGGACCCAGGACATACTTGAAAACGAGAGAAATCTCAATGTATCTTTCCTGGTAAAATATTTTATAAATAAATAAATAAATCTGCTGTCCTGAAAACCAGCAGTAGTTGGGAAACTTTATGGCAAGAAGATATATACTGTGTCATGGCAGAGATCTGCCATATTTGGCACAGGCCCTGTTTTGCCCTAAGAATTCTAGAAATGAAATTGTCTGGGGATCTTTCATGAGGATGGATTGCTTATAATGGCTTGGATGGGCTGAGCTGGGGATGCTCACTGATCTGGAAAAATGAAGGAAAATGTCAGAGGATATCAAGGATGGGAAGGCAGAGGAGCGTGCGGTGTGTGTGCACACATTAAGCCTCCTTGTATCCTTTTCATTATGCACTTTGTTTCAGGCTGCTTGTGTACATTACTGCGAAGGTCACACATGTAGGAGGCAGGGAGCCAGAGCACGGTTTCAGCTCCTTTGTAAATATCACCACAGAAGGTTTGGGCCTTATTTTTTGTCTAGCGAAGATGGATTTCAACTGAAGAAATGGCCATCAAGTTGCTATATTTACTTACATCTAATGTACATGGCTATACTCTGTGTATGTGTCTTGTACATAGTATTTACAGGCCAGGCCACCGTATTTATTACGGTGGAACAAACTATATTCAGTGCGCTGCTGAGACTCCCTGGAAGCTATACCCCCCTCCTCCAGACACATCAGCCATAATTAATTGAAAGAGATGGGGCCCCGTTGATTGGAATTCTTAATGAGCAGCAACATCTGTTCACTTTCTGGGCCCTTGTGAGGCTGTGCTCCCATCAATGAGCTCCCTGCTCCCTCTCCCTCCTACACACCGTGCTGTCTGAGCAATCAGCCTCCCCTGAACTGTGATATATAAAAAATGTGGGGGTTGTGGAGCATGATTAGGAGAGCCACAACATAGCCCTCCCTCTATGTTTAAAAATCTGTACAACCCCTGACTGCATATAAACACGGTCTTACATCTAATCTTCACCCAATCCCGGGTTTCTAACTAATGTCACAATATTTTTTGGATTTCACATCCATTTAAGGATTTGAAGTTTAAAATAAAATGGAACCCTGAGCTGCCCATAAAATAAAATAAAGGAAAGTTTTTTTTTTATATGTTGTGTATAAATCTCTAATCAGGTCACTATAATAAGCTGTGCTTCTCTTCTCTATGTCTACAGGGCACTTTAGCTTGTTTACTACAAGGTAATGCAGTAGGCAGGTTACCGTTGTTGAGGGTATAATTGGAGGGTTGCTTGCTAGCTAAGGAGCTGTTTACATGTGGTTAAATTCTTACATGTTTGAGATCAATTTAAACTACCCATTCTAATCAGTCAGACTACAAAGAGGAACAGAGTTCCGTACCTGCCGGGCTTCACTCCTCCATACTCCGTTAACGGTTTTTGTTGGTGCAATCGTTACCACGGGTGGGGTGTTCGGCACACTGTGGCCAGCTGGGGGCACAAGAATTGGTCCCATGGGTCCTCGCTTGGGCGTGCTGGCTGGAGAACTGTGGTTTGTAGCCGGTGAGGAGACTGGAGAAGACTCACTGCTTATTGAAGACCCTGGAACAGAAAAATAAATTACTGTTTAGATGTATATCAATGCTTAGCCAAAAAGGATCAGGAAATGTGCATTACCCAGATTACACTATAATGAAGGAGCAACTAATGTATATCAGACATTTTGTCTCAGACACAAAAAGCTGAACTGTAAACTGCTACAACAATTTTTCCTCTAGCTAAAGCACATGTATTTATAAATTACAGCATATATAATAAAGACCTAGCTCTCTGCATTTCAAAGTCTGAATAAACACAAAGACCAACTCATTGTCGGTTAAATCGGTCTTTACTTATTGCAGGGTTGTCATGAGCAGAGTGTGTAAAAGGTTAGCGAAAAAAACACACAAAAAAAATAAATTAAAAAAAATTAAACATGCATTTTAGTTGTCCCATTCCCAGGCAACCCATGGCCCTTTTTGTACACCGTAAATATTACAATTCTCAATAGTTTTACTGATGGCTCAGAAAGGGTTTATTTACTAATCCGTAATGTGTTGACATGACCAGAAAATATACATTTGGGGACAAAATAGGCAGACAAAGGAAGAAAAACAAATCTATATTAATATACTACTTGCACGGCTACTACTACACTTTAACTCTCAGTATTAATGCAATCCTTTGCTACTTTGCAAGAGCACCCCACCAAAATATTACAGCGCTACGGAATTTGCTGGCGCTATAAAAAATACTAAAATAATAATGTGAAAATGTTCCCAGTTGTATTCTGTCAGCAGACAGAGTAGAAGATGTCTGAATATGATGGTAAAATACTGCATTACTGTATGCAAGCCCCGAATTTGCAGACAAATCTCTCCCCATTAGCCTGCGGATGTGTGCACGGGAGGAAAGCACTGCTTATTAAAGCAGAGAAGCTGATAAGGTTCAGGGCAGCAATTGAAGCGTATCTTGTTAACGGACGGCCAGGAACAATTAGGAATGTAATCCTTTCTGAGCTGGGGAGCTGTCCCTGACCGGTCAAAATCAATAGCTTCCAAACCAGTCAGGCAATTAACGACACCACGGCTCTGGGTATTAGAACCTCCAGTTTCGCAGCGACGAGCGTGTGATCATTGTAATTAACTGCTGGCATTCTAGAAGGACTTGCTCAATGAAATTAATTGGGATTACAGTTGACGAGTCTCAATGTAATCGTGTCACCTTTGTTGTCTGCCTCCCTGCCTCACTCTCCATGATGCCAGTTATCGGTCAGGCCTGGCAAAGGTGTGCAATTAACAGTTTGACCTCCCTCCTGCCCTTCAACCCGAGAGCAAATAACCTTTTGGTTACACAGACCTTAGACCGACAATGGATGCTAGGCAAGAAAAAGCCAACCTCAGCTCCACACTAAATGTGTATTTATACAGATATCTTGGTATCTCTAACCTATGCAGACAACCTTGGCAACAATAGCAACACAGAGCGGGGTTATGCACTGTCAGACACATGCCCAAGACAGTCGGAACATTCAGTAGGATAAACTGTACCATATTGACTCAGTAGGCACCAGCCTGATCTCTGACAAAAACACCTCGCAACATGGGTAAGGAGTTAATGTGGAATCCTGGACATTGACAGCATTGACAAGGTCAATCATCATATTAGAATTTATTGAAGAATACCCATCTAAGTTTGCCTCTTACTAACTACAGCAGACAACAAATGTGAATGTGCCTTTTGGTTTTAGGATTTTCTCAGCTTTCTCACCCCCATAAATGGCTCTCTATGCTGGCTAACAATAAATCTCTGGAAACACAACACTGGAGTGTACTTGGCACAACAAGAGCAAATAGTAGCGCTGCCGTACACAGTGCGTGATCACTTATAATCAGCCAGGGCAGGCTTTCTGATAGACCGTGGCCTCTATGGTTCAATAGATTATACATTCCTTTTATTAGACAACAATATATTCCAAGTCAAGCTGCAAACGCTGCGGGAACTTGTTTTTAACAACTCAATATTTTGCCATTAAAATGGTGGATGGACAAGTGTCATTATAGGTACAGTTTCATGGCACTACCAAGATGGCAGCCCGACTACAGCGCTGTGTAATGCAACCCCGTATCCTCCGAGCGCCGCTTTAAAAGGGCACTCCTTACTCTTCAAGGAGATGATTTTAAGTCTCAGTCACTCTTATGAAAGCGGTGCCATTACAGCATCACTCAAGCAAGACTTGAGATATCAAACTCACCCTTTCCATGGTAGATGCATAATAATGACATATTGCAGTTTTAAACACGTTCCTCCCTTTATCAAGGCTAAAGCATTTCTGACCACAATAAAACAAGCAAACTAAGTTAGCTGTAATGCAGAGGTAAAGCAACCCCCCCCCCCCTCCCCCATTTTAGGGTGTTGGAAATCTGCCATGGATTCAAAGAACTGGGAAAAGAAAACCGAAATGTTAAATGAAGAGATGGCAAGTTAGGGAGGGAGAAAGAAATCAGAAACTTTAGTCTATCCTTTTTTCATTATTCTGACTCAATGCTTTCTTTCCTGTCCTGTATTTTTGAGGATCCCTTTTAAGTATTTTGATTTTAAGGTCCTTTTTATGGTGAAATTTTCAATACATACTGCTTTAGACATGTTTACTAGAATGAGAACTGTAACTGTTTCAACAATGTTTACAAATGTAAATTTGGCAAGCTACTTATCGTGCGAACAGAGCTAATTTTGCCAGTGTTAACAGAAAGCAGGATGCAATGACTGGTTTAATCGATAACCATGTTAATCTCAATGGCTTTACCCCATTTAATAATATGGCTAAAAATGTAATAAACACTAACTTTACTGGATTCCATATCATGCTTATATTGTAACCAACACCATCAGAAGTGCTGGAGGAATGTATGTGGACATTAGACACAAAGAGGTTAAAGGTTATAGCTGTAAATTGTAGAAGGACAAAAGGCCAAGCTAGCCAATTAACACTGCCCCAGACAGAAAAACACAGACACTAAATGATTAACAGGCTCTCACTGCTACCAGCCAGCCATGATGCTAAGGACAGGCGACACAGTGCATTTAGTAATGGCTCCACAGCGGCTGCATCCTCTTAAACACCAAGCAGACCTGCAACCGTCTGGGACCCCCAAGCGGGCATACATTAATCTGGGACCCCAATATATCAGCCTGGGACCCCCCCGAGCAGGCATTCACTATTGTCTAACGCATTTTCAACATCAGAATATACAGCAGCACTGGGTATGTTAGCATAAACGTTACCACAAACAAAATGATTGCTGCAGGATGAGAGAGGTTTGGGTGATTGTGGTTTCAGCAGGAGGTGAAGTGGAATGGGAGACATTCCTTAGTATTAATACAACCTGAGGACCAGATCATGATAGTGGAAATAAAGCATTTCAGTGTTCACGGTGTCGTGATCTAGGATTCATCGGGCCAGAATGAAAATTACAGTGTGTTCCCACATCAGAGCAGCTTGTACACCGGAGCCACAGTTATAGACTGGAGATGCTGGCTGCCAGCTGTAGAATTACAAAATGATTTTTGCTGTAACCTTCCCCCCCCATTCCCCCGTCTGGTGTTACAGCATCATGCAGACTAGCTCTGCTCACATCGCACTAAATGGGGCACTTATGAGATTAATGTACTCTGCAAACGACCAGTAATTTCTACCTTAATTATGAAATTAATTTGCTGCCGTTAAACTCCCCTTCTTTACTGGAAAATAGGCTGTCAGTTCAGAGAGCTGTCACTCCCAACTTTAAAGAAAGCGTGCATGAAAAATAGAGTGCTAAAAAGAGAGATCTGCATAGAGAAATAAAAGGAGGACATAAGGGGCCAACATGCCTTATTCCTCCCTTGAGAATGGTGGAGAATATTAAATTCCATTGGACACTGTGCACCATTCCTGGTTCAGTGAATGAATAATCAGAATAAAACCCGCACTAAACAAGTGACAGTGTTAACAAAAGACAGGGATTTATACACTAAGCAATGTGTTGAATACACACGGAGATAACCAAGACTAAGCGATCTGGATATAGGCTCCAACAACACTAGTTTACACAGTCGATTGTCAACTGACTGTTTAGTGAATAGGCCCTTCAATGAAAAACAAAACAAATAATAGATACAAACACAGGGAGGGAGGAATAATGAGAGAACAGGCGTACACAGGAAACACCGCCTGCAAGAAAAGGGCAGATTGTAAAGGGGGGTGGGGGGTAGATCAAATAGAAGGAAACAATGAAAGAGAGAACAGGTGCAGTCTGGGAGATGAAGGATTGAACGGGGGAGGGGAATATATAAGCAGGTGCATACAGATAAAAGTAAAAAAAAAGAAAAGGTGACACTAGAAAGGGAGATAAGAGGGTACAGGAGACGATAGGGACAAATTAGGCAGCTAGAGAAAGGGAGCAAAATCTATGTATTTCCTTCTAATTCCGTGGCTTGCTTCTCCTTAGAGAGAGATTGCTGGGATCTCTTGCATGGTACAATAATGTAATGACTTATCAGGTGTTATTCTGTGTTCCTCAGCCATATTGCGGACACATCCAGGCAATCGCCTCATTATTAAAAGCTGTATGTTAAGAGGAATTAAAATTGAACACTAACTGGATGCCATAGAGGGCCTCTATAGACACCCCGACTCCTTTATCTCCGTGTCATTCCCGTCTGTTTAACCTGGCAACGGAACGCATCACAGTTTTGCAGGAAAGGCAGTGTTTTCATGCCACTAGTAGCGGTCAGGAAGAGGCGCTTCAGCAGCTGTAACCAAGTTAACTCTTTTATAAATCAAATGACACTCCTAGATCAGCAGTTTATTGCCACGCATGCGCACTAGTCAACTAATGCTTTCTTTGGGGGAAGGGTTGGATTGGGTGAGATCATCGAGGCGCAGCAGCAGCATAGAAAGTAAATCTTACTTTTGCAGAGGCACATCTACATGGTTAAGAAAACATTCGCGTTGGGAATACAGGTTTGTATTCCTGAACACTATTTTGTTCCCTTAAACCAGTGCTTATTAAGCCTGACCTCAGACAGTCAATAGGTGAGGATTCAGTTCCAAATAAGGATTTTAATAAAACTTTTTTTTGAGGGAGTCGGGGCTTTTAAGTGCTATAACACACTGACATACAATATCACAATCATGCCACTGCTTCAGTCACAACAGTGACCGATTTAAAATTGTACACAATTAATTTCCTGTGTCAGAGTACATCAATACAGCACCAGGGATTCTGTATACTTATCACTGGTCAGACTAAATTACCTTCATATACCTCAAATGGACTTTAATTTAGGGGCTTTACTTGTGAAATGATGATGATTATTATTATTATTATTAGTGCTTTACAATTATAGACTGTGGATACTTGACGAGTAATTGACAGAAACAAGAGGGGAAGAAGGCTCTGTGCATCGAGCTCCAATCTGGACTATAAAAGTTAAACTCCAAGCACCCTAACCAGCCATTACAGTTTATTGTACTGCTCGTGGTGCAAGAAAGCTTTTGGTGCAGACCCTCAGGTTTGTCCCAGCAATTTGACAAAACTGGATTCCCTGGCATCCTAAGCCTATAAACATAGTAATAAGGAAATTTTAAAAGACCACTATAGTGCCAGGAAAACAAACTTGTTTTCCTGGCACTATAGTGCCCTGAGGGTGCCCCCACCCTCATGGCCCCCCTCCCGCCGGGCTGAAGTTGGAGGAGGGGTTAAACACGGCGTTGGGGCCTCTCCTCCTCCTTTGGACGACATCGGCTGAATGCGCATGAAAATCACAGTGAGAAGCGCGGAAGCGCCTCAAGCGTCTGTCAAAGAGACAGCCACTAGAGGCTGGATTAACCCATATGTAAACATATCAGTTTCTCTGAAACTGCTATGTTTACAGCAGGCAGGGTTAGCCCTAGAGGGACCTGGCACCCAGACCACTTCATTGAGCTGAAGTGGTCTGGGTGCCTATAGTGGTTCTTTAATTACTTCACTATCAATCCAAATGAAAATCTGGGCACACTAGGGTTAACAGGAGGATTCCGGTGTAAATTTGCTGCTTCCGAAAGGAGATCTGTCTGGGTTATAAACCATCAATATAGTGAGACCAACTCTTAAAATCCAATAGTCACAGCCTGTCACTGAGAATGCAATGGTGCTCAGGGCACATGGGCATATATATAGTTTGGGATGGATAGAAAGAAGTGAAAGAGCACATCATTAGGTTTGGTTACATTATAGAAGAACAGAACAATAAAAAAAATCAGGAATTAAAGTAGGACACATCTATAGCCTCTTTATAAAATATCATCTATAGTGCCACAAATCTAACTGCAGGACAACAGAATAGGCTGTGTACACACACTCGTTGAAGCTACAAACCTTTACAATGAATTTCTACTAAACACTACCATCACTACTAACAGCTTTCCTTTCCAGTAAAGCAGGAGGATACAGTGACTTTACTTTTACTCAAAGCTTAGCTGGTGTATAGTGAGTGAGACTTGTATTATTATTATTTTATTATTTCTGTAGCGCCAGCAGATTCCATAGCGCTGTACATCACAACAATTTAACAGAATTACTGCTTTCACTGCACTGCTGGGCTATCACAGAATAAAACTATCTGCAAATCATTTGTGGTCCATGGTCAACTATGTCATTGTTTTTTATAAACTGGAATTCTCTTGCTGGGACATGGTGGCACACTGCATTGGCAATCTTTCATCGTATTATCATTACTAGACAATGTGACATCTTTATGGTTTTCCCATCCAGAGACTGGTTATGGATTCTAGAAGTAAACAGGCAGATAAAAAAAAAAATGTAAACAGAGTTCTAAATAAGAAAACCAGATCTTGACAAAGATATAAGATATTGTGCCTTCAGTAAAACCTCAATAAAATAGCCAACAAATCACTCAGAACAAATAAGGATGACCGTGAGCATGTGGGCCTTAGGGAAGGAAAAGTGGAGACTCCAAATCTTCCCACACCATTCTCCGGAAACATCCCTCTGATTTATGTTGACAGTACATCACTGTCACAGCAAGATCTTTAGGAATAAGAACTTTAACCTTCTCTTGTCCTCAAGGATTGGCAAATCTTGGCGGGAAAGGAGATTCCTGCGATAACTGCACCTTGTGCAGAGCTTGTGCTATAGAATGCTGTCTGGCAGGAGGCTGGCTGGTTGGGAATTCTATTCACACACATACAGCCCACTGTAATACATATCAAAGCTGACAAAACCCTTCAGGGAGAGAAGCATTTCCCTGACAAGCTGAAGCCAAGAGAAACCGCTAGAAATCGATCTTCATATCGCACTTGAATTCCTTAAATAGCTCTGCATATCAATATACATGCACTCTCTATTCAGACACTGTACGAGGTCCCTGCTAAAGCTTAACCACAGAAAGATTACAGATAATGTAGTGAAACTGGTCTAGTTCGGCCCACGTCACACCATCTGAACTGGTCCAGACTCTCCCCTCCGGTTGCTGCTGGCGAGTAACAAATGCATGAAACCATATTGTGGGTTAAATCTATATATTTTAGTTAATTTAATCTAGTTTTGAAAATTACCCAGAGGTACAAGCCAGTAATATCTGGACTGCACAATCATTATTTAATTTCCCACAGCTAAAAAAGGTGTAAATGTGCTCTGGGGGAACAATATCATAGCATTTCTATGAGCAATGGAGGAGACGTACCCCACCAATATGGCAGACTAGTGAGTTTGACGGAGACATGCACAAGACACAGGTTCCAAGTATCGCCTCTTACCTCTTGGTTCCTCTGCCTGTTTTGCAAGTTTACGCAGCGCAGCAGCAAAGCTGGAGGAGGGTGCGGACTGGACTGATAGCGCGCTGCTGGCCGCTGGACTGCCATTGGGTACCAGGGAGCCATTGAGAGGGGAGGGAGTGAGGGGGCTGACAGTGGCCGTGGTCCGCGTGGCTGTAGAAAGCATTCCTATGGAAGGTGACTTTGGCTCATGGTTCATGCCTAGAACAAGGGAGAAATGAAAATAAAAAGGAAAAAATAAAGCCAAGCAATGAAAGATCGAGGACAGAAAAGGTACATTTAAAAAAAAATTGTATTTCGTAACTATCCTATCACAGTCATTTCAAACACATTTACGTAGCACTAGCTATACAATGAAATGACATCAGAAGTTGAGTTCCTAGTATCATATTTTAATTTCCCGAGACGTCTGCTCATTTCTTAGATCATATTTTAGAGAGGCGTGCAGTGTAACAAAGCATAAAACTGACAGAGATTCCCCCAATCCTACGGACTCTCCTCTCCAGGAGCAAATGGGTCTGTGTCAGTATTACGGTGTATGTAAAGTAAGACACCACGGCAAGCCTCGTCCCTTAACACACAAACATTCAAATTACTGAACATCGCTCATGACATCAACAGCAAGATACCTGTTCAGGAAACTAAACATGGATTACTGTTTACTTAAAGGTACAATGTATATCAAGCATAAGAGATATGGATAGGCCGGCAACTATATTCAACTAAGGGCAATCTCATCCACAGAAGCACTTGGGTGACCTTAGTCCTGCGGTTTGCTTTAGATTTTCTCCTAAAAACCTTAAAAGTACAGACCGATTGAGAAAGTCGGGTGGACAGATGAAACGTGTCTTTGAGGGAGGATTCCAGTGTTTATTATTGGTTTTTTATAGTTGTTACTATTTTTAAATACTGTTTAATTATTTGTTTTAAAAATCTTTGCTGAAATAAACACCTACTAGTGATTACTTCCTGGAAACTGCAGCCTGGATTCCTATCTGAGAATAAGTCTACGAACTTGGCGCCAGTCATTTATAGGCTCCTAGTGAAGGGGAGCAGGAAGATTTAGGGGCTTATTTAAGTGTTTTTAAACCACTACTTGGCTCCCCCTGTTTTGTATTTAATTTCATATTAACTTCTGAAAGTGTTTTAATACACCATCATTAAAAAAAAAAAAAGGTTTTGCTGCCACATCAAGGGCACAAAAATCTGCACGCTTGGAGCCTCTCCATCTTTAAAAGGCTCCTTGAAATGTGAGTTTTTATTCACTCACTTTTGATACTAATTTGTACTTACCACACAGCATTGCACTCATTTTTGTTTGTTTTGTATTTCCTTTTATATATCTACACGCTGCCCTGGTCTATGCTTTATGGGGTAAGTGTTACCCTACACATATTTTAGCGCAGCACTGTGTTTTTGGTGCGCAACATCACCGAAACACTGAGGGCAGCACAAAACCAGGATACACCACTGCATATAATATATGAGATTTTATGGTGTAATACAAGGAGTATCCACTAGAGTGTTACAGCTGCTGTTTTTATATATATATATTTATATATATATATATATATATATATAATAATTTGCATTAAGAGCCAACCATAACACCTATTTATATTTGTGTTGCTCTTAATAGTACAGGGTTTGGCAAGACAACGTATTTCTAAGGTTTCACAAGAACAGACCTAGAACCCGTTGGTTTCCTTATAGACCTACAGCAATATTTTAGTGAAATTCCTCTGAGCCTATTTATATCAGCTAATTAAACACACCAACGCAGAACAACTGTGTGTAACAAATGTATGAAGCGGTATCAGTCAGTGTTTCAGTCAGGTAATCTAGCTCTGTATTGGGCTGTACTGGATGTGGACTACCTTTACTTACAGTCATTTATCTACTTAGGGATTTTATATGTATACTTTGTTTCTCTTGGGTGCAGTGGGTTTCTGCATGATTTTTATTTTATTGTTTAATCAGTTTATGTGACTGAGGGTTTGGATGGTGTGCTACATTTCAAATAAAAACCTTCAAATGGTTACATAGATTTGATTGGTTGGAATGAGTTGGAAATGCTTCTATAGTGATTGTGTTCCTTTAAGCCTGGCTGTGTTGCAAGCCCTAGAAAGAAAGTCCACATTTTACAGATTGCTTTCACATGTGCAACTGAGAGATACGAGAATGATAAACAAGCCAGCAGGGACTAAAGTTCCTGTTACAGATAATGGGGGCATGCTCGGAGGAGGTGAAAACTGTTCCTGAAAAGCAGGTGCTGTCATTAAACATTAGAATTAAATCCTACACCATTCGAGGGTCCAAATCCAAGGCCCAGTTTTATCTAAAACATGAAAGGCCTCTACAGGGCCACGTTCTAGATTTTAACATTAAAGGACCACTATAGGCACCCAGACCACTTCAGCTCAATGAAATGGTCTGGGTGCAGGGTCCTCCTAGTTTTAACCCTGCAGCTGAAAACATAGTTTCAGAGAAACTGCTATGTTTACACTACAGGGTTAATCCAGCCTCTAGTGGCGGTCTCACTGACAGCCGCTAGAGGCGCTTCCATGATTTACACTAAGTGAATAGCACTTACGGTATTTACCGCTGGACGTCGTCACCGAGTACAGTGTTAAAAAAAGATCCCCATAGGAAAACATTGAGTAATGTTTCCTATAGGTGTGTTTGAACCGCGCGCGCATTCGGTTCCACTCAGGAGCCGACGTCGATGGAGGAGAAGAGATCACCATTGCCAAGAGAGCCCGGCGCTGGATTAAGATAAGCAAAGAAAGGGTTAAACCTTTATTCCTTTAACCTAAACGGTGACTAGGACTCTATTGCTTTAGAAATACATATTTGTATTCCTAACGCTATAGTGTTCCTTTAATTCCGGCCTCTGGGTACATTACAGTTAACTCCAGTCTGAAGGGAGACTAGCTGAATCCACACTTAATCTTTAAATCCTTTTGAATATCAGATCTGACCTTATGCAGCGAAAAATGTGTATAGATTATTTTAGGCAAATGACTTAAAAATTCACTAAAAGGCGTGATTTCTAATGTTCAAGATGCATGTAATATTAATATTGTGTGTATACCATAAACACTCCACAAAAACATCTTATACTCTTATACATCCTCTGTATTAAAGGAAACAACACACATCATGTCTTGTTCTGCTGTGGAATGTCCTCATTTAGTGGGTGCTATAGAATGTAATATCTTACTCATTTAACATTGGTGGGGCGCTATAGAATGTAATGTATTACTCATTTAACATTGGTGGGGCGCTATAGAATGTAATGTCTTACTCATTTAACATTGCTGAGGCGCTATAGAATGTAACGTCCTACTCCTTTAACATTGGTGGGGCGCTGTAGAATGTAACGTCCTACTCATTTAACATTGGTGGGGTGCTATAGAATGTAACGTCCTACTCATTTAACATTGGTGGGGCGCTATAGAATGTAATGTCCTACTCATTTAACATTGGTGGGGCGCTATAGAATGTAACGTCCTACTCATTTAACATTGGTGGGGCGCTATAGAATGTAATGTCTTACTCATTTAACATTGCTGAGGCGCTATAGAATGTAACGTCCTACTCCTTTAACATTGGTGGGGCGCTGTAGAATGTAACGTCCTACTCATTTAACATTGGTGGGGTGCTATAGAATGTAACGTCCTACTCATTTAACATTGGTGGGGCGCTATAGAATGTAACGTCCTACTCATTTAACATTGGTGGGGCGCTATAGAATGTAACGTCCTACTCCTTTAACATTGGTGGGGCGCTATAGAATGTAATGTCTTACTCCTTTAACATTGGTGGGGCGCTATAGAATGTAATGTCTTACTCTTTTAACATTGGTGGGGCGCTATAGAATGTAATGTCTTACTCATTTAACATTGGTGGGGCGCTATAGAATGTAATGTCTTACTCCTTTAACATTGGTGGGGCGCTATAGAATGTAATGTCTTACTCTTTTAACATTGGTGGGGCGCTATAGAATGTAATGTCTTACTCATTTAACATTGGTGGGGCGCTATAGAATGTAATGTCTTACTCATTTAACATTGGTGGGGCGCTATAGAATGTAATGTGTTACTCATTTAACATTGGTGGGGCGCTATAGAATGTAATGTGTTACTCATTTAACATTGGTGGGGCGCTATAGAATGTAATGTGTTACTCATTTAACATTGGTGGGGCGCTATAGAATGTAATGTCTTACTCATTTAGCATTGCCGGGGCGCTATAGAATGTAATGTCTTACTCATTTAGCATTGCCGGGGCGCTATAGAATGTAACGTCCTACTCATTTAACATTAGCCGTGCTCTATGGAATGGAAGGTCCTACTGCTTTAACCCAGGCTCTATTTGTTGATGTTAAATAAACAGAACATTCCAAGCTGGCATAATGTCTATAAGTTGTACATTGTGACCATGCAATTTGTTCCCAGCTAGTATTCATTATAGTGGCCATAAACGGTTTAACAAGCTCATACCTGTACCCTCTATATGAGAACATGTTATGTTTCTAAGACAGTGTAAGTTCTTTCTGTGTTGATATAAAGATGCCCCTTTGTCGGAGTGCTAATTTCATCTGTTTGTTTTTATTCGGTTGGTGTGACCAGTGAAACAGATAATAAATGGCTTGTGCAAGCAGCAATTAGGAATAAAAGTACAGTTGAGGGGCACATGGTTGGAGCTCTCTGCGGCACAGAGTGTCATTAGGACAGGGTCACAGTGTCACACATACTGGAAAGCAGGTCAGTTTAGACAGACAGGGCCTCTGAAGAGAGATCTCCAGAAGGTCTCTGCCAGTCAGAATAATGTTAACAGAAACTCAAGCAATTATAGAGCTGTGCATATAACCACAGGATAGACAAAGACCTTGGAGTGTGGGGCAAAAGTAACAACTTATACCAAGCCTGACATATGCAGACAGATAACACTCACTCACACCAAGCAGTGTCCCGCTTTGAATATCACTGCTTGAAAGTACTAGCAAAACGTTGTATGGCAACAATGGGTTAATACAGTACGTACAAAGTACCGCACTGTAACAAACAGTTAATACAGTACCTACAACATACCCCATTGTAACAATGGGTTAATACGGTACCTACAACATACCCCATTGTAACAATGGGTTAATACGGTACCTACAACGTACCCCATTGTAACAATGGGTTAATACGGTACCTACAACGTACCCCATTGTAACAATGGGTTAATACGGTACCTACAACGTACCCCATTGTAACAATGGGTTAATACGGTACCTACAACGTACCCCACTGTAACAATGGGTTAATACGGTACCTACAACGTACCCCATTGTAACAATGGGTTAATACGGTACCTACAACGTACCCCATTGTAACAATGGGTTAATACGGTACCTACAACGTACCCCATTGTAACAATGGGTTAATACGGTACCTACAACGTACCCCATTGTAACAATGGGTTAATACGGTACCTACAACGTACCCCATTGTAACAATGGGTTAATACGATACCTACATAGTACCACATCGTAACAATGGGTTAATACGGTACCTACAACGTACCCCATTGTGACAATGGGTTAATACAGTACCTACAAAGTACCACATTGCAACAATGGGTTAATACAATACCTACAACATATCCCATTGTAACAATGGGTTAATACGATACCTACATAGTACCACATCGTAACAATGGGTTAATACGGTACCTACAACGTACCCCATTGTGACAATGGGTTAATACAGTACCCACAAAGTACCACATTGCAACAATGGGTTAATACAATACCTACAACGTACTGATTTAGGTTAAAACAGTACTTGCAAAGCACTAAATCAGGATAGATGATTATAAAGAGGTCTCTCAAATCAAGTAAAAGAAGTTTTCTTGCACATAAGTAAAACGTTTCGTTTTCACCATCCATTTCCTGGTTTATAGAGCGCACTCATTTGAACGGTTAAGGTTTGGTTAATTGCCAGCTCTATCCATAAGTGTGAGATAACTACCATTTACATATCTGACCAACACAGGAAATTATGAGACCTGCAGCAGTGTGAGGGCAGAGAAACACTGGCAGAGGATATACACTCAGCCCAGCCATCCTCCTCACTTTAGTGCCATATGAAAGGGAGACACTGCCAGGTCTCCTCTGAGAGATGCAACAAAGAGGCCAGGCAGTAAGAATTACCCTCAGGCTAGAACGCCTGCCAACTGCCTGCTCTGCTAGACCTAAAGTCTGCAGATCACAAGCCCTCTTGTCTATGTCCTAGAGACATCTAGTAGCGGAAAAAAATAAGAGCAAAAAAATAGACAGGCTTTTAAAATACAGATTGCAAAGGGCAGCTATATGTCCAGTAGAAGAGAGCAATCACAATGAGCAGGGAGGGTTATGGGTACCTGGAGAGAGACACTAACAGCTTGCAGGAGAGACAGGCAGATGCAGTTTTCCTAATGATCAAGGGGGTAAACTCAACCAGATTAGGAAGGGGGGTGGGAGAGCAAAAGGACAGAGGAACAGCTTAACTGTTACAGTGCCAGAGACCTGAACAATCCAGTGGCAGAATGGTTACCAAAGCAAAACAAAATCAGAATAACCAAAACAGGGGAGCCTTTAAAATCACATTACTAAGTATCACCACCCACAATAATGACACTGGCTGAAGTCCTACTTTATGCCATCCCAAGGGGGTTCCCTGAATTAGGGGGGATCCCCCTTCCCTCCCCCCCCCCCCCATCTTATATGAACCCCATTCCCCATGCAGCGTTAATATAACAATCTGAGGATCCAGAGATAGTGAAGCTAATGCCTGACTGCCAGGACCCATGCGAGAGAGAGAGACAAAGAGACTGGGGAGGACATTGTACACCTTCACAAAATACACCCGGTATTATATAGAGACCGATCAGCTTACTATGGAGAAAAGCAGAGCTTGGCTGTCATCAAGCTTCTTTCTTCTCCCTTTTCTTGGCTTAATTTCTGCTGAGTCGATGGATTAAAGCGCACGCTCTCCAAATAAAGGCTCCGGGACACAGCATTATCCTCCGCCAGCGTCCCGGGCTTATCTAACAAAGCAACACCACACTTGCCTTGTGAAAACAAGCTGACACTCAGCCTCTAACAGCTGCCACCAGCGTCACATGGGCTGGCCCCATCTCCCCCCGCCAGGCAGCAGCCAGATAACAGGGACCGTTTTGTCATGAGACTCACAGCAGAAGAGACCATTCAAAGAGTCTGAAGCAGCATTGATCAGGGGTATTTGACCTCATTGCCTTCTCCCAACCTTTTCATTTGGGGAGAGGGGGGGTGAGAGAGAAACGGGAATAGTGAAACTGAAAATAAAAACTATTGAAAAGATATAAAATAGCCTACAGATTACATCTCACAAAGCCCTTTCAATCTCAAAGCAAACAACACAAGAATCAAATTCACTTTTACTTTTTCATACCCAGTTATTCTAGGGGACTCGGTAAAATGCCTTGTAGCCTATCAGACCCATCATATAATGTCAGATGTATATAGTTTGCAGAGATAGAGCAAACAAATGAATTATATATCCATTGGCAGAATTGCACAATATTTACAAGGTTTAACACATATTAAATAAATCACAGTAGGCTATGTGCTATGACAATGAGGTCCTGTTGGGGCTGTCGGGTTAGATGTACCTAGGTCTAAAAAAAATGTTTAGAACACTAGTTAGCATGAAAAAGTGCAGATAAATATACCAGAAGCTTTTGTCTTAAAGGGACACTATAGTCACCTGAACAGCTTTAGCTTAATGAAGCAGTTTTGGTGTATAGAACATGCCCTGCAGCCTCACTGCTCAATCCTCTGCCATTTAGGAGTTAAATCCCTTTGTTTATGAACCCTAGTCACACCTCCCTGCCTGTGACTTGCACAGCCTTCCATAAACACTTCCTGTAAAGAGAGCCCTATTTAGGCTTTTTTGCAAGTTCTGTTTAATTAAGATTTTCTTATCCACTGCTATGTTAATAGCTTGCTAGACCCTGCAGGGGCCTCCTGTATGTGATTAAAGTTCAATTTAGAGATTGAGATACAATTATTTAAGGCAAATTACATCTGTTTGAAAGTGAAACCTGTTTTTGTTTTCATGCAGGCTCTGTCAATCATAGCCAGGGGAGGTGTGGCTAGGGCTGCATAAAAACAGAAACAAAGTGATTTAACTCCTAAATTACAGTGAATTGAGCAGTGAAATTGCAGGGGAATGATCTGTACACTAAAACTGCTTTATTTAGCTAAAGTAATTTAGGTGACTATAGTGTTCCTTTAAATAAAGGCAATAATGACAAAAATGTGTTATTTAATACAATTGTCTCCTAGCAAGTGTCACTTAATAGGGTACCCACAACTCAGTCTTTTCTACATTGCACAGAACATAGTACACATACTTTTATTAGCAGGTCATGAAGTCATGTAAACTAGCCCTGACCATAACCCAGTGGTGTATTTTGAATTTGTGCTGCCCTAGGCACGACTAAATTTGCCCCCCCCCCCCCCCATTCGTGTCAAGGCCATTTTTTGACTGACAGACACATGCCCACATTGATACATGCACTGATATACACTCACTGACCGATACACAGTCATTGGCACACACATACAGTCATTGGCACACACTGTTTAACCAACACACACTTTCACTGACAGACACACACTGACACACCCACTCACTGACAGGCACACACTCTCAGATACACATAAAATGACATACACACACTGACACACACTCAAACACACCCATTCTCACTCACACACTGACAGCTACACTCACTCACTCACAGTAAGGTGGACAGCCCCAGAACACGAGGCAAACAAGGTATTTGTCTGTGAGCTTGGGGTGGCATTTTTTTGGCGCCCCCCTGAAAGTGCCGCCCTAGGCAAATGCCTTGTTTGCCTTGTGGTAAATACATCCCTGCCATAACCACTAACAAATATCGCAATGTCGCATGGGTTTTACATCACGGTTTTTAAAACCATAGCGAAAAGGGCATTTCAAAAATATCCCACATACAATCCTTATTCTTCTCAACTATAAGGTAACAACTGGCTTCTTAATAACCAGTCAAGTGTGGACCAGGGAAGTGTCTTATGGTCATCATCCATGTATATAGCACCAACAAAGTTTGCAATGCAGGAAGCAATAAGAATAAAGGTTTATAATTCCTTAATAAACCGATCAAGCAGGTTTAGAGAGTCCTGCCAACAAGCTTACAGGATCCCTACTGCTAGTATTAAGTTGTAAGGGTTAGCAATGGCCATAAAGTCTTCCCTCTGGTGGCTGGACCAGCAGGACCTTACTGTGTATTTTCATCACAGGGTATGTGGAGAGCAGTTCCTGGAAGCCAGCTTGAGTTTTTTCATTTTTTTTATACAGGCAGAGCATTTCACATGACTAACTCCCTGCGGGGGCATTGTGTCACTAAACTACTGAGTTTGCCTTAAAAAACAGTATTCCCTGCAGAGACATGGACAGACTGACTGTCTCTTTCATCATCACCTTGTCATTCCCAAACAGAGGTAGAGATAACAAATGCCCTTCTCTTGGGCGAGATAAAACTGGTTAGGGAATAATGTTAAGTGATTTAACAGGAGATGCTATTACAGCCTTTCCCCTAACAAATTAGTATTGAGTATGTATATATTAACTAAGTAGCACGCTTACACACGATCGTAAAAGAGATTAGAATATCACAAGATGATCTCACAGCGTGCATTAAATGTAAATTTCTAGCCACAGGTTGCCTGATCTATTCTGTAATATTCAATGAGAGATATTGTATTCGCCATTAAAAAAAAAAACAAAAAAACAGAAGTAAATATACATTTACATGCAACATTTTCCAAAATCACGCTTTATAAATATTGGAGCACTGCTGACAATATGCATGGTTTTCACTGCCTCTACTAGTCTGAGCTCAGAGGGCGGACACCCCATAGATATGTTGTGGCTTCTGTAGACAATGTAAACCAGCAGGTAAGGTATACTGATGCAAAACATGTTGTAAGGGATCTAGCCAAATTTTTTCTATTTAACGAGAAGCTTGAGTGTTCAAAACTGTACTATGCCATGGATCACAAGGAGAAAGCCTCTGCATTTTTGTAGTTGGTTTAATAGTGTGAACTCTATCTTTCTGATTTTGTGCCCCCTTTCTGATTTTTAACCATTTCATTCAGAAGTGAGCAAAGGAGGAAATAGATTTGTCTTCCCTCAATTACACCTATGGCGCACATTTATCAAAACCAAATATTAAAACAGTCTGTGTCAAAATCAAATCTCTTATCTTTATAAATTTGCTCCAAAATGTGCATCTCCTCTATTAAAATGTCAGGCCATATTTGATATAGCCAAACAAAGGACTAATATAAATATATATGAAAATCAATCTACATATAAGGAAGAGACAATTTTGGCCTCGTTAGGAATTGGAAGTACGATCTTGGATTATCCGTCTGCATATAATCTCTTCCACTTGCTGGAAAAGGCTGGATTTTAATAGCGTTTTCAAAATAATTATTCCCCAACATGATGCGATAAGAAGACCTAATACTTTCAGACTAGATTTTCAAGTCTTGTAAGTATGCATCCTAGGCGAGGTGCTAAAATGAGATAATGACTATCTTCAAGATGAAGAGGGATCACTTCTGGAGTGTGAGGACAAGTCACCCGTGTCATTAATATGATGTGGAGCCGCACATGTAGTTCTCCTCAAGCCTTGCGTTTCGGATATTGAATTTTTGCTAATGCAAGAAACTGCATGAATAAAGGGGTGTCTCAAGAGAGCAGCAAGACTAGAGAGGTTATCAGATACTCCCCAGCACCAAGCAGGGGTTTAGATCACATTAATCTGCACATGACAGTGGTTCAGGTGCACTTGTCATGGTAAATCATGCGCGCCTAAACTGGCAGTCCTTTCAAACATGGAAAGTCATGTTGTTGGGCTCTCGAATCTTAGCTCATTAAGAATCAGTGGCAAGAAGCCGGCACGCACAACAAACATACTGCGGGGGGATGAAATAGAAATAGACCATGAAGACTTGCACATACTCTCCAAAGGTAAGATGAACCGTGATCTGGTAGATCTGCCATTTATCGGGTCAGTAACGGCTTAAAGGATGATCTACAGTGGGGACACCACAGAGGAAGCATTAAAGCAGTCTTACTCTGTTACAGCGAACAAGGGAATGGTGAAGCACTGCTTGTGGACCTTCAAACTTTTTGATTTAAAATTACAAAAAAATGGTCTCTTTACAAGCCAATGCACCCAAACAGGGTTGTGCATACTGCATCTCTGCTGCTGCAAAGAGCCTCTGGCTTTACCACGACTCTCAGCCTTAGAAGTCGCTGACAGAATGCACAATATTAATAAGAGTTCAGGGAGTCAGAATTAAGCAGATACACTTGCTTTATTGATATTCTTCTATGGTCTGTTTGCTCAATTGCTCCTACACCAGGTCAGATCATGTTGGCAGGACTCTACTGAATGCCAAAACCAAGACAGGCATCTCCTACTACAGCTCGGAGATATCTTGCTGTACAACAACTGCTCTCTTAGTTAGTTACTTACATATCTCTAGTCTTAAGGGCTGTTTAATGAGATACATATTAGAAGAAAAAATATAAAACTAAGACAAGGTAAGCGGACTCTAAATCTGTGAATGGTCATTTTACTTGTTTGGTCTCGCACAAAGAGAAAGTGATGTGTAAAAATAGATTATGTATTGTGTTTAGATAGCTCACCCAGAGACAGCAGGACATACAGTATCAGAGTAAGCATTGGATGTGGTGCTCACACACCAACACTCCCATATCTAAAACAGGGAGGCTAGAAGACAAATCACCAGTTGGAGCACTACAACTCCTATGATGCTCTACCACCCTTAAATTCTTCAACATCCAGAGATCAACATTTTGGACACCTCGATATTAGAACTCCAAATAATGTTGCAGTAATTCTGGATGGAAGCACATGCTAAAATTAAATACTATTCGAATCTACCCCTTTACTGAAAACATAGCATCTTCCAGCAATGAGTGGGGTTACTAAAGCTTTTAAGATAACAAAATCCAAACTGGTTCATGTATCAAACAAAGGTTTGTGGCATTGAAATAATGTGACATTGAAATAATGAGGGTAAAAGCTATGTCTCCCTTGGCCAGCAGGGGTCACTGTAGACACACAGTATTTTAAAAGGATTATCATCCCACAAGAGCTAAATGAAGAGGCAACAGATAAATAGGGATTAGAGTAAGGAATCCCAAGCAGTCTCATAATGGAGGGGGGAATGCAGAGACTGAGGCAGCCTAAAATTCGAATCCTTTACAGTGCCAGAGGGAGGGTAAATTCTGGAGCACAAGCAGTTGAAACAGGAGCGCAATAAAAGGATGGACTAATTTGAAGTCACAATAGAGTTTAAGAGTGCGATTGACTTTCTAGGGCAGTGATGGCTAACCTTGACACCATAAATTGTTTCTGGACTACATTCCCATGATGCTCAAACATGTAGTCCAAAAACTATTTATGGTGTCAAGGTTAGCCATCACTGTTGTAGGGCATGGACAGCCAGAAAAAGAGCAAACCTTCTGATTGTCCTGAACATCACTCCACAAATGTTCTGCAACCCACAGTCTTTTCTAAGTATTACGGGAGTTACACTGTAGCTGAAGAGTTCACTGTGTACTCAGCAAGGCCCTGCAGGAGTCCAAATAATATAAGCAGGAAAAACAAACAAAAAACATTTAGGTATGTAGGCATGGCAAGGTAATCTGAAATGCACCACATTTGTGTGTATGGAATCTGTAATATTTGGGGAATTTATAGTCCCAAACAGCAGCAAAATATGATTGATAGAGAAGGAGTTAAATGATTCATCAGGCACACACATACCTAAAATATCTTATAGAAGAATCACTCAAAAAGCATCTTGATTTGGGTTTGTCTTTAGTGCATGATTTTCTTCAAAAGTGTATAAACTTATCTACCACTTCCAAGAATATGTGGTGAAGACACCTGGCAGGAAACACTCAGTGCTTGGTTTTCTATACATCACCGCACAACACTTTCTTATTCAAGGGAATGAATACACACAGGCTATGCACATGCCCGGTATATCTCCTATAATAATGTGACGGAGGACCAGGATTGGCGGAGAAATCACAAGTTGTTGCTGGAAAACTATGTGGGAACTGGTAAGGATTTGCTGTAAGACAAGTTCTTTCAGGGGTGATTGCGTCTCTCTATATATTGTAATACTCTAATGTCTACAATGTTTTTAACTTTTAAAATCACCATCCCTTAATCTATAAATTTCATGTAAACCTATACATAGATATTTCAAAACATCACTGGATGAAACAGATATAGCATGGATGTCCGTGAGCTGATCTTGGAAGAAAGTTTCATATAAAGTGCTTTCTGTGATAGCCCAGAAACTTTAAAACGTTGTCTCCGTGTGTTGTCTCCTGGGATTGCTACTGGTAAGCAGAGAACACAGAATACTATGACAGTCACAAAGGATGAAAAGAGACATGGGACACTCCCAATATTGTGTGTTTAAATGGTCCACAGTGTACAAGTGATTGGAAGCAGAAACAAATTCTTGCCAGGATCAGCAGTGATCATCCTGTCACATAAAAGAGCGTCTAGAAATTAACTTACAGAATACTTTTCCATTCTAAATTCTTCCCCTTCAATTGTTTTGTTACTTTTTCATAGCCTGTTGACCCAAGATATCACCCAAAATGAATGGCAAAGCCATCAGAAATTGGAGGGCCCAAAGGGCAAAGTTAGTATGGTTGACAGAAAATGCATTCCAGCATAACACCAACCATGATCTACCTTGTGTTGGATGTTTTTTTTTTAATTCTTTATTTTTGCTCCACTCACAAGCATGAGTGGGCTAGTGCATAAAGAGTAAAAAAATATGTTACATCGGGAGCATATAATGGCAAGAACATAAACATTATTAAACAGTTGTAACTTTCTACGTCTCGGGCTCATGAGTAGAGGGTTTTTAATAAGTAGAGTGGGGGGACGACCGTAACCAGCCCCTGAAACAGGAGCATTGACTGTGGGTCAGAGTGCCTATAGGCTGCCTGGGCATTAGCAGTGAGCTTAAATTATAGTAATAAAAGGAAAACGTTCAACAGAAATAAAAGTCATCTTCGAGTTTCAGTCCTGGGTAGGAGAGCGCTTTGGTTTAAGTAATAGCCCTGTCATCTCAGGTGGTGGCTGTGGCATATGCTGATGATGTTCTGTGCAGCACAAACGGCTTGACTACTGCCAGGTCCCAGCTGTGCGTAACAGGGTTAGTCCCGCCGGTTCCCAATTGAGGCAGGGAGTTCTCTAATATTCCCAGCTGGCACAGGAGGGCGTTCCCACCATGTAGGTCGGACAGGTCGGACACTGAGTGAGTCTTGTCTCCTTGTGTGACTTGCAGTGCTCTTGGGGACCTCCACTTGTATGGCATGCTGTGGCTTCTTAGTAGGGCCGTGACTGGCTGCATGTGCCTCCTCCACTGTAGGGTATCACCCGAGAGGCCAGCATAGGTGTTGGCTGTTTTATGGAGAGCTCAATACATGATCTCAGACAGAGAGGTTCCTTTATGTCTGTATTGAGATCTGACAAAACTGGCAGTTTAGCCTGACTAGCTGACAGGTATTCAATGCCTCTTCTCTGCGGAGAGCTAGCAGATCTGACAGGGACATGCTTTGGTACGAGATGCTGACCAAAGAGGTAGGGTCCGCTACACACGGTCACACCTTGTGCAATAAATATTTATCTCATACTCAAACAGTGATCAGCCAGGTTAAATACCAACATCTCCTGGAGCTCTGATCCCACAATACGCTGACGAAGGAAACTGATCACATTATTTTTGTAACTGGAATACTACTAAAACAAGGGCAGACCTGACTGCTACTCTAGTCTGAAACAGTGAGTGGCCAGGGTTGTATTGGCAGCTAGACAGGCTGATGGAACTTGGAGATTTGCAGTATCAAGACCAGAACAAACCGCACTTTAAACCTACCTACATATAAAAATCACCTTAAATTACCAGCGATGACTCTGCCAGGACTTATCATCAAAGGCTAGCGCACAGATCAGGAAATATTGCTCAGAGCTTGTTAGTGGCTGAGTAGCCTTGGATGGCCCTCTCCAGCAAGCGGTTCAGCAATGTACTGCTAATTAGCAGCAGAGCACCAATAATAAAATATATATGTACATAGACAGCTATGCCAGGCTCTGAATAGAAGTTGCACTTCTTCCTCCTTCTATTCTCCCCTCCGAAAGCAATCACTAATCAGTACTCTGCCTGCCTCCTGCCGATTTGGTAATTACTGTCTCCTTTCATCCACAGCTCCTTTGACACAAGACCTCAGACCCACTACCTCCCTTCTCTGTAATTACAAGCTAATAGTTTGAAGGGTTCTCTTTTCATTAATTTTTTTTTGGTGGGGTTTCTAGTTCAAGCACTAAATTCCTCCTCTGCCCCCATCCACCCTCCGATTCTGTTCCTATCTTCTGGCTAATGATACCCTGCCACACACAGCACAGCTGGACGAAGGGTTCACTCTGTGGAAAGTCAGGATAGCTGGTAATACCCTTTTTTTTATCAACTACTTGAGCTGGCTCGGGACACACTAAAATAAAAATCACCCCTTTCTCTGCTAGGGGACTAGAAACACAGCACTGAGGACGAAGGCTGAGAAAGATGAACAGGGTGACAAATCCCAAATTAGCTTCGTCAGGGCCAGAAGCAGAAGGATCCAAGCTCATTTGCTGCTTTGCCATGCACAGTTAACATAATCTTTAGGTAATATTGGTGGGAGTGACAAAGGCTGTAAAATAGCCTCTTCTTTGTCTGAGGAGATCAGAGCAGTGATCTCTTTGATGATAAGCAGACCAATAGAACTTCCTGTTACACACTAACAGAAAGAAATACAAATTTTATTTAAAATGGAAAGGGTTGATTGCTTGATCAATGACACTAGCATTTGGGGTAAGAGGAGGTTTTAATATAATGAGAAATTCTGGAACTTAAAATAGAGCCAATTGTAGGGCATTCCGTTGGTTTGTACGGCGATTGCTTAATTTTTGCTACATTCTGATATACACACACACACTACACAAGATCCAGCTCACTTAATTATCCACTAAACAGCAACTTCAATGTTGACAGATTGTATTATTATTATTTTTTTTTGTAAAACACCTATTCTAGGCAAAAATAATGGGGGTTTAGTTACACGCACGTACACCCACAAAACGAAATGTGGACATGACTAAAAAAGCTTTAAATACTAATATGCCTCACCTGCCTCACCTGGAGCAAACACCTTTCCATACGCACAGGAACCCAATTCACAAAAACGTTCCTCCAGGTCATTGTTATATTGGAAGCTCATTCGAGCAGGGCCTTCTTCACCTCTAAATTCCCCACTTTCCCCATGCTAATAATAATAAAAATTCAAGTCCCATCAAGAGCAAGCTCCACCCACCCAAGAATCCTGAAGGCCTCTGTGTCTGCCTCCTCCAGTATTTCTTGCACAGAGCATATGATTCTCAGATCACTGTAAAGAGAGACACATACAGGGTGTTCATTGTGCAGATAGCCTCTGGCATGTTCTCCCTATCCAACTGCTGATGCCTGGAATCCACTACACAAAGATTTATGGCAGGATGGGTTGATGGTCATATTATCCCCACAGAACCTTCTGCACATCCCGAGAAAGCAAACATACATTTTACTGCATGTCACATAGATACATATATCCCGAGCATCTACAAACATGTCATCTGGTGACCCCCTGCTATGTGTACCCTCCTACACTACAGGGCCACCAATCTTTAATATGGAATTAAACTGCCGGGCAACGGAATATTATGGGCGATGTAGTCAAACAGACTGGAGCAAATATGCCAAACTTAGATCCCAGCAGGAACAACTGTGCTCCAGACCTGTACTTTATACAACCTTCAATGTGTCACTCACTGACTGTCTCCAGTTATTCCATACAGAAATGATATCAATTGTGTAAAAAGCAGCATTTTCCGGTAATGAACTGATGTGGCAGATTAGAAAGCGGTCTGATAAGATAGCACTCAGCGAGCATTATAGGACATTACTGGAATGTTCATATTCTGCAGCACTGATCACTAGTTCATCCCTTGCAAACTACAGCTCCCTTGATGCTTGGTGGCAGTAAAGAAACATCTATTCCCAAACTGCTGCAGGGTAAAGGTTAGCATTCACAGGTTTGACACACATTGATGTAAAATACATTTTCAATAACATTGACAACAGCAGCTATCCCTGCAGACTCAGACTGTAGAAACACAACTGGTCAGTAATATGGTTTAAAAATCAAAACATTTTGTAAAAGTGATTCTGCAACTCCAACCTCTAGCAGATGCTGCCTTATGCATCACTACTACTGTTATTTCTCTCCTAGTCTGCCCATGTAGGGACCAGAGAGCGGAGATCTCTAGATGAATGCCCCAGCAGGAGCTATTTTAGATGAAAGCCATGTCTGGAGGCGCCCTCTGCACGGTGACAAATTCCACCAGGAGTGTAAAATGGGTCAGTAACTGAGAGAACAGTCACAGTAGAAAAAAACATGAGGTATTTTACTCAATACCTTTAAGTAAATAAAATAGAATATTGGCGGCTCCTTGTGCCCATTAGTCTTACTCCCGTCTCCCCTAAGGCAATGGTGTGCACCATGAGAAATAGGTTACGTGCCTAGTTTTTACACAACCGTAAGTGCAAAGGAGACGTCAACTCAGACACATGTTATTGCAGGCACCACCGGAAATCATATAATAGCAATGGCTGTATTTCTTCCATGACTACTAAACAAAACCCGTATAAACTGTTTCTATAAAGTTCTATATCACTGTTTTACAAGGGCAGTAAAGTTTTATTTAGATCTTCTGCCACACTGCGCAATGTGACACATCATAGCAAAACAAAACAAGTTATGTCTTCAACCAGATTCCTTTTATTGCATTATTATTTAAGGGTTAACTGACAAAGCCACCATCTGCCCGGATATCTGTTTGTCAATATTTTACCAAGGAGTTTAATAAGACTAGTTCAACCCCTTCCCCTCGTCTACTGTAAAAATAAGGTAAGTAAATGGATCATATGACATCTGCTGCCAATGACCTACTAGTTTTGGCAAGAAAGGGTTAACACTGACTCTACTTCATTTAGCAGCTTCAGACATCTGTGAAGATCAATACATGTCAGGTCAACAAGAGCACCCAGGGAGCAGGGAGGCAGAGGTGCTGATCAACTGCACAAGCAAACACAGTGAGTGCATCTATGGATTAACCCCTCCCAATACATGCAGTAACAGATAAACTCACTAAACTTGGACTCTGCAAGGAAGGGACAAGGGAATTGCGAAATTTAGGGCAAAATAGTGTAAGAGTTCACCAACTCAGTTTTGTGCATGAGGCCCTCAGATGTCCGAGAGATAGTGACAGATGACTTGGTTCTGAAAGCATGTTAGCTATATTGCTGAACACCGGCACAAATATGTAATCAAACCCGGTACAAAGCAAGTCCCGTCCAGTATGTTATAATATATATGATATTCATTGCTTACATATACTCAAACATAAACACATAAATAATGTATGGGTTTGTGCCTTCGTGTTGTGAATATACAATGAATCCTGTCTGAGGGAGAGGCTGTGCGGGGTTAGGTACCCCCAGGGCACGAATGGAAGAGGAAGGGGGGCTCTCCCTGTTTATCTCTGGATAAGGGAGGGGGCACCATTCTCTCCAGAGCTCTCCCTGTCACACACATTCCAATTAACTTCTCTACAATGGGATCATGCGAAGAGACACACTGGGTCTCTGGCATCTGCGATGTGTCCTGCAGGCAGGATGAAGGGAGGGAAAATACTTAATGATTTCAGGTCATCAGTGGGTATCTATCTGCAGTGCCCACAGTACAGACCTCTACGTGCTAATGTGGGCTCAGATCAGCAAAACAACACATGTCCTCTTAAAAATTGTGCTACTGTATATCTGCTGTTAATATATACGTATAATTAAGGGTACAGGGGCAGATTTATGATATAGTTTGTTCACAATGTGCCATCTGTCAGTGGCAGTTTGGGGATTTCACCCCTAAAATCTTGCTTCAGCAACAACAGTGGCCTTTCACAGTCCCTTGCTGGACCCTTGACCTCCTGTCCCTCATCATTCTGAAAGCTCATAAATCAGACACACTTCTAGTGACCTGACCGGTCCAACCCACTCATTGTTTCCAAATCCAATCCTTTTCAAAACCTCTCAACCAACACCTCCAGTCCTCCCTCTCCTGGCTGTGGCAGCTGGGTGATCTTCCCAACTGCAGTCCATAAAGGGGGGAGAATAGCTGTAAAAGAAAGGAGCAGAAACCACCGCCTCTTAAAACCTTTTCAATTTAGTCCACAAAGTCAATAAGCGACTTGCCAACAAATGATCATGGCATCTGTACACTAGTTTATTGCTAAGTATAGATTATGATTATAATCCAGTGATTGTATCACTGTGCATCTACTGATGGTCTGAGGCCTGCAAGCATTGATGGAATTTAAGAGAATAGCAAACAACAACAAAAAATAAATTATATATATTAAATAGAAAATTATAAAACTCTGGAGAGTGGCCATCAGACTGGACAGTGGTTTATTGGGGGCATGGAATTGCAAGGTGTGCATTACAGGTTATCCCAATAACTTTAGGTGAACACAAGAAGAAACCAGAAAAATCTCCTTACACAAACAGGAGACTTAACACAATATAGATCCTTAGAAATCGCATCTATACCATAATATGAATTCAAAGAGCCACAAAATGTCCCCACTGCTACTAGATTTTTTTATATCCAACATCATTTAAAAAGAGTCATTTGACCAGAAACGGCAGCTTCTACTGAACATGTGCTACCACCCACTATCTGCACCATTAAACACCTAATATGGTCTTGGCTTCACTCAAGACTCCAACCAGAACATTACTGATCCATCATTCAAAGGAAAACAGATTTCTAACCTTTTATATACCACATCCACCTCTAAATATCTCTATTGTAATGTAAACCCTTTAGATAAAAAGCCCAGTGCACACAGCAATAGACAGAATAATCTCAGCACTCAAGGGGTTAGGTTCCCATTTGTTTACAAAATAAGACTATAATCCACAGTGCAGGACAATAAGCATTAATCTGTCAGATGGGTGCCATGTTTGTAAAGCAGCAGAGATGCTAATTATTAAAGGGACAGAGGAATGGTTACCCTCATACACAGTAAATGTTCAATGAATACAATTTGTGAAATTGTTCCAATCCATGCACCTCATTCCCAGCATGTACAGAAATGGACAAATGGGGATTCGCAAGAGTGAGCTCATTTGTATCCGGAGGAAATACATTACTAAAACTGCCACACTATGACAACAGAATGCAAACCTACTACAATAATGCAAAGAGGAGTAAAGGGCCCACACCAAGGGATCGGCCATCTTACTTTTATATAAAGCCTCGTGACAGAAAGGGTTACATTGGTTGAACACGGCTTGAAACATCTCTCTCTGTTTATACAGTGCTCTTTAACATGTATTTATGTATATACCTATTTATTTTACCAAATTCCATTATTTATATTTTATGGATTTTTGCTCTCCCTTTCTTTTCTCTCTCCTGATGATACATATATATATTTCATTGTTTAGGTACTGCGTTACCATGGTATATGCATGCATTGTTTTTGCTCCATTTTACAGGATAGTTAAGAATGGGTTACATGAACCAATTAGGTTTCCCCACTTTTTTTGTGAATATGCAAATAACGAAAGCCCTCCAGGTTTAAAACATGCAATTGTTTGTTTTTGTTTGTTTTATGCCTGGTGGGTTTCCCTTCCTGGCTGTGAATGTTATTACTTGGTTAATAGAGTTCCTGTGTGAGCATTGATTCTTGGTAAGTTTCTCGGAGCCCAGTACTTTAATCATGCTAAATGGAATCTGAATTCCTCTTCAATAGCAGGGCACTAAACCTGTATGGCACCCAACAGGTTAATTACACATGGTACTAATGAAACAATAAGTGGTAGGGGGGAGGGGGTGTATCAGCTGCAGTCATCTGGGATTCCATGATAACAGACACTTACTGCTACACATCCATCCCTAGATTTCAAAGAACTAAAGACATTAGAATCCTACTCCCCAATGTAGGTATAACCCTATTAGAATATCAGTGACACCTCCACCAGCCAGTTACACAAATTTCATTTCACATACCAACCCCTGCCATGTTTTATTGATATCACAGCACAGGGGCCCCCTACATCAGCAACTGTGATATCACAGCACTGGGGGCCCCCTACATCAGCTTATTCTCTGAAGGGACACTCTCCAGAGACCTACTCAAAAATCCATATCAATATACAGTCCAACCCACATACTCCATACCAATATACAGTCCAACCCACATACTCCATACCAATATACAGTCCAACCCACATACTCCATACCAATATACAGTCCAACCCACATACTCCATACCAATATACAGTCCAACCCACATACTCCATACCAATATATAGTCCTACTCACTACTCACAAACTACTTACCAATATACAATTCTACCCACATATCTCTCACTAACATACAGTATGAATCTATACTCCACACTAACATACACAGTACCACTTGCGTACTACACACCAATAGTCAGCCCTACCCACATATTCTACATTATACACTGTACTCATTATACAGAGTGCAACTTAGTACATATTTTGTGTTTTACCAACAGAGCCACAGTTAATCTATTTCGCACTTCACGCAGGTTGATATACTGCTCAAATTTTTTTTTAAAGTTAATTTCTACAGACTGGATGGAATATCTCCGAAAGGCACAGTTCGAACACAGTCAACTACAACAAATCAGGGGCTTGTACAGTTTTAACCCTTTGAAAGGGGCCAGCTTTCTGGTACCTAGAGGGGTACAGCACTTTCGAAGGCTGAGTTACTTTCTGGGCTTGCTACCTGTTGCCAGGAACGTAGCCGACCCACCTTTCATGTCAGATGAAAAGTTTCCTTAGTGCTCCATCCTGTAGCGAGCAGCCGTAGTGCAGCCTTATAGCCATATGCTCCCGTGTACAATGATCTGACTAGAGGGATCTTAGTGCAGATGACCCAGCAGAGAGGTGGAGCCTTCAGCCTCTCAAAGACCACAAACACCTGCTGCTTTGCACACACCCAGTGCTCCTAAACACAACCTCTCCTGCAAGTTCCCCTGCAGCCAAACCTGTGGCCATAACTGACTGACAAAAGAGATCGGATTTCAGCTGCTAACACATCAACTCTCTCAGCAGTCATTAGGCTTCAAAGAGGTCCCTTTTTAACCCTTCCTACTGTGCGCACACAGCACAATTCCTGAGGGATCTCAAACAAAGGGACAAGGGAAGGAGCCAAAGGCCAGGCTGCCTACATCACAGGGGAGGGATAACAAAACAGGGGGCACGTGCAATATATATATATATATATAGAGAGAGAGAGAGAGCACAGCTCAATGCTATCTGCAGCTTCTGCAGAACATCCTGCAACCTAGTGCGGTCAGTCTCTATTTGGCTTTTGCAGTCACCAGGCATTAAGAGATGCTTAAAGGATAGTGATTTGTATCTTAGCTTTTCAAGATGTTCATCAGCAGCTGAAACCTTTAAACAGGGAGCATTTGGCTTTGCATCTCGGCCAATAACAGGGTAGCAAAATAACACTGATAACCAAGGAGAGAAATGGAGATACCGGGGCTCGATACTGGCTTCTTAGAAAGTTTAGATCACGGGTGCCCAAAAGGCAGATCCCCAGATGTTCTAAAACTACAACTTCCATGATGCTTTGCCAATCTAAAGGCATTCAAAAACATCACGGGAGTTTTAGTTCTACTACATATGGGAATCTACCTACTGGGCACCCCTGGTTTAGAGGCATATTTAGCAAATAGTACGACTGGCATGACACAATCCAGTGTGTTCTCCGCTGCTTACCTTACCTTAAAATACTATAACTTGACCTGCTTCAGCACCACGGAGAGGCACCCAGACCATTTTTTCTAGCAGGACTTTAAAAGGTTATTAAAGAGAATGCATGGATTTGCTCAGGTAGGTCCTGTAAAAAGGCCCAATTAAAGCTTCTCATTACATTAGCAGCGATACACATTACAACAGTCAGAAATCATTCACAAGTGGAAGACATAACCAGTATTAACTGAAGTTTTGATGTAAATTGAGGGGAGGAGGAAAATATAATGTAAAATGGCAATGGTACATCCACTAGCCTATTTAAACATTATATTTTCTAATCTATTTTCAATGTAAACATTGGCCCTCTGTGACTAGGTCTGATCAGAGCTAATCCTTCACATACTTATTGCACTTGCCATCCACTAGGGGGCGAAAGTGTCAGGCATATTAGCAGGATTTGATGTCCATTTAGACAAGCAGAATAGAATTAGCCCGTGTTATCAGTTTATAGAGCAAAAGCGGTCTGTTTGAAACATGGTCAATTAGCTTGATTGTGGTTATAACATTAAATGTAACTATTTGAGCACACCCTCTACCCCGACACACACCATTAGGATCAGAAATGACCCATGTTCCATTTTAATCTACTACTAATAGTGTATGTATATATATATATATATATATATATATATATATATATATATATATATATTTATTTGTAATCAAAAAGTATGGCTGCACGGTCTTGTCATAATCGGCATTCCTTTATTCCAAATACATACGCTCTAGATATATCGACGTTTCAGTCCACACCGGGACTTTCATCAGGATCAAGCTGTCTAGTATTATATCACTAAAGTCTTATAGGCTGGCACCCGGCATATTCAAAAACATTGAGCCAGAGTGCAAGGAACTTTGGCTGTATATATATACTCTGCTAGTCAAATGGCTTAGATCAGTAGTGGCTATTCATGGCACCCCAGATGTATGTGAACTACAATTCCCATGATGCAAACATTCAGTGAATACACTAATAGCCTAGATTACAGCTACTTTTAAACCAATTTGCAGTCTACATGTATATATGTTCTCTATGTGCACCTTGCCCAAAATCTGATTGTCCTGAAAGCAAAGAACAGTGACAAATGAGCAGAATTAAAAGAAAAACGAAATGATCAAAGAAGCTTTGCAAGTAATATATTGTGGATTGTGTTTTTTACACCTAGGTAGTCAAGCCCCCATAAGTTTAGCAAGTTAAGCCGTAGCAGTCACGACTTCAGGCATTTCCATAAACTTAATTCCAAATCAGGCTCATTTTTCAAACCCTGACTCATCTTGATCCATGGGATTGTGCAGCTACGGAAGGGGTTAAAAGGAATGCAAAGCAGCTCTCCCCCTCCCTTTTCTGCTTGTGGGCTCTTTCCGCTACAATTCCCATGTTTTGTTTAAGAAGAAAGCTTTTCTTTACAAAAAAAGACCTACCAATATGGTGCCTAGAATAAAGCATTCCCCAGGGATGCAGAGTGCTGCAAGGCAGAAGCCTGGAGAGCATATCATTAACTGCTTCTATGCCAGGCCTGGGCATTTCTTTACAGACAATCCCAAGGGCCCAAGATCCTGTTAACCAGCCTGCAATGCCCCCAAATCCCCTATTAGCTCCCATCTGTCAAGATCAGGGCTGGGTTTTACATTAGACACTGGAGGTATGTGCATAGAGTAGTGTGGCTCCTAGCCTGTATGAAGCTCATTACTTTCCATGTACCTCCTGTGTGCCTAATTCCTCCAGATTGTAAACTCAATTCAGCAGGGTCCTCATTAACCTATTGTTCCTGTAACATTTTGTAATTGTCTCATATATTGTTACATTTACTCCTTTCATTATAGTGTAAAGCGCTGTGGAATTAGTTGGCTCTATATAAATGCCAAAAATAATAAAATAATAATTGCATCACTCACCAAATCTGCATGGCTAATTTAAAAGCAAAATAATGTAATTCGGGGAAGAAGAGACTGTAAGCTCGTTTGAGCAGGGTCCTCTTCAACCTATCGTTCCTGTAAGTTTTCTTGTAATCGTTCTATTTATAGTTAAATCCTCCCTCTTATAATATAATAAAGCGCTACGGAATCTGTTGGCGCTATATAAATGGCAATAATAATAATAATAATAAAAGATGATAAAGGTGAAAGTGGAGATCAGAAATAGGGCACGTGACAAAAGCTTCCAATTGTTATTTCAACTATTAGCCACTAGAAGGCAGTAAGTAGCCAGGTATTCTGATTTCCCGGACAGTTGAGACTGGGATTCTAATCAAACTCCACAGAGATTCTCTAATTAAAAGAACAAACCAACTAAATAAATAATACAATTAAAAATAAATAAATATATTATATACACACACAAACCATAACCTCCCCTCCCCACCCCCCCACCCCCTCCACGAGAAGCATTGCTTTTTCTTCTGAACTACAGTTTAAAGCAAGTAAGGCAGCAAACCCGCTTAACTGCACAACAGGGTGAGGTTTTAATAAGGGTATTATAAGGGTGCCCATATATCATGAAATGTACACTTTAATAAGATACGCCTGGATTTGGGGGACCGAGGTTCCTATTTACATTTTTACCACTGGCTGTTGGTACCAAAATATAAACCAAACATCTTTATCTGCATGCAAATCATTTTTAAATGGCCTTTATACTAATGCATAGTAGTGTATTTAAAAGGGACAATCCCTACTCCATAGCCACCCCTTTATGAAAGAAAATCATCTAAAACATAAAATGGATTGCTTTAAACACAGATTTCAAACACTATATTCCTTGAGGTATTAATATGAATAACGTCACATAGTATGAAATCAATGTGTAGAATGTATATTTATATAGATACATGTTTGCGCTTGTTGCATGAATAGCTGAAGTGAAAGCATACATGGAACTTGAAAACAGACATATAAGATAGACTGACCACATTTCCTTCCAGCTATTTATTGAAACAGTTCGTGTCACAGCCAACCTAAGCATCATGTTTGTTATTGTGAGAAGGGGATTCAAGCCAAATACTCAGCAATGTACTACATTACAGTATGTGTCCAAACCATAGCCTGCTCTATTTAGGAGACAGACCGACTGATTGCCTGACAGACAGACAGAATAAGGCTAGATAGACCCACTTGCTTCCCAGCCTCACGTCCCATGTCACAAGTTACACTGGTATGGGCCTTCTATATATTTTCTATATTAACTATAGTATACTAAAAAACATCAATCAGAGACATGGGACAGCTCTTAAAATTAGGGGTATTTGTTACTTTGCCCTGTGATTAGACGGTTATAAAAACCACACTGTATTGTAAAATACGGTAAGAAGTCCATAGGTCACTTTACAGGATTGTCCGTTCATGCTTTTTACACCTAGGTGAGAGTGAAGGTTAGTGGTTTTAACAGGCCAACATCACTTTAATATAGTCATAAACCGAGCATTAAAGCTACTATGAATCATGCTCCATGTCGGTTTCTCTAGCACTGTCTCTGAAGCTATATCAAAGCCTTAGTACAAATCATTGGTGAGAGTTTTTTGGATGGAAAAGAGTCGATTAGCGGCTCACAAGTCAATGATTGGAAAGAGTAGAAGGGGATAGGGCTGTGTGTGTGTGCAGCACAGTTTGCTTTGGCTCAGTAAGCTCTGATAACTTCCAGCAAAATATTTTGAGGTTTCAAAAGGTTATCACATCGAGGCGTGTTAACAAGAGACTATTCAGCGTGATCAATGGGTAACACATTAACTGGTGCATGGCTGGAGGGCTTTAACAGTGTATACAACCAATTATGCACTCTAAGAGCCCTGATGACTCATCGCATTGTATGTGGCAGAAACAAATCCCACCACTCTCTGTCAGCCAGAGCTTGAAGTGGTGGGAGTTATGTTGTACTGCAAACACAAGTTTAACTGTGTACACATCGCACGTCAGCTGCCGGCACAGAATATACAACACACCCTGTTTAACAAAGAGAACACTATTTGCATGTAGCTCTGCATCTATAAACTGTGTACAAACAAGTATTTGCTTGTTTAAATCACCTCCAAGGATAGTAGTCTCTGTGAAGCACAGAACGTGACTGAACCCCACAGGATGCAGAGCAGGCTTGGGGCTCTGCTCCAAAAGCGCACATGGTTCTGTACATAAAACACACAGGGCTCTGCATTTAAGCCAACAGATACACCAAGCAGAGATATGCAACAATATGTAGATATAGCTCCGCATGATGCACAGACACATACATGTGCAATGTTGCCAACATAGCATGGATACACACAGGGCTCTGCATGCTGAACACATTTGGTTCTGTATGTCAGACAGATACATGCAGGGTCTAAACATTAGAAGATGTGCATGCTGAGTGGTCGCCAAAGGTTCCGTTTGCTGATCACACATATGGAGCTCTGCTTGCTGAGCAGACACAAAGAGCTCTGCATATCACCACAGGCTTCTTAGCAGCAGAGCTGTTAATATGACACAGGATGGGTTTATGCAGAAGGAGGGAGGGAGGGGGCCAGTTTGCAGGCAGGATGCTTTCTCATTTTTACAGCACCCTAGAGAAGTCCCATGGCTCACAAAACCACAGATGAGTCTGCCTTTATTTATATAGTGGGTGTGAAAGATACTCAGCTAGGCAAACACGGATCTGCCATTGTTTGGGGCCACTGTAGGCCTTAGACAAAACCAGGGCAGACTCGGATCACACCCCAAGCCGGGTTCTAAGGTCCAGTTAAATAGCAGGGAGAACCGTACCATAAAGAGCAGCCACTGGCCCATTTGATACAATCCCTTCATCTGACACACATTATTTAACCCTTGGAGTGTCAGTGGGGTGATGGGAACATGTCTGGTAACCATGTTAGTCAGGGGGCCTTTAATGGCCACTTGCTGTCAGTGTGTTAATAGGGGACATGTTCGAAAGGCTGTTAATATGGAGGCAGGATCATCCTTTCACAGTATTACTTGCATACATCAAAACAAACATAAATGAGAAGTGGAATTGTGTGCTGAAGAGCTTACAATCCACTCTATATACTTACATTATAGCTTAATATGTTAACCCTTTGCTCTTCCGAGGCCTGTCTAGATTGGTTAAACTGCTATTTAGGGCACTTGATCTGTTTGCCTTAAATTGTGCTACAATATTTTCTCCTGTTGTAAATGTGTGTATAAGAGAGGAGAGACACAGTTGTAGGTTCACAATTAACACCTATGAAAGTATATACATATTTATTATATATACATGTTTTGTAGGGCGTGAAACCTCAGCCAAAGGAAATGGTATTAAAAGTCAGCTTTGTGTTTTCAGTTACTTATAACACCTCAGCAATGATAAAATACTTAACTCTTTCAATGTCTCACTACAGGTTTTCCATTCAAGATGCAATGAAGCTCTACAAGTAATAAAGACACAGTAAGGAAAATAAAGCAACACTTCCTCCCACAGAGGATATTACTGCAATGAGGAGACATATAACAAGCCATTAAACACAGGGTATCAACAATAAAATATATTTCCCATGTAGGTTAGTAGCAGGAGAGCAATGTTATATCTTATATCTTTATAACTTGAACAGTCTGTTTGTACATTCTATTTCTGGTTGTGCATTGGTACGGTCATAGGTACCCGTATAGAGGCATCAATTGGTTAACAATTCACAAGCTAGCTTACACAGCACGAAGTATCTTTTAAAATAAAATGAAATATACAATAAACAATCACTAAGCCAATGATGCTTATCTTATCTGAGATATCTGGACAATTGAGCTATGTGTGGCTTTGATGTGTATCAACCAGTTATGCACTATAGATAATTGTTACACACTGGGTTAGAGAATATAAAAAAAGACATTTGGCTAACCAAAAAAAACATAATAAAAAAACAAAGGACGGAAGACTGCCCAAGTGGTGTAGCCTCAAAGCATCTATGAAGAGGGTTAAGGTAGTCATCCTATGCCTAGGCAGGGGAAGATTTATGTGCAGCTTCTGCTTATGTCAGCATAATAGGCACCTCTGTCCCACATTCCCAGCCCCAGGCCTGTTTAGGAGCCTTCACGAGATGTCCGATTGCATCATCACACCCTTAGTGCAGGGAAATATCCAGAGACATTCTCTCTTTGTAGAGACCCCCCCAGGGAATCCAGATGATGTGTAGGGGTTACCTCCCTTCAGCTCCCAACCCAGGAGGGATCAACTGGTCTCATCAATACCAAGAGCCAGGAGCCAGCTGATCCATAGATAAGTAAGGATGGTATGCCTTGTCGTAGATGGCATCAAAGGCTTCCTCCCACCTCTGTTAAGGTCTCCATTGCAGACAAGAAGGCGGCCATCTTAGGTTGCTCTGTGTGAGTACAGTAGTCAGCCTGCTTATGACCCAGTAACTAAGGTGAGCTAGCCATTCTGGTGTAGACCAAGATACCCCACACTGGTCCAAAGTGTGTGTGTGTGGGGGGTGGAATGGGGGGGGGGGGGTGGAATGGGGCATCAACAGTGACATTAAAGATTAATGCTTTTAAAGTCTAAAGGGATCTTAGAACAGCAATATGCCACACCACGAGCATTGCAGTTACCTTCAAATGTTTAGCTCCAGACCTTCAGCTTGCCACTTGTGACCATAAAAGAAGGTACAGCGGTACAACTGGGTAAAAGGGTTAACCATTAGAGCCCCAACATTGATCACACTACTCATAATCAAAGGGTTGAATTGTTTGTATTCCCTGGTTTTCAGTAAAACAAGGTTGCATGCATGGTGGTGCATTTTCCTTCCATGCCCGCATTGTACTTTGGTCATCAGATCTGCTGGGTAAATGGACTAATCAGTGCAAGTAGGAGGAGATCTGTGCTGGCATGGCATCCGGCAAGCTGTTCAGTTTGTACACTGGTCCCCATATGCCAAATTTTTCCTGGCAAACAGCCGCCCTCAGCTGTGACAAAGGCAGCGTAGGAGTGGGGTACCCGGTATTTAACCCCCTTACTAATTCACATTCTAAATTGAAGGCATCGTTTAGGTCTGGTGACATGAATACTAACATATCATGGAAAAGCGAATTGATATTGAAAATAGTTTGCCATAAAATAAAAAGGCTCGGCAGATGGAGGAGTCTGATTACACCATATATATTGATTAATATTTATATGGCACTACTCAGTATCCTTTGCTACCACTATCCATATGTGAGTCTCAGCTTGTTCTTTGGTTGCAGGCATTAGCAGAAAAGCCGAGCTGGGTAATGCCAATGGGTTATGGAATTCATGCCCTGTAATAGAGGTGCATGACTGCTTCCCCTGCTTTAATCTGACTGGGTGATTGCACACTATAGCACTGTCAGTGTGATGGCATTAAGCGTTCAGGTGGAGAAAAATAAGGAGACGACACATGAGTTGGAGTGAGCCTTAAAAATGAACGGGTGAGGGGGGGGGGGGGGGGGAATGGGCACTGCCTTGTGCCTGTCTGTCCTCGTTTTCAGCAAAGGGATTGGTATTTTTTATTTCAAGAGCATTACTGAGGCAGCGAGAGAGCCCATTAGCCCATTCAATTTCCATTGTCCCTTTCATCGATCACTTGGCCATGGATCATTGATCTGGCAAATGACAACAAGCAAAATAATAAGAGCTCATTTGGTGCTCACCGGCGCAGGGAGGGAGCTGTCGCCTGGGGCTTGCTGTGGGCTGCCCGATACGTGGGTTGTGTAAGTTACCTGCAAGGCCATCAGACAATACCCCTCCTCCTTCATATTGGGGGCTTTAATGAATGGAGGAGTCTGTGTGGTGGATAAATCAGTGGTTTCTTTCTATAGCACCTAATCATCTGTCCAAAGGCAACTAACAGTGCACATTGTATAGCTCACCTTATCCCTGTCACGGTGCATAGGGACAGGACTCCTCATCTCATATTAACTCTTTGAGTGACAAGTGGATCCATTCTGAAGTCTTAAAAAATTTTTTCCATTAATTCTTGGTAGCCAAGCACCCAACCCTGTCAAGTCTAAACACATCACAGCTCTAACGAAGAAGCTTAAAAAGGATCTGTTGTATCACTTTCTGATGACAAGATTTCCTATTCTACTACCATCAGGTATAATGGGACAGATAAAAGCAGACCATATAACTGACCAGGCCGCATTGTAACAGGATTAAGCTGCATTTAATCCCCTGTGAGAGCCTTACCTCGTAAATCCATATTGTGTGCTAGCGGGCCATGCAGAGAAATACACCAGCAAGTATTATCCCAGCAGAGAGCAGGGGTTAATAATGTGTTCACTAATAGCCACCTTTTTACATTATATACATGAAGCCACGCAGTTTCAATGAGAAAGACATTAACTCACCACATAAAACGTCCTGATAAGTGAAAATTTGGGGCTAATTAACGTCTGTCTTGTATTACTTATCAGCCGGCTTTTAAAAATTCTTTAAGGAACGCTTAACAGTCTAGTGCTGGGGTGACCATTATGTTGCAGGACTAAAACGCCCAGGCATAATGAGAGTTGCTCACTCTATTGCTACAAAACATAAGGCCTTGGCAGACCATTAGTGCTTTTATTATGGTATCACCAGTAAATCAGTTTGGCTGTATATATTGCTGCAGTAACTGTCTGATTATATATCACAAATACAGAGATCTGTTTGGACTATCGCTAGGGATGTCAGAGCCACCGTGTGTTACTGGACACATATCACATATACAGACAGAAAGTGCTGCTTTGTAGTATGTAGAAATGAAAGGGTGGAGGTTCAAAATCATGTGATGATTAGGAACCCTGCAGTTTGCATGTTGAGAGGCATGTGCTGCCCCTCTATAAGGTGAAATAGTCTGTTTTCAGGAAATGATGGTGGGTATGGCAACTTATCTACAGCATATCTGTAGGCCTGCGCCCAAACCACTTTCTTTTGTTGAGGCACGTTGTTGTTTTCTTTTTTAATAATCATTAGAGACACACACAGTAATACCACGCGTGTCTTATTCCTGAAATAGGTGTTAATCCAGTAAAGTTCCTTCCATACCAGTAACTGCTCTGGAACTCAAGTGAAGAATGATCCGAAGCTATTATTGCTGGCTGTGAGTCCTAGGAGTTGATTGCTACGAGTCAACTGACTGGCTACCCTGGTTTACTGAGTGCCATAATCAAACAGGATTTCCTGAATGCCAACGTGCCGCTTTAACATACACTAACACACACACAAAAAACCTGGCAAAAAGATGGCTTTATTTGGATTGATTTACAGCCTGTGCTGGGCGCTTATGTTTACTTTCTTCCCTTCATCCTTTTATGTTATTTGAACAGGTGGAATTCTTTGTTAGAACAGGCAGTGAACAAACAATGTGTGTAAGAGAACAATACAGACACCTAAACGCAAGACTACAAATACTGGGGGGCAGGTTTCCTAGTTTAACACTAGAGTGTAAGCTCACAAGTCCTATTAGATTGCTTTGGCAGTCTCCATTCACGACACTTAGACAGCAGATTGTGTCCTCAGTTGCCCTAATGCTAGAGCAACCAGCCTTCACCCTAGGGTGTATTTTTAGATAAGTATCTTGCCTTATGTGGGGAGTGTGGTTACCTGGCTCTATAATTAAGGACTATGTTGCTTGAGCACAGGTGAGTCAGAACGTTCTGTGTAATGAAGTTCACTGACACATGATGCAGGCTTGTTTGTGGTACATGGATAATTTAGAAGATTTACCGGAGGTACAAGGTTTGCCAAAGGACTGTAGAATTTAGCATCCAAACATATACATCATGTCCTCCACTAATATTGGCACCCGTGGTAAATATGAGCTAAGAAGGCTGTGAAAAATGGCCTTTATTGTTTAGCCTTTTGTTAAAATATTTTTTTTTAACAAAAATACACAAAATAATCTGCTCTCATGGATATCAAACAGTTGCAAACATAACAGGTTTATATGAAGAAAAAATATTTCTTAAATATAAGTAGCACAATTCTCGGCAACCTTTTAGTCTGTACGTTGTACTGCTTCCCATTGCCAATATAACAGCTCTGAGTCTTCGCCTACAATGACTGATCAGGTTGGAGAATTCATGGCAAGTGATCTGAAACCATTGGTTCATAGAGGATCTCTCCAGATCCTTCACATTTTGAGTCAGGAGACTGGGGTGGCCATGGTAGGACCTTAATTTTATGGTCAGTAAACCATTTTTGTGTTGATTTTTATGTATGTTTTGGATGTGCCTATAGATCCAACCACGGCCCATTGTAAGCTTCCTGGCAGAGGCAGTCAGGTGTTCCTTTAATACCTGTTGATATTTGATAGAGTCCATGATGCCATGTATCCTAACAAAATATCCCCGTCCCTCGGCAGGAAAACAGCCCCAGAAAATTAAAGTCATCACCATATTTAACCGTAGACATGAGGTACTTTTCCATATGGTTCTCTGTGTGTGCCAAACCCACCTCTGGTGTTTAGTGTCCAAAAGCTCTATTTTGGTTTAATCTGACCATAGAACCCAATCACATTTGACGTTCCAGTAGTGACTGGCAAACTGAAGGAGCTTGTATTTAGTTTTGGATGAGAATAGAGCCTTTTTAACTTGAAATCCTTCCAAATAACTCATGGTGATGTAGGTGTCATTGGTTTAAAGTTTTGTAGACTCCAGCTATGATCCATGGAGATGTTTTGGCCACTCAAACCATCCCATTCACAGTGAGTTGAGACAAAACAGACACATGTCCTCTTCCAGGTTGATTCATAACATTTCCAGTTGACTGGAACTATTATTAATTATTGCCCTTATAGTGGAAATGGGCATTTTCAATGCTTGCTATTTTCTTATAGCCACTTCCCATTTTGTGAAGCTCAACAACCTTTTGCCGCACATGACATATATATTCCTTGGTTTTACCCATTGTAATAAATGAGTAAATGGATTTGGCCTATGTGTTACCTCATATTTATACACCTTTGAAACCAGAAGTAATAGTTGGACAGTTTCCCGTTTCTAGTCACCCAAGTGGTCTAAAAAGTGTAAAATATCAGTGGAGATATACTTCAAATACCTTTTTCACATATGAATTTATAGGGGTGCCAATAAGTATGCCACACACATATTTAAGCTTGTCTGAGCATTGTCCTCATCAACCATCAACATTGAGAGCAGGGTATTTTTGTGTATTTTTAGAACAAAGGCTCAAAAGGTTAAAACAACAAAGACAAATTTCCACATCCTTCTTTGCTCATATTTACCAAGGGTGCCAATATAAGTGGAGGGTACTGTATCTGGGAGTTAGCCTATTACCTCCAAATCCACAAGTTGAGAGTTAAAGGAAACCGTAGCAAAAAAAAGCACAGTGGCATTAGTCAGGACACCAGAAACAGTCACGTCATCAAACAAGAGAGCATGATGAAGATCTCCCTGTGTGAGTAGTCCGTACTATTATTTTTAGATTATTTGAAGTTCTGGACTTTCCCAATGTATCTCTATTTTCATTATTGTGTACTATGTACCTAGCATATCACAGATAATCACCTTAGAAAGGACTGAAAGCATCCAGGAAATAGATTCTGTAGAGCAGGAGGTCTCGCCTTGGCCCTGTGGCTTGCATACGATCATGACAGATTTAGTCCCGGAGCGGCTGTATATTTAGATGTATTGATTTTGATGGAAGATAAGAACCAACTTGTCTATCACATCTGTGCTTTCCAGATCTAAAACATGTAACCTTTATTGCTAAATCATCTGTTGTACATTTACCCGCTGTGTTCTTACATCCCAATCAGTCTCACAAACCATCTCCAGGAAGCTTAACATTTGTTGCACTGAAAGTGCAATAGAAAAACAAATGTTTACTGCACAAGTCTAACATTATTCCTATCCGTGTTTTATTAATATTATTCCATAATTGGGTATCGTGGTAATCAATGCTCGCCAAGATCACGTTTCATCATCTGCTGTTATCAAGTCAAACTGTAACACAGGGATTTCTAATATTATTTGAGAACACTGAGCAGAGTCTAGAGTAAAACAAAGATGGCTGCTCCAAGGATCCCTCTCTTAGAAGTTACACAGCCTTCAACAATTGCAGCTGCGCGTGAAGAAAGGACCCGTGTCTGGAGACGCTGCTCTCTTTATAAATGGTAATTATGTTGCACTATTTTTGGGAAGCTTTGCTCTTCAAGTATCAGAGCAGAAGGTTCCAGGGGAAGGAAAATGGAAAGGGGGAGGGTGGAATCACCAACAGATGGAATGTATAACAAAGCAGCTTGCTGTGGCCAAACCGATTATTTACCTAATTATGATTTACCACTTAACCACATGATCTTTCTGCAGAATGGTGGGCAATTAAAACCTCGGTGATTATGTGGATTATGCAAATGAGCTGGATGCGAGTGAGGAAAATTGCAGATTACATACTGGCACAGGCCCGGGTTGGCAGAGGAGCAGGGGGGAGCGCAAAGCATAGTGGAGGTTAGCAACGCACACATCCGTGGGAGGGAAGGGAGAAAAGGGCAAGGAGTGCACAGAGAATGTAAACAAGCAAGGTGGGGGGAAAGGCGCACACAGAAAGGCGATTCAATGCACAAAAAAATGTCAGAATATTCAGAGGAATCACAATGTCTGTAAACCAGGAGGAAGTGCCAAAGAGATGAAAAATGTAATAAAGCAAAGTTTGGGTTCACTAGCTCCAGGCAGTCATCACAGAGATGTCTGCCATGATCACACAGTGAAAGGTCAAACACTGGGCGCTTTTGGTGGCTTGTTTGCCTAGCGTGTGTGTATCAGCACAGTTGCCACAGAACAGGAGTGGGGTTCTGGTGTATGGGGGTACGCATGTGACACAATGTTTATCCACAGTCAGTGGCAGCCACTTCACAGACCCCCAAGGCGTTAAACAGTGACACATCAGGTGCAGTCTGTGGGTTCTGAAGGGTTCTAAAAGGTTATAAAAATGGCATTTCAACCAATTCTGAAGTGCATTGTGTGTAAGAAACAAAGAAAACACATTGGTTTTGGAGTGCCCTGCCTATAGGCTTACAAACCAAACTAGTAAATGTAATACCCATCTCAATAAAATACATGTTTGGCCAGCCTTTGTAGAAACAGGAAGCATGCTTAATGACAGGAATCTAGTTTAAAGCACACTTCAGATTAGCACGTGCAGATGGAACCCCTGCAGTAAATTGGATAATTAGCCTTGTAGTCTACAGGGCAGATCACGTGATTAACTGCTGGTGCTATTGTGAATGCAGCTGTTGTAGCATAAACTGCGTTCAGAGCCCAACATTGCTACTTGTACCAGGCTCTACTGAGGGGATACACTCCTGCAAGAGAACCCATAGAACAGAACCCGGGTTAAACACACTACTGTATGCTCCAATCCTGCTTGCATCACTATGGGAGCTGTTCATTTTGCAAATATGCTTCAATATCTGGTTAACCCATCCCTGTGAATTGCAACACTCAGCACACAATGAGTTAATGTAATTGCTCATTATCCGGTTACTTCTGTTGCATGCTTTATAACCCCCTCCCCATCTAGATAAGTGTCCCATAAAATGCCAGTCCTCCACACTCGGCTCTATATTATCCTCTTAAGGAGAAAGGGCGGAACAACTCTGTCTCACCAATATAGTCTTTAGACTGTCCCACTCTTGTAATAAAGTTATTACTGTAATCCTTTTAGAGACTGAAACAAAATCCAAACTAGGTTTACTTAGTAAACTCTCCCTGACTTAATCCGGAATGGTCTCTTAGCGGGCACCACGACAAAAAATAAAGCTCTGCCAGCCCGGGCACTTTCCACAGACTATGCCAACCAGCTGTAGATGCAGGCCACTGCTGTCAGCAAGTGCTATTCATCATGCCAGTCTATCAGTGAATGCCAGCATTTAACTTAAAAGGTACTTACTGACTTTTTGCCACTTGAACAGCATTCTAAAAAGTTGCCAAGTTCAAAAAGCAAACTTTCATTGAAGGGAAACGGGAAATCTTAATATTCTGTTTACTTATCCTCTATATTTAGCAAATTTGTGCTGGAAAACCCTGGAAACAAATGCAAACTGCTCCGTACTGGACCCAAGCGCCTCTATCTTGGCCCCCTGTCATTCTGTTAGGAGGCAGATAAACAGAAACATTGTCTTTAGTTTCTCATCCTCATATACAATCCGCGCCCTGACTGTGCCAGGACAGAACTGGATTGTAATGCCATTTGGTGAATCTTGTATTATAGATAGACATGCACACAGAGCATTCTGTGTTATTTACAATCCAGTAAACAAGACACCTACCTGGTGTAGCAATTTGTTTGGTCTTTGCATTGAAATATGAACATTTTAAATATTATATCAAACACTGTGTAAGCAGTTGCTATCACATATGTAACAGCTGATCTGCATTACAATGCTAAACCCTCTAATTTACCTGGGCATATCTACTGATGCAAAATTTGTCACATTCTGACTCTGCGAGTTTCTCAAGCATGTCCAATGGCCCCCTAATACCCATAAATAAAAGTGCAGCATCATTCTTTTGAGTCATGGTCTCAATGTAGTTTTATTTACTGGTAAAAACAAGGTCATTTGCAGATTAGAGAACAAAACAACAGGCGGTTGGCCAGTGTAACACGCTGCATGTGAGATAAGGGCCCACAGCTAGAGTTTGGGGCCTTTCTGTTTCTCCTATCTGCTTTGAAACTGAAAGTGCTAGATAACAGCTGCGGTGCAAGCCAACCCAGCAGGGAAGAGGTTAAACAGGAGTGAACAAGTGAGGTTTCTTAATAGGGTAACAACAGCTTACAGCTCTAATAAATAGAGTGAGGAGATAAATAAGCATCTTGTATTGGTCAGACATTTACCACGTTAGACATGTTTCCAAATGTATCCCAGTTTCCATGAGTTCAAAGTTTGCTATATGCTCAATCCCAGAATAACGTTAACCACCACCTTAGAAGGACCCCAAATTATATAAATTGGGATTTAGATTGATATCAGATTTTATGCTGGCGTAGTAGCACAAGGAATGTGTCCTAGAGAAACCAAAACAAATGTTAACCTGCTTGGAGCAGACCTTGCTTAAACCCCTTAAGGACCAAACTTCTGGAATAAAAGGGAATCATGACGTGTCAGACACGTCATGTGTCCTTAAGGGGTTAAAAACTAGTGAAATCTCAGCGTATTCTTCCTGTTAAACCACTTGCTCAATACAATGTCCAGCCGAGAAGTCAAACCCACGACTCTGGGGAATTTTTATTGCTTGTGCATCACCATCAAATAATCTTATGTGCAATTGGTGACACAAACATCTCTTTGGTGTCTACCATGCCAAAGTCACATTCAAGGTCACCAACGGGGCCTTTGCTAGAGGTAGGCCCTCAAATTTATATTATGTTTGAAAGCGATTTAATTGCAAAGGGAGTGTGCGAAGTGCTAGGTGCCAGAAGTAGCCAGGTAAATAGAATCTGCTTATCAGCAGACCTCCCTCCCAGTAGGCATGAAGCACACATCATTTCCATGGCAAAAGTAACTTAACAAACAGTAGCCTTAATCTGCTAGGTTGGGAAAGGTGCTGGGGCAAGTTCCGGGAGTCCTTTAAAAGTCAATTAATCAAGTTGCATGAGCCAGCCTGACCGTCACAGTTCAGATAAGCTTTTAGCAAGCAGTGCAGGCTACAGTCACTAACAATAAGTACCATCCATTTCTCTGTAGTGCAGGGCTGGTAATGCAGAGGGCAACGGTCCTTTTTGTGTGTGTGTGTGTGTGTGTGTGTGTGTGTGTGTGTGTGTGTGTGGGGGGGGGGGGGGGGGGGAAGGGGGAGAGAATGGGAAATTTACAGGATTGCCAGTAGTATTTATTCCGATACACAGGGAACATTCCCCGGCTGACTTTCTGGGATTTGCTACTTAATTACACTACACAGCTCTGAAACAAAATGCATCAGTGTAAAGTTTAGAAATAACAACATAGAATGACACAATCCAATAACAAATACCAAATACAGGAGCAATATGACCTCTTGGTTTATACAGCTGTGTTTAATAGCCACAGTCAAGGACTCCTGGGGTGCAAAACCCCGCAACCAGCCTTAAAAGGGTGACATTATTTTACGGCTGCAGATAGTTTTTCCCTCCTTTGCAAAGAGAACACACAATGCATTATAGAGACGTAAAAACAGAAAAGGCAGTGGAGGGGGGGGGGGGCGCATAAAGCACAGTTTGCAGGGGAGGAGGGGGGAGATGATATTCAGGCAGAATCGGCTTTGCTACAGCCTCCAGCTATTCTGCTGCTAATTTAGGACAATCTCTACTAACAAACAGGCATATACATATGTATAGATTAATGATTTTTTGCAGTGGCATGGCCTGGTTCGGTAATGCTGGGGAAAGAGGGGAGCAATGTGAAGGCTTTGCCCCAGGCACAGAAATAGAATTTAATTGCACCGCTTCGTCATTCGGCTGCCAGTAATAAAGTGTGCAGGGCTGGGATCTCTGGTAGCAAATGGATTTAAAATGATGGTGTCTATGATGGGCACACTTCTTCAGACGCCCTCTGTGCAGCTCTGCCAGCGAGAAGGTCACCATTGTCACAAAGCAGCGTTGTGTCTGTGCATCTGGAGGTGCCACGCTCAGCATCCACACTGATTAATAGTGACTGATCGCGTTTGATGGCAGGCCTCTGATGTGGCATTTATCTTTCCGAGTGAGGAGGAGTTTAATATCCTTCATAAGTGGGAACTCCACTACAAAGACAAATGAAACACATCCATCCTCCCACCGCAGAGGGGAGCTGGGGATTCAGAACGCCCAATAAATCAGAAGGGATTAGGAGAAACGGAAAAAAACACACAGCAGTAAACCCTTTACATTCACACAGTACTTTGTTTCTTAAACCTTTTAGCATTGTTTGGCTGCAGGCTATGAGCAGACTCGGATGTGGGGCCAAAACAAGAATCAAGACTTTTTAGGGTGAAATTTTAGGGTGAAATATTTTAACTTTCTTGAAGCAAAATGTTGGTTTGCTTTTAAATTCAGATCCTCACTGCTAAATAACTCCAGCTAAATAAACCATTTAGAAAGTTCTCTAAAAGTAAACCAAAAGCCTAACTTTTTTAACCAGTAAGACAATGTATTGGTAAAAAAAAGAGTAATATGGTTTATAGATGTGATTGGGATTTTTTGTAAATTATTCTGGGAAGCACAGCCATATTTTCCCATGATCAGAAAGGAATTTATACCACAAAAATGCTAGTCTTAATCACTCTTCACAAAAGGAGAAGCTTCTCAGGTTACGGTTCTTCCTGGTAGATAAACACAATTATCAGTTGACTAAAGCATTCACCGACATTTAAGGCTACTGGGGAAAATATTATGTTATTCTACCAATTTCCATAACTAACCTTATTATGATATTATATGATCAGGAGTTATTCCACTGTTATGTGGCACTTCTCAAACCATCCAAACGATATAACGATTAAAATTTACCTGTTATGACGCACTAAGAACAAACAAGATGGTGGCACGGGACTTCTTTTGAGGGGTTTAATTAAATATTTGATATTGTTGGGAAATTTACTAAAATTTTACATTTCTCGAATTTAACATCAGAGGCCTAAAATGCCAAATAAAATATGATTTGCAGAATTTGTCAAGTTGCATCATTCTGCCCCAAACATTAAATTCACTTAGAATTTCTGTCCATTCCCACTTCACTGAATAACATTGTCAGTGGTTTGTGCTATTTCCTATTTTACAAAGGGTACGGTCATACTATGTACAGTAATATGAAGAGACATGTACATACACCCCAGGGTGATTACACAATTAATTATCCTAAACCCCTCACTAATACCATAAGCTGAGACTACGTGTAACGTACACATTCCTGCGGCACATAGCACACCTACAGGATTTTACCTGCATTCCCCAAATTCCTCATGACCTCAGCTGATCACACGGTTATAGTCTCCACATGAGGCCATGTTAATGTACGGATCATTACTAAAACAGGAAGCTTTTAAATGCTTTATGAATAATGTCAGTTTTAGGGAAATTTTCTGGTGTCTATATTTATCTCATCCACAGAAAGCCGCGTGCCGAGATAAAATATATAGTCCTTACAGTTTCAGAGCCAGAAAGATCAGGCCACGTAAGCCACGAGAAGTCACATGTTATGCGATGCAAACACTAATCACCTCGTAGCTACACACAGGAAATACATTCTCTGCAGAGCTTACAATTCTATTGGACGATAAATGCAATGACTGATAACAGTACCTCTTAAAGAGTTGCCACCATAACAAATGTTTCTACAGTTTCACCCACTCAGAAAGGTCATTGACAGGGTAACTGCACAGTTGCTTATTTACAAAGCATCTGGCAACATTATGGACCAGACTGTAACCGAATACATATAATAAAAGATCTTATACCAGCATTGAATATCTTGCTTATTTTGCAATGGCAGTCTATATAGCCCTGCCGTCACTAAATAATTATCCCATTTCCTAAGGGCATATAAATGCAAATTATTTTATTTCTTGACAAATATTAAAGTTATGTGAAATGGCACGCAGAAATTGTTAGGCAATCACAAAAATGTATTTAGCTCTGCACTTTTTAACTTCCTGTCTTCCTGAAAAAGGGCACAGCATAATGTCATTCTCTGGTATACTAAAATCCCTGACGTAGATATGCTGGAACTACATGGCACATTGTCAAGGAATCACAGGATTCCCACATTTAAAATATGCGACTTCAATAAAGCTCGCTTTAAAGGGTTACTCCAAACACCATGACCACTGCTTTTTGAAGTGGTGATGGTGGAAGGAGTCTGGATGACCAGGCTTTCAGCTTGACACACTGCACACACAGAGATATTTTTAATTATGTGCTGGGGGCAAGTTGCCAGCTCAGGCAGCCTAATGTCAAGTCTGTGCAAATATGATGTATGTTGTCAGTGCGCACTGCATGCTGGCAACAGATGTAACTGCCTCTCCTTTGTAGGCAGAGCACCCACCGCGAATGAAGCCATCCCTCCTCCCAATCCACTTGGTTATTTCTTTAATTACCCATCCTCCCTGCTCCTTTACCTCCATCCCCCTCCCGCCTCAGAACGAGCATACGTTCCCTGATCCGGTAAAATAGTCCAATCACAGGCTTCTCTATAAGAAGCCTTTGATTAGCTCTCTGTGCGGCTCCCGTGATGTCAGGTGGGGTTCCGCAGAGGAGCTGCACCTGCGCTTATTTAAGGTTAAGTTAAACTTTAGTTTAAAACTCTATTCAAACTTTTTTCTAGGGGGAAGGGGATGATGGAATAATGCCTTTAGGGGAATATTCTATTAATTATGAAAAAGGGTTGGAGAATCCCTCTACATCTGAGTAACGTCCATTAATTTCCTCTACTATAGTATTTTAATTGTAATGTGAACTTCTGATTCCAGCTTCATTCACTAGTTATGGGGTTTTTATGTTTGCACGTCATCTCTACATGTGAAGTTGCACCCTGCGGTGCTTGGAATTCATACATGGAAGGATGTTAACAAATTTGTCTTTGTTTACTTCATTGATTTCCCTTCTGCAGGAAGAGTATTACACAGGATCTACATCACTAATGGCCTACAAGATCAATTCACTTAATTTCACTCAGCAAGTCCATCACATGATCAGAGAAAAATGAACCAAAGTCTTGCCCATTACTGTACCGTCCCAGTTTTGTGCAAAAAGGCATTTTGATAAACCCCGCTGCAATTCTTGCTGTGCGCGTGCAGATGGTACAACTGAACCTGGCAAAGAGAGAACCTTGGGACAAGAAATTAAAAATGGCATAGAAAAAAATTGTGTGTGCATTTTTATTTTCCAAGTACCAGCTCTATCTGCTTGCAAAACCTGCGACACATGCACACTAGCAAGATTCTCGTGATGCGGATGAAGGAGACAATAGCTTTCTGTCATCTTAAATTCAAGTGGTTTGCGTCTCGCCTGACTAGCACAATATTTGCGATCACAGGAATATCTCGACATCGAGGAGGCCACAGCCAAGGTGTGAATAAGTCTTATCAAGGTACAGTTTATGGAATATCAAGGCTCTGTAGTGCACCGAAACATGCAAACAAGTGGGGCAGGACTCAGAAATCACTGTAACTACACAAAGCTTGCTGTATGCATTGTAAGCATTAGCACATGAGACCCAATATAATATTGTCTTATAAAGGTTCCAGTTTTAAAATAATTATGGCAGCTTTTTTGCAATTCACAATCAACACAACATGTTATAAACCTCTGAGTGCTCATGGCAAAGCAGCGGTACATTATATGCAACTCTTCCGACATGACAGAGATTAACGTCAGAGGATTCGCCAAGTCCACGATAACTCAAACTAGCCGTCTACTACCAATAAAATCTTCCCATTGAGGCAATTAGATGGTCAGTGGCTACAGGCTGTCCTGTCATCCATGTCTTCTGGATACTGACAATTTCAGTCACTCTGGGAGGAGTCGGTGGAGAGTCTACTAGATGACATGTACCATCTGAGGAGTCAGTGGAGAGTCTATCAGGGGACGTATACACCAACTGTAGGATCTCTGACTGAGTTGCTCTTAAATCATTGCAGGCTTCAATGAATATACAAGGTGAAAAACAAACAAACATCTGAATGTCACAACAGGTCAGGACGGAAAAAGTGAAAGAAGTGGACTATTTATAGAATATACTTGGGAGCTTCCCTTGAAGCTAGTGATTGAGCCGCTGAATTCAATGAGATGATTAAAGAACCTGTTTCAGCCACCATTTTTACCAATCTGATAGGACACCTTCCAAATCTGACTTTGAACAAACACCAAACCATCATACAAGCCATACTGTCATTTATGAACGTTGTTTAGATGCAGGGAACAAACAGGATAATACTCAAGAACACGCAAATTAGCTGGAATTTCAATTTCTTCATAAGCTGACATTGTAACTGTGATATATTTGGTTCAAAAGAAAGGATTTTCTGTTTTTAGATTTGGGGGTGAGGGGAGGGGGGGTTAAGCTAAGCAATTGTTATCTGCTGTAAAGCTATACGGTAAGGATCATTTGTCACGTTGCTTTGTAGGAAACAGTTATTCATCTGCTTCAGTAAGAGCGTTGTATCAGATACTCAGGGCAATGAGTAAACACTTTGAAGTACAGTGCGGAATACATCAATTAGCAGTCTTGTAACATTCTTACACTTTGCAAAGTTCAGCTCAAAAAAAGGCTGACAGATGATTGACATCTGCTTAACGGTAGGTGGGGTGATTGACATGTGACTTGCATCTCCTGAACTACAGATGGGGTTAATGAGACTGAAGGAGGAAACATAGTGCCATCTTACATGTGGCATGAGCTACCAGAGACACAGCTGTTCGCAGTATGGTGGCAGCCAGCTTATCAGCCTGCCAACCATATGCCCATCTCTTTTAGCCAGTTCTCTGCTGCATTGCCCACTGGGATCCCCAGAATGCCGCAGGAGAGGATGAAAACAGGAAGGTTTGGCTGGTGTTAAAGGTCACGGTGTGGGCAGCCCAGCTGGTGAGGGTGTATATCATGCACAGCTAATAAGCAGGTAGGGTCTCCGAGGAGCATCGAAACAGACAGGAAATAACAGTCTATATATAAAGCAGAGTAATATGAAGAAAAAAAAAAAAAGACTCCACAAAACATTATAAATCAAGAATTTGCCTTGAGACGGAACTGAAGCAGATCCTTTAAATCGGGCACATAGGTTAAGGCATATATCTCGCTGGCTCTGTGGATACCTTACAAAAAGGACAAAGATCTGTTTCATTCTCTGCCACTCTCATACAAAGTAACTCAGCCATTAAATCTGCGCCATGTTTTTACGTAAATCTGACTAACTCTATTCCCTCAATGTACCCCTTTAGGACAGATAATTATCTGCCCCTCCTTACTATTCTAGCACCCCTCTTTTCAATTTGCTTGTCATTTTTGATACGCATGAATCCACATCCAGTGAATAGTAGTCAATAACAGATCTCCACGGCAGTGAAACTCATCTCAATCTGCAGTGTGTATTAGTGTATCAGAGACCCTCACAAACCCCCCCCCAAAAAAACGTAATGTGTTTCTAACTGCAGTATATCTTTTAGAAATAGCGATGGTTAATAAAATACTTTTGTCCTGTTCCATGCACACTTTCAGTTACATAAAAGATAGTCAGTGGGATGTAAACTCCCCAAATTTATCAGTTTAGAAGAAAAAAAAACACTGTACTCTTTTAAGTATAATTAAAGGAAGCTAATGTAATGTTAATGTAGGACTTAATCATATACCACCTAAAATGTACTACATTTCCCTGCCCCCTTACCACCATGTAAAACAAATGTGTACCTCTTCAGCTAGCAGAAATTACTGGAGGTACTTGGACCCATTTTCACTCATGCTACATAACCACAAACACATTCAGAATTCCTTCTGTCTAATCAACTGCCTCGTCACCTGTGCTCTAGCACTTCCCCTCTTTGCAATATGGCCTATTGGGCATATATGACACCTATAAGCAGTTACAATGTCACACCACGATGAACAAGGAGTCTCCCAATTGGATCTCTGGAAAAGCAGACCATCAGTGTTTAATCAAACAAATCAGGTCATGGTAATGTGATCCCTGCACTATTGGGATGGAAAGTGTTAACATGGCAGTGCCGTTTCAAACACTATAGATAGGATTTAAAAAAAAAAAAAAAAAAAAAAACAACACTGTTTGTTTATTATTCTGAATTTGAAATCAAGATGAATACTTCAACAAAAAAGGATACTCTATAGCATGGGTAGGCAACCTACGGCACTAGTGCCATGCACGGCACTCGAGGTGTCTTTGCATGGCACTCAAGGCTGCTAGAGCCAAACAGGCTCTGGCCTATCAGGAGTCCCAGTGAAACTTCAAATATCTGGTAATACGAAAATGTGGTGAAGGACAATCCACAATTTATACATTGCGGCACGCAGAGGAAGTGATCTCAGATCACTTCATTCCAGCACTTGTGAATAGGAATACACACTGTAGTAGAGCAGCCCGCAGCTGTTGTTGCAGCTCCTGTCCTTGACCTGTACCTGGCCAGCCTGGTCCCCACTGGAACCCAGGGAAGCCACCCACACTGCTAGATATACACAGAAATGCAGAATAACCCTCCCCTCATACAAATAATACGAACAGCCCAAGCACAACACACAATCCGCACAAACTCAACACCACTGACAATCCACATACATGCACACAACCCCACATGCAGCCTCTCCCATGCAATACCCCAAACAGCCCATACACACATGCATACACTACCAAACACACAATGTGACATATCCACCCACACACACAATTCAACAAACAGCACCCATGCACAGCCTACATTCATAGGTATTCTACACAATACCACAAACTACTCATGAACATATACAATATAACAGCTCATATACGCACAAAATCCAAAGCAACTGCAGTATAAGTAACACAAGCAGAATACAGCAACATCCACACCTCAATTTGAAAAAATAGGACCGGCATACTACGGGACATCACAATCTTATTTCGGCACAGTGCTGCTAAAAGGTTGCCTACCCCTGCTCTATAGTATCAGACAGTGCGGCAGGCCTATTCTGATGGGAGATAAAAGGGGGTGAAGAGAAGGTTGAGCCACCTACTAGATTTCTGTGCCTGTGCTCGTCAGCACTGGGAATTAATGAGATTAGTTATATTCGGCCAGCAATCCTTCCTATCGGTGCCAAAACACTGTCATATGTGTGTCATTTCACTCCCTTTGCCTCTAGTAATCTTCAGACTTTACTGCAAATTATTAAAACTCACTTATATTTAATCTGCCTTCTGGAATTAATTGAATTTTTACGCTCTGAAAATGTCAGTGTTCGCACCGCCAGAGAGCTTGGGCCCCTGATGGGGAAGTGATAATACACTGGTAGGGGAATCCGCTGGATCGCACTCACGCAGATGTCAGACGGTAAAGGATTAAATCTGATCAGTGCCAGGGCAGTCTGCGGCAAACTGTTACTAAAGCTTCCAAGCACAACATGTCTCATTGGTAAGGTCAAAGTTCCTTGGGAATTGGATCATTGTACTTCAAACCTTATACTAAAAAAAACCACTGAAAACTAACAAAATATGATTGAGCAGCGAGCCATTCAGATTTACTGAAAATATTATTTAAAAACCAATAATGGACACACCATCTTGACTTTGTATTATAAATCATTAGAATCATACTGGGAATATTCCAAGTTTGCTTCATGTAGCCTACACTTCCCTTTAGGAGAATGCCCCAACTGTGTGAACCTCAGTGAGGATATTGTTCATAGCAGCATAGCCCTTCAGGTTTGCTGGGCCTTTCACTGTAGAATTTATCCTAATCTGTGTTAACAAGGATGCACGCACGCAAAACCATACACTGGCCACTGAGGTAACAGCTGTGCCACAAAAATAATAATACACAATGGATTAAAAAATATATATATAATAATAATAATACACAATAGATTTAAAAAATAAATAAACATTATGGATTAAAAACACAAACAAAACAGAGGGTCCAAACTTGTACCTCTCCCACCAAACGTAATTTTCCTTTGCCAAATGCCAAGGAAAGACCTGCACCCACACATTTTTCCAGCCTTACCACAATTACATCAACTTCCTATAGACCGACATTGAGCACATTGGTTACAACATCGCTTGAAACCACTCCATGTTCAATGAACTCTAAGACATGGAAGGGCTCTACTCCCTCTTCAATGAACGGCTTACTGACAAGTGAACTGTCTGCCCTCCGAGACAAACACATCTTTACACACTGCATTCTTCCCGTCAGGCCAAGCAGTTTATATTTTTAAATTAAGGATATGTTCACTTTAAATTAGATTTTTATTATGCTTTTTCACACTTTTTCACACTTTTAGTTACAATATTTTGTGTTCTTCTCTTTGAATCTTTTACTTTGAATGCTGACAATGCACCTAAACAGACTCACGTATTTGTATTAATGCACACAGGATCCCTTTTAAGGCTAATCAGATGAACTGATGGGGTCACTGTCTTATGGGCGAGATTAACAGTCTTAAAGCGACTTAGGATACGTTATATTAAAATAAGTGGATGGGTGTTTAATAAGGTGGGGTGGTTTTTACAAGCTTCTATAGTGTAAAGTAGTGACTCCACACACCGAGGGGCTGTAAAATGTAAATACCAGATAAAACGAACATTTTATATTTGAATTTGGAAAAGGGAGGAGAGCAAAGAGACATACCATGTTAATTAAATTGTCTTTAAAAAATGCATTATTAATATGCTAAATAATTGAAATGGGAAGTTGGAAAACTAAGAGTAGTTTAAGAAATAACCAATACAAAAGGACAGTAGGTCCCAAGAGCAGATCTCCAGTGAGAATATCCAGGAAGGTTAAGTATATCCATAAAATAACAAATACAAAATACCTGTAAAATCAGTCCCAGTCTCCATGACAAGAAGGCTAAATAGGTGAAAGTGTATCTGTGACTCCATGAGCTTGTGAGAGACTCTTCCCAGGTAAATATGTAGGTCTACTTTCCATAAACAGTGACTGGCGTACAGAGAGCGCAACAAATGGAACTACAATTCTTAATATCAATCGTGCAGCCAGTGAGATGGATGTGGTACTGTGCCACGGCTGAAGATGCACAGAGTTGTAAAATCTCTGTACTGAAGCACCAGCAGCCATGTGTGGAGAAACCTGCATGATGGGGTTTATGTCATGTCACCGCAGGAAGAGGACAGTGATAACGGTACCAGGCTTGGGACACACACACACACTAGGTGCATTATAACTGAACCAGGTACTCCCATTAACCCAAAGAGCACATCAAACTCCACACTGCAGGCAACAGAAAGCCATGTGCATCTCTTTCTCAGATTTTATTACAGTGTGGGAAAAAGACACTTAATTTCCCTGAGAGTAATAAACCTCCAATTAAAATCCCATATTAATGGAGCACGCAGCCCCACACATCATATATATCTAATGATCATGGGCAGCGTGTTTAAACTCGAACACTATGGGTTTCCACGGTGACTGCTCCAATTTTAGCACTTTCCTTTATACTTGCACTTTTTACAACGTCTATTGTCTGCAGCAGATAATTCACAGTAGTTTTATTGCCAAGATGAGGTGTTTGCCCACCCCACAGGCACCAGCACTCTGTACCCGGGTGACTTTCTGCCAAGGAAGCACTGAGAGTTTCATACTATGTGGCTCTAGCACTCGGAGGGGCCAGGGGTCCCTGTTCATCGCAGTAATGCTTCCCACACATCAAACAGGATCCAGGAAGCACAGCCTATGTCTGTGCAGGAATCCAGTCTGCAGACTGTGCTAACATTATCTCTCGCTTTAAATCAAGCCACAGGCGCCAGCCACTTCGCAGCTCTCTCCCAGGGACTTAACCCTTCCCCTCCCAATGGTTACTTAGATTGTTTTTTAATGGGACAGGTCAGACACATTCCTCTCCTGCCTACAAGGCTTGACATGGTGCAGTTGTCATTTTCTGCTAGCCGCTTGCTTGTCGGCTATTTACCCTTAAGAGAATTGCTTGTCCCTCTGGTAATGACCCTCCCCCCCCCCCCCCCCCCACACCACCAATGGTAAAATAAAGTTCATCCAAACACTATAAGGGAAGCACTTAGCAATGTTACTGCTGTCAACCTATTTCATATTATATTGATTGACTGCCCAAGGACAGAATACCACGGTGCCAGCTAGCTATTTGTTCACCCAGGATTGGGCATGGATAGACCGCAGATTCCTTAGTAAGTGGACACAGGAAGCAATTCTGTCTAATGCCTCCTACAGCTGCTCCCAATTACCTAAATCACTGGCACCTATTGTGCGACCAAACATCCTCTGTCTATTTTAAGGGCAGATTTTCAGAGTAAGTTAACAATAAAAGGGACTATTCCAGGGCAATGATGGCGAAGTCAGACACGCCAGATTTAGTGAGCTACTTTCCCCATGGTGCTCGACCACCCTAGAGCAAGCCACAGTTCCCCCCCCATTTTTATTTTTTGCCTACAAAGCCCAATGCACCAATCTACATCCTATCCCAAAGGCTGTCAGACCCTCACAGTCTACAAAGGTAAAACCAACCTGATGCATCTATTGAGAGTATAATATAAAATAATGAAACGTGGTATAAAGCATCATTTAATATAACATGAAGGGGTCATGCCATTAGTGTTAACTCTTTCACTGCCAGATGGTCTTGCAGGGCAGCAACATTTGGTTTCCATACATTAGCCACTAATGAGGTACGAATTCTCCCAGCCGAGCATTACACAGGCATGTGGGAGGGGGAAAAGAGCTGCTCCAAGCAGACATATCAAGAAATGTAGCAAAATGCAAAACAAAATAATACGGGAGATGAATTACCGAGCCAGAGAAAGGCACTTCCCCTTCATCTACAAACAGGTAGTAAAAAGGAAGGGGAGAAAAAAAAAATCTACCTGGCAATTAGACTCTCTTCTGCTGTGTAGTGATAATTACCAAATTATACTATTAATGACAGTACATCCTGCTCTGAAAGTGGAAAAAAAACTTCCAGGAGCAGCTGCCTTCTACAGATGTCATCCTTTCATTATGTGAAGTAGGACAGCCCGATGGACATCCCTAGTGTGGGTGGGTATTAAATGGACCTGTCCTAGTCCTACCAACTGCTCTGCCAGGACTTGCCATTAATAAGACTGGAACATAAGATCAGGCAATACGGCCCAGAATGTCTTTTACCAAACCAAGTTGGGTTCCCACCTTTTCTGGGGTCGTTGATGTTCTGGGATCCCTCTCTATGAGCCAACCTTCCATACAGTAGCTGGAGGGGTCTGCAATAAAATGCAATACCCATTTTGTCCAGCAGAGAGGCCTGCAGTATCAGCTGGCTGAGGACCAATTCAGAGACAGGAGTCCAGCATCCTACAAAACCTCCAAAAATAATAAAGACCCATCAATCAAACCACTTTTTATCCATCTATCTTTTTATATCTCTGTCAATCACAGCATCTGTCTATAAATCAAAATGTATCTCACTATTGCTCTATCTACCACGACATCTACCTATCTACGTTTCCAGATAGCCACATATACCCTATCTATCCTGCTTCGTTAACCCCTTGTCTGCCACAGTGAATCTCAACACTTTAGCATGTCACAGATGAGCTAACGGTTCATTAAATTATGTGACATCATTAAGGTGCAGGTATTTGCAGTCACCAGCAAACACTAATTACGACATTACCCTTTTCACTTGGTTATTCTCTGCGAGGCACCGTGACAGGATGATTTATCGCATCTTCTCAGCCCCGACAGGCTTTAATGCACTCACACTATGCACATTCAGACTGTATAAATTCACAGAGACACCAATACAAATACAGTACCACAACGTGAGATTAAGCAGAACTACCCAAGATCACTGTGGTTTTAAAGATGGGCAGACGGACAAGCAGGGTAGGGGCAGGTGGCTGTATTAATGGTGCCAATCTCATCCGGATGCCAATCATTAGCCAGACGGATCCCGGTAACCCTCTGTTTAGAGTTTAAAAGACACTATACTCATTATATGGCAATGTATTAAAATATTTATACAAAATCAATATTTTACAACAGTAAATATATTAAACTCCCATCAGACATTTCCTAATTTTCTGCCTTACCCCAGGCTTGTGCAATTAGTATCCGAAATATCCTGCTTATCCCTAACTGTCGGGGAATAGGTCAGTAATCAGCAGTGAGAAATAAAACAGCAACTTGTTACCAAGAGAGGCGTTAGAGAGAGCCTAAACGGAGGTTAAGGGAATTCAGAGGTACACAATAACAAATGGCCAAGTCGAAAAATTAGAACCACAACATCAAGCGTCATTAACAAAGAAATTAAAAGACAATAACAAAAACACTCGTCGGTAAGCAGAAGCACGAAATGGCACTGACCCTCAGAACAGGGTGTTTAACCCCTTAAGGATCAAACTTCTGGAATAAAAGGGAATCATGACAGGTCACACATGTCATGTGCCCTTAAGGGGTTAAAGTAAAGTTTCTGGGTCATTCCTGCACCCCCAGAAAGTGTGTTTGTGGATACGTAGGACAGACACATCTTTCCAATCGAGCTCGGAATGACTCTGGTCACTGAAACGATACATTGGGCATGGATGATGATGTGAGGCATCGTTGCAGGCTAAGAGACAACCTAAAGCAGAAGTGGTAGGTACCGGTAATCAGGAACTGCCTCAGTTCACTTAACTTTTCTAAAGTACTGTTTTGATTAGCCCGTTCGCAGTGCATTATTTGGGCATAAAAAAGGGTTTCTGTGAGTTGCAGTTCATTTCTCTGCTTTACTACAGGTTAAAAGAAATAAGAGCAAACAGTTATAAACAAAACATTGAAGATTAATTAATGAACAAGGCTTTTTGTTCCAAATGTCACTATCACCTGAATTCTCATCTAAGTGAAAATCACCAGTCAAAAAAAGATAAACCGTGGCACTACCCAGGGTTAAAAAGGTTTGCCTACAAATGGCACATTTAACCACAATCCATATACACAATACAGTGGTGAATGAACGATTGATCCCCTGGATTCTACATCAGCTGTAAACCCACGCCTCACCATATATCCCAAGCCAGTAATACAATAATACTGTCTATACACATACACATATTCATTCAATATCCGTGACACTATCCACGTTATTCACAAAAGGGAGAATTCAAAGTGAATTTCAAACCACAAAACCTTCCCAAATTAGCTGTGCTTTTACCTCGGCTACTTTGGCCTTAAATTTGAAATTCGCTATATGACATATAATCCGCCCTGCTTGCACAGTTTACCCTTATAGTGACATCACAAACAACAGGAATTCCCCATTCTATGATCTGTCCTTCTGCTAGAGCACACATCTAATGCTTGCTAATATTGTTTATAGTGTAGGAGAGCTGACTATATCGCGTGTGTGTGAATATTTGTTTATGTACGTTAGTTAAGAGCTCAGTCAGATGGAAGAAGCCATGAGGAAGCTGAGTGGTTCCTCGTACACAGTGTTATTGTAACACTTCATAGTAAGCAAAGATACAATATGCGCTTCAGTCATTAAAACAAACAGTGGGAGATCCGCTTAGAATGTGTCAGTCACCTCTGTCCAACTGACACACACACACACACACACACACTATGTGTACAGGAAAGGCACACTGTGACAGTATCTGATAAGTGACAGGCGGCTGTAAAACAGTGGAGTATGTTGGATTTAAACAGTCTTATGCAGTATATAGATTGGTTCAAGGCAGACAGCCAAAGCATGAACTTGTAGATGGCTACCCATAACAGAACACAAGGATCTGATACAAGTACAGGATCAGAGGGACTTCAAGTAAAGCAGAGATAGGGCAGGTTTGAAGGCCTGGGTGATCCTTATCTGTTATCACATGTTTAATCTGTACAACAAATCTCTTGTTTCTTACCATTAGTTGGGACCACACTGTGACCCGGCATTAAAGAGAGTAGACTAGAACACAGCTCTACACACAGAACAAAGACGCAGCCCAGCTGTTTGAGTCAACAAGATCATGTTAAGGAGGCCATGGGTAAAAAAAAAAAAAAAAACACAAAAACAATTCAGTTCATCACATAGCATTCCCAGGTAGAGATGGAGAGAGAGGGGAAGCCAGCAGCTCAGTAACATTAATATGACAGCACTGTACAATTGCAGGCACATGGCTTGCTGTTGTCATCTTTCACTAGGGAGCATCAGGCAATACTTCAAGAAAGCATATCAATTGAACTGTTAGCAGGTTTTTATCCCCCACACCCCATGACTCCTCTCCTGCAACTGTAAAAAATTACCCACTAAGCCCTCAGTGAATGCTTTTCTAACAACCTACTTCGTACCCCTACTTTTACCTTTTGTGTCACTATACCCCACTCCCTCTAGAATGTAAGCTCATTGAGCAGAGTCCTACACTTCTCTGTTCCTGTACGTCCAGTTGTCTGGTTACATTTACATGTCTATTAGTCCACCCATTGTACAGCGCTACGGAATGTGATGGCGCTATATAAATAATAAAATAATAATACAGTCAGCACAGTGAATACTGGGCAGGAAGGCCATAAAGGAGACCTGTGTAGTGATTTGCAGGCCTTAATGTACAGAACAAACTAACAATACACAACAATAATACAGGCTTAGACATCAGATAGACAAGGATATCTCTGATACAATACTTATTATCTATAGAGCAAAACTGATTACAGGACATCTACTCCCTGTGACAACACGTGCCTCCTTAATCCAATAAAGTAGGCCGATTCATGGGGAGACCATGAAGAAACAGAGACCAAATGGGGCTTATTCACTACAATGAAAATTGTGAAGAATTAAGAAGGAAATGGCAACTAATAAGCCAACACAGCAAAGCTGGATAAATGACAAGGTTTATTCCTATCTAGTTATTTTGGCAGTTGTGTGGTCCGTTCTCCAGAATGTCCAGTAAAGTAAATATCCACCAAGTGATCAGGAGGTTAGGACAGAATGAAACCCAGCCAGGTGTCTGTGAGAAATGTAAGAATTTGAGATCCGTTGGTGTCATTGTATCAGATATTGATAGTAAAATTTTGAGTGGGTATCTAATAACACCAGTGTTAGGGCATTGCATGTGCCTTTATTTCTATCTGCCTTTATTTTATATTTATTGCATACCATACATATCTCACATGTTTTGGCTTTATGAAGAGCCAGCACTAAATGAAGGCAAGATCAGACCAAGCCCCCCCCTGCCTGTGCTGCTCTCTCCATTCAGGGCATCACAGTTAATCCATAAATCAGATCAGAATATTATTTTCCCGACTCCTGGGGAAAGAGCCTTCTTATGCAATTTGCTTTGCACAGAGCTGCTGAAATGCCAAATAATATTAGCATGGTAAAACCGGGAAAGCTATTCCCCTGACACTCTGCTTCGGTCAGACAGGGATTAGCATGTTAAATATAAAGCTCAGGTTTCGAGAGAGCTGCGTTTGCATGTTCAGCGGATGGGACTCTGCCTGCATGCTGATGGCTTAATGTGTGTGCAGCAAGCTGGCTGTCTAACAGAATACTCTGCACTGTGCTGAGTGAATGCTGTAAAACAGGATCTCCTGACCTGCAGAGCTTACACTCTGTGTGCCATTTAGAACAGCATAAGACTGGGGAATTTACAGGCTTATCCTGGTCTTGTCAACCAGCTTATCCAAGAGACTGATCCTCTTCACTGCCATTCTAATGTTTGGGTGAAAGATTAAAAACTTTCCTGTGTTTGAGAAAGGTAACGCTTTGAGTGCCAGTGGTGGGCCAAACTAGCTGCAAAGAGCTACAATGGCATGCACAGTGTTAACAGGTGAAAGATGGACATTGACACACAATTTTATTTTATATAATCGATATCCAAATCTTTAAAACAGTTAATTGATGCCCCAATGCACCTTAAACTACGCCCAGTACATATGACATTTGGCACATTGATGAGCTCTGAGGTTTGACATGGGTCAGCGTTGTAAGGCAGGTTACCATCACTAAGTATTGTTCTCACATAGAGGGGACCAAGATGAGGCAATAAAGCACAATTCCAAGACACTGGAAATCAACAGGTCTCTCTCCATCAATTATTGACTGTGTGAAGCCCAGTAGGCTTGTGGGTGCTAAAGCCTTGCCACTTCTGTCATACTGCTGGCACCGGATTAGGCTTCCGTCCTTGATACTCCCAAATTTGGTTGTTATGGAAACGGTGTCAACCGCTGCTTGCTTTTCCAGCAAATAGAAGAGGGGAGGGAGATATAAAGTACAGAGGGGGTTTAGCTCTGCAGACTAATTACTGCAGAGACAGCAAAGGATGGAGTGTGACAGAGCATTAAGGCAGTATCTCTAAGCTCCTAAGACACCCAACATCACAAGAGGATAAAGGATGGGGGAGTCTGGTGGGTGGAGGGGAAAGGGGCGGGGGATGCCGTATTGTTATTAGAGAAATCACATTATCACTGTTTCTTATGTATTTTCAACTGCCCTTTCTGCCAACTCATTTTTTTTTTTTTTCTATAACATGCTGAAATAATAGTCAATTCTGAATACGGACATTATCACCAAAGTAATTGTCTGCTTTTGGAATCTGAGCTGATATATTGTAACGTCGACCTCAAAGTTAAACTTAAAAATTAGATTGTGGGATAAAAATGGATTGAGGAATACATGGAGGGATTCTGTGACACAGACCAAGAGCTGAGCTGTTACTCCAATTAAAATGTCACAGCTGATATTTAAAATATATCAAGGTAGTAAATATTATTAACCTTCCAAAGGCACAATTTTCGGATACCCAGGTTGCACCATCCATGCAAGAAGATGCTATCAGAACGTCGTTAGCAGAATTTCGGGAAGTTGTGAGGGCTACAGTGTAATGGAATTCCTCAAGGCTAATCCTTAGCATTTCACGCGTTACTTGATTAGATGGAGGCACAATGTTATACCTAATCTTAAAGTATGTCGACTCGAGCAGTTCACTGTTCTCTATGTAGTTAAAATACCATGGCTTGATAAGTGCTCTCTTCAAGACAACTTCGCACATCTGTCTTCGTTTTGTTTCCTAGAGCTTTCTCAAGTTCTGCCTACTTCAATACACAGCAATGTCTACAAAAAACAAAACAAAACAAAATAACAACCAGCAAACTGTGGAAAGGGCTGGTTGGACACCGACTTAAATATGCAGACCGTTAATTAGTTAATTAATACCTTGATGCTGTGCCTTGGTTATCACATGGCTTGCTGAGCACTGGTTCTACATCAAAAAAAGTATTTTGTTTTATTTTTGTTCAGAACGTTACCAGCAATGTTCCCCTGCTTAGAGTGCAGTGCCACGTATTATCATTTTCTCCTTCACATGTTAAACGAATATATTTATATTAAAATTGTATTTCATAGCAGAGATAACCCCAAACCTTTCACCACCCAATGTCTCACCTCACACTATAAAGCCTGCGTCATGCAGCCCATTTAGAACTAAACTTTCCCAAGAGTGATACAAGATGGCTGTGGAAACACAGGAGCGAAGTCGGATAGGTGATGAGTTTCTGGCAGTGCAGACCTAGAGTGCAAACTTAGGTGGTCTACATGACCTGAACAAAGGACTGAAGTTCTCATACAAATTGCACGTAACCTATAAACATATCATCCTGAATGTACTTGTCTTCAATAATTAAAGTAGAGGAGAGAGCTGTCCAATTCATCGCTGTTCGGAAACCTTGTTTGCTTTAAATGTTTTTGTTTCTCTTACTGCTTTGCATTATAACGCCTCAGCAAGAGAAAACCTTTTCCTGCTCTTCATTCACCAGCCTAGTGAAAAGGATCAACACTGGTTTGTAATGAAACAGGGAGGGAAAAAATGCAGAAATTTAGAAATCTGTCACTAGCATCTCTGTGTTTCCCAAAGGCTTATAGGACATGGTAATGCATTAGCCAACACGCTAGTTGAGGAAAGGGGGTGGTCATAAGCTTCTAACGTTTCAGGAGTCCTCAGTTAGGCCAAGATCCCTCATATAACACATCAGAGGAACCACAAACAAGTCGTCTCTTTCCCTCCCCATGTAGCGATCTTGCTGTCTAAATGACACAAAATGATAGTGAATGAGATGCAATCTGAGCAGCGGGCTGCCCATTCCATCTATTCAAAGGGGGGAAAATCAGACCTTGGGGAGCCGGTAAGGAATAAAGACTCGGTGAAGAATGAAAAAAAAACACAGCACTTTGATACGCAGCAGATCACAGCCTCTCATTACCGCCTCCCTTTGCTCTTTTCAAGCCTTTCAAGAAAGAGCCATTCTCCTTTGAAAACAGCCCCAGGTAGCTGTAAAAGAGCTATCCAGCGTGCCCTGCCTGTGAGGTGCCAGCTCTAAAGGCTGCAGAGCAATTTCTACCCCTGGGTAGTTGAGAGCTCATATGCTGTATAATCTCACGCGATGATAACATCTTACCATTAAATAATAATGGTAATCACATTGCTGATGGCAGAACGGGGTAGGAGTTGTCGTCACGGAGAGCGGAATAACAAGAGCCGTTTCTTTTAACCCCTTTTTAAGCAAAATTGATTTGCAAAGTTTTGCATATTTAAAACAGCAGCCATGGGGTCTAGTCCTTTATTTGCTAACAAGTATATATCCATTCCCTCTCGCACCAAAACACTTAAGAGGACTAGCTCAATATGGCATATCATTGAATCTATGGCTAAGCTTGACAGGGGTTGCAATGCACAAAAGTGCCAAACGGTTAGCATTTTGATCCCATATATCAGGAGTCTGTTACTGAGAAACAATGTCCCCTCCTAGAAGATCAGATGCTTTCCCAGATTTATGTATTATGCCGCATTTACAGGGAAAAACATAATTTCACTTCATTAACTCCAGGCAAGTTTTGGATTAATAAGTGTCTGTTTAACGCCTTAGATGCGGTCAGGGACAGCAGTAGACGGCTGTTCGCCCCTTTTAACAATGTGCAGTGAAAGAAAGCATACAAACTGAAAGCCCATTTATATATAAAAAAATTAAAATAAAGTCTGTCCCACTGCTTGATGTAAAATTACACTGTAGCGGACATAGCTCCAATCCAAACCAGGAATTCTGCACTTTAGACAGAAAATGGACATTTGAAGATTGATATGAACCCACTGGCCAAAAGGTGACCTTTCTATTCATCTTTTGACCCCTGGCACCATTTGACCTCTAACCTGTATTTATCTAATCTATCAATGTGTATTCCTGAAAAGGGTTAACAACATTAACCTCTGTCATGTGTGAAAATAATAATTCAGTGAGTTCACTGAGTGAATCAAAGTGGGGTGTATTCACTAACCTGGACTTTACAGGTAACAGGCATGGGTTTTCCAAACTGTTTTTCTACTAGTCTCCTGCTAAAAAAATTGCAGTTAGTCAATTCTGTATTTAGTGAATAAATCCCATTTTAGTTGAAAGCACATTTCATACACACAGCCCAGAAGGTAATGGGAGTTGTATGGATGTGCATTAATACAGAGAGTGATTTCAGGGTTCACATTCATTAAAGATGCAGAATAAAAAGTTCACTTATTGTGTTTAATATTCTAATCTACACTTTTTATTATACATGATTTAATCCAATATATGTATATTGTATCACTCATTAGTCTGACTCTTTTGTGCGATTACCTAACACTCCACTGCCAAAGGGACACTCCACTGCCAAAATTAAAAACAGCTTCTAAAATCTATTTAGAAACAGTTCTCTTGTCTGCAGCCTTTGCAAACCCTCCCCTTCTTCCCCAGCCCAGACTTACTGCGGCTGTCCAATCACAGACTTCCCAATGCAGCTCAATGAGAAGTCTTTGCAAGGTAGGTGCTCTGGGCAATTGCTGCCTCTTGAGTTTATCTCCACTGATATAAACAAACCAGGAAGTAACAGGACCTGTTGACTAATTGACAGCCATGGGGAGTAACAATGTTAATTTATAAAACTGGCACTTTCTATTGATATCTGTAATTAAAGGGACACTACAGGCACCCAGACCACTTCATCTCATTGAAGTAATTTGGGTGCCGCGTCCCTGTCCCACTTAGTCCTGCAATGTAAAACAATGCAATTGTTTGAAAAACTGCAATATTTACATTGTAGGACTAAGACAGCCTCAAGTGGTTCTCTCTCAGACAGCCACTAGAGGCGCATGAGGACAATAAGCATCAGCAAAATCCTCATAATAAAGCATTGTAGCAATGCTTTCCTATGGGGAGGGCCTAATGCGCTTGCCTCAAATGCTCATTAGGTCACCCCATCAAATGGCATCAGAGCGACGGAGTGCCGACCCAGTGCCAGGAGGCATCGGCCCTGGAACTAGTTGAGTAAATAAAGTTCTTGTTTTTTTTTTTTTTAACCCTTATGTTCGAAGAGGGGGAGGTTGGGACCAGAGGCCACTATAGTGTTAGGTATACAGATTTGTATTCCTAACACTATAAAATCCCTTTAATGTAAATTGAACAGCAGAGGACACATACCTAAGTGCTTTAGGTGTATGAAGTGTTCTTTTAAAACAAACTGAAAAATGTAGGGCACTTATCAGTAGTATCTGGACCACATCAAACAATTCAGCATTTAAATGCCTCCAGTTCCAAAATGCTTCGGGATATGTTGGCGCATTATAAATGTCAGTAATAATAATAACAGCAGAATACAAAAGCATTACTGAAACAGCAAGACGTCTCCCGGCTGGTCACATGGTGCCCTGTCCTGAGCCACTCAGCAGGGACGCACGTGTGTGTGACACGCAGTTTCGTGGGGGCCGTATTGGACTAACTGATGTGGAAAGATGGGCGAGAGTGAATGTTGGTGGGAATAGAAATCTAAGGCTATCGACCAGAGGCAACAAATGTTGCTTTCTCTAACAGATGCTTTTATTTTGCCTTATTTACAGGCAATATATACACACAGACAGTGTGAGAGACACAAGATAGTGTATCACCTTATACATTTTGATAAATAAGATGCAAATTATAATTAAGTATATTTAGGACAGTGGGCCTGCCAAAGCAGAGTTAAAGGGCTTTTCCCCTTCTAATCTATTCTAGTGTTAACTCTGAATCTTGGCTATGACATAATCAATGTTTAGTAAATGAGCCTCTCCACATTTCTCTTTTGGTATGGGGTTTTGTTTCCAGACCTTTCCTCCCAATGTCATAATATTTATGGGAACGCGAAATCCCGGAAAGGGTTAACCCCTCGAATGCCAGGAGACTAGTGAAGGAAGAGTTTCGCTGACACAGGGTGTGTATGCACATGTGTGGGAGTGGAGTGACACAGCCATGAAGGAAAACCATGACTTCATAGGATGGGGTTCTCAGCAGATTAACCCTGTGTAGGTCACATTAACCCATTTCCACTGAATTCAGGCCCAACATGGATGTGATGAAAAGATTGCGGTATTACAAACGTGGGGATGTATTTAAACAGAGCTGGAGCTGAAACGGAATAGGCAGTCGTAGTTAGGCACAATATGGCTCCTACACATTGTCGCTATTGATCTGATCATGTGATTGATTGATTGATTGGACAGCTACCTGTTGGCTTCTCAGCGTGCGATTCCTTGCAGCAACAACCACGATTCCTGGACACAGATCATATCCACGATGGGCAGCACATGAAATGTATTGCCCTGTAGTATGTAAGACTCACAGGCTTCTGGTATGAAGTCATTAACCTGTGATGAATATGGTAACATTCTACATATCCTACGTATGAGAGGTTCTACATAGTAATTCATTGCTAAGATGCGCCCCCACCCCCCCATTAAAGATATTAGTGGCACTAGATTTGAGATAGTGGTAGAGACACTCATAAAATACTCTCCCAGCTGTGTAAAAGGGACAGCATTTCCATTTTAGGTAGTGAATACAAGTCTTGGGACAGGCCAGCTCTCACAATCTCAGTCCCAGTGTTTACACAGGAGAGATAAAGGGAGAAACATTGACATGAAATGTGGGTGCAGGATCGGCTGAGACTCGCCCTCTTGGAAGCCGTCGTCCCGGACCTGCTATACCACGCTGAAAATCCAACAATCCATTGCTGTAACGCTTGCAAAGAGCACAGCTAGAACATCCCCTGCTTGAGCACTGGTGGTACTGTAACACATGAATGATCACTAACATGCTTGTGTTAATGTAGAGTGATCATTATACTCATGTTTTTTACTGCCATACATTACTACAGCTCCGTACAGCCAGTTGAAACCACACCATTATATAGCTCCTGGAAATAGCCAGTTTTCGGGACATACCCCAAGATGGTTTTAAAAAAAAAAAAAAGCCTTTATGACCAAAGGGTAGAACTAAGCAAAGTGAAAGTGACAACCTCACGATGACAGGAAATAGGAAGAATAGACGAACCTGGGTCATAATTGGCATTAACCCTTCGGCTGCCAAGACCGTGCATTGCGCACGTTATTGATATTCAGTGGGTTAACTATACTGGATAACACACAGACTTGCTAGTATTAATCAACGAACCATCTGTCAGCCCCCAAAAAAAGTTAATCATTATCAATAAAGACTGTCCAAGACTTGTGAACTCTCTGGATATCAAAGACCAATTTTACACTCAATATAATAATAATAATATTAATAATATTAACAACAACAACGTATTTAACCAGGAAAGGTACATTCAGATTATTCTGGTTTTCAAGTACGTCTATAAGCATCTTTATTAAGCACTCTCTTATTTGCCTTGTAGTCGTAGTAAAATCTCTAACTGAACGGCTGCTTCTAATCCACCTCCTCTCCAGGAGTTATTGAATTCCTACTCCAATAAGAATGAGAGTTGTATTCCAAAATAGGGGGGGAAGCACAATTTGCCTCCTCTCGAACCATACTAATGGCAGCTCGTAGCTGGATACTTTAAAACATGATCATGTGACTACCATGTAGTCATGTGACTTTCTGTATAAACTAAGGCTCCTAGACTTTGGGGGCACTTAATCCGAATCCCACATTTTATCCCAGCATGCTCTGTATTGCACTGTACGTTCATTTAAACAAAGTCAAGAGTCCAGCTTCTCTACTGTATAAAGTAGCAGATGCACTGGACATGCACCATCAACAGGAAGAGGTGATACAGTAGGGCAGACAGAGATGCTTTTGAAAGATATGCGGTTTTTCTACAGTACAACAAATATCCATTGCACCTAATTGTTGGGTCAAAGTGATGTCGAAATGGTCACAATTAGTGAATTGTCAATTTCATGTTTTTAAAACCTGGTCAATGACCCATCTCCTCTGACCCATGATGGTGACTGGCCCACGGTCCCCATTAGGACTTTAATAGCCAACCCATGAAGTAAAGAACATAAAAGATACAGGCCTCAAAACAGCTCTTACAATCTAAATTGGCCTGACCCAAAGTACTGTCATCTCAACCGCTTTGGCTTCTTTAATCCAGTTTCAGTATCTGTTGCACAGACATACACAACACGTAGACAAATACAGACACGGTTAATATTTGGCCTAATATTAGGAATACATTTTGAATTTACACTTTCGTCGTTCAAGTTTGTTGGTTTATTAATTTTGCATTCAGAAGCAATATTCAGCTAACTTTATAATTCTATAATCCTGCAAGAACTTGCACAATAACAATGTGTACAACATATTTCACAATCTCACCTAGCTTGTTAAAATGACAGTGGTACATGTTTAGGACATTTATTAAGGTACATTTTGTGACTGGTAGCTTTCAAAACAATGCTGTAATATTACATTTTCTGTGTCCCTCAAATTAAATGATGCAAGGAGGATCAATAAATAAAACAAAAAAAAAAAAAGCCTTGAAAATACTGCTATTTCAAGTTGTCTAGAACAGGCTGCCTTGTCGAGGTGTTTTTCGGGGGGAGTGGGCAGGGAAGAAAATGAAATGGGGAAAGGGAAGGGGGGTTCACCGCACAGAAAGAAAACTAAAAACAGTTATTGAAGCCAATTCCTTTCTAAAAAAAAACGAGCGTTTGCAGGTTCCGTAGCTCTATGAGACGGAAAAATAATGTGCAGAGTGGTGATACTTTAAATTAGGAAACGAAAAGAAGAAGCAAACCGAAATTATGGGAAAAAGTTATTTTAGAAGTAAAAAATAAAGTTAATTTGAACATGCAAGAGTTACATTCGTGGGAAAGATATTGTGAGGAAAGGGTTTGTATATGCTACTAACCACACTGTCTGCTTGTAACAGACATTTCCGGATAAAGGAGGCATTTGAAAGATCAAGAGTGCATCTGTCCCATGAAACCCACCACATACAAAACTGAAACTCTTATTTCAGAGTAAAAAAAAACCATCATATCTTTTTTTCCCTTTCGTAGAACAAAAAGGTATATAAAGTGTCCACAAAAAGTCACCGAGAGTCCACTTAACTACACATCTTCGGAAACAAACAGCACGCATTAAAAAAACAAAACAAAAAAAATAAATAAAAACAAAACCCAATCTTACATTTCTTACAGAATTAATTGCAACTGAATGAGATAAAGAAATGAAGTCTAAATATGGAGAACAGTTGCAAAACAGGATAGCTTGGGGCAAATATAAGAAATACCGCCATTGCTTGTTCTTGTCAAAACCCTTGGATTTATGAAGCTAGAGATATCTAATAATGTCTCATGCAAATATATTTTTGTGCCTAAAAAAAATTTCACAGGCAGTTCCTGCCATCGAGATCTAGCAATGTTAAAATGGGCAAATGCGTGGCAGGTAAAATAAACGATTTGGCACATCACGATAAACTGACAGGTGTCATTTTGTCTTAAAAATAATTCTCCAAAGGGTCTTTAAAACATATTCCTATCATACAGTTTTCCTTTGCAACATATAGGGCTAAATTATCCAGAAACCACCTAATTGTTGGGTCTAAGATGTCAAAATGGTCACAATTAGTGAATTGCTAATTTCATGTTTTTAAAACCTGGTCAATGACCCAGCAAATCTGAGCCATGACGGTGACTGGCCCAAGGTCCCCATTAGGACTTTAACGGACAGGTTCTACATAAGGTCATCATTGGTCTATCTACCCTTATCAAAAACCTCCACGATTACGTATAAGGCATCTCTGGATATTCACAGCCAGCAGCAAGACAAGACAAGCAAATCATCGTTTTATTTTAAGGCAATAAGAAAAAAAACAAAAACCCAGAACTTTAGCCTAGAAAATTAAATTGTCACTCACAATACGTTCACATTATACAGTATATACTTCCTCCTCGATGACATTTGCAGAGGCAATGCAAACTATACACTTAGACAGCGCTACAGATCATGTTGGCACCTTCAATTAATCTCATTCCATATTATTTACAAATCGCAAGAGAACTAGACATAAAGTTGTAGACGCGAAGTCATTACAAGTCCTCGATCAGTGATAACAGAACGAGAAAAAAACTAAACAAAAAAAAAAGCGCAAAGATGTATATTGGACTAACAGAGTTAAATGTCATGTCAGGCCACAGCAACAAACATGTTAGCAGAGGGTTAAGCACATGTCACAGAGCTCAACTATCATACACCTCCCAGTGGCAGACCTCACAAATCCTCAGTGCATTAAGAGAGAATGGAAAGAAAAGGAAAGAAATGGATTAACAGCAATGACAAGACACTCTCAGGGACCGCCACTATCAGCCCATTCTATTTGTGAGAGGAGTTTGCTCATTCAATTAATGCAATATTTTTACCTTTGCTGGAGGAAAGGTAACAATCACACCCCCTGACTAGCTAATTCAACCTTGCTTTCCTTAAGTGAGCGTGCCTTTAACTGATAAATAAAACAACACTCTGCACTTCACACCAGACAAAGAGAGGACAGGCAACATCAGAGGATTTAGCAGAAGCCGGATATCTTGATTCGCAGGGAAATGCTAATTCCCACTAAGTAGAACAGATCTAAGAAGGACCTCTTTAACACGTATCAAGGTTAAGAGGCAACTGCCAGGCACGGTCTTCGTCAACCAAGCTGCCCACCAAATAACAACAAACTCCAATTTAAAAAAAATAAAAAAATTAAATGACAAAATGTAACAAAAAACACAGAAAACCCATGCAATAACAAATAAATAAATACATTAAAAATATTATAAAGGGAGATGATGGTCCTTACCTGGTAAGTAGTAAAGAGGTGGTTTTAATCCAAACATGATTATGTTTTTTTTTCGTCAAAGAAGAATAAATAAATAAATACAATTTTACAGTCCCATAGTGTGCAGGAAGGTGACGGGGAGTAGGGGGTCTGGTTATAAGTAAAAGGGGTAACAGAGGAGCACTTTCTCTGTATGTGTGTGAGCTGATTAGAGAAGAAAACTGACTCAGGCTCCTCAAGCTTACTATCTGCTGCTGTGGGTTCTTCCGTGTTTTCAGTCTCCCAGCCCAGAAATGCAAATAATTACAAAAAAGAGAGAGAGAGAGAGAGAGAGAGAGAATAGTGAGGGAGGGGCAGAGGGTGTGTTCATCGCTTTAAGACTCCTTGTTTTTAGAATCAGTAGTTCACTGATCTTCTCACAAACCCAGTCAGCCCTGTCCACCTCTCTCGCCCCCCCTTCCCAACCTCTTCATTGAGTAATTTGAATGTCAAGGGCGAGGGTCAGTGCACAATTCTAATAGGGCATGGCGCTTAGGATTTGAAGGGGGAGATAAATAAAGAGGAAAGGGGGGGGGGGGGGGGAATCTCTTGTTGCCAGGGAGAAAGTACCTATTATTTTATTGGTTATGATTTTTTTTTCCCATTTTTAAGTAAATAAAAGGAAAAATATTGAGATTTGGGGATAACATTTTTTTTTTTTAATATTCTGGAAACGGGGGAAATATTAACACACTGTGGGAGGGTCATGTAATGGTCTCTGGGGCAGGCAACTGCTGTGCAGTGTGGTGTCTGTGCCCCGGATCCAGCAAGTGAGAGACGGAGAGAGAAGTGAGAAAAGACATCACCCCCCTTCCCCCAGCCTACAGTATTAGGGTGCTGGGATTGAGAATAGCATGGGGAGGAGGAGAGGGAATGTCATCCATTGAATTTCTGGTAAGAATCATTGCTGGCACATTGAAATCCTGGCCCCCACTGAAAGGAGATCTGAGAATGGATAAAATATGGGGGTAACACGCGTACCACAAATTTATCAATCTACACACACAGACGGATCTTAATGTGCATTCTGCCGCCTTATAATATTCTCCTCACCATACGGACAGTGAGATGGTAAAATGATTACACTGATAACATCTCTGGCAGTGTAACAGTTAAACTGGGATAGGGCCGGCTGACCACAAAGGAAGAATAATGGTTAAAATGTCAATATCCAATGGACCATACTGGCAGTGTAATGGTTAAAATGTCAATATCCAATGGACTATACTGGCAGTGTAATGGTTAAATTGTTAATGCAATACTGACTACACTGGCAGCACAATGGTTAAACTGGCAATACATTAATCTGATTATACTGGCAGCGCAATGGTTAAACTGGCAATACATTAATCTGATCATACTGGCAGCACAATGGTTAAACTGGCAATAAATTAATCTGATCATACTGGCAGCGCAATGGTTAAACTGGCAATACATTAATCTGATCATACTGGCAGGGCAATGGTTAAACTGGCAATAAATTAATCTGATCGTACTGGCAGCGCAATGGTTAAACTGGCAATACATTAATATGATCATACAGGCAGTGCTATGGTTAAACTGGCAATACAATGCATTGTAGACCTTACTGGTAGTGTAACGGTTAAACTGGTAAGATGTTGTTGATCATACAGGCAGTGAGATAGACAAACCAGTAACATACGGCTAACTCTACTGGTAGTGTGACGGATAAACTAGTAGCACCAGTGGCAGAGCAATTGGTTACACTGGCAATACATTAATCTGATCATACTGGCAGTGCAATGGTTACACTGACAATACAATGCATTGGTTAAACTGGTAATACATTGATTTGATCACAAAAGCAGTGAGATGGGTAACCCAGTAACACACTGCTAACACGACTGGCAGTGTGATGGTTAACGTCTGTAATTGCAAGCAAGGTGCCAAGTACAGAAGGAAGCAATGTGCGTCTCACCCCTCTGGCACTCAGTGTAAAATCCTGTTAACACCAAAAGACGGTGCAGCAGCAGTAGTCGTTAAAGGGTTACAAAGCAATCCGTGACCCAGCTATCCTATATTTACAAAGAGCATTCTGATAAAAGCCAATACAACCCCCCATGCAAAACCTTCTGAAATGTCAAAGTAAATTGAGCGAGGAGAGCTATTATTTTACTGTCGGTGTGCGCTAAATCCAAGGTAATATCCCGCTGGTTCTCGCCTGGGGCACAGCCCAGATCACAGGTCAGGAGAGAGAATGCAGCCTTCACAGAACATGCGGCCGCTTTAAGAGACGAGGTGACAGAAGGTGACGCTGTTATACATAGAAAACGGTGTCTGTACAGCTATACCTTACGAATAGCAAGGGGAACCAGAATTATAGGGACACTGAAACTATCACATATCCTGGCACACGGCAATGACATACAGTTAACCCCTTCGTAGCCAGCGAGGTTTGCAATGGATCTGGCAGCAGGGGGGCAATGATAGGCAGATAGAGGGAACTGCAGGTTCCTGGCTATAACAGAGCTGTGAACTGACATTATGAAGGTTTCATAAGTGTAATCTCGTGGCCTCTGAGAACCTCGGCTGTAGGGGTTAATGGACCGGCTATGTTGCTGTGAGGGTTTTCACACCCAGGGAGACAAAGCTGGCAACTTGCTGGATGTGCTCAGTACCACATCCTGCAGCGAGTGCCAAGGTTTCGTCTGCTTTCAGTTAGCAGATCCTACCAAGCAGCTCTCTCCCTCATCCCCCATAGTGCACCTAACTCCTATCAGCACCAGGGGGCTTTGTAGAGCAAGTTGTGGTTTTCTGTCCTGGCACATAACCAGTTAACGCTTTACCTCCTAGGAAGACGTTATTAGAAAACCATCAAGCGTGTCAACATTCTAAGATGTACAATGCTTGCTGCATCACTGGAACACGCACAAGACATATCCAGCATTTACATTCTATCTCCCATGTGCTACTATGTACTCAACACTATGATGGAAGTGACCTTCAGAGCTTGCAATCAAACTCTGGCGTCCCCTTTTCTATGGTAAATTATATTACCTGAATTATAGTCATCAAGCATCTACCCGACTAATACTACTGAAAATATACTTCCTATGAGTGTATAATTCAGAGACCACTGAAGGAGTAAGGCCACCACGGCTCTTTCAATTACTCCACGGTTACCACCAGGGAAAGAGATATATCTTCTAGTGTTAGACCTCCTGATGACACCAACATGCGGAAACAAGCTATCACTAGATCGATCTACTCACCCCCACTTTTATTCTCACAGAGACAACAGGAAGGGGGCGATATCTTTATAAAATCAGGCCCATCTGACAAGAGAATAAACGAACATTTATGCTAATCTTTTTCAGTGTTCTTCACTGGAGAATTTCCCACTAGTGACCATATTAAGGAAATATCTTAGTTTGGCAACAAAGAAAAATAACAGCAAAGGGGGTTCTCTGACTCTTAGTGTGCTGTGCTTGGCATTCAATAAGAGACCAGGCCAACATCAACTGTACTAAGCCAGTTTCTCCTCTTGAGCTGTGTGTGTCGTTGATGAAACCAGATGAGATTGCAGAACTGGTTTAATCTCAAAAGTTGGTTTTGGATTGAGAAAATACTAATAAAAGGGGCTATTAGTTAAGTAAAAAACTAGGGTCAGAGCAGCGTTTCTAGTGTGCTCCGTGAGAGTGACAAAATACAGGGGACTTTGACCAACATTCTGAACAGATATACCCTTCAATCGGGACTGGGAAAGTTGATAGGCGATGGGGAATAAATCGAAAAAACACCAAGATGACCCGGGCTCGTGAGACATAGGGGCGCTGCTCTGCCAAACTCCATGGTCTACTCAGTACAAGATGGTGCCCAGAGACCTAATCCTCAGCCGACGAATTTGAGAGGGATGATCCTGTGGTTTTACTGCCCCTTCAACCCAGGCAGATATTAAAGCCCTGCTGAAGGACATACAAGCTATATTCGGGCTGACATGGCAGTAGTCATGGCAGAGGTTGCAACGCAGATGGATGCATAGAGGCGGTGGAGGAAGACATGGGGAGCACCAGAACTGCCCAAACGGCTATTGATGCCGTCCTGTAGGCATTACAGAAGCACTACACAGCTTTACTCACACAAGTAGTGTCCATTGAGGATAGGGCCTGGACCCACAATGTTCGCATCAGAGGGGTGCCAGAAATCGTACCTCCAGAAGAACTCCCTCACTATGTGCTACGCTTCTTCTCCACGCTTTTGCCTCCAAAACAGGCTCAGCTACTTGTCATGGAGGGGTGTTTCAGACTGCCTAAGCCCACAAGGGCACACAAGAAGACCTCCAGGGACATGATTAAATTTCTGAAATATTCAAAATGGGCAGCACTCCAAGGGTTCATGACTTGCCTTCTATAGGGATCTATCCAGGCACACAGTCATTTGGCGACAGTCCTTTTGTCCGCTCACCAAGCTGTTGAGAGAGAAGGAGATCACTTATCCATGAGGTCCTCAGCGACTCATGGTGGAAAGGTAGTGGAAAATACCCTTCATACAACCATGGAGTTATCTGCTTTGCTCAACAACTTGGTCTTCCTAGCCAACTCCTTGCCATCGCAAGCATGTCATCGGTGGAATGTTGACAGTATCTTGCCATTTGTCTGAGGCCCTATCACCTCCACAGCACCGGGACTTGACACTTGACTTGGCTCCTCCAAAATATCAGGTGGCCCTACCTGTTTTGCTTACAGTATTTGTTTAAGTTTTACGATTTAACTTGCGTATTAAGGGGCAAGGCTACACTAGGTGGGTGAGGCAATGGGCATTAACCATTTCAAGCTGATTTTTATTTTGTCATATTTGCCATCTCCTACATACCTTCACGAAGGGGTTACTAGCATTGTTAAGTAGATATACATAGCACTGCGTTCTTGTTTGTCTTATTGTAAAATACATTTTGGCATTTTCTATGTACACATTATTTGATTAATATGACTCTTTATGAATCTGTAAACCTTGATATAACTACGCACATCAAAAATAAAAGAATTAAAAAAAAAATGGTATCAGGGACACCTGCTTAGCATTATTTATTTCAAGAAAAAGGTAAGTGTCTACATTAAAGGTTAACGCGCACCATAAAACATGAGGTCAGTAGCAGAAGATCTTTGGAAGCAGCGCCATCAATGAAAGATTGTTTTTAACAGGAAAGTACTCTGGCCTTGTTTTTATATGAATAGCTAAAGCCCTGGCAAACTGTGTGTTTTTCTGATCTCTTTACGTATTTCTGACCTGACAACAACCCACTGACCTTGCTCTGAAAAAAGGCACCGAGATGATGTACAGTGAGGCACAAGCAGAATTTTCTCCTCTTATGTCACTGTGATTAATTTGAGCGTAACCTGCTATTTAACTCTTTTAATCCCACATTTCTACAAATCACAGATAAATTAAATAGACCAACAAGAACTACAACAAATGCCAGCGAATCTACATCAACATGTTTTCTAGCAACCAGTTGGTAAATCAGGACACTGTGCGCTATGGATAGATTACATTACCATCGCACCTTATCATCAACCTATATCACCTCCATAGCAACACATCATGTGGGTCCTTATTACCAGCCAGTCATGCGCAGTTCAGATTTTACTCGCTACTACATAAATTAACATTTCCAGCCTGTTGTTTACACTACACATATATCTCAACACAGACACACATTATGAAAGATTTGTCAATACATGGGGTGAGTAAATCTAAACAAGTGATATATATATATATATATATATATATATATATGCACACACACACACACACACACGCAGCTCAAATAAACAGACCCTTTATAATCATTTTATAACCTTATTGCTCAGCAAAGCAAAAGCCTTTCCTCTAAAAGTACAATTTAAAAAGGCTCCTTTGGGGTAAATGTTCTTTGTCCCACTTCATAACATATTTAACAGTCCATGCAAGACTGGCTACCTACCCCCACTTCTCTTTACCATTTCTACCATCTAACTGGGGACCATGCTCTGGCACAGAGGCTGGTGACCTTTTTATAGTAGATTTCACATCTTGGCCCATCTGTGTGGAGACTGGAGCTCCTGTGATCGTGGCCTACCATGGATATTGATCAGGGGATATGGCTACTTCCTTACATTGAGGAACACCAGTCTTCTGGATTAGTGCTTATTGAATTCCTAATCCCCCCTCCCAGACAAGTGGGGGTTTTCCTAGTCCCTCCATATTCTATCTCACTTTGGGCATCCGAAATAGCAGGGTCTTGTATGGGGAGCACACCTGTATCCTGTTTTATGGATGCTGAGTGTGAAATGGCAGAGACCACAAGGCAGGGGACATCAGCAGAACCATTAAATGACTTCTAGATACCTTCAACTTACTATGCAACAACTTATGGGCAAATCTAGAGCCCAGACAGTCTAATATGGCAAGCACACTCTCTACAACTTGCACTGAAAAAGCGTGCCTTCCTGGAGCACACTAGTTTCAAGCCAATGACTTTCTCGAGGTGAGCATTAGGGGGATTCCTCCCTCCATAGAAACATAGAATGTGACGGCAGATAAGAACCATTCGGCCCATCTAGTCTGCCCAATTTTCGAAATACTTTCATTAGTGTCTGGTCTTATCTTATAGTTAGGATAGCCTTATGCCTATCCCACGCATGCTTAAACTCCTTTACGGTGTTAACCTCTACCACTTCAGCTGGAAGGCTATTCCATGCATCCACTACCCTCTCAGTAAAGTAATACTTCCTGATATTATTTTTAAACCTTTGTCCCTCTAATTTAAGACTATGTCCTCTTGTTGTGGTAGTTTTTCTTCTTTTAAATATTGTCTCCTCCTTTACTGTGTTGATTCCCTTTATGTATTTAAATGTTTCTATCATATCCCCCCTGTCTCGTCTTTCCTTCAAACTATACATGTTAAGATCCTTTAACCTTTCCTGGTAATGAGCACTTCCCTCTTTCTACTGCTAATACCTCTCCCTATACAACCAAGCATTCTGCTAGCATTTCCTGCTGCTCTATTACATTGTCTGCCTACCTTTAAGTCATCAGAAATAATCACCCCTAAATCCCTTTCCTCAGATGTTGAGGTTAGGACTCTATCAAATATTTCTGTACTCTGCCCTTGGGTTTTTACGTCCAAGATGCATTATCTTGCACTTATCCACATTAAATGTCAGTTGCCACAACTCTGACCATTTTTCTAGTTTACCTAAATCATTAGCCATTTGGCTTATCCCTCCTGGAACATCAACCCTGTTACATATCTTAGTATCATCAGCAAAAAGACATACCTTACCATCAAGACCTTCTGCAATATCACTAATAAAAATATTAAATGGGTCCAAGTACAGATCCCTGAGGTACCCCACTGGTGACAAGCCCATACTTTTGATATACTCCATTGACTACAACCCTCTTTTGCCTGTCACTCAGCCACTGCCTTACCCATTCAACAATATTGTAATCCAAACTCAAAGATTGTAGTTTATTGATAAGCCTTCTATGTGCAACAGTGTCAAAAGCCTTACTGAAATCTAGGTAAGCAATGTCTACTGCACCACCCTGATCTATTATTTTAGTTACCCAATCAAAAAATCTATAAGATTAGTTTGGCATGATCTCCCTGAAGTAAATCCATGTGTTTTTAGTTGTTCAACAATCCTATCCTTTAACATGGTTTCCATCACTTTCCCTACTACTGAAGTAAGGCTTACTGGCCTATAGTTGCCCGACTCATCCCTATTACCTTTCTTGTGAATGGGCACAACATTCGCCAACTTCCAATCTTCTGGGACTACTCCTGTTATCCTCCTCCACACTGCCTTCAACTACCTGATCCTAGCACCTGGAGTGACCGATCTGGAAGGTACTGTGTGCCTGCTTGTGTACCCACCTGGTGGCCAGTTGGTGGGTACCCTTGGGTTTCTTCCCCTGTAAACCTTCTGTCAGCTGGATGAATGGGCGAACATGGGGACACAGATACGTTGTCCATGTAGGAAGTTAAGACGTTTTACTGTTTAGAACAGTTCCTGTGCCCAATGACCCCACAGCTACCTATGCCACACTGTGCTGCTGCTATGATGTAGAGAGGGGAAATTAAATCCTTTCTTTGGTAAAGCTTCCTTGCCTGATCCCTTTTGGCGCCTAAATTATTAACCTGTTTCTTGACAGCTCTTATGCTCTTCTGTCATTTGACACTGAAGGGGTTAAGTTGAGTGCTATACACAGTTCACTATCCTTGCATTCTCTAGCCGACCTCTGGAGCTGACACAGAGACCCTTCCATCCTATTAATGGAGCTAAAAGCAGCTTCGTGTGTCACATTTAGCCCAGCAAGGCGTGAAATCGATAAACTTTTCTGCTTTTAACCTTTTGCTTCCCAGAGCCCAGCTGGGTATATTACAATTGCCACAGTTTTATCCCCCCCTCCTTTTTTCGTCGCACAGAGAGACAAAGCAAATTAATCACAGAGAAAACAAGGATGATTGAAAAAAAAAAAAAAAAAAAGAAAGAAGGGGGGGTAAGGCTTAATCCGAAGTGAGAGCATTGTCATGTCCTAATTAGCCACAGACCTCATTTTTTATTCATGAACTTCACAGGGGAAAAAGCGAGAGCATGAGAAACTGTGTGTAGTACTTTGTGTGTTGGTGTCAGTTAGTGTTGAGTAATGGGAAAGGAGGGTGATTTACCTGGGGATCAGTATTACTGTGAATCGTGGGTCATTAAGTGCTATTTCGATCTGCCTATAATTATATCTGGGCGTTGACTAAAATGCAATTACATAATGTGACTGTAACTTCCCATCGACAGCAAGCGTCAGGAAGAGACAGCCGGGCCAGGCGTACATTAAATGGAGAGACAGGGACTATGGACACAGATAGTTTGAACTAAGACCCACGTTTAATGACATTTTGTAGCTTGCAGAATAGCTTGTGCCAGGCTATTTCACACATCATCTAGTATGATGGAGCAGTGATACCTATACTTCCAGTGGAATAAATATTTCTAGGGCTGCCTCGAAGTGCAGAATATAATGCTATGCGCACTGTCTGTTTTATGTAAGTTTCTCTCAATTGTAGGTGTAAATATATAGGTCTGAATTCATTTCAAATCAACTGGGCATCTCAGGCACAATTAACTTTTACCAATGCTAGCTCAATAAGCCCAAGAATGGTTTTTGGGGGGTCTTAAGTGGATAGGTAAGTAGCAGACAGGTACAAATCCTTTACAGTTGTGAAAAATTAATCAAATTCCTGTTAAGAAACGCTAAAACAAATCACTGTGTCCGGGATGTCCAATGGAATCCGATACGGTTTTTGCTTTATGAAACGGATCATTTTGTCAGCAAAGGAGTAACAAGAAAGTAACAGTGCTTGACTCGGAGGCACTGGCACTCAAAGAGTTACTGAAAATCTTTCTTATGGTGAAAGTAACTCATTGAGCTAATTAATGTCTTCACAGTGCAGCAATTTATTTGCCCATTAGATCAGCCAGTGACATTAATTAAACCCACCTTCTTCTTGTCCTTTCATTTGCAACCAATATCGAAGAGCCTGATTATATGTTCAAAACCTTTTTAGGCGGCATGCTCTTCAAAAACACATAAATTGACCTTCGGGTGGGAAACACACAGCTAATTTCACCATTAGCATGGATGAATTTATTCAGGTATATGTTGTGGGTAAATATCTGCATTACAGGAGGCTTGCTTAATGTATCCCCCCCTTCTATGCCCATACCATTCATGCTCCCCACATCTTGCCTATAAAACCAAGCTTCAATGCCGTAGCAACAGTAAAAAAAAAAAGTAAACAGATTGGTGTCCGCCTCTTCCCCTTACATCCTGGCCAGGACGGTCTCTAATTACAGGTTTATTGCCTGTACGGCTGGTGCGTAATGATATGTTTGCAAATTAATTTTTACCAGCTCCTGCCATTATCATATACAGTCAAGGCGGCCTGACCATTAATTACCTCTGTTGTACGTTTAATCCCGGGGAATTAAGGAGGGCCGTAAAAAGAATGCCAACAGGAAACAGATGCAAGGAAAATGCTTATCGCAACGCTACAATCAGGAACTTAGTGGTGAACTCTTCTCAGGAATTAACCCTTTGGGTGAGTCTTTTGGTGGTTGTGGTGTTGGCCACAGTTAGCAGCCGGCGCAGAGGAGATAAAATACAAAGTTTATCACACCGGAGCAGGTGTTACATTGAGTATCTCACAACATAAAAACAGCTGCCAGCATAGCCACAATGATCGCTACACTGTAATTGTTTGAAGAAGATTGTTACTATCAGCAGTCTGTGCTTGGTTTAAAGCAACATTGCTGCACAACGTTTTGTTTTGTAATCAACAATCCTGGCCTCAAGGACTGTGTATCCCTTTTTACGCCCAATTTTCACTTCCAAATTTAGACCTTTGGTTGTCATTTCTCCAGTGCAGTTCTGCAACCAGAAAGGAAGCCATCAGGATTACATCTGATGACTTTGAATGCACAAATTAATTTAAAAGTATCAACTTAGACAAGGTAAACTCCAGTATTATCACAGAACCATTAGAAAGCAGTTTATTTTGGAGCGCTTCAGTACAGCAAAGAGTGCATTACTATACTCTGCAGAATAAGCCAGTGTCTGGGAAGAGTATACACCTTAACCCTCAAACACTAGATATGCTGTGGATAACCATAACAATATTTTTCTCCTATTTACTTAAATATTCAACGAATGTGTTTATGAGCTCTGAAAAACACAATTTTGTGTAGAAGTGTATCTGTAACTTGGCATGTTTGCTCTCTGTCAATCATGGCTATAAACTCCTCCCCTTTTTTATTACTGTGCACAGTATGTGCATGAAGCATGTTCCCTTGTTTTGCCAGGATTAAACTGTATTGTGTTGTAAATTGCTATATGTGTTAAGAGCATGTAAAGGAACTTTAAGCATCATAACCTCTAAAAACCATAATGTAGTGGTTATGGTGCCAAACGTCCAAAAGAAGTAGTCACACCTTGCACAGGTTTGTGAGGCACTGGTTACCTCCTGCATGGCAGCAGGACACTCTCTGCATTGAGCTTAGCCCTGCACCACTAACCAGCTGACGTTCTAGGCCAAAGAGAAGTCCTGCACAGCAGGAATTTACTAATGATACAATGTACTCTACATGCAGCATCCTCCTGCTCTTAGAGAGGAAGATACAGGCGCCTGGAGTGCTTATAGTGCTTGGAGTGTTCCTGTAAATGAAACCGAACATCGGATGAAAAAAAAATGGTTCACACAAGTTGTAGGTGATTTTGAATGTTTTATTGAATGGTGTCATTTCCAGAGAAGTGACAGTTCCCTTTTCTATGTCTTGCAAGGCCATCTAGCATGTAAAGGATGTATCTGTTTTGTGTATTACAACCTCCCAGAGGTCTCATTTAGAAGGACTAAACCCCCAAAAGCTTGCAAACTATGTCCAGCACATATGTTAAAACGTACGCAGTACATGGCCCGCCTGCAAAACATCTTGCCAAATCAGCCAATTATGCACAGATTAGTTGTGGTGGCAGCAATGACCACATTCCCATGTCACGCACAATATTCAGTGTGTTGCTAAATCCTCCTGATATACAGTGAGCACACATCTTTGCAATAACCGCGAGCTTCCCATTTCAGCTCGCACAAACACACTTACACCATGCGGCACTGAGTGCATGGCCTTTGACATGCACAATGAACAGAGGCAAGCAAGAACAGCGATGAATAGCAAACAGTTTCTTTACCTGTCACGGGAGATGGGACTCCTCGTACATGTTCCCTTAATTATACTTTGTGTCACCTAATGTTTCCCTGCATTCTAATGGAATTGTTCCCTTCGTTCGGTTACCGAACAGATTCTATGGGGTCCCCTTGTTCGCAAATCAGGTTTAGGTTTGATTGGAAGATTGTGCTTGTCCCATTCTAAATATAATAAAAATGAGGCTTGAGTATTAATCTGTGGATAGGTATTAATGTCTCTTTTCGATAGGATATTGGAACACAAGGCTTGCATAAGAAGCAGAGTGTGGCCTAATAAAATTCAGATTGCTGCTTTTACCCAATACGACTGGTTGCGTCCATTATATTGGGGAAACTCTACACAAAGGGAATACTTTCACTATATTCAGCACGTATGGAATTAGGACTAGCGGAGGATTGAAGGAATAACAGCAATAGACTCACGAACCCGTGACAATAGCTATAGGCTGGATGAGCATCATGGGAAATGCAGTTCAAAAATATCTTAAAGGGGCAGGTTAGCCATCACAGAAATGAACAGTTATAGCAAATAAAGTCATAATATTTAATGCGGCAAAGAAAATGGCTTTGTGTTCTGTAGTTTTGCATTCGTTACTGGTTAAGGTTTTATTTGTTTTTGTTTTTTTTAAACCAACAGAGCAAAAGTGGCATATTATTACCTCCAACTACAAGAATAACTTGTGTGAATTTTTTTAATTCGTTTTTAACCTTTCAGCTTAGAGTCTGCTAGGAGGGACAGTCCTTTATTTTGGGCCCAAATCCTTTAGGTGTTTGTTTTTCCTCCATCCTGCTGTTTCTCATTTCTAGGACTGCCATTTATTTGTGGTTTCTGAACGTACCAAAGAGTGTCTCAGCAACAAAACTAACAGAGTTATTCACTAAAATGAATTCATAATTCAAGGTAAACTGGAAACATTGTTGAAGACTGCTCTGCTTTCAGCTTGGCCACTTTGGCCTCAAATTGAAAATTTACTTTGAATTCTCACTCTAGTGACCGTAATGTGTCCTTACAGGAGCATTTTAAAGGGACACTATAGTAGAACAACTACACCGTATTGTATTTGTTCTGGTGAGTAGAATCATCCCCTTCAAGCTTTTTGCAGTAAACACTGTCTTTTCAGAGAAAATGCAGTGTTTACATTACAGCCTAGGGATACCTCCACTGGCCACTCCTCAGATGGCTACTAGAGGTGCTTCCTGGGGCAGTTCTGCACAATGTGACTGACATTCAGTGTCTCCACCCTCTGTATGCAGATAGTGAACTTTCCTCATAAAGATGCATTGATCAATTCACCTCTATGAGGATATGCCGATTGGCCAGGGCTGTGTTTGACTTGAGCCGAGTAGAACTGAAGAGGCTTGTTTGCAGAATGTATGGGAGTCAGGGCCTTAAAGTTACAGCGTTCAATAGAAGAGGCTTGTTTGCAGATGGTATGGGGATCTGGGCCACGGTTAACCCCGTGATAAGATCATCTTCAGATTCTTATAAAGAATAGGCTGCAGGTTTTAAGGACCTACAGCCCATCCCTTTGTACAGCGCTACGAAATTTGCTGGCGCTATATAAATAAAATAATAATGATAATAATGTGAGGAAATCAATGTATACCACTAATCCACAGTTTCTCAGAGTAACATTAGCCGAGTTCTGAGTCATAATGCTATGTCTAAAGACGCCAAAACTGTGCACTTCAAAAATTGCCTCTCTGCAGTTTTTACAGGGGTGTATTTGGATCAAGGTAAATGCTGCAGTTTCTCAGAAAGGGCAGTGCTTTACAAAATCCAAGAAAACAGACCGCACCTACTCAACAAACCCACTGTATTAATCTGTAGTGTTTTAGGAGTTTAGAATACGGTATCCCTTGTATGTCCAGTTCTAGCTCCCATGTTCCCCTAGCAGCTGAGCAATACCGCTCTTGACGGCAGATGTTCCTATCCTCACAGCCCTGTTCATTCCAACCTCACAGTACTGAATGGAACAACTAGTTTTAATTTTTAGTGAAAACTCGCTGCTTGGTCATACGCAGATTACAACCTCCTGAACTAAGCAGGTCAAAAGAAACGCATTGTCAGGGAACACAGCTGTGCTTGTAGAAATGTAGATTTTATATGTGCAACAATAACCCTAATGTGATTGCAGAGCCAAGTCATTTTGCTTAACTAGGGCAATGTATGTTTCTTGCAAGGAATTATATAAATATAGTACTCCACAATCATGCCTATCTTTAATGTACAATATACATGGTAGGTGTGCAAGTGGTAAATGATGGGTGGCCCGTATTTCTGGACAGGAAACCAAATGAACTACATAAAATAGCCTTGGTTATACTAACTCCTGTCTTCAAGAGACTCTTGCCGGTTTGAAGCCTCTGAACTGTGGAAGGCAGTGAGGCTGCGGGTAACTATTTATTATTAAGTCCGACGTTCCTGTTCTAACCAGTAGGTCCGTCCCATATGTTGGATTACATGCATTTATATCAGGCCAAGGCATAGCATAAAATCTGGATCAGAAAATCAAGCATCTTCTCCTTTAGGGATGCTAATTTTAATGCATTTCTGGGGTATCCCACTTCAAAAGGCTATCCAGAGCTGGAATTCACTCCTATGCAAAAAATTGGATTGTTGACATTCCTTGGACCCCAGAGAATCACAGGAGAACAAGACTTTGCCTGGCACCAAAAAGAGAAAACCAAATACACATTATTTCTGATTGGTCATAGAATGGTTTTTACACAATTTATCTGTATGTATTCTCTTGTGGATGGAGCACATTTGATACAGCCAGTCTCCATGTGGCAATGATCACTCTGCTCCGAGCAGGCACTACAAAGCAAATAGTCTCTTACTGATTTCCTTGACCTGTTATCTCTTGGTATAGACATTCAAACACTTTGTCATTCAATGCCTTCCCCTCCAACACCTCTTCCCATTATCAAGGTCTTGTTATTCCCTATCAGTGCACTTTAGCACCAGCACATGGTTCGAAACACCTCCATGGAGTTCACATTAAACAAAGAATCACCAGAGTTGTGTGAAGGTTAAAAATAAAAAGTACATATCTTATATTATCAGTATGGCATGGGTTTCTCTCCCTCTCTCTGTTCAGGTAGAAGTAACTAGGAATGAACAGATTTTATTGTCTATCTATTTGGAACCTAGCTCATATCACAGCTGTAAATCACTTTATGTTTGTATCTAAACACAGGTGACTAATTATCTTCCCTACTGCAGGGAGTTAAAGAGATCTCTAACCTGGTGTATGTTAGAAAATACGGCACAAGAAGAGTTAATACTAACTAGCCATTTGCTTAAAAGGACACTCCAGGCACCCAGACCACTTCTGCCCATTGGAGTGGCCTGGGTGCAAACTCCCACTACCCTTAACCCTGCAAGTGTAATTATTGCAGTTTTCATAAACTGCAATATTTACCTTGAAGGGTTAAGTCCTCCTCTAGTGGCTGTCTATTAGACAGCCACTTCCGTGTTCATAGAATATGAAAAGTGTGCTATAACGTCGCTGGACGTCCTCACGCTATGTGAGGACCTCCAGCGTCGCTGAAATCCCCATAGGAAAGCATTATTCGATGCTTTCCTATGGGGAGGTCTAATGCGCTCCCCTGTCGCCGGCCGTGCATGCTCAATAGGTCTCCCCCACCGGATGATGTCGGCAGGGGGAGGAGCGTGGGCGGACCCTGACCCAGCGCCAAGGGACATCGGCGCTGGATACAGGTAAGTCACTGAAGGGGTTTTAACCCCTTCAGCAACATGGGGTGGGAGGGAGAGGGGACCTGCAGTGCCAGGAAAACAGTTTGTTTTCCTGGCACTGGAGAGTCCCTTTAAGAAATGTCTATCTGAACCAGGAGGACACTCACATTACCAGAAATATAGAAATAAAGTGGTCAAACCAGTAGATTGATGAAGAGTCCAGTAATGGTGCTGTGCAACAAGTAATGATCCACCCGCTACAAGTAATAATAGGTTATCTTATATTTGTGTTGGAAACTTTGACACACATTTTTACATAAAGGAGGTATTTGTTGTTATTTTTTCACGACTAAAATGTAAAATTTCGCGTTTTCTTCTGGGCTTCAACTACTAAAATCTGAAAAGAAAACCAATACCGCCTACAGTAAAATTCACAGCCTTAAGTCACCGGCAGAGCTGTGAATGCATTTTACAGAGTCGGGTCTCCACAGGAAATATTTCTCCCACTAGGCCGGAGTAAGGTTTAGTGAATAATTCCAGGAGTTTCCCTAGAATTATCACATGTCGGGTCTTGTCTATGATTAGTGAAGCACAAAAGTGAATACATTCTTCCGGTTTTATTTTAAAGGTTTATTGCAGAACCAGTGAGTGTCAACAAGGCTATAAAATCCCAAGCCATAGAACTAGAGGACTTATTACAGGCTGCCCAAGGCTGGAAGCATAGAGATAGGGATATAGAAATATGTCTAGGATAACACAAATTAAAGTCATAATATTCCAGCCAGTATTATATCCCTGTTACACAATATTAGATAAAAGATCAAAGCTGTCAAGCATTGGTTTTCTGGAACTGCAAAGAATGTGGTCTCCCCCACAGAAGACCTATCTAGATCTCAAGTCACGGTTACTACTGGATAACATATACTTTAGATTGGGCAGTGCACATAAGTTCGACATCATACAAGAGGATTTTATAGACATATTTCATTTAACGATGAGAAACCAAGGATCTTCGACTCGTACAGCTCACGTCTAGATCTGGATCTATTTTCGAAGGTGAAATAATGTCTTAAATTGTTTTAATGGCAAATAAGTTGCTATACCTCTAGCAGGAAAGTACTGATGGTTCCCCTTCTGACTGAGTGCCGGAGACATAGCAAAATACTAATACTAGGATTGTGAATAAAAAGCAATTGTAAGCAAAGTTCTAAGAGTGGAGCAGTTGCCTTAGAAACCAATGGAATGTTCATGCTGACGGCTACCTTAACAAGTTGCCCCAGAAATGCATACACATAATAGTAAACAAACGTATACAGTAAAACATCCACTGTTTAATTTAATATTATGAAAAAATGTAAAACATATTTTACATAATGATATGATCGCCCTGTGCATGGTAGATAAAAAACCTTAGCTGGATAAGAACCAGTAGAGAGCGATAGAAAGAGGGATGTCACCACCATATTCTTAGCTTAGATTAGGGAAGCTACAGGAAGAATGACAAGGGAACAGAGCAGAGAGTGACACTCGTCAGACAAAGAGCCCGTTCCTCTGGAAGTCAAGATAAACCTTCACAGGGGGCAGTCTAGGAAAAGCTAAGTCGACTGTTTCACTGTGCACCACATGCTGACGGGGCGAATGCCAATACTTTTATTGCCACGCAGGTTTTTATTTGCAATTATTCAAAGCCGCACAGGGCTCTTTATCATACTTACATCCTGTGCAACCACAAACAGGCCAGCCTTCCTACTGGCCACGATATCACAAAACAAAAAGCATGCATTAAGAACCGCCAATCATTCACAAGACAGCTGGTCTACATTGGCTGATCAGCATGTGGCAATATGTAGGTAACAATTTAATTTACAGCCAAAGTGAGCAGTTCTATCCAGAGGGCAAGAGCTGAGATGTCAGCATGCTTTAAGATCATGTTCTACATGCATGCATGCATGCATGTTCTAAGTGCATACTGAAATAGGGGGGTATCCCAGTGATTCTGGGACGTTGTAGCTAAGTAGAAAGAAATCCACAGCAACCTATGTGGGCTGCCAATGCCAATCTCCAGCCCCAGAAACAATTCTCTGCACCAAGACAAGAACCAATGTCACCACAGTACTCAAAAATAAGAAATAAGAACACCTACCAAACTCACAAGGGTGCAAGGAATCTGGTTACGACCAAACCTGTGTATATTCAGGAATAAATTAAAGTAGTGTCCCTTTATTCAGGTGTCCAACGGAAAAAAAGCAACGTTTCCACCGCTGCAACGGTCTTTATCAAGCTTGCAGCTGCAGAGGTCGAAACGTTACGGTTTTACATTTTGGGCACCTGAATAAAGGGACAATACTTTCAAAAGGAAGAGCAAGTGTTGCTTTATTCTTATACCACTGTACTCAAGGCAAGCTGACTTGCTCAAGTAAAAAAAATAAAATAAATAATGGGTCAGAAGTTTAATCCTTTCTTCCCTGTTCATTTTGGCTTTAATAACTCCGATAACTGAACAGTCTCATATATATAGAAGTATGTTTCTTCCACTGAAGGGGAGTCTCTCCTTGTTATCCCACCTTAGTATGTTTCCCCGACTGAGTCATCCTCTGGGAGAGCCAGTAAGACAGTAATAGAGAAGACCTCTAGGGTGGAACAAGTGGCTCGTATGACCTTGGATGCATCGCACACTGTCACTGATTTAGCTGAATAAAATCAATGAGCCTGGGCTCTCTTCCTAAGATTTGTGATGCTTTATCGCCGGATGGATCAGCCTCCGTCTGCTGGGAGTATACTGGTGATTTGTATACCGATCAGAGAAAAGAAACGGACCAAAGCAGCCGAGATTTTACTTGTCCCTAAATTGCTGTCTCTGCTGTGTCAGTACCCTCCTTCCTGCGTAGCCAGCGAATGTTGGAATACAGCAGACACAGGCACTCACTCATTCTCTATATTAAAACTTTATGGGCTGTGAAGACAGGAGACAGTGCAAGCGTCACGCAAAGCAATTCTCGTAACACTTAACCTATTCTCTGCCAGATGGCATCATGCAACGTTTTAATTCCATCTTGCAGTGCATACTGCATTTAGTGTACTGCTCTGTGCTGAAAAAACAACCAGCTTATGTCATAGTCTGTACGCCATAAACAATGTGTGCAGTGTGGAGTTTGGCAAGCAAAGGGTAACACGTCCAAAAGCAGATCCAAAAACCTTAATGACAAAGTAACAGAAAGTCCAGAATAAAGTTAGCCACATTCCAAGCGTCTCTTAGGTTTGGCCATCCGTGTGCTGGATAAATATGGGTGGTTTTGCTGTCAAAAAGGCGTGCGGCAGTATATATATATATATATATATATATATATATATATATATATACACACACACACACATACATACATACATATACATACACATACACACACACACACACAATTAAAAAAAAACACTCAGCGGTTTGGAAATACATTAAGTACCTAAAAAAAATAGGCATTTATTTACTAAACTAGTTTGAGAATGTGTCCAAATCAGCTATTTCAGTTTTTAATTCACACAGCTCCATGTCTAAACCTTTGTGATTGTTTTTTTTTTCTTTTTCTTTCTAAGGAGGGTCAGAATTTTATAAGCTCTCCTAAACGCATTCACATGCCTTGTTTATGTACAAGAGACATGAGGGGAACCAGAAATGACATAACATTTATTAAATGCAAATTACCACCTAATTACAACCTTTGTTAAACAAACGGTGCATGATAAGTAATATATATAACTCAACGTGACTTACCAAGGGCATTTAGCAGAATGCTATTTGGGATGATCAGCAAGTTTCCAGCCTCATTTTTTTCCTTTTCTGCTAAACATAGCCCCAATCTCTGCATTATTTGCAAACACTGCCATGCTTAATGTTAATGGAGTGGAGAGGGGTAGTCTGATGGGGACGATGGCCATATAATGTCCCTACATAACAGAAGGGTAAAGTGATGCATGATGATCATACATAGGACAAGCAGGAGGGTTTACATTAAAACGTTACCTGCGCACTCTCTCAAATCCCTATGTACATTTAAATAACGGGAGAATTTTATTACCACTCTAATGGCCTTTAAAGTTCAAGGTCACGTGCCTCGTCAAGGCAAAACCTCTTACGCAAGTCCTAAACTGTCAATTTATTTTGCTGCTTTCAGTTAAAAGGCAAAATCTCAAATTAAATAAAAAGGGATATTTTTATGAACCACCACTCACTCATTAACCCTTAATAATGTACACGTGTGGTGGGCGGCAGCCCTATTAAGGGTTAATGATTATGTAATGATTTTTGTTTTTGTTCTATGTATTTGGGCTGATGGATATTGTAGCCATTGCTGCTGTCCAGGCGTAGTGGGGGTTTGAGCGCATGCCTTCATTTTGTAAGAAAACTCTCCACTCCACTCCCCTCCCCTCCCCCCCCCCCGCCCCAATAATAATAATCTGAATCAGAAATATGATTCATGCTATGAGGGTAATTTATAAATAAATGAATAACACTTTCAACTAATACGATATGAAGCCATGAAGTACAAAGCGGGTTATGTTTGTAAAAATGTCTTGGTGAAGGGTGAGAAGGGGAGTTGGAAACTGACAAATAAATCACCTGTGTAATGATAGAAAAATGATAGATGATAGATGATGTCAGAGACATCTCTTTATACCTTTGATGCCACACAGGACAAGCGATCGTTTCCTACTTTGTTAGAAAGACAAGGGAAGAAGTTAAGTTTTAAATCAGAACTTACCGTATGTATTGCTGCTGGTATAGAGAGAGAAAATGGGTTCTAGATCAATGTATGGAACTATGACAACAGTATATAGATTAAAGTTCATGATAATGAGCATCAGGGATTTGTGCTGATTACTCCATACGATTTCTATTATGGGGTGAGCAAGGGTTATATAATGCCTCGTTTCCACTGAGCGGATCGGTTCGGTTCAGTTCGGTACGGTTCGCTATTTTGGGTGTTTCCATTATGAAAGTGGTCCATACAAGCGAACCGTACCGATCCATTCAGGGCCCTGCTTCAGATGTAGGGCCATAGAAAATGGAACGGTTCGGTTAGGGCGGATCTACTATACAATCCATTGATTGGTGGACAGGAAGAGCATTTTTTCTAAACCCTGCATGGCCCTGAAGGTCTGACTTGCAGTGGAAACGCTCACCAGAATGGGCTGGTCCATTCTAAACCTTCCAAACTGTACCAACCCGAACCGATCCGCTCAGTGGAAACGAGGCATAAGACAATACTGGACTCCAGAGAGAAAACATCAATGCATCTCACTAAAGGACATAAACTGCAACAGTAACCATTTGAATACAAGCTAACACTTGCTGGACTGTGCAGGGGAAGGACTCAATTCTGGGATTGGGACTGGGAAGCCAAATATGCATTGAACACTTGCGGTGAAAGCATCGATTCTTGGTATGCTGGTCAATAGCAGCAGACACATGCTAAATAAATGACCCATGTTTGGTCTTCCTGTAATATTAAGAAACTCTGCATTTTTCAATTTAGCTTATCGGTACAATTACCTATTTCTTCTTAGTATAGGCAAAGGAATGAAGGAATTTCTAGGTAAAATGATGTACGCATAACTAGTGATTAGGGCAATTAATGCACTGAAGTCACATAAGTACGATCAATCTATGCACAAAATAGGCAGGGAGTGTAATTTCATTTCGTTTCAGATGTGAAATGTGGAGGGATTGCATCTAGAAAGTGCAATTAGCAGATATAGGTCCATTTAGAGAAAGTGCAAGAAAATATACAAAACATTTAGTTGCACATTTAAAGTCAGACGTAAAGTGTGAGATACAGATGAAATTCATTAAACAAACTTTGAAAAGAGCAGCAGAGATGTGAAACGCGTGGCCAGATGCTTTGATCAGCAGTCCATGCCCGTAATAAAGAAAAAAACAAAATGCTAATCGTGTGGATGAACTACACAACTCTATTCCACCTATGGAGTTCATGAATATGTGCGTGCGAACAAAACAGGTTTTGGCCAAGGTCAAGATTACATTGACCGTATAGTGGGAGGCCAACATAATCATGACCGAGTAAAAAGAAAAGGGTTTGTTTTAAGTTAATATCCACTTGTGACACCACAACAGGTATGTTAAGTGAACAAAAAGAAGTAGACAGGTGATAAATGCAGGAGAGAGGAATCAGTCAAGTCAAGATTAAATGTAAATGAAGGGGACGAATCTGTTTTAAGTTCAGGAGAACAAAGCAAGTCAACGTAACCGAAAAACTGACAAAGCAGGAAAGAGGAATTGAAAAACTGACAGAGCGTGAGTAGCACAAACAGAAGCAGATTATCTGCCCGCTGGCTGGCCAGTCTCACAGAGTGCAGGGCTAATAAATATCTAGCCCAGACCAGTCACATATCTGGGGAGCCCTACCTTCCCCAATCCAGCCAAATGCCTGCTAAATTGAATCAATCCATCTTGAAAATGGTTGTTGTCAGCTTGTGTCTATGGGAAGGGGGGTTTAAGGGGGAGGTAAGGAGGTAGGATTGGGGAGGGAGGTGAAAATGCTTGGGGGAGAGTCTGCAATCACAGCGGCATAAGAGAAACACAACCACATCCGAGCCTTGTACAACCAGAGGGAGAAAATGAACATTCTGCCTGATTCATGTTAATGACTATTTAATGAGGAGCTCAGCCTGTGTGTGTGACAGGCGAGGGGGGAGAGCAAATAGGAAAGGATAGAAGTGCAGGAGAAGAGGGGAGGGCGGCCTCATTCACAGATGAAATGGGAAAACTGTCACTGTAAGATTTTTATCCCTCTAAGGATCCAAAAAGTCCTTTCATTGGTTGACAGTAAGGGCAAGATTGAGACTGTTGGATACAAAAATATATATACGTTATGGCCTTTGCATTCACCCCTCCAGGGGAGGGCACCAAATCAGTACTAACGAAGGAAGCAATAACAGATTTCATGGCCTGGCTCACAATAGGTGCATCACTAACATATTTCTTCACTAAGCCCCAAATTGTAGCAAACTGAGTAGTGAGAACAGAGGGCTGGGATAGGAGGATCAATACACAGACTGCGATAGAACAAAGGGCTGGGATACGAGGATCAATACACAGACTGCGATAGAATGGAGGGCTGGGATAGGAGGATCAATACACAGACTGCGATAGAACGAAGGGCTGGGATAGGAGGATCAATCTCACAGACTGCGATAGAACGGAGGGCTGGGATAGGAGGATCAATACACAGACTGCGATAGAACGAAGGGCTGGGATAGGAGGATCAATACACAGACTGCGATAGAACGGAGGGCTGGGATAGGAGGATCAATACACAGACTGCGATAGAACGAAGGGCTGGGATAGGAGGATCAATACACAGACTGCGATAGAACGAAGGGCTGGGATAGGAGGATCAATACACAGACTGTGATAGAACGGAGGGCTGGGATAGGAGGATCAATACACAGACTGCGATAGAACGAAGGGCTGGGATAGGAGGATAAATACACAGACTGCGATAGAACAGAGGGCTGGGATAGGAGGATCAATACACAGACTGCGATAGAACGAAGGTCTGGGATAGGAGGATCAATACACAGACTGCGATAGAACGAAGGGCTGGGATAGGAGGATCAATACACAGACTGCGATAGAACAGAGGGCTGGGATAGGAGGATCAATACACAGACTGCGATAGAACGAAGGGCTGGGATAGGAGGATCAATACACAGACTGCAATAGAATGGAGGGCTGGGATAGGAGGATCAATACACAGACTGCGATAGAACGAAGGGCTGGGATAGGATGATCAATACACAGACTGCGATAGAACAGAGGGCTGGGATAGGAGGATCAATACACAGACTGCGATAGAACGAAGGGCTGGGATAGGAGGATCAATACACAGACTGCGATAGAACGAAGGGCTGGGATAGGAGGATCAATACACAGACTGCGATAGAACAGAGGGCTGGGATAGGAGGATCAATACACAGACTGCGATAGAACGAAGGGCTGGGATAGGAGGATCAATACACAGACTGCGATAGAATGGAGGGCTGGGATAGGAGGATCAATACACAGACTGCGATATAATGGAGGGATGGGATAGGAGGATCAATACACAGACTGTGATAGAACGGAGGGCTGGGATAGGAGGATCAATACACAGACTGCGATATAATGGAGGGCTGGGATAGGAGGATCAATACACAGACTGCGATAGAACGAAGGGCTGGGATAGGAGGATAAATACACAGACTGTGATAGAACGGAGGGCTGGGATAGGAGGATCAATACACAGACTGCGATAGAACGAAGGGCTGGGATAGGAGGATAAATACACAGACTGCGATAGAACAGAGGGCTGGGATAGGAGGATCAATACACAGACTGCGATAGAACGAAGGGCTGGGATAGGAGGATCAATACACAGACTGCGATAGAACGAAGGGCTGGGATAGGAGGATCAATACAAGACTTGGAGAACATCAGTAGAACACAGAAGACTGCTATGTAGCCTCTGTTTAGATGGATCCAAGGGGCCCGTTTATGGATCTAAGGTGCCTCTTTCAGAAGATGTTGCCCTCTACAAGTTTAAATGGGGGTTACATCGTTAGAATGTATGAGTCCATGAATTAATCCTGATATTTGTGTTAGAAGAGAGAGACAAACTGTATTAATTCCAATTCACGTTATTAGTAACTGGCAAGAGTTCTCTAGGTTCCATTTATAATGCAGCAGAGACATTGCTAGAGTCAATCATCTTTACTTTCAGAGACATTTGCAAACAATATTTATTTGCCATACTTGAAATAAGACACTTTGCTAATTCAAGCAGCTGCACAAACGATAAAAAAACTACAATTTATCTACGCTCTCCTCTTTTTGTGACATTACGCTTAATTTTACTAAAGCTGACAGAGAGTGTCACTACCCCTACAGATATTTTCACATAAACCGATGGAAAGGTGAAACATTTTCATGTTTTAAGAGCATCATAAACCTTCCTTGTGGAAACAGATTAGCAACCCTCAGAGTTTCAATCTGCAGAGATCTAAAACCGTACAGTTACAGCGTTACTGTATCTTTAAACTGGATAGAACCAGATGGTTTCTAGGGAAAAAGGCGTCATATCGAAGCGGACATTCTGTATCCAGACTACCCTTATAACAGCTATACAGACTACCCGAATGACCGCTGCATTAACATCAAGATGGGACCAGCATTAATAAGTGATGTGTGAGGAGGAGAGCAGGTACAGTACATTCCGAAGGAGAGTAATTATGTATCAAATTAACAAATACAATGGTTATTATTACCAATACAGAAGTTAAAAAGATTTAACCTATGTGTTTCTGGTTCCAAGAATTCAAACTACTTGAGCTCACAGTAGTGGTTATCGTGCAGGGAGTGCCCTGATGCCCTCAAGTGAGAACAGTTGGACTTCTTAACTGGGGTCCACTGGGTTGGTGCTGCTCCCTGTCTCCACTATTTCCTTTGAAGAGACAGAAAATTCTAACCAGATGCTTTCGTTAGCTCTCCTGAGCTACATCCTGTAATGAGGAGCTAGTTCATCGGCTGAGAGCATCACATGATCACTCCCAACCAAAAAGGCTAATATCTGCACTGTAGGACTTGGACCAAAAAGAGAGATTCTGGCTCTCCACAGGAAATAGTCATGGTGTGAATCAGTCAAACCACTCTAAGCGTGATGTAGTGGTTATGGTACTTTGAGAGCTCCTTCAAGTATCTGTCAAATCAAACTGTGGCATCAGTACACAAAACATAATGGGATACCTGAATGTCTATGACAAGCAATCCATGCCTTTGGGTTTGTAGGCATTCAATCCCACTACGGTGTGTATTTATATATTTATATTTTTTAAATGTTTTTTTAAGACTTCAAATAAATACCACCCCCCATTAAAAAAAACTGCTCTCCCCCTCTAATAAAAAATAAATAAATATACATATATATAATAAAGCAGCCCGATCCTCCTTCTCCTACAGAGCGCCGCAATTATGGAACGACCTCCCGCACACTTTAAAATCTTCCCCAAGCCTAAAATCCTTTTAGAGATCCCTCTCTACGTACCTCAAAACAGAATGCACATGTCATGGGTGATTATATATTTCCTACCTGTTCTATGTAAAATTTTGTATATATTGTGTATTAATAATGTTTTTGTATTATATTGTACCATAATCTATCAATGCAAAGTTTTGTGGACCCAGGACATACTTAAAAACGAGAGAAATCTCAATGTATCTTTCCTGGTAAAATATTTTATAAATAAATATATATATTGTAAGGGATATGTAAACTGATAATAGAAATATTGAAAATTGTCACCATTCTTTCTCTCCAACTTTACGACTTCATTCCAAATTCTGCAAGTCAGCTCATTCTCCACAACTGTTTAGCAAATAAAGCTTTTCCCGTTTTTTAGCCAGTTCTCTGTCACTAGCTTGTTCCTCTTTTGGCTAAAAGTGACTTTGACTCTGTCCTAGCAAATGTTTCCGGGATTTGCATTCACAGTGCTGGGACAAGGCTATGCTTGGAATCGATAGCGGGAGACTGTTACTTACAGCCGTGATTTCATATCAATAATCTGCTGGAAGAATTGATGTGCTGTAATGCAGGAGTGCAATAAATCCACCATTGTAGGAGCTCCTAAAGTGCTTGTCTTGGTGACATATTTGGTTGGCTTGGGTGTCGAGATGGGGAATAAATCACTTAGCCCCCTCCGCACACCTCACCCAGAACTCCATTTTAATTTGCCAGTCCGAGGGTTTCAGAGAGACGCATTCATCTATATTTGTGTCATCTGAGATTGCCTTTGTCCTGTAACGCCATCCTATAAATCTAAAGCAATATCTTTATTCAGCAACCCTGCCTGAATCAGGTTACAAATTAAAATGCTTCCCTTCTCCTACTCTCTCCGGTTCAAGAAAAGAACCAACAGAGAGAAAATCCATAATCCACTTTATTTTCTGCAAACGGAAACTATATGGTCGGCTCCTCAGGTGAACAGAAAAATCTGTAGGGACTTAAAACAGAGAAGCATAGGTTTTATGATTTCAAACTGGATACAAATACTCCAAAAGGACTCTGGGTATCGCACAACATCCAGACAGTCAATGAGATTCTTATAGTAAATGACAGTTTGTATAGTGACATTGTTATGAACAAAAATGTAAAAAAATTAAACAGAAGCTACATTCACAAAACAGTTACAAATTATATACTAATTGCATTTGAGAAGCCAAATAAGAGATATAAGTATATACTAGTCAGTGTATACAATTGTACAAAAGGTCCCGATTTTAAGAAAATAGATTTTATTTTTAGGAAATTCAGATTTGCAATCGTTAATATGGACATTAATCACAGCTGGTTGATCCAATGAGAAATCTAATTGCCACATTGGCATTAACATATATCATTTAGTGTTTTCACAGTACAAATCAACTTAAGATGGGATTTACACCTTTTAAATCAAGAGCAGAAATTGAGATGTGTGAGAGTCTGAATTGATGGACGGTTTCCCAACTTTTGGAAATATGTAACAAAGTATACATTGTTTTGTTGCATCCAATAAAGCGGAGTATTTTCCCCAAATCACGTCTACTGCATTGAGCCCAGAACTTTTCCGTGCCAAACACGTCACAGATCCGTGGAAAAGGAAAACCACGGCTCCTTCTGAATCACAAAGTGTAAACCCACCAGCAGTATTTTTATTGCAACGTTCTGCTAGAAACACTTTGAAACCAAGCTCACTGGGGTTTTTTTTTTTTTCGTCTCTTGGTGCCAAATACTTAATATTTATGATGGTTGGAAAAAAAATAAAAAAATTGTGAAATGAGAAAAAAAAAATAAACTTGGCCAATAATGTTATACAACAAATGAAAACAGCTATTTTAAAATATGCATCCCTGTTACCAAAGGGAGATTGGTTTAGCATTTATAGAAGCTGTACTCGGCCAAAACCAAGGGTCATCCAAATCATTTTTAGAAGGAGTTTTGCTACCGTGAACCTTATTTACTAAGCTGTTGCTCTTTCACCGGCAGGTGAGGTCTATATGAATTTCACTGGCAGTAAATATTACGTTTGAGCAACGAAGAACCACTCTTAAACTGCATAGTAAATGGCCTAACAACACCTTACGTATGAGGGAGACTTTGTACAGCAATTATACCTCACAGACTTTTGTATCAATTTGTCCCCCCAAACTGTAGAACTAACAATGTATTTTCGCTTACATTGTATAGAGCTCTGTAACAAGCTGAAATCCAAACTCATTTGTAAATGGCTCCAATTTATAAAAGTAGGGAGAGATGTCCCACTGTGGCACAGATCCCTCTACACACCAACAGTGGGGACACCAGTTCATGGCAGACAAAGCGATAAAGAGTCCCCCAGCACAGACTTACTGCTTCTACACAACGTGTCCCAGGTAGCCACCACATGGACATCACTTAAAGCCAACTGGAGAGTGACTGTCACCAAGGAAAGGGCCCCACAAATATTCACTTACTGGCCCCTCGTATGTTCTTACACCTCTGTCACAGAAGAGATATTTGCTCTTGTAACATGCTGGATACACAGATGTCTCCATTGCACACATCAATTAATCTAGGAGCGGAGCCATCGGATGCCTTCAATACTGAGAATGTCTGGCAGACCAGGTGGTCATCTTCCTTGAGACCAACTGTTTATGATTCTGCAATCAAGGACACAAACAGCCAGAATTTCAGCTTGCAATAATGGAAGATTGTCAGCCGAGCCAGCACGGGAACTGACAGTCAGAGTTGGAACAGCTTGTCTTAGAAACAAAGAAAGATGGAGTGCAGGGAGAGCCTGGGTTCATAGGCAGACAGGACGCTGCCAGCTCAGCAGTCTAATATCCCGGTCTGGCTTCCTCGCTGGCAGGCGCCTTATCCCACTGGTTAATGATGGAAATTAAAGGAATGAATCACTGAGGTGAGTGTGGAAGCACCTCATTAAAACTTTCTGTATTCCCCAGCAGAAATTACTGCTGTCCCTTGCACAGTTTATTTACCAGATAACAGACACCCAGTAAGAGCAGCAAAGGGGACCTGCATAGGTTACAGAGACCAGAGAGGCTTTTAAATCTAAAGGAGTATTTCAGAATAACAGAGCATTCTCCCGGCAGATATGCTAAATGGGATACTGTAAAAACCAAAACAACTCATGCCCCTGCCGTCGCATTTACAGAATGTACCTGTCATGGTTGATTATATATTTCCTACCTGTTCTATGTTAAATGTTGTATATATTGTATATTAATTTTGTATTTTATTGTACACTAACTGTAACAATGCAATGATTTGTGGACCCAGGACATACTTGAAAACGAGAGAAATCTCAATGTATCTTTCCTGGTAAAATATTTTATAAATAAATAAATAAATAAATTTACGAGTTAAATCACTTTTGTTTCTGTTCATGCATCCCTAGCCACACCTCCCCTGGCTGTGTCTCACACAGCTTCCATTTTCAATTAATTATTACATCACAGTATGTTTACTTTAGAGGTTCAATCTTCTGCTCTGTTAATGGAACTTTAACAACACACGAGGCTGCTGCAGGCTTTAACAGGCAATTACAGAAAAGAGCATGTGAAACACGTTTATTGAAAGAGGTGATGGCATTACATTATGTCTAGTTCACTTATTTCTTTAATTCATCAAAATCAGTTTTCCTTAATTTTTTTGCTGTAATAGTACACCTGCATATGAAGTCAATACATATATGTGTACTATCCTGAAAGGGTGTATGAACACATTAGTAGCCAATCTGGCATGCACATCCATTCATCAAGAGATGATTTTTATTAATGAAACTAATTTTACCTGGATCTCCTCATCTGCTAAGTTTACAGTAAAAACCTGGCAGATGAATTCTAAATCACGGGGGTTTATTAGATCTGCATACATCGACAAACCAAGCTCCGCAGACACTTACTGGGGTGGTGTAAGAAATGGAAATGTCATGGTGACATGGGAACAAACATATTTTCACATTTTTTCATTATTTTTTTTAGAATTCTTTATTTTTGTTGTGCTTGAAGTTGACACAGCATCCATTCGATAAATTGCAATGAATGAACAGGTCATATCAGAATAAGTATAGAGATATTTCAGCACATTTTATATTCCACGAACACGAACGATGAACACAGTGTGGCTTGAAAAGAAAACAAAACAAAACAAAAAAAAACATTTTGGCTTGGAAAAAAACCTGCTGTGTGCATCAGATTAAACTTAAAACAAGATTTGAACAGGAGGTTAATGCCACTGGAGTTAACAACTGAATAAAATAGCATGTAGTATGTATTGTTATGTTCTAAGTTAGCATTTCGAAAAGCTGTTAATGGGTGGAGAGTGGCACAGGGTATGGAAGAAATTGGTAATGGTACCCTGTTGGGACCTTCAGGCCCAGAAAGCCCTAAGCCATAGGTGGTGTTTAGCCTATGCCCTTCAGCCAGTGTGACCTGCCCAGGGACCACAGCCCCCAGTTCCCTGCAGAACCACCCCACCAGCCCCAGGCTCTTTTACAGTCCAGCTCTCACTGGTCCGGTCGCCTCCTTCGGTCCAGATGGGAACTCTGAGGTTTCTCTTAGTTGGTGGTCGTCTCTCCTGTTTGCATGTGTCCTGAGGCGGTGAGCCATGCTTGGGAGGATTACCCCTTGTAGACTGAGGCCCAGGTAAGTGACGGCAGATTGCAGGGCGGCTGCCCTGGAGTTGTGATGCCCTCCGTGTCTTCAACCTCCGCCTCTGTATTTTCAGAACTGTGAAAGGGCTGGTTCAATAGGGACCTTGGTATAAGGGCATGTCCAGCTGTGGGCTGCCTTGGTTCAGGTGTTGCCACTTGTTCTTGCATCCTCGCTGTAATTTTGGCACAAAACGGTAGCCACAATTGGTAAAAGGCCCTCTTTGGTAGGCTCCAAGCTCAGAGATCTGTACAGTGGCCATCTTGACTGTGAGGCCATTAGGGTACAGCCCTGTAGGCCACAACACAGGGAGCAGCTCTCCACCGCTCGTTAAGCTGGTCCAAAGAGGGGACGGGTGATGGGGCAGTGATTAGTCTGCCTCGAGCCTCGCAGCCAGCATCGGGAGATTGGCTGCCTCTCCCTACATCCAGGCCGCAGACCCGTTGTGTCGCAGGATTGGAGAAATCCACCCTTCCTGTCAGCTCAGGATAGATCACCGAGGTCGAGGGATCAGTAAGGCACAAAGCTGTGTCGATTAGAGAGTGGGTTTAGGCTAGAAATTAGGCTTTAATAGTAACCATATGAGGAGCACTCCGAATCTGCGACCATCCACCATGAAGGTTAGGCCCCATCCCTTTTTAATAACAATGAATACATTAATTCCATTACAAAGCATTCAAGAAGAGGAAGTCAAGAATATAATCACTGTACGTTTAGATAGGCAATGTGCAATTGTCTTTTATCTGCTCTCAAATCAATATATCTAGCATATTACAGAATGCTGAATAGATGGGAGATTTACTCATAGGTCTCCTTTAAATGAGCAGATTCAGGCTTTACCTTACAAAAACACTATATAGCTTAGACACAAACAATTCCTTCTTGGAGAGACTTGTACAGCCTGCAAAGCTATGCCTGCTGCAGAGTTGTGAGAATCTAAAGCAAATGATCGTTTTGGAGCACAGTAGAAAGGATGGAAGCGTAATGGAGCTATTCTGTATTGTTTTGACTCTGTACAGCTGAAAAGCTTGGAACACGAGGCGTTTAGATTTTATAATTCTGCTGGAAGCAGAGGGAGAGAAAGAGCAAAAAAAAAAATATATAGAAAACCAAAATGGCTTGGGTAAAACAGTTTGTTAGCTGTAATATTTCTCCCGAGATGTCGGAGGGAATAGCTCAAAGAATCCTTCGGCCCAGGTTAAAAATACATCTCAACATCAGGAGCACACCGTCATAATTTGGGTCACTAGTGTCTTTAATTAATTTAGATGGAACACTTTGGAGCGCTGGGTGGTAATTAGGGGAGGGATTCATCAGGCTCCATCTAACTCATTCCTTGGCTCTTCAGCGCTGCAATTTCACGGATATACTTCAGTGCCGCCTTCATCCATTAAGCTGCAGGGAGGTTGGGGGTGTTCTCCTGATTATATTGTAGCTGAATATTATCTTTAGCGGCATAGTGTAGCTTCAATGACCCTATCCAGCTGCATTGAATGTGAACAGCTGGGCTGCGATAGGAAGAGATAATTGGAGGGGGCTTTAAACACAGCAATGCCACGCTCCTGTCATGCCTTAAGCACAATAAAACCTTTATAAAAGCTTTTATTGGCATTATTGAAAGTGTCTTCTGATATAAATGAAAAAGATCTGCACAAATTCACCAGGTGAAATTCAATAAATAAATCGTGTCTTTTGTGAAAGTTATGCTTATAGAGCACTAAATAAACAGGGATCTCAAATATGTAGGATATCTCAAATTATACAATCACTTAGTGTGCCGGACTAGTCCAAAAGTCGAGACATATATATTTGAGAGAGAGAGAGAGACAGTGAGAGAGAGGGAGAGAGAGACAGCGAAGGAGAGAGAGACAGCGAAAGAGAGAGACAGAGAGATAGGCTAGTTCAGCATGACCAGGGTTAATTTGTTCTATATTAAACTGTATTGTCAGGGGAGATAAGAATATGACAAGGCTACTGAATGAGATACGCCCATAGCAAAGGATCTAAGAAGGGGAGGGAGGGCAAAGATCCCCCCCCCCCTCCTTATAGATCACCCCTGCCTCCCTCCCCTTTGAAATGGTTAGTAGGCCCCGCAGGTAACAGAGCAGAACGTGTGTGCCGCTTACATCAGTTCTCCGCAAGGTGTTCATGCCAAGGCAGGATCTGCTTCATTAATCACCGTTACGTGCCTCTCGCCGGCTGCTATCCATCAGGCCTCCCAGCAGGAGCAGCTCTCCACCCGTGAGTGTAACCTCTACACTCCTGAAGGCGCCAGCACAGATCCCACTAGCTTCAATAGCAGCGCAGTACCTGCAACATTTGTGTTAAAGCGAAGACTTAAAAGTTCTAATCCAGGCAGGAGCGACAGTCTCTCATCCACTGAGGAATAGCTTACATTGGACCTAGACATGTTTATTCACCTTTATCTTTTTTTATGATTTCCCAAAATCCAACACGGAGAGGGGTTAGTGATTACAGTGGTAATTATGAAGCTTCAGAGAAAGTGAATTGGGTTAGAGATGAACCCTGCATACACAGGGCCCATCTATCAATCTACAGGCAGAGTACATGCAATGCATGCAGAATAGACCTCGCCGCTCTAGCAAGAGTCTCATTATCCTTTACGGCGGTCTGCTACAACACCTGTTGTTGCAGTCACCATCTGCTTCTTGTACAGTGCTGTGGCATATGTTGGCGTGCATACCATGCAGGATAATAATCAGCTGTAAAATTGTATCCTGTTACGTATTTTAATATTCCTATAAAACATTGCATTGCTATCAGCAAAGATGATCTATACTAGAATGTATAAAGTATGATAAACGCACATTAGGCACCTTCATAAAACGTTCTGTCTAAATTATTATTGTCAACAAAAAATATATGGGAAACGACTGTTTAAATCTAAAAAGAACATAAAACAAAAATATAGTGTAATCCAGTTAAATAATATAACAGTGCGCCATCATTGAATGCACACACAGGGTGGAAGTATTGGTTGGGCTCCAGGATTCCTCCAACGATGATGCTGGGGGGCTATAAATCCCACTCCACGATCTGTATAGCCCGCTTAAAATCAGGACTCCATATTAGGATTGGAAAAAATTAGCAGCTTTGTTGCAAATAAAAAGGTGTATATAACCTATAGAATATACAATCTATTTACAATAAAGATGATGATTTTATCCTTTTAACAGCCGTTTCCCATATATTTTTTGTTGTCTCTATTCTGGTTGAGAACACTATCTGAGAAGTGATCTCACGGAGGCGGTCCAATTTTATTACTAAATAAGTATATTTTATACTTGTTGCACACTATTCACACGTTTACACTGTGGTGATAGCACGGTTTTAAATTATTATTGTGCCTATTCTCAGAGATGTAAAAAGTCTTCACACAGCGAGTACACTATCCCCATTCTCAGCAAAGTCTTCACACAGCGAGTACACTATCCCCATTCTCAGCATCGGAGATAGTATTCTTACAGGGAGTACACTATCCCCATTCTCAGCGTCGGAGATAGTATTCTTACAGGGAGTACACTATCCTCATTCTAAGGGCTTGAGATAAAGATTGTTCAAGGTGGCTAACGCCAGTCAGATAAAGCTTATATAAAGATAGACTGATATGCATGGATTGTTAAATGTAGATAGATAAAATAAACACACACACACACACAAAGGTGATGCTCCTTCCATCTTGAAAGGAGATTTATTCCAGCTAATTATGGGTACACTCTTCGCTCTCCTGGGAAAGCACTTTATTGATTGAATCGTATTGAAAACAAATTATCAGCACTGGATTTGTGTAGAATTTCTCCCGAGAGACAGAGCATTTCCTGAATGCAGATCTATCCGGCCAGAGTATTCTACTTCATACTGGTATTAACCGACGCAGCACCACTGCAACGCGCACAACACACAGAAAAATTATTATATGGTAAATAAAATAAATGGGAAATGTTGGCGTGCATGCCATGCAGGATAATAATCAGACGTAGAATTTGTTCTGGCTATGTAGTGTGATATTCGTACAGACACTGCTTTGCCATCAAGAAAGATAACATAGTAAAATAAAATATGACCTTATTAAAAGTAGAAATTTGCTATAAATGTCCATCGAAATACATACTGTCCCTGTACTCAGATATGTAGAAAGCAATGACAGAGGGAAGGCTTTCTACATAATTATGTTAATTTATAGAACACATACATGGTATAAATCTAAAATCTTCAATGAGGAAGTGCTTTCACTTTGACAGCCACTAGAGGCACGGTTTAGACAAAATGTAAACAACACCAATTCTTAGAAACAGCAATGTTTTCTATTGCCAGACAAGAGTATCTATACACCAAAACCACTTTGTTAAGATGAAGTTGCCGCTGAATAGAAGTGTACTCTGGATAGTCCGGTTTATCGTGGTACAGAACCACAGGTGGAAAACACCTAATATTTATAACTGAAAAGATAAAAATAAAAATATCTTCATTATATAACATATGAATATCTTTATTAATAAAATGGAACAGAAACGTATATACAGCTGGCAGGTGTCCTTAGCACTTTAGAGGTTACATTACATTTCCTGGCCCACGCAAAGAATGGCCACCTTCACTCGAGGCCATATCTTCTATCTCAATGGATTCCACGATTTGTGCTACCACAAGGCTACAGACACAGTACTCTTGTCCGTGAGCAAGTAGTGTTAATGTTCCTTAACACACACAAGCTAAACAGTTGCACACCCAGGATCTTGAGCTCAATCCAAATTGATTTAGATGGTCTGGAAATGGATACAAATGTGATTAAATGCTTTTATTACTTTTTTTTTTTTTTTTAACTTGGAGGATCTGTAGAGAGTGAATTAAATCAATTGCTGGTCAGGACGTGTGTGATTAGTGCAGAACAGGGAGCTCTAAGCCTGATGATGGAAGTGTTGTCATCCGTGAGTCACTCCAGGCTCCTGATCAAAGCAGGGCTTATGTGCAGGATTTGTTAATGACTTTCCATATTAGCCATGTACAACTGGGCAGACACCCAGGGCGGGGGGGGGGGAGGGGGGGGGGGGGAATAACCAACAAGGCAACAACCTTCAGTCATTACATGCATCCCACCCCCAGATTTATCACACCTACTACCTGCAGTACTAGCAGAGGAACACCAGAACAATATAGTCAACATGGATCGGGCTGTGCATTCTGGTTTTGGGATGAGATGGGTTTCCAAAGCTAAGCACCATTTGTCCTCCTCTTTCCGTCCCCCGACCCCTGTTCTTTATGTTCCTCTCCATCATGTGTCTCTTTCTGGGGGCTTTCGGTTTCCATCTTTCGTGTGGCTTTTTCTGTCCCACTCTTTCTGCTGGACAGCGTGTTGGTAAGCCTGACCCTTGCTTTCTCAACATCCCAATCAGCGAACCACTCTCAGCCCATGACATGGTCCAACTCATCGTACGGCATGGTTGTGCTGCAGAGTTACTGGATGGAACCCGATCTGTGTACCCTGTGCGATCACACAACGCTAACCCCAGCTCCGGATCACAACTAAAGTGTTGCCAGCTGGAACATGACATATATATTTAGTTAATACCCTAACAGGAGACACACTGCACTGGAAACTAGTCCACTCCTATTACACTTTGTTTTTTTTACTATTCAATGTCAAATGTGTTTTTATTTTTTTAACATTTTTTTCACTACATGCACGCATTTGAGAGAACCGGCCCCTCCTTGTTTTTTTGCAGCTTACTGTTCAGGTGTTAATTGGGAGAAGGGTTTATTACACCTCTCCTAACACGATAAAATGATTTTAGCAGCTCAATGTACGGCTTTTTATTGCACATGAAATACGGTAAATGGTAGGAACTCACTCGCTACGAGAGAAAACAGTAACGTGACAGCTAGGCCTTAATTATGCTGTGACCATGTCAATAAGCAAAAACAGAACTGAAAATGTTCACTCCTAGCTCCTGTTTCCAGAATCAACTTCTGTCTTAACAACTTGTCTCATCTACATTCCACAGTCTTCATTGCACATCAATATAAAATCTTTCAGTAAACCAATTATGACACATGGCGGGGATTTTAAAACTAAACAACACACACATATTAATAAAATAATGCAAACAAAATGATTTGGCACTTTAAGATTATGCCATTACATGGTTATTTTTGTTTAGAAAATAGAGATGGCAGTGGAGAGGTGAAGCCACATAGTGAAATATACAAGGTCCCTGAAGGACCGGTAAAGGGCTAAAAACATTCTTTTTGTCAACAGTGTCGCCAAAAGACCCGTCGGAATGCAATTTATGAAGAATAATTCACTGTAGCACTCTGTTTGACCCACGTACAGCACAAATACCTATATATGCGGTTGTATAAAACATAAAAGGAATTTCCCTGCACTTCTTAGTCTGTAAGACTTGCGGATTCAAGGGGCATGCTAAATTGCAGTTCTGACAGAACGCGAACCTCGGTCCGGCATATCTGTGACAACCATCTAAGTGAATCAGTACTTTCCCTTCTACAGAACAAAGCTAAAAGGTCTTTGGTGAATTAAGTAGGTGTCAGAAGAACAGATCATACTGATTAGATGACACCAGACCCTGATATGCAAATATTAAAATACAATCCCTTGAACAAAAACAATTATATGCTTCAACAAAGACTGAGACAAATATAAATATACAAATATCCCAAACTGGTTAAAATTCCAGCATTCTATACAGGGAAAGAATACTCCCAATTCTCTATTGGATACCTCTATTGGGATTTTGTCACATTGGGGTTTGAGGTAGATTGAAGAAGAGGAGGGAGTTTCACTGGAGAGATGCTATAAGGACGTGCTCGCTCTGCCTCGGGAGAGCAAAATGCAATTATGAGAACAATTATAGAAACAGCAAGGCAGAGGCAGCCGTCCTTGGGTGCCGAAGTGCAGAGTGACAAAGTAGAGCATCAGCAGCTTTATAAGTAATGTGTGGAAGCCTTTCAAGTGTTGACGACGCAGAATGGCCCATTAAACGCATTCCATCTGTCTTTAATGCGCCATGCAGTGGAGACAGGAAAATGAGTGCATATACTTGTATTACAAACTGAAACGACGCGTGCGCAGCGCTTCAAAACCTTACTGGACAAAAATACCACCATGTCAAAACCTTTTCTTAAAGTGCACATCATGCAAGTTTCTTTTCTACATATGTTCTGTCTCATGCACCTTATGTATTCTTTTTAATGCATTCAGCAGGGTTAGTTAAAATGTTCAAGACAAAAACCAATTTATGCTTAAACCATTTCATTGACCATGTCTATCCTCATCTTAAAGCAACCCTATACCAACAGGAATATAAACGTGTATTCCTCACATTATAGTGCCCTGTTGGCCGTTGAGGTCCCCAGCCCCAACCTACAGGGAGGAGTAAAAAAAGTCCTGCAGATTATCGAGATCGTAGATATTAGTCAATCCACAGGAAAGCACTGGATTACCACTATGAAATCATCTGATTGGACTAGCAGAGTTTTACTTTGCAATTTCGACGGAAGCGCCTCTAGTGGCTGTCTGAGTCACTGTCACTAGAGACATTTAAACCCTGCCATGAATAGCAGTGATAATGGCAATGTTTTAGTTTGCAATGTTAAAACGTGGGGGACATGGCACCCATAACACTTTATTGAGATAATGGGGTCTAGTTGCCTATAGTGCCCATTTAAGTCTATAACGGTGTGACCAAGTGAGTAGATGGACCAATAGTTTACGACTGACATTGCTGCAATCTCCATCATGTGGGCAGTAACCATTAAGTAAACGAGAGATCAAGCTCAGAAGACTGATAGTCAGGAAGCATTTAGAGGGGGAAAGGAAAAATCTGATTACGTTTTGCCAAGTATAGCAGAGACAAACTTGGTGTGATAATTTTGTGTAGATTTATGTTAAGTCAGCCAGGTTAGTCTATAAGTGGTCAAAATCGGATATGAAGAGGGAATTAATTAGGTTCTTTCCTGTATAATGTAAAAAATGGAAAGACATGAGAATTATTATTTAGGCAGGACTGACACTGTAAATTAAATGATGTGTTACGAGTTGAAGATGCAGGAATATACCTGTTAGAAGTCAGCAGTGGAGATCAATGGAAGATAATCCGCGTAGAAATGCATCAATGAATAAAAAACGTCTCAGGTAATGTAGAGTAAAAATGCAGAAGAGAAACTAGACAATGTATGAATATCATAAAGGACCTAAAGAAGGTTTTGATAGGATGTTTAAAGGAACACGGACAGCCTGGCTTAGCTCAATGCAGAAAGCTTCCACCTGTCATACAGGAGGTGACTGGTGCCAAGAAGACCCCAGGTAAATCTCAGTGCACTGGAACAATTAAAAAACCAAGCAAAAACAGGAAGTGGATACAAAAAGGGCCACAATTAAGGAGAGAACGGCAGTGATGTTGCGTGTGCAAAAAAAGATTAGCCTGATATCTCTTTCTCAACAGCAGAGGCAAAAATAAAAAATAAAATCAGGAGTAAAGATACAGGCATTATATTTGTTAGTCAGAGAGAGGGCGTCAAACAGTCTTGTTCTTGAACGGAGCGGCAAACTCCTAAGTGGTTAAAAAAAAAGCACAGTAAAGTTGGGGGTTAAACAATGGGATGTAAAACTGGCAAAATGGGTGTTGAGAACTGGACGAAGATGAGGATACGTTTATAGTTGCACTCGAGGTAAGAATGCAGCCGTGGAGATCAATAAACCTTTTTCCAATCTGATTAACCATATTGTGGAGAAAAGAGCTGATCAGATTGTCAGAATGATGTAATTAATCATTTCTGCCTACTATGAACATTACCATTAGGAGTCATGAAGTAGACACTAATGGTGGGGTGGGGGTGGGGGGGGGGGAGAATAAACTGTCGGTGTGAAATACATGAAAAGAGATAGGAGGAGGCATGTGAGCAATGACTGACTGAATACAGGACATTTGGGGGAACAGCGTATGGGGAACCTAAATCCAATGGCTTCAGCTCATACTAGGCTAGCCCCACTCCAAAAGCTGCGATCACTCATTCTCCATTCCGATCACACTTCGTATTGTGTCTAGTGGTCTCTTCTTAGATACTAGAACAGAGAAGTGCGTTGTTTTATCACCTGCCCCAAGGAAGGATTTCAAAGATTTACACCATAAAAAGGGCGTCATGGGTAGCGCTGTCACATCTGTGTGGCACATCCACCTCAGAAGGAACTAAAGAAGAAAAGCCATCAGCAGGCAGAGTTTGCACGCCGTGTTTGAGTGAGAGCCGTGCTGGCAGGAGATCAGAGCACATTACACTGAGTGCCGACGTGCGCTCGTTGCTCTTCAATTATTCAGGCAATAATTGTACCTTTATTTAAAGCCTGCTCTTGCATGAACCTCGTTTTCAGGATGCCAAGCTCACAGGGACCGACTTATCTTGCAGAGGCATTAATTAGGGAGAAGCATTTTGTTAGCGTGATATCAGGTGTGATGCCATTCGGGGCACATTGCGTCTTTTGTTCTCACCCGTTGGGTGACAGTCACTGATGCATAGCAAGGGGGTGGCGAGGGCACGGTGTGTAGGTAAAAAGAGAAGCTGTGAAGTATTAACACCAGGCTAGCATAATGTGTTGCAGACCCCGTGCACACTAGAGGTGTTAATTGATCTCGTTACATTGCAACGTTTCTATGGAACAAGTTTCACAGTTTCGTTTAAAGTGGCTCTTGTGGTCAAGAAGGAAAAAAAAAAATAATGATGTATAAAAGATATCGACAATTTAACTCTTTAACTGCCTAAAATGACAACTCTAGGATAGATTATAGAAAATTTTTAAAATTTTTAAAAAATCAGGGGATAAGGAGGTTTAAAACAAATATGCTTCAGTGTCGGCTGAACCATTCCTTGCGCCCTACCCCAAAATGCTATATATTTAAAGGTTAACTTTTTAAGCATTTTTTTTTTTTTTTCCCTTTGGAGCGGCAACATGCTGACTGTCCATTGTAACCTTAACATCAATAGAACAATGGGTAAAAATACTTGGGATAATTCCTCCTACTTAAATCTTTCATCCTAATTGGTCAATTTATACAATTCGGTAGTTAATTTTGAAGTAAACAAATAACTAACTGTAATATTGTGGCACCTTCTAATTGCACCATGAATATTAGATTTGTGTACCTGGTTTCCAATGAATCGCGATTCGTTCAAATTTTGGGTGATCAGCAACGTGTCCGAAAATGGAGGATCACATTTTCTCATGTGTTATAATAAGGCTGAAGAAGGTCCCCCACAAGTAAGATGGTAACACATCTCCTGTTTTATTCTTCCGAAAACGGGCATATCATGTTGTGAAATCATAGAAAAATTAAAGTAGCTTTGACATGCTCAACTCTTCGGCATGTTTGCTGCACCTTTCAAGTCATTTTAGTGAATAATATTTGGCATACACTATGTAATGTCACTGACACTAAACTGTGGTTTAGAAATGTACCACACACTGCTAATTATCTGACTCTGCTCTAATTAGACCAACTATATTTCTGGCAGGATTTTAGTCCTGAGATGTTGTGGTGCAATAACCTACCGGTATACATAATGTGGGACTTTTTATAAGAAAACCTCAACGAGTGGTTGTAAAGGTGTGAGATCCTGTTCCATCAACAAGATCTTTTTCACTCAGTGCTTTAATTTTTATAAAGTTATGTGGTGAAGAACAATACCACTTGGGGAGAAATGAAAGAATGGTCATGTAAGCAAATTTCATTGCACACCTTTCACCGTGAATAGCGATTGATGAACATAACATCTGCGGTTACATGATGGTTGGTGACTAACCGCTGGGAATGGCTGTCACACTGTCAAAAGCGGTTGCGACAACGGGTAAAAGCCCTCTTCCCCTCAATAATTTTTTAGTTTTTTTAAAAAAACCTGCATAAATGGGGAGACTAGCCCCTACTACATGTATTTTCAATGCGAAGTATAATTCTGGACATGAAATGGTACATTTAAGGCAACATCTTGTGACAGACAAAAATATGCCCCAATAAAGATTAAGTGATGTGACATTGGTTGCCTTCCCCCTTCCGTGTCACTACATGCCAAAGCCTTTTGTTGACTCAGGCAGATCACCCCAATCCCTCCCAGACAGGTACATTTATTTTACTGAAACTGCTGAGGTGTTGCAAGCCATTCACATTGTGATATGGCACGCTGGGGAAAAGCGATAGACGCAGGGAAAAACGAGAGCTCCAGAGCTGGTGCAATTAATCATAGTATTTATTTACTGCTTGTAATTACCACAGGGGGCCAGCTATCCGTATAAACTGCTATCAGAAAGCAGGGCCAAGCATCGTAATCATCCGCTCTCCTTCAGGTCACCTGTCTTCCCAGCAGAGAAAACCTTTGCTTTTTCAGCCCTCTCCACGGAGACTTCTACTTCCAATTTACTTGATGTCTGCTATTTAACATGTTCCGCTACATTTGGCAATTTACATTGGGAGATCACGATTAATGAAAATGTTTAACACTGGAAAATCTATCTAAAACACAAGAAATGGGCCCCCAATAAAGCAACTTTTACAAAAGTCTATCTGCTATCCACAAGCGATGGTTCCAGAATGAACAATGTATTCAAATCTTTTTCCCAATTTAGAAAATGGGCCAGCTGGTTTAACCCCTTTACTACAGAGTTTGTTTTATATATAAATAATTAATTCTAATCTTAATTAGAAGCATTGGATGCATAAAAAGAGCATATCATTAGCACAAAGCAATCTTGCATTTAGATTACTGTTCAGGCATATCTAAAAGTTTTAGATTGCTCACAGGTATCTGCTAATATTTCTCTAAGTGCATGTTAGCAGGTTGTAAACATGATTTATCATATATTTACATTAAGCCTACATACAGATATACAGGTACCTGGATAAAACCTGGCTTCTGTGTTTTAAAGTGTATTACTGCCTGCAAAAACGCCCTGACACCTCTCTTCCTCCTCCCCCAAGTGCTACAATGTAGCTCGTACACAATGTTAATTTTGCATGGCAAAGTCACACAAAAACAGACCGTATGAAGTTATGTTATGTTGCCAGGACATGCTGGGCGTAATCTTACTATTGGGGTTTAACTGTCTGCTCCCACACCCTGGTTTTTGGAAATGTCTAAAGTTTCTATGAGGAAGCTCTCTGACTGCGCTTGGTGAATAGGCTGAGAGAGTCAACTTAAAGGGATGCTACACTGCCAAAAATGGGCAATTAAGTAGAAATTCCAATTTAGTAGATACACCCCAATGAATACATGCATGCATATTTTATCCGTGGAATATTTTAAACCATCTTGCAAAAGCTGCAAATACCGAGTGCAAGCCACTTACCTTAGCACAGTGGAGCTAACGGGAGCAAGAAGAAAGCTCCATGTTTGTTTGACACCCAGGAAGTGTTTAGTTATTCATAAAAGTGCTGATTTCTCATAGAAATTGGCACTTTTTTTTTTAAATTGTCATTATGGGATACTCCTCAACCATTAAGCATTTTAACAAGCTGAAATATGTGTGAGGAAAGTATGTATCTGTCTTACACAGTTTGTGAATGGGGAGCTATTAACAGGCTCAGAGAGTTCATTCAAACTAGGCTTTATATTATAAGCATTCCGAATAAATTAAATAAACAGCAACAGTTCAACATCAAAGTTTATGCAGCTATGCATCTTCTAACGGCCATTATGCCAAGCGCCATGGCACATGACAGCACAAACGAAAATAGAGAAAATTATATAACGTTTTAGGTGATAGACTTATTTTAAAATCCACCATTTTCATCACTAAAGGTAATCTGGGTGACCTCCCCAGTTCCAATAAAAACGGTTTTAAAAATGTTGTGACTACTGTGTAAGAAGGCAAGACTTGTTCCCTACCTTGCTTAAGATAGGCCTCTCTTTGGTCCTTGGTATCCTCACGGGAGCACAGGTAATCTATAGAAACAAAACAAAAAAAGATTAGCAGAGAAAGTTACATCAAAGAATATAACTTCTAACAATTATCAACATCCAGGACTGATAAAGGAGTGTAAAAGAACAGCACTGATGGATGGTAAGTTCCCAGTAACTTATATTGATGTAATCTAGCAGACTGAAACAACCAAAAATAATGAAAAAATAAAACACTGAAAAAGGTTCCCCATCAAGAAGCACATGAACCGATGTCTAAATATGACAATGGGACTTTTAATGCCAGGTGTGCAGATAGCCTAGCCTATCATATTGCAGTGGTTCATAACCTTAGTCAAGGTACAGCAACAATACAGAATTCAGGGATAATTCCCATGAGTACATAAACATAGAATGGAATGTTTGTGTGACTTGAGAATGCCTCAGAAAACACTCACTGGTAGTGTAATTTTGGACAAAATATATATTATGGTGTCTGTTTGGGTCCAAATCAGGGCTAGTCTAAGGTTGTCCAAGTGCTTAGGACATCCCAAGAACAGGGAGTAAAAACCACCTTATAGTAGAGTAGAAAAGGCACCTGCCTAGACAGTATAGTCTTCTGTGCCCAAATGTACAGGGAGGACACAAAGTTTAAGGTAAGTCCCCACTGGCCGACAGGGAGAGGTTAATTTCCAGCTCGATAAAAAGGTAGAAAGCATGGGTGGACTTAAAAAAATAAAAATAAAAAAAAGACAAAAAATAATCTATTTTTGAGTATGTGTGAATTGTGTGTGCATGTTTGAGGAATATTTTTTAAAAACTTTCATTTCATCTTTTTCTTCAAATTTAAAAGAACAATTGACACCGTTTAAGGGCACTACTGAAATGAGAGTGTGGCTCTCACACTGACATCCTAGACAATGTGATCATGCTATCAGTGTGAGAGCCACACAATTGTAGGGGGAGAAGAGTGTGAGGATTGGAGTATGGACGGGGGTGGAGGGTGATGAAGAGGGGGGAATGACAACGACAAAATGCAACTATTTTGGAGATGTATTAATGAATATGCATACGTGGAATACATGCATCAATCAAGAACTATAACGTGTTGGAAAAAGAATTATAGCAACAATGTTTATTTGTGTTTATTTTTTTATTTTTTTTAACAAAGGCAAAAATCACTTCAATAAGCCACATACATTTTAAGACACCCATTTTTTTTGTTGTTGCAGCATTATTACAGTGGCCAGTTATTTAATACATATAAACAGGGAATACAATATATAGGGGTGTAAATAATTCCATGCCCGTGTACAGGGAATATACTGTTTAACAGCTATGTGGGGTGCTACTTATTTCACACCTGTGCACAGAGGCTATTTATTTTACTCCTATGCACAAGTGCTGGGTTTCAGTCAATGACAATTTAGATCATTTTCCATTATAGCAACGGTTTTAGGAAAGAGTAGACCCCGATCAGACAGGAGAAGGTTAATAAAGATAAATATCAAAATAAAAAACATAATTAAAAAAAAATAAAAAAAAATTAGGGGGACTAGAGAGCTTTCGGGAAGGTAGAAGATGGGATGTGTAGACAGAAGCAAAGAGAAAAATAAAAGCATGATGTTAAGGAGGAGACAAAAAGAAAATCTTGAGAGCATGAAGGTAGAGAGAGAGATAATATAGAGAGGCAGAGCAAGCGAGGGAGGGAGGGGAAGAGAGAGCGAGAAGAGGAACACAGCCAGAAAGGGGTCAGTTAATTCAACTGGAAATATTATTGCAAAGGGAGATTTATTGTCAGCAGACCACATTAGCACTGGCACAGTGGGGCACTAGGTTTGCGCTCCGACTGAGCTTGCAGATAAATTAAAGACATCTGGAGGAGCAGAATGGAAAGGGGAGATTATTAATACAGAAATTTAGAAGCCAAGGTCTGAGCCACGAATCCATCACGGCAAGCAGTTACTGTTCAATAAATTAAGGGAGATAAGGATGGAAGGATCTGTGTATTAAAGGCAGCATTCATTTCCAGACTGGCAGAAGGAGACCTTTCTCCTGGGCTTTCAACCTTTACACTGGAAGCTGCTCAGATGGATTTCGTACAGATTCTGCAAACAGGTTATGGACTCAATACACACCTGCAACCAAAAGTCACGACTGTATACGGTAGTCACAAATAGCTCCTGATCAGAATTTACACTGTGCTTGCGCAGTCACGCTACCTCGTACATGGATACGGAGTATCTACACTACTTGTATCTTTCCACATTAATACTCTATAACAGAACAGATCGGGCGCCCTGGGAGTCTATGTTTGGAATCTAGCTAATGTCTTTTTCATGTCAAATATATTTGAAGGAACATCCTCTATAGTAAAGTGCGGGAAAAAAAAGAAAATAAAAAAAAAAGATATTATCCAGCCGTCCTTTTCTGCTTACATGCTGTAAATGAAACATTAAATCTCCCCTCGCCACCCCCCACCATTGTGGAATATTTGACCTCTTTACTTGAAAATGCCTGCAAGCTAAATATTAAGTGTTATATATGAAGAAAAGAACAATACACAGATCTAGAGACAAGAATCCAGGAAAAATACAGATATAGACAGAACTAACCAATATAAAAAATAGACAGATAAAATACAGGGAGATGAAAAACCAGACAGAAGACAGACAGAAAAAATCAGAAGCAAAAAAAAAGAGAAAAACACAGACAAATAAAAATATTCACACTATAGACAAATAGATAGATGGAGATATACAACCGATAAGGTTAGAAAGAGTGCATCCATTTAAAATTACGTGCATTCCGATTAAACCCATCTTGACATTAAGAATCATATAACTATTTTGTAGTGTCCAGAAAACGGAGCGTCAAAACACAGAATATAGATTTCTTATTTCTAATAAGGGAAATAGTACATAAAGCGTGCAATTAACCGAAATTGGAAGGCAGAAGATTGGGTGGTATTGCAAGGGAATGCTATGGTACAGAAAGGCTGGTAGATACCTGGACTAGCCTTCCAGTGAAAGTGGTAAAAGGAAGTTGGCACTAAATGACGTTACGGGTGGGTACTGTTCACAAAAACTGGAACAATAGTCGAAACATTTCTTTGAAAGGAGCTTCTCTTGCAGTTACTCACAAAACTAAGAACTATAGAGAATAAAAAGAAAAATAACATAGCTGGAGAGTTGATGGGTTTTTATTTCTCCCATCCAACTACTGTTGCCTAATTATTGCAATTCCCTTGGTAGCTCCACAATTACCGAACCGCAGCGCTCTCATGACGGTGTCACTTTAATGTATGCCTACAATTTGCACAAGACAAAAAAATGATGCTGTAAGTTGTCACCAATTTTAGTGGGTTTATCGATGTTTGGGCTTACTTGCCATCTTATTACTATTTTCTTATTCATAACAAAGGACGCACCTGACCAAACAAAAGTATTTACCTTCAATGGAACAGATGTGAATTATGCCCTACCAAGGAGGTAAATTATCAGAGGACCAGTATAGCTGTTAAAGATGAGCCAGCAGTCATATCTGCAGATAGTTTGTTGCCCCTGGTGAACAAGCTCAGAACAGTCTAATTTACTGATCATGGTGGGAGGGCTACCAACTCAGCATCATTCTTTCCCATTAAAACAGCAGCATCCACTTCAGCTGACGATTTCAGGCAATTAAATCCCATAGCCAGGTCATAGGCTACAAGCTGTGTACACACAGGATGAAACCATGGGGAAGTAGTCACGAGTCATACCTACCGGCCCAATTCTGCATAAGAAAATCCATTATTAGTGATGTTTCGCTAAGAGCCCTGCAGAATATTTAATAGCACAGAAAGGTAACTGGTTCCTTTGTTTAAGGGCCAGCAGGTATCTTTATTTATGAAAAGAGCTATTTTACTCCTCAGCATTAGAAATGTCGCTGGGAAAATCGGAATTGTATTTAAATACAGTCTTTTGTTCCAGCATCGCTGATCAACAAACAACTGCAGCATTAGATAGACCTAGATAGACAGACGGACGGACGGACGGACAGAATGTTGACATCAACATGAAGCACAGTTAATTTATTTTTGTATTGTGCAGCATTTTATTCATAGAGGCCGGGTCTTTCAGTTAGAGTAATTCAAAAATGACATTAATATCTGTATGTCAATTTATTTAAGTCATTTCTCTAAATCAGGGTATGACAACACAAAAGTGTCCAGAACATAGGACAAAGTTCTCCACTGAATTTTGGGTAAAGCACAGAGGGAAGTTTAAAAGCCAGGGATATCTTTAAATCATTAAAAAGCACACATTACTGAGGCCATCCTTAAAGGAACACTCAAAACACACTGTAGTTGTTATGGTGTTAGAAGTGCCTACTGTCGCAGTATATTTCCTCCACCAGACACTTCTAGACACTGGGTGGAGCTACTGCCATCTAGAGATGTCAATCTCCCAGCCATCACCAGCGACAGCTGCACATATATTAGTTGTATCTCTGGTGGATCCTTTGGTCATGCAGATCCCCCAGAGCATGCGCAAGAGTACAGTAGTAACATTGGCTCTTGCCGCTGAAACGCCAGGAGCAGAAGAGGACCAGCCAGAGAAGATGGTGGCCCACGCATGGGACAGGTTCAGTTAAAGGACCACTATAGGCACCCAGACCACTTCAGCTCAATAAAGTGGTCTGGGTGCCAGGTCCACCTAGGATTAACCCTTTCTGCTGTAAACATAGCAGTTTCAGAGAAACTGCAATGTTTACTTTAGGGTTAATCCAGCCTCTATTGCAGGCATAGGCAACCTTCGGCACTCCAGATGTTTTGGACTACACCTCCCATGATGCTTTGCCAGCATTATTGGTGTAAGAGCATTATGGGGGATGTAGTCCACAAAATCTGGAGTGCCGAAGGTTGCCTACTCCTGCTCTAGTGGCTGTCTCATTGACAGCCGCTAGAGGCGCTTCCGCGCTTCTCACTGTGATTTTCACAGTGAGAAGACGCCAGCGTCCATAGGAAAGCATTGAGAATTCTTTCCTATGGGCTGGCTGAATGCGCGCTGGCTCTTGCCGCGCATGCGCATTCAGCCGATGACATCAGAAGAGGGAGGAGAGTCCCCAGCGCCGAGGGAGCCTGGCGCTGGAGAAAGTTGAGTATTTAACCCCCTTCCTCCCCCTTCAGCCCGGCGGGAGTGGGACCCTGAGGGTGGGGGCACCCTCAGGGCACTATAGTGCCAGGAAAACAAGTATGTTTTCCTGGCACTATAGTGGTCCTTTAAGTAAATCTCACCTATCCCTGCCTACTGGCGTAGTCACTCGATGTCAAATTATGCAAAGTTGCCAGACGGTGACAGTGCCGCTTAAAAGCTTATTTGCCACTGTCAGTAAAAGTCCAAACTAGTGGAAGTAGGCTTGCTTTAGACACTACATAGAAGAGAAAGATGCGCGATCTTGATCCTTTGTCAAGATTTTAATATTTTTGCCACTAATCCCAATGACAGCCAAAGTCATCAAAATAATATGCTCCCTAAGGACTAATGAAGTAACCCACACATTTAACTGCAGGACTTTATTGAGCTGCCGATACCCAATAAGCAGGACATTCCATGCGGATATAAGATACTTAAAGTCCAGACTGTGAGAACAACAAATATTTGTTCTCAAAGAGTGAATATCTTAAAGGACCACTATAGTGCCAGGAAAACATATTCGTTTTCCTGGCACTTTAGTGCCCTGAGGGTGCCCCCACCCTCAGGGACCCACTCCCGCCGGGCTCTGGGGGGAGGAAGGGGTTAAACTTACCTCTTTCTCCAGCGCCGGGCGGGGAGCTTTCCTCCTCCTCTCCTCCTTCCTTGCGACGTCATCGGCTGAATGCGCATGCGCGGCATGAGCCGCGCTCGCATTCAGCCGGTCGCATAGGAAAGCATTTACAATGCTTTCCTATGGGACGCTTGCGTGCTCTCACTGTGATTTTCACAGTGAGAATCACGCAAGCGCCTCTAGCGGCTGTCAATGAGACAGCCACTAGAGGATTTAGAGGCTGGCTTAACCCTTCTCTGAAACTGCTATGTTTATAAAAAAAAAATGGGTTAACCCTAGCTGGACCTGGCACCCAGACCACTTCATTAAGCTGAAGTGGTCTGGGTGCCTAGAGTGGTCCTTTAAGATTATTGGGAGTGGGGAGGGGTGGGGGTGATTGAAACAGGAAATGTGATTACCAACCTTGTGTCTTCACATTGTGTATTCAGTAATCCTTACGTCTACACATACACCTTAGCTTTACAATAGTGATTATAGTTTTTATTCTTTTTCCTCCCACCGACCATTAATATGACACTCTCACCTTTATCACCACTCACCAGAAAGCGCCTCATTACCCCTTGTCGAGATGCCATACAGCATGTCGGCTGCATAATAATGATTACAAAGGCATAACGGGCCGGATAGATACAGCAACTGTCTCAACAAATCCCACTCCAACTCTCCAGGCTTTCTAATTAAGAATCTGTTTTGAGAGCTCGGTCTGGGATCAGCACACAGATCCGGGAAGGGAATTGTGCCGTATTATGAGAGCAGCCAGCATAAAATTACAAGCATGCTAAAACAAAGAAAAAACCAAGAGTAGATTCCGATTAAAGCTATGGTAAACCCAAAACTATTCTATGCACTGGATACAAGTACTAAACAGACATTTGTATTTTACTCTCCAGCTCCTCCCTGATCTGGGATTGGATTTTAAGTCTATTTGTTTTACCGGTAACTTCCAACATTGCACAGCAAATACCAAACTCGTCCACTAGGGGAAATATTGGCGTGTGCTGCTGATGTTTTATGCACAACTTTGCTGACGATGTTTGGGGAGGGGGTAAAACCAGAGGTTTACTTCTTTAAAGCATAGCTACTGCTATAACTATTAAGTTTCCCGGGTAACAGAACAGTTTGTGTTGGGGTTTGTTCTCACCTAAAAAGGGTAATCCGAGGGCAACTTGGTAATATTCCTCAGCAGCTAGCTTCGGCCCTACCCATTTCACGGTCTTAAACTCAAATTAAAGCAGTTAATGTTTTTTTTAATTCACAGAATCTAGCGGCTGTTCACCTAGCTTCACTCCAGGTTCTGACACCTAGTTCAAGTGGGCATTTGCTTTGCTGCCACAGCTGGGTTCAGTCTGACTGAGGTTGGGTTATCCCACATTTCAACAATCTCCCTCACTGAAAACACTTAAAGGGACACTATAGTCACCAAAACAACTTTAGCTTATTGAAGCAGTTTTGGTGTATAGATCATGCCTCTGCAGTTTAACTGCTCAATTATGTGCCATTTAGGAGTTAAATCACTTTGTTTATGCAGCTTTAGTCACACCTCCATGCATAGGACTTACACAACCCTCCTAAACACTTCCTATAAAGAGCCATCTAATGTTCATACTACCTTTACTAAAATTATGTGTAATTTAGTATTTCTTATATCCTGCTTTGTTAATAGCTTGAAAGACCCTGCAGGAGCCTCGTGTGTGATTAAAATTAAATTTACAGAGCAGGAGATATCTTTTAAAGGAACTGTGGCGAAATCGACCTCGCCACGTGTCCTTGGAGAGGGCTGCTTGCCCGCCTCTTGCCTTTAGACTATGGCCCCTGTTCTTTTTCCCTGCAGAAAGGCTGGTTTGTGCCTTTCTGCGGACTGTTAAAGCCATGCTACCCCAGATAGCTATGCCATGGAGCCCAGCCGTATACTGAAAGACTGTATGAAATACTTTGGCTCCATGGCGATTGAACTGTATGTATGTGATCTGAGCGCCATCCGGTAATAATATGCGCTCAGATCTAAACTATCTGGGGATAGGTAGAATGTCTGTATTTTATGTAATAAATGTAACCTTGTGTATTTTATTGTATTTTATGTATTTTATTGTCCTTTGTCTGCCATGTGGCTAATGGAGTTTTGCCTCTGTCCTTGGAGATAATTGGATTACGTCACAATTATATCCAGGATAGAAGACTCTGTGGAACTGGTTTTGGGCAGAAAAGCCATGCTTCATTTGGTCACAAAGGACTTCGATCTATCTTTTGAACCAATGGACCAATTTGGATGATTTTGACATAGGGTTGTATTTGGAGTATGCTGCTTATGAAAATGTATGTTTGTGACATGTATATTTTAGAAGTTATAAATATTGTGTAAAAACTGTATTCCTCTGCCTGTGATAATGAGATTACCCATTGTGTTCAGTAATCATATCACAGGCAGAGGGGAGGATTTTGTGTGGGAGTGTCTGTGTGTATTCTACGGATTGATTGGTTGTTCTGTAATACCCTGTGGGCTGTACTGTGGTTGTGGATTGGGAATAAAAGAGACTGTATGTGTCAGGACAGTCAGATTCTGCTTAACCCTCAAAACGAAGTGTCGTCTCGTTATTGGGGGAAATTGGATTGTATGCTGACTGCCAGGAGTGTAACCCTTTCGTATGGTTTTCCTGTTCGGCTGTTTCCAGGATTCGTAGAGTTTGCAGTTCGGGAGATTGGTGCTTACAGTTGCTGCCTGTGCATCTGGAAAGGGGAATATCGCCTAAACGGTTTTAAACTCTGGTGAGCAAAACGGTCCGTTACAGGAACACTATAAGGTCAGGAACACAAACCTGTATTCCTGACCCTATAGTGTTAAAAATACCATCTAGCCCACCTTTACCCCCTAAATAATGTAAAATCTTACTTGTATTCCAGTCTGCTGCTACTGGCTCTGCCCCTGATCTGCCTACTTGGCTGACATTATCAGAAATGTTGAACAAAATTGCAATGCAATTGCAATGCTTTCACATAGGAAAACACTGGATTGGCTGAGACTGTCAAAGAGGCAGATCAGGGGCAGAGTCAGCACAAGCCAAACACAGCGCCGACAAATCAGCATCTCCCCATAGAGATGCAATGAATTAATGCATCTCCATGAGGAAAGTTCAGTGTCTGCATGCAGAGGGTGGAGACACTGAATTCCAATCACACTGTGCAGCACCTCTAGTAGCGATCTAAGGAGTTGCCAGTGGAGGTATCCCTAGGCTGTTTTCTCTGAAAAAACAATGATTGCTGAAAAAAAGCCTGAAGGGAATGATTACACTCACCAGAACAAATACAATAAGCTGTAGTTGTTTTGGTGACTGTAGTGTCCCTTTAAAGTCAGTTAGCATCTGATTGAAAATGAAACCATTTTGTTTTCATGCAGGCTGTGTCAGTCACGGTCAAGGGAGGTGTGGATAGGGCTGCATGGGCAGAAACAAAAGTGATTTAACTCCTAAATGGCAGAAAAATTGAGCAGTGCCACTTCAGTAACATGATCTATACACTGCTTAAAAAGCTAAAGTTGTTTTGGTGACTATAGTGTCCCTTTAAATGTAATTTTGTTTCTCATACAATATTTGGCTTATTGTACTAACAGTATTACCATTCTGAGAGTCTGCTTGAGGGAATCTTCCTACCGCATTACTAAATGCTTTAACCAGAAATTCCAGCCCTAGCTGACCTGGTTTAAAAGATAGTATGAACATAGCTCACTTAGGAAAATAAATCGTCGTAACAAAATGAGTTAAAAGGGACACTCCAAGACAAAAAATAAAATAAGATCTGCTACTTTGAAATATTTATTTCAGTATTCTATGCAAATGTGTCAAATTTAAGGAGAACGACTATTTTTCCTCAATCCATTTGATCACCTTGTTTACTTGCTCATATTGATTCAATGAGTGCACGATACGCACTTTGGATTCAACAAGCCCCAAAGAAAGGGTTAAAAACACTGTAGAAGATCCATCAGTCTCTTTCTCTGTGTCTCTTTCTATCCTACACACAGGGAGCACATTAAGGTCAGGGCAGAAGTGTAATAAGCTTTATGTGCTCTCGGAAGATTTCCTCTGCCTTCCTTTCTCCAACCAATATGCCAATTAAGAGAAATTTGGCAGCATTTCCAGCTCTTAATTAAAAGGCTCATGACCATTCGGTGAGCAGGGGAGAGGAGAGGGGATGTAGAGAGACAGGGAGATGCAAAAGAGACAGGAGAGGAAGCAGTGGAAGAAAACCTGGTGTAAGGAAAACCGACTTCAAGAAGAAGGTAGAGATAACAGTGAGACAATTCAACTGAACGACGCAGAATAATAAAAAACGAGCAAAGTCAGAGAAAGGCAATTAGATTGAGAAAAAGAAAGTGAAGGAGATAGATGGAAAGGTAAACAGGATTTGCGGGTCAAGACGAATAGTGAGGGATGTATAAATGAAGTATGAGAGATGGAAAGAAAATAGAAAACTTGATTTGAAGATGGAAAGCGAAATGATAGAAGATGGTAAGAAGATGTTGGCCACCAGTAAGGGAACAGAAGGTAAGGGAGGAAATAGGGAGGAGTTAATAGGAAGCAGAGTGTGAAAAATGAGAGAGAGTCATTCAGAGTAAGCAGATTGCAAGGCAGGAAAAAGAGACTCATTCGTAGGAAGCTATCAAAAGAACTGCGGGAGGGTTATGAGGGGGAAACAGTCTGAGGGAGGGTTATTAGGAGGAAACAGTCCAAAGGAGGTTTATCAGGAGGAAACAGGCTGAGGGAGGGTTATCAGGAGGAATCAGGCTGAGGGAGGGTTATCAGGAGGAAACAGGCTGAGGGAGGGTTATCAGGAGGAAACAGGCTGAGGGAGGGTTATCAGGAGGAAACAGGCTGAGGGAGGGTTATCAGGAGGAAACAGGCTGAGGGAGGGTTATCAGGAGGAAACAGGCTGAGGGAGGGTTATCAGGAGGAAACAGGCTGAGGGACGGTTATCAGGAGGAAACAGGCTGAGGGACGGTTATCAGGAGGAAACAGGCTGAGGGACGGTTATCAGGAGGAAACAGGCTGAGGGAGGGTAGTGAGGAGGAAACCGTCCGAGGGAGGGTTATCAGGAGAAAACAGTCTGAAGGAGGGTTATGAGGAGGAAACAGTCTGAGGGAGGGTTGTGAGGAGGAAACAGTCTGAGGGAGGGTTGTGAGGAGGAAACAGGCTGAGGGAGGGTTGTGAGGAGGAAACAGTCTGAGGGAGGGTTATTAGGAGGAAACAGGCTGAGGGAGGGTTATCAGGAGGAATCAGGCTGAGGGAGGGTTATCAGGAGGAAACAGGCTGAGGGAGGGTTATCAGGAGGAAACAGGCTGAGGGAGGGTTATCAGGAGGAAACAGGCTGAGGGAGGGTTATCAGGAGGAAACAGGCTGAGGGAGGGTTATCAGGAGGAAACAGGCTGAGGGACGGTTATCAGGAGGAAACAGGCTGAGGGACGGTTATCAGGAGGAAACAGGCTGAGGGACGGTTATCAGGAGGAAACAGGCTGAGGGAGGGTAGTGAGGAGGAAACCGTCCGAGGGAGGGTTATCAGGAGAAAACAGTCTGAAGGAGGGTTATGAGGAGGAAACAGTCTGAGGGAGGGTTGTGAGGAGGAAACAGTCTGAGGGAGGGTTATTAGGAGGAAACAGTCTGAGGGAGGGTTATTAGGAGGAAACAGTCTGAGGGAGGGTTATCAGGAGGAAACAGTCTGAGGGAGGGTTATCAGGAGGAAACAGTCTGAGGGAGGGTTATCAGGAGGAAACAGTCTGAGGGAGGGTTATCAGGAGGAAACAGTCTGAGGGAGGGTTATCAGGAGGAAACAGTCTGAGGGAGGGTTATCAGGAGGAAACAGTCTGAGGGAGGGTTATCAGGAGGAAACAGTCTGAGGGAGGGTTATCAGGAGGAAACAGTCTGAGGGAGGGTAATTAGGAGGAAACAGACTGAGGGAGGGTAATTTGGAGGAAACAGTCTGAGGGAGGGTTGTGAGGAGGAAACAGTATGAGGGAGGGTTGTGAGGAGGAAACAGTCTGAGGGAGGGTAGTGAGGAGGAAACCGTCCGAGGGAGGGTTGTGAGGAGGAAACAGTCTGAAGGAGGGTTATCAGGAGGAAATAGTCTGAGGGAGGGTTGTGAGGAGGAAACAGTCTGAGGGAGGGTTGTGAGGAGGAAACAGTCTGAGGGAGGGTTGTGAGGAGGAAACAGTCTGAGGGAGGGTTATGAGGAGGAAACAGTCTGAGGGAGGGTAGTGAGGAGGAAACCGTCTGAGGGAGGGTAGTGAGGAGGAAACCATCTGAGGGAGGGTTGTGAGGAGGAAACAGTCTGAGGGAGGGTTATTAGGAGGAAACAGTCTGAGGGAGGGTTATGAGGAGGAAACAGTCTGAGGGAGGGTAGTGAGGAGGAAACAGTCTGAGGGAGGGTTGTGAGGAGGAAACAGTCTGAGGGAGGGTTATGAGGAGGAAACAGTCTGAGGGAGGGTAGTGAGGAGGAAACCGTCTGAGGGAGGGTAGTGAGGAGGAAACCATCTGAGGGAGGGTTGTGAGGAGGAAACAGTCTGAGGGAGGGTTATTAGGAGGAAACAGTCTGAGGGAGGGTTATGAGGAGGAAACAGTCTGAGGGAGGGTTATCAGGAGGAAGCATAGTCTGAGGGAGGGTTATGAGGAGGAAACAGTCTGAGGGAGGGTTATCAGGAGGAAACAGTCTGAGGGAGGGTTATCAGGAGGAAACATAGTCTGAGGGAGGGTTATCAGGAGGAAACAGTCTGAGGGAGGGTAATTAGGAGGAAACAGACTGAGGGAGGGTAATTCGGAGGAAACAGTCCGAGGGAGGGTTGTGAGGAGGAAACAGTCTGAGGGAGGGTTATGAGGAGGAAACAGTCTGAGGGAGGGTTATGAGGAGGAAACAGTCTGAGGGAGGGTAGTGAGGAGGAAACCATCTGAGGGAGGGTTGTGAGGAGGAAACAGTCTGAGGGAGGGTTATTAGGAGGAAACAGTCTGAGGGAGGGTTATGAGGAGGAAACAGTCTGAGGGAGGGTTATCAGGAGGAAGCATAGTCTGAGGGAGGGTTATGAGGAGGAAACAGTCTGAGGGAGGGTTATCAGGAGGAAACAGTCTGAGGGAGGGTTATCAGGAGGAAACATAGTCTGAGGGAGGGTTATCAGGAGGAAACAGTCTGAGGGAGGGTAATTAGGAGGAAACAGACTGAGGGAGGGTAATTCGGAGGAAACAGTCCGAGGGAGGGTTGTGAGGAGGAAACAGTCTGAGGGAGGGTTATGAGGAGGAAACAGTCTGAGGGAGGGTTATGAGGAGGAAACAGTCTGAGGGAGGGTTATCAGGAGGAAACAGACTGAGGGAGGGTAATTCGGAGGAAACAGTCTGAGGGAGGGTTGTGAGGAGGAAACAGTCAGAGGGAGGGTTGTGAGGAGGAAATAGTCTGAGGGAGGGTTGTGAGGAGGAAACAGTCTGAGGGAGGGTTGTGATGAAGGAGTATACATATAGGAGTAGAGAGAGAAATATATTAACATAAAAGTAAGACTAAGGAAGAAAATGGGAGAGGTATAAAAAGGAATTGGCGTAGGCATCATGAGGAAACGAGTGTGATGAAGCTTCGGAGAGTTATTACAAGTTGAATGTGAGATAAGAAACTGAGGAAAGTCATTAGCTCTCCCTAAGTGGACTGAGAAGGGAAACATGGTGATTCAGTCCATATCTATTTATCTTAGTATTTTCAAACCATTGGCTCACCTATTCTGCACATGTTTCAGGTTGAATGCACAGCAGTTATTCTTGATTGAGTTTCCTGCTCGAGGCTAGTAGTATGTATACTCTCTGTGTATATATATATATATATATATATATACCCCATTTAAGCATGTTCAGGTGAGTGCAACCACCCCCCCATGTTCCATATATATATATATATATATATATATATATTTTTTTTTTTATTTTTTTTATTTTATTCAATTTAGAATAACATATACATCTTTTCCATTATAGTCGATTAAGTATAACGTGTGTACATATTGATGTCATAATGGGTATGTTAACGGTAATGGGTAAAACAATAGGGATCTGTGGCCAGTCTTTGTTGACTTTATGTTGATACTAGGTGGCATAGTCCCGTGGACCATTGTGTCATAGTGTGTCATAAAGGCGTCTTTTTACTCCTTCTGCCTCGGTGTGGCCTCCGCTACTTATTGGGTCTAGATCTAGCAGCTTTGGGAAGTGGAGTCAGCCTCTTTATTGTGTTGCTGGATGGCGTACTTTGCCGGTTTTTGTTGATGCTCTCCGGTTGCCCCTGATTCTTGGTAGGAGGTGGTGTCCCTTGCTGTGACATGTGTGTCAAGCCAGTCTTTTGTAGGAAGGTCTCCAGATCATCCTCTGAAGTAAGCGTGTGTCTCTTTCCCTCAATTTATGTAAGGAGTGAACCCCTCTGTGCCCCAGCGGTACCTGATATTGGCGTCTCCTAGTTTCCTGGCTATAGGTGCCAGTTGTCTTTTCTCCACGAGTACGGAGAATTGTGTGTCTGGGTATATAGCTACCCTGTGGCCCTCGATTGATACTGTTCCCAGTTCTCTGGATTTAGTCATTATGGCAGATCTCGCGGAGATGTCCCGGGTCAGCACAATAACATCTCTGGGTGCTGCGATGGGTGCTGCAGCATACTTCCGTACTCTAAACGCCGAAGTGATTGGAGGTAAGTCAGGTGCGTCTGTAATTCCCATGGCTGTCGGGAGGGTGTGAGCATAGGGTAGGAGCTGTGTGTTATCGACCTCTTCTGGGATGCCTCTGAGGCGTACGTTTTTTTCGCCTGTGTCTGACCTCCATTGTGGTAATTGTGCGTCTAATTTGTTTTACCTGTGAGGTAAGGTCTTTTATATCTCGGCTTGAGGTCTGGAGTTTTTCATCTCTGGAGGATTCTCTTGTTTCTAGGCTGTTGCTTTTTTGCCGTACCTCCTCCACCTCTGTCTGCACTTTCTGCAGGTCGTCCCTCCAGATCTGTCTCATCTCCATCAGGAGCCTTTTTATGTCGCCTTTTGTGGCAGGTGCTTCGTCTTCCTCAGACTCCGTGGTGTAGGATCGAGGAGAGGGCAGTGAGTCTTCCTCTTCCTGGGAGGCTTCAGATGCCTCGGGTGTGCCGCGGGCCTCAGGCGCCATCTTAGGTCTCTGTGTGGTCGCAGGCCTCTCGAAAGCTAGTCTGATATCTGGCTGTTGGGGCTTGGTGCCTCTTGTTTTTCTTCCCCATTCTCTCTGCTTGGGGGGTTTCTGTCTCTCGGGTGGAATTTCTACGATTTCCTGGTGTTTTCCGTGTTTTTTTTTTTTTGTTTTTTTTTAATTCTTTATTTTGGTTGTGCAAGAGTTTGACAAGCATACTTATTATTATGCCATTACATAAAATACAAGCACTTCAGTAGGTATAGCATTGTGGCATATATGAAAAACTGCACATTTTTTGTTTTTTGTTCACGTGTGTGTTGCCAGAGTTTAACGCATTTTAAAACATAATAAAACGGAGGCAATTCAAATTGTAAAGCATTGTGGCACATGAGGGAAACTGCACAGGTATTTTAGCTTAAACATATTTAAATTGTTCCAGTCAGTGGTTGCTTGGTCAAGAGAGGTGGAAAGACATATTTTATGCACAGTGACTGGGATGTAACAAAGTAGATCACATTAAAATATGAGTGTATTTCAAGATGTGGAACTGGAAGCATTGGGTAACCTCTAGGTAGTACTCATGTGTGCTCTGGTAGGTTTGCAGCCATCCGTTGTCAGGAGCAAGCAATAGGCAATGCGGAGGAAGTCCAGGAGCCAGGCAATTGTCTCCAAGAGAGGTTTGGCTGTTAAGCCTGTGAGTTGCCCAGATGGGTTTAGCCGATGCCCTTTGGGTGCTGGATACTCTCCAGGCACGAATGAGTGTTCAGTTTCTTATTGGCAGTGCCCCCCCAGCCCCCATTACCAAGCCAGTTCAGTGTTCTGAGTTTGCCGGCTTCGTGACAGCGTGCTTCTTGAACTCGGGTAGGGTGTCTCTTCAGATGCAGTATAGTGAACTCCCGTGGGGGAGAGCGGTTTTGGGGGGCTGTACCCCGTGCGGCCCTCTGTTCTGATGTGAGGTGGCTTTCTGACGTTCTGCGGCTCTGGGGCCGTCGTCTGTTCCTTCGCCTTCTCCCTCCCACCGTCCGCGCAGCACCGGCGGTCCGTCCAGGGTATGAAGTTCCCTGTGTGGTAGCGCTCGGGATGGTGTTCTGTGGGGTCTGCTCGATGGTGCCTCTGCGGCGAGATAGCTTGTCCCAGAAGGCAGCAAACAGGCGATCGAGTCGTTCTGCAAGAGGGGGCAGTGGAGAGCTGGGTACGGGGCTGCACGTGGCGTCCGCCATAGTTATGAGTGCTGATCCAGCAGTGCAGGTAAAGCTTTGTTCAGGCTATGTTTGCCGGGATGTCCCTCACCGGCAGGGGGGGGGGTTGCGTTTGCTTGAGATGCCCCGGGCAGGCGCGCCACAGTCAGCGAAGGGATCGGCCGCCTCCCTTCCGCCTTCCGAGCAGGCCTCCGCAGGCCTCAGATCAATCTCGAGGTAGAAGCCGCCGATCACGGTCGTGAGACCTGCTGCTTGTAGCCGCAGCGGTAGCCCCTTGTGTTCAGGAGTATAATTTAGCAAGATTTAGGGCTTTAGCTGGAATTACGGCTATATTTGCTCACTTTTAGCTTGGAGCTCCCATTATGTGTGGCCGCTCGGCATGGCTGCCAGGCTCCGCCCCCGTTTTCCGTGTTTTTGCTCTGGGCCTGAGCGGAGCTCCGTGGGAAGACGTCCGCTCAGTTTCGCTGTTGGCCACGCCCCCCCCCCACTCTCTGTATATTTAAACTTCTCAGTGTATTTTTCTTTACATTTTTAAAATTATAATTCCATGATTATATTTTATATATATATATATATATATATAAATTAAAAGGGGGGGCAGTAGGAAAGAGTGACAAGTAGGAAGCTAGTGAAAGTAGTTTCTCTCTTCTTCACCATATCTGATCGAACGTTATTCCTTGCATCTACACCTTTATATATAATCTCTATAGGTAAACCCAAGGAATGAAAATGAGTGTGTGAGACTGTAAAACACAGTAAGTTAAAGAAACAGATTTAATTTTTATAGAAATAAGAAGCAGTTTCCTCATGGTCAGGTTAACAGCTGACAAACGGCTCTGCAATGCCTGGGCCCAGCTGGTGCTGTACCCACCTCCGCAGGCAAAACCAATAGCTTCGACTTCAGTTCATCACCCGGGGCTCCACAAGAACCAAATCCTCAGCAACAAATTACAAACCAACTGCTTCCCTTTGACAAGGAAGAGGGGGGGGGAGACGCTTAACATTTTTAACTCTGTAGAGAACAGTAAGTCATAAAGGGGAAAGCGGGCACGATTTTAAAATACCTTACTATGACCCTAAAAGGGGTGCAAAAGATTTTGCATGGAGAAACCAAACTAGTACTGCTAGAGCACAATTATTAACCATACCACGACATTGTTCAGAAGTAATACCTCTTAATTAGACACTTACCTAGAGGCTAGCAAATAATCATCCCCCTCCTCCATCTTACAGGTATGATGGGGAGGTGATGCTCTCTGTACAGTCACTGACATTTTGCAATCCCAGAATAACCCCAATAAATACATTTTGTGATCAATGCCTGCAGCGATACTGCACAGAGGGCAAAGGGTACAGTCAGCGCCCGCTCTGATATAGGACCGAGAAGAGAGAGATTGTTTAAGTGTAAGGTAATCCCTGTTACAGATTAGCCAAGCCTCCATTAGTAGCCCTGTTAGCGCTGATAAAAACGTGCCAGTACGGAGGCTTAACACTGTGCGGGGACTGATAACACGGTCATAATTGCATACACAGCTTGCAAACCACTCACGTCTTGTATCAATAAACTACTGACTTACTGCTGTGTTGTCGCTTGCACTGGGTAAAATATAATTTCAATTACACATTACAGTAATTATTAAATGGTACAGTATACAATACAGTAATTATTAAATTCTTAAATTCTTCTCTGGAGAAAAGGCATTGTTCTAAAATGGGTATAGTCTAATTAGCAAATTAAGGTCCAATGTCTCGCCAAGTGTGTCACGATATTGATTAGCTTAACCCATGGTTCTTAAGGGCTTAAGAATCAAAATAATATAATATACTATATTACCTGGAAAGGGCCTTTTCCCATCATAAGCTCTATTAGCAGTACCTACCACATGGTTACATTAGATGTGGAGCTTTTTTTGGGGGGTGCAAAAACAGAACATGTACTGGACTTTCTAATAATTATGTCCCATTTTAAAAGGGACACATTCCTCTGTCCTTGCTTTATTTTCTACAGTCTCACTTTTTAAGGGGTTGAGAATTGTTGGTGCATGGGAATGGCCTAGAAAACAGGGGCACCAATAATGGGATTTTAAGCCGAAGCCAAGGACTGGCTCAGTTAAAGCAGGCCAATTGGGAGATATTCAGATTATATAAACCACTTAACATATGCTTTAAATGTAGCCAAAACTAAATGTATCCTTCCTGGTTAAATAATGTGATCTCATCTGGTGGATTAATTGCTACAACCGACATAACACCTAACTTGGAGATGGCAGCCTATGGCTAACTATATTAAACGTAACATTCTACTCAGCCTTTAACCTTATGGGTGGAGTCCATTGTTATAGTAAAGTAGTCAGACCAGCACTGAACAGACAAACAAAATGTTGTTAATAAATACGCACAGACACCAACATCTACGGGACAATCAGGCTCCACACAAAATGTTGTTGCACGGAGGATACCGGTTTTAACTATAACAACACAGCCGAAAATCCCCAACATGACAAAATGTTTCCCGTAACATAATTTACAACTGGGATAGAAGTGTCACTTTCTCCAGCATTCCAAGGTAGGTACAGGTAGAGGGATGGGGAATTTTACAAGGATCTGGCTATGGCTCCCTGAGAACACTGCATGCAGGTCAGTAATCTGCAAGGAGCCTCTGCCCTCTCCAAGCAGGCGCACATCGCTTGTACAGTAAGCCTCTAACTTGGCCTGTAAATGGGAAATAATAGGCCGGCAAGTGGCAGATGGCAGGCAGTTGCTCAGTGCCCTTGCTTATCAGCTGCTCAGGGTGGCTCTGTGAGGGAAGCAGATTGCTGGCTTGTTATCTCCCCTCTCTCCCAGAATACTAAAGCATTGCACATTCCCTTCCAGTGATTACAGAGAAGAAATGTTACTGCTTCCCTGTATCTCCGCAGCTCAAACAAACAGCCTGCCTCCCCGACTGCTAATCCTCTGCAGGGGGAAGGATGTCAAAGCAGCTTAATCAGCACCTCTGCCCTGCCACACACTGCGGGGCACATCATCTGGCAGCTCGGCTCACCTTCCCTCACCACGCCGCCTGAGAAGTGATGGTGCCCGTATCAGCCAGCTGACATCCGTGCCCTCTACATAAACCTTCACTGGTATTAAAATCAAGCTGCAGCCAAAATACAAATTGTACCTGTATGAACGTGTATACACTGAAAACACACACACACACACACACACACACATAAAGATACACCGTAAAGGAGAATGGCAAGCATGGATTAAGGATTAGTAGTATTTTAACACAGGCTGTAGGCTGCGGGCTGTAGGCTCTGTAGATGTTGCAAGAGTCTCTGACACAGGATGCAGGTGGCTCTGACACAGACTTCAGGTGACTTCAGGTGGCCCTTGAATATGTCGCAGGTGGATATAATATAGGCCACAGACGGTCACACAGGTTACAGGAAACCACTGTCCACAGAGACATCCTGGAGCTCTCAGTTACACCTTAAATCCCCTACAAACTCATATGATATACAATATAAACAACATAATAATTACGAAGAGAAGAGAGTTAATCAGAAACCCTCCACCAACATGATTCCAAAAATCACTTTGATGTCCTGGGGTGGAAACTCCCTTTACTCTGCGGCAACAACTCTGGTATATGAGATTGTTTTACCTGGAGAGGACAACAAATGCTGGAAAAGAGTGATGTCACAACTGACTACGCGCACCGCATTTTACCAGTGAACAAATTCTAATTATTCTCTCCTGACTCTGAAAGCATTTACAAGCAGGTTTGCTCTGTTCCTGTGAGCCTCCAACTGGTCATATCATCATTTATTAGCATGTTGAATCTTCCCGTCAGAAGCTTTAACCACCAACTGTATAATCATTTCATGTCAACAAACAAGACGTCCACCGGCCTCTTCCTGCTGGGCCTGACATTCACAGTCCAACAGTGCCATTTAAAACCCAGTCCTGACAGGGAACAGGTGTCTGTAACAAAACACACGATGTGCTGAGTGACAAAGCTTTCTTCTACAGGCTTAATTACCTCTTCCCACCTCCCCAGGAAGCATGTAGTGATGACCCCTTCTCCCAGATCATTGTACATATTCCTCATTGGAACACAGGTTACAGGGCCCATTCAAGTCACTGCAAACTGATACAAAAACAGTTAAAAAAAAATCTCTCTGACCTCTTGCCACACACTCTACATAAAGGATCAAAAACAGCCTTTAAAGATTTACAAGGTCAGAGGTCGGGAACAGAAGGGCAGCGTCCCAACCACAGCGATGTTAATGGTCAGGTCATCGGAGGTCTTTCCTCTTTCAAGCTTTTGTTGCCTCGGCAGCATTAATTGGGTTAAGAGGTAAAGTGCTGAAAAGGTCACTGTTATTTGATTTAAAACAGCAATAATGAAGGAAACATTAGCAGTTTAATGATTGCCCATTAGCTCTTGTCCCTGTGTCCTTTCATAGTCTTCTTATACATGAACCTCCTCAGAAGCAAATAAATCCATGGGTTAGTTGCGACGCCAGATCTACAATACTAAGCGAATTTAATGGCATAATCACCACAAGAAAATAAAATAAAAATACTAATAAAAGAAATCAGTCTCTCCGAGCTGTCCTGGCCCTGTGTTTTCAAACCCTAACCTCACACTTTTTACTCAAAAATATCATCCTGCAAGATCTGCACATTGCAAACACCCAGTAACTTATTGCAAGAACTAGCAGATCAGAATGAAGATTAATGGCAGGTTTTGCAGTAATAAAGGCCTGGGGAAGAGATTACTGAATTCCACAATCAGACTGGATCAATTGACATTAGAAATTCGCAATCTATTCCTCGCTCAAATACATTAAACATTGTAACAGAATTACTTTATATGAACAGCTAGGTATGTCTACCAGCTGCTAAACTTTAGTTGATTTTTTTGTGGCTTCTGAAATTTAGGTTTGTTATGCTCTGCCCATGACCACCTCCTGGCTGCTGCTCGCACATGTATGGCCAACTCACGCTTGCAGGACTCCTCGCGGGCGGCTCCCTTCCTATGGAATAGCCTGCCTACCGCCATCAGACTCTCCCCTAGCCTTTAATCATTTAAGAAGTGCCTTAAAACCCATCTCTTTAGGAAAGCGTATGGCCTCCCAGAGTAACCTCTACCTCACATACCTGTCCCTTGCTCTCTCCTAAAGGGCAGCACTCTACTCTCTCCTCCAGCTCTGCCTCACAACTGTCCTGTTGTGTTTATTTTTTATTCTTTATTCTTTATTTTTGTAGTGCACATGCTTGATACAGACAGGCTTGAGGTGCCCCAACAGCAATCCTCAGGCGTTTCCCACGTTTTAACATGCGGGGTGTATGATTAACTGGCACAAATTTTTATGTTTTATCAGGCTTAAATAACGTAACAGTAACATGACAGTAGCATTAATTAGTTAAAGGACCACTCTAGGCACCCAGACCACTTCAGCTTTATGAAGTGGTCTGGGTGCCGAGTCCAGCTAGGGTTAACCCATTTTTTTTTTATAAACATAGCAGTTTCAGAGAAACTGCTATGTTTAGAAATGGGTTAAGCCTTCCCCCAAATCCTCTAGTGGCTGTCTCATTGACAGCCGCTAGAGGCGCTTGCGTGATTCTCACTGTGAAAATCAGTGAGAGCACGCAAGCGTCCATAGGAAAGCATTGTAAATGCTTTCCTATGCGACCGGCTGAATGCGCGCGCAGCTCTTGCCGCGCATGCGCATTCAGCCGACGGGGCGGAACGGAGGAGGATCGGAGGCAGAGAGCTCCCCGCCCAGCGCTGGAAAAAGGTAAGTTTTACCCCTTTTCCCCTTTCCAGAGCCGGGGCGGGAGGGGGACCCTGAGGGTGGGGGCACCCTCAGGGCACTATAGTGCCAGGAAAACGAGTATGTTTTCATGGCACTATAGTGGTCCTTTAAGGCATCGATTAAAGTGTAAGTATTTATGTTATGCAGGGTTGGTTCATGCGTATACTATGTTAGTTTCAATATAGATAGTACAGGTAATGCAGTATATGTGATGCAGTAAACAGTTCGCCTACACTGTTAGACATGCTAGGGTAGAGTCGCTCATCATATTAGTTGTGCTTATGATTATAAAGTTTTGTGTTTTAACAAGTTAATACACATAGATTAACAATAGTTTCTTACTAGCTAATAAACCTCACTTTTGCCCTAAGCATCTCAATCATCGTTGCGTTGTGCGAATGTTGGCTGGGAGATACATACAACATCAGTAACTAGACTTAACATTTCTAGTGATATTCAGAGTTCACTGTAAGAGTAATTCGCTGAATAAAGCCCTCCAGGAAGGCAGATGCTTGCTAGTACAAGTGCTATCTAGACATGCAAGGAGCCGGGATCACACAGGAGTTCACTCCCAGAGCTGCATTGGATCCATGGGTCAGTACCATGTGCTGTGCATCTCTCCGGGGTTTGCCGGTTGCTGGGGTGTTCGTCCTCAGCTAGCATTATGCTCTCTCGTGAGTGTCCCCCTGCTCCAGCCTCAAATGAAATGCTGGATCATGGTCCTGCAATGGTCCCCGCTGATCCGCTCATGCGAACAGGGCCCGGAGGCAGACGTCTCTTATCTCGTGGGTAGGGGTCCCGTGAGGGGGCTGCTGCGGTTCGCTCATGTGTTGCTTGGTCACTCTCCAGCTGCTCCCCCCAGTGTCAGTTTGGGGTTGGTAATTGCCGCTATTGCTGTCGTTCACACTGACCTCCTGAGGGGCATCCAGCCACCTCAGGTACTGCGGTCGCTCTGCTCCGTTGTGTAGTTTATGCGGCGGACATCTTAGCTTGTGCCATGCGGGCCCAGACTGGTCTTGCCGTTGTCCAGCTCCCTGGAGTGTGCTCTGCCTCTCCTGTGGGGGGGCCGGGATAACCCCCACCGGCCCACAGGGGGGGGGGGGGGGGGAGGGGAAACGGGGCCTGTGATGAGGGAGGCCCCGCCGGACCAAGCACGGGAGATCGGCCGTTTCTCCCGCCTGAGCCTCACAGCAGGCCCAAACTCAGCGGCCCATACAGTGCCGTCGGCAGTCGGACAGGAGCTGCACATGCACATGGCGCTTGGGTCCCTCTGCCAGTTGGCATCTGTTTGGGTCCTGTTGTGTTTTATACCCCAGCTTAATAAAGTAGTTTTGGTGTTTAGATCATGTCCCTGCAATCTCGCTGCTTAAATATTTGCCATTTAGGAGTTAAATCACTTTGTTTACACAGCCCTAGTCACACCTCCCTGCATGGGACTTACACAGCCTTCCTAAACACTTCCTGTAAAGACAGCTATAATGTTTACACTTCCTTTATTGCACATTCTGTCTAATTTAGACTTTGTTATCTCCTGCTCTATTAATAGCTTGCTAGAGCCTGCAGGAGCCTCCTGTGTGTGATTAAAGTTCAATTTGCACAACAGGAGATAAAAACCTCTAAAGTACGTTAACATCTGATTGAAAAATTATATACACACCAAAACTGCTTCATTAAGCTAAAGTTGTTTTGGTGAATATAGCATCACTTTTAAAATAACATTGGTAATTATATAAATAGGAGATAAATAGCTTAAACACACCAAACAAAGTAGAAGAGAACACTACTTGTGAGCATACAATCTAGAGAGAGGATTCCTAGTTTCTAAAAGCTTCCCCCCATTGTCTACAACAAATGCAAAATGAGTGCTCACCAACAGCTGCACGTATCAACATACATTTATAATTTGTGTTAATCCTAATGCGCTAACATTCTATGTAACAGTACAGTGGTCAGACATTAACACAATACACATGTAAATGGTAACACTAGACATTAAAGCACAGAAGGTGATGGTTACTACATTATCATTTACATAAAAATTGGGTCAGTGATGTGTGTTTTATTTTCACTCTAAGAGTCATTGTGCTACACCTGGCTGGCTCTCTAATTGATGGATACTGTTCTGATACTCTGAAAGGACCACCCAAGAGAAGGACAAGTACAAAGACCAAAGGCCCTGCCTGGGGACAGTAATCAGAAAGCGTGTTGCCAACAACTAAAGCCACACTGTCGGTGCACGATCTCTGGGGCTAATTTACTAAAGAGAGAATTGTGTAGAGGTGATAAGGGAACTGCAAATGGACCATTATGAAATATTCTTCATTGCAACAATGTTTCCAGCTTATCACTCCACAACTCCTATATTAAGAAGCAACCCCCCTCCTTTGTAATACAGCTTCTTAGGAAGCAAGAAGAAGCAGAGATTTTGTTAATTAAAACAAAGGGATTCTATTATCATTAGATCTATCATTATTTTACCTTAAATGCACCTCTTTCCCCAGTAAGCATTAGGGAGAATGCACTTCCATTCATTTGAATAATTTATTGTTTTAATCTAATATTTCAGCTCCCACACCCAGCCTTGCCTACAGAGATGAGACAAGAATATTAGCAGACCTGTGTTTATTAATCTCTCCAGTGTCTCTCCCTCTCCCCTTTGCCGAAGGCTGTGGGATATATATTTTAATAAGAACAGCAAAAAGGAATATCGAAGAAACACAATGTAAGCTCACTGTACACCTGGTCCCAAAATTCACACCACAAATCTAACTGGAACTCAGACATGCAGCTTTACGTTCTTCAATGATCCAATATTCCAGATGAGGGACAAGCTGATGATGCGATTTATTTATTGTACGATAGAAAAGATGAAAATCTTTAATGCTCTAAATATAATTTAAATCTAAAACATGACTTTATCTTAAACCCTGATCTCCCAATATCCTCACATATTTTAGCCTTACCACCAACCTAGCTCACACCAATTTGTTAAATAAGAACGTCAGCCTATCATGCAAAATATCTGGTTCTATTACAAATTCCATGCTTTGAGCATCCTGTTGATTAGCTGAAAGTCCAGCATTGTATTCAACATTCTAAACACTAAAGCACCTCAGTTATCAGATGTACTGCACCCAGGACTGAAGGGGTTTATTCACTAAAATCAGAATTGTGAATTGAAGTTTCAATTGAAAATTCAGACTAAAACCGTCAAGCTGTGACTGCAGCCAACGTGGAGAGTTTTTTTATCTTCAGATTTTTATTATATATTTATCCTGAGATTTTATCATTCAGATTTTCATTTGCTGCAATTCAGAGCTTAATGAATAAGTTCTGAAGTCTTAAAATTACTTCCTAAAAGTACAAAATATACTCTCAAATCTTTTGAAGGTTCTTTTTTGGGGTTTACAAAATATCAGTTCTTTACACTAGAGAGACTGACCCCCTTTCTAAAGCTGAATGTTAACAGACAGCCTGACTCCTTCTTCTCTACATACTTCTCAAAAATAACAGACTATATTGGATATCTGACCTTTAAATTCTTATTCACCACCCAGAACCACTCTTATACAAAGAATTCAGATAATCTCTCTGCTCACTATTTCCTTTCTCCTCCACACTTACTGAACTCTTACTCACTACGCCCCCTCCTCCCTCCATGTCTTGCACTTGAGAGCTGTCTTTTCATAGCAACCTCTCACCCCTACTGCTAGATAGGGCTACAAGGCAGCAGATTAAGATACATGCTCCAGACGAGACTACCGCATCCTCTAATTGATGGAATGAGGAGGGTGAGCCAATCTGGTCTCAGGCTATATAAAGCGCTCAGAGCAAACAGTACATTTAAAATGTTCGGTGCTATATTTAAAAAAGAACACAACATAAAAGCACCATTCTCCTTATGGGCATCTGCAAGGCATTACCCAGAATCCTTTGACATGTGATAATGGATTATAAGGCCATAGATGGCTTACCTGATGTAAGTGGATAGTTTATACATTGCTAAACACAAATACACATACCAGTCAAGCCATAAGACTTGCTTTTCCCACAGAAATCTCACTTTAACAGTGCTCTCCCTACTGAGAGGGATTCTGGGTAGGCGTATGCAAATGGGCTAAACAAAGAACCACATTTTTGCCTCATAATTCCACTTTATACATGGATTCCTTGCGAGTATGTGCCTGCTGTATACAACAGCGTTGAAACACAACTCAGGAATAGAAGCAAAGCTCCTTTGCTCCTCTTGCGGAGTTGTGTTTAAAAAAAAAAATTAAAAAAAATACATTTGTATCTTGTAATACCTTTTTTTTTTTGGGTTCTTCTTCAATGCTTCAGACTTGAGAAAGGGAGATTCTCCTTAAAGCGTGTCACTAAAACATTCTGTTAGTCCAATAAAAACGGTATTACAAGATACACACACTTAAATCTCCTCTATCTGTGCTCCTGTGTCCTCATGTACAGTGTTGGATGTTTGTACAGATCACCGCTGTCACAAACTGCAAACAAGAGACTTACTTTTCACTAAACAGGATTTACTACCGTTATTTGGACCCTGCCATTGCAATAGGTTTGGACAGGCTGGGTCAATTTGCTGCCAGTGCTCTGAACACACAAAGCATTGCTTCAGTAGTCACTTGGCGAGTGCAGTACACATTACAGTCTGTAACACACACACACACACACAGAAATAAATAGAAATCTGCTGCGTTTATTTACTACCAGGTTTAATCGCTAAATTCTAAATTGTAGCAAATTCTAATCTGAATGGAAAAATAGCCACAATGTGACTAAAGCGGATTTGGGGAACTTTTGTCATATTTCAACTGGCCACAATTCAGTGTTCTGTAACCCCATGGAGAACTAGTAAAGGGATTTGCAAATGTTGCAGTTTATTTTTTTTTTGTGCCTAGAATTTCTAAATTCCCTTTCAATACTTCAGAAATTGGTTTGGTTAATAAATCTTACACGTAATTCCAGCCACGACATATATTCATGAAAGTAAAGTACACAATGTATTTTAATTGTAGCCTCACGCTTTATCCTAGATCAGCATCTTTTAGCAGCAGGCGGACTGTTTGATATGCCAGTGTGCCTATAATTTAGGATTCTCTGAGCTCTGCTCTCATGCCGAGGACAGGCAATGATCTGCAGTGCTGTCTGAGTAGTATATTTTATCAGTGTGAGTGCCGCCCCTGATCCTTGAAAGGCTTAAAAAGAAACAGAAGACGCCTTGTACCATCCATCAGTGACAAAGGTCAGCCAACAGGGGGGAGTCTGAAATTCTTTGCATACATCCAGTCAACTGGTGTCACACAGTCACTCAATCTGTCACCTTTAGTCTATCTTCTTGCAACCCCTGTCCATCACACAACTCGAGTGGTGATGTGTAAAGAACCTTAAAAAGAGATGCAGAATAAATAAATATGAGAAATTCCCAGACTTCCTCCCTCTCAGCTACTAGCAAGAGTTACTGCCAGATTTCAGGATTACTTTATTGATAAATATTATTACGACAGTTACATTGGTTAATAAAACAAATGTATACAATGTATCTTTCCCTGTCTCTACAAAAATCAAATGGACCACACACTTACTGTGTCTACATATGCACACCATAACTCCTGAAGAAAGCTCTCATACATCTTACTAGTTTACACTACCCAGAACGGCCTCATCATATATATTAATAATAAAAAAAAAATAAAAAATAAAAACACACAGAAATATATAAATACGAGGAGATTTTAAAAATGATTGTCAAGAGTTTGGGGGCAGTTACCATGGAAACAATAGGATCAGCAGGAATAATACACTGGTTTCCATGGTGATTGCTGCACTGTTAGAACCTTGGCCAACTCTCCTATTGGAAAAAATCTCCACCAGCCCCGGTTACAGTAGCATGTTGTCCTGTGTTTAATAAGGCAATAGCCCCATTATGATAATTACGGAATGTGATGGCGCTATATAAATAATAAAATAATAATAATAATAATAATGGATCCTATCTTACTGATATACAAACAGTTTGCTTCTGTTTCCTGACGATCTCTTTATGTGAGAGTGTTCAAAAGCATGTATAAACCTTAAAAGGATTAAAGGGACAGGTGCAACTAATTATCTAGAAAAATCTTCCATGGCACTTGTAGTGTTTTACAAATTAGCTAAACTAGCACACAAGCCATAGTAAATACAAAGTACCGGAACCCTATCTAACACGGAAAACAGTCATCTAATGCAGTTATGGCCTAGCATTATACAAATATATCCAGGGCCAGTACAAACCCTTGTCTGGAAATCTATTCACAAACAGGACTATACATAAGCCACAATGTCTTCTGTTTAAACTGGAAGAAAGGAGATTTCATCCAAGGCAAAGAAAAGGTTTTTTTTCAGTAAGAGCAGTAAGGATATGGAATTCTCTGCCTGAAGAGGTGGTTTTATCAGAGTCTATACAGATGTTTAAACTGCAACTCATGCATACTTGCAAAAACATAATATTCAGTGAGATTTTAAATTGTGGGGTGTGACGAAACCAATCTCGCCACATTGTATTGGAGGAGCCTGGTTGCCCGCCTGCTGCCTTTGGATTATGGACCGGCAGCTAAAGGGTTAATTTTGCTGTGCAGAAGGATTTATTTCTCCCTTTCTGCACAGCAGTTCGGTACCGAACAAACAGCCGTTTACCAACCTTCCCAGAGCCGTGGGAAGCCGGCCGGCGCTGTTAATTGGCCACCCAGGAGCTGGAGTGTGCCTCCTATTTACCTCCCAGAAGCTGCGGTTAACCGCAGCTTAATTGCTTGTTACTGGGTGGCCGCTGTAACACTTAGCGGGCGCTAGGTGGCGGTGTTCTGGAGGTCCCCGGGCAGCCAGCGCTTTTCTGCCCGGCTTTCATGCACCAAAATCGGACACTTTTACGTGCAGGCACCGCTGAGCCTCCAGCCCCTGGTTCTAATTCGTATGGATTTGGTGAATGCAGGGAAATTCGGTATTTTATGTTTTATTTGAATGTTTTAACCCAGGAGCCTGTTCCTATAATTAAAGACTTTAGCTCCATGGCACTTAAACTGTAATCGGGTGGTCTGGGTGCCATTCACCTAATAATGTGCACTCAGACCTGAGCTATCTGGGGATATGTTACATGTCTGTGTTTTATGTATAAAATGTGTCTTTATGTATTTTAAAGTGATAGTCTGTTTCTGTGTCACTACGTGTATAATGGAGTCTGGCCTTTGTCCTGGGAGATAATTGAATTACTTCATTAATTATCTCCAGGACAGAGAGGAGGAAACCAGGATGCATTGTGGGAAAGTATTGTGGCTGTGTGTACGAAAATGATACATGTCTGTCTGCTGTTTCAGTCTTCCATTTGGTCCCCTAGGGGAGTGTCCACCAGGTGGGAAACCTGCATAAATACAGGGGCAGGTAGCCCTCAATAAACAGACCACTGCTTGACCCTCAACACGGAGCCTTGTCTCGTTCTTGGGGGGATTCACTGTATGCTGCTGGAGATTGATTGCTAGGAGTGTAAGCTGATGTCTGCTTTTCCTGTTCGTCTGCTAGCAGCTATTCATGAGGTTCCAGTTTGGAGTGCTACCTTATTCCCTTGTATGCAGTTCGGGAGTTTGGTGCATTCATTTATATCCGAATTCGTGAGTTTTGGTGCTTTTACAGTAGCTGTGCCTGTCTGTGAAAAGGGGATTATCGCCTAAATGGATTTTTACCCCTTTTCTGCTGAAACGGTCCGTAACATGGGGTAATAGCTTCTTGCTCCAAGGAGATATCTGACTGGCATTCTGGGGTCAAGAATGATTTTTTTCCCCTACTTTGTTGCAAAATTGGAAGTGCTTCAAACTGGTTTTTTTTTTTGCCTTCTTTTAGATAAACAGCAAAAAACAGACATGAGAGAGACTGAACTTGATGGGCACAGGTCTCTTTTCAGCCCGTGTAGCCAAGTTGACCCAGAACGTCTAATAGCGTTGGTGTTAATGCGTACTATGTTAGATTTGGCAGCAGATGAGTGTACCACAGCCTCCAGGGTTTCCTGGAAGTAACAATGCCTCTTTTTGGGCCTTGGAAAACAATACACTGGTAGTAACAGTTACAACGACTGTCTGAATGAATTCTCACTTGGCTTCCAGGCAAAGCAAGAATAAACGACGCAGAAGCCTTTTGCAGCCCATGAGGACCCGGTGTCAGTCTTACTGTACATCCTCACCCACCAGTGGGTATTTTTTATGCATTGCATTTCCCTTTTGCTCAAGCAGCTGCTTTGCACTTCATTTGATGTACCCCAACCCATGTAATAGGAGGTGCTGTCTCTTGGAAACAAGGGGGGCTGACAAGCAAAGCTTCATTTTATCCCAGGGCTCTGGAATTCAGAGCCAAGCACACTGGCAGCCAAGGGGATTAGAGGACAATCTGGCAATTTCTTGTCCAGCAGGCAATAGGTTATATTACAAACAGATGCTTCTCCTTCTATTCTACCCTATGACAACACGTCTGTATGGAAATCAGGCTCCGCAGACACTGAAGGATTTACATATGGCTGTTTACAGTTGTCAGAATGCAGACTATAAGCCTCTCTATTCTCACCAGCCTAAAAACAGAAACATGAATCGGTTTATACAGATCTCCTCCCAGGTAAGACGAGGGAAAACTAGCAGTAGCCAGCCACCTCCTCTTGTTGGCCTACAATGCCCATCACTTCCTGGCTTTATATGATGTGAGCTGGTGTCCAAAATCTGTTTTAAAAAAACCTGAGTAGGTAGGCAGAGTCACTACTGTACAAATAATGCATTTATCTAGTTTTTACACATTTTTTTTTACGATGTTCATGAGGAAATCGTGCATGCTCTTTCCTTCAGAATGTTTGTTACTGAATTCAGCCACAAGCTATAGCATAACATGCATCTAAATAAAGAAAACTATGCCAACTGAAAATATAGACGTAGAATGTTCTGTACCTCGACAAAAACAGATATATTAATACTTGTGGGTTTTTGTTTTTTTCTTCCTAGGGCTGAGGAAACAATTTCTATTTGCACATTTAATGTCCTGCTAAAGTGACAGCTGTCTCGGGAACACGAAGTGTTAAAAGAAGTGCAAATTACTGCTATCATCCAGCTGACAAGAAGATTCATAAACCATTTCTCAAGGCATGGTGGACATAAACATATTCTGTAACGGACACAAATAGATGGGACTCTAGCCAAATTAGGATCATTTACATTTTCCAGATTTCCTAACTTAACCACTGACATTATAATATTACTTTGCATTAATACAAATGGGAATGGTTAGAGGAACACTCTGGGCATCATAACAACTAAAAGGGACACCCATGCACATAGCTCATTGAAGTGGTATGGATGCAGTGTCCCTGTCATTATTAGTATTGCAATGTAAATCACGTAAAGCAATGTTTACATTGCAACACTTAGACGGCCTCTTACAATTAAGACCTCTTGTGGTCAGATAACAATGATTCGTCCATCGTCTTAGAGTCCATATACCCAGGAGGATTCCTTACGGGTTGGGGATTGCTGACCGCAGACGGTATCACTGGGCTGGAACAGATGCCGGTTATTAGCATCCTGCCAAAAAACATCCTGGCTGCTTCCGAACTGCAATCCAATAAAAAATGATTCTTGTCTATTTATCATCCTACAGGCTTTTCAGCATCCTACATATGGCTACTACCTTGCCAACAACTTGCTTACAATCCTACATACGTAGGTAAAGTACCATGCATCCCCTGCACTGCCAGGCAGCTTGCCAAGGTTATTTATCCATCCACAAGCAGCCTTTTACACCGGTTCCTGGTCTTCTGGCATGAGAGTGTCCATTTAAACATGTTGCATATGGAGGCATTTAACTTAAAGGCAAACTAATCTCACCACCAATACATAAAGAAAAATAGCCACATTGTATTTAATATTATATTTAGTGAATGCTGTGTCATGTGGCTCTACCTCAATACATATAGACAAAGATCGAGAAGTTTACAATAGGGAAGACATAGGACCATGGTGAGATTGTTACAGTCAAGCACCAAATTCCAGCATATCAGATGTAACTTCTACACCTGGAAGTTTCAAACACTATGGTCGCTAGTCCTTTCAGAAAAGAAGCAAGACCCTGTAATAAGCAGCTCTGTGTATGAAAACACCCTTAATGAGAGGCGCAGAGTACAATGGCTGGGCTCATTCAAAGGAAAAGCCTCAAGAAGTAGAATAAAAGTTCTTCACAACAGTGGTGCACAGAAGGACATGTACGAATTCAGAGTCAAACCTTGAAGCAGAAAGGATACAGAGTTAGAAGAAGATCATAGCAGATCCATTCATATCTTCAAAGAAAAAACAAAGAGAGACCTCTGGTGTCCTAGGAATGCCAAAGTTGGATGAAGGTCGGGAGAAAAATAAAAACCTCAATCTGACTGCAAAATGCCAACTTTATGGTCAACATTAAAGATTGGCGACATAACAGTGGGGTAAAAGTTTTCTTCCACACAATGGGATCCTTAAAGGAACACGATAGTGGTAGGAACACAAACATGTAATCCTAACACTATAGTGCCCTAGATCAGGTGTAGGCAAACTTCGGCACGCCAGATGTTTTGGACTACACCTCCCATGATGCTTTGCCCGCATTATGGGTGTAAGAGCATTATGGGGAATGTAGTCCACAACATATGTAGTGCCGAAGGCTGCCTACCCCTGGTGTAAATGCTACTCATAGAGGAGAACTGGAAACTGCAAATGCTTCTCATAGGAAAACATTAAATTCATGTGTTATATTGCAGTGTTAAAATGTCAGGACCACTGCACCTAGATCACTTAATTTAGTGGTCCTTTAATAATAATAATAAAAAAAATAAATAAAACAATTTCAATGCCACAGTGTTCGTTCGTAAGCACTCCCCCGCTCACCATGTGCATCCCTGCTTGACCTGCATTTTACACATAATCATGCATGAATGTGTGGTAGAAAAATGTAACTTTATATATAACTTTATGAAAAATATCTAATCTAATTTTCACTTGATATTCCTAGGGTCAGGCTATCTTCAGCACTCCAGATGTTGTGGACCGTGTCTCCCACAACGCTCTTACAGCTGCAAATGCAGCATAATATGGGCTGCTAGAAGCAAGCTGGGGGGCTCCTCTGGCCCTTTTCATTTTTTATTTTTTTTTAAAAACAAAACTAGAATTGTGTGCATTAGAAACAGTAAAGATAAGTCAAGACAATTAACACTTTTAAGAACATTAAGAACATTAAAAATAGATATATGAATACTGCTAAGTTTTATCCATGCATGCATATTGTTCTAGTTGCCTGTGTGTGTGGCTTCTCTCAAACACAGCAATAACTTAAGTAGCTTTCTATGGCTTTATTTATCATGCGAAATGCGTCAGCTCCCCCAGGGCATTGAAGAATTAAATACAGGTCTTTCGTCTAGCAGGGACTCATACATACAATATATCTCTATAGGGCTGTGTTCTGAATAGATCTCCATTTTCTATGGTCCACAAAACAAACCTTAAGTTAAAGATATGAATTAGTTTCTTTACAAGAGAGGATAGTGGAATTCTGAATGCCAGGGATGTGTAAATAACACAACAGTCAGCAGTGTAATTCTATTTGTTCAACATTCTATGCAGAGACATGTGAATGAATACAATCTTAACGCATTTAAGACTGCGTTAACAGGTAAAAGAGTAATACAAAGTGAAACCATTACAGTGTCAGAAGCCAGCACGATTCATGCTGCATCCTCCCTTTATATTTGTGAATCTGTTAGCACAGTTACAAGAGCAGATTAACTGGGTGCAAGATTGGTAGATATTCTGCATTTCCTAAAGCAATATGAAACTCAGGCCCGTCTTTGCTACAGCAGCTTGTACCAGAGGCAAGCTGCAGCGCGCGGTTGGAGGGGAAACAATTATCAGACAGCTGGGAGATCAAATGCTGGGGAAATGCACAGGGAGAGGTGACAAGAGTAGGAAAACCCCTGCTACGGGATCTGTTTTCGTGGTCGTGACCCCTTGATGAAAGATCGTGTAGCTCCTTGTAACATGAACAGCCGTTTTTATCCAACCATCTGCTAGCAATGGGATAGGTTCCCCTGACTAAAAAAAGTTAAGACAAGATAACGATACTCACCACTGATGGAACACCAACATGAAAGGCAAAGGACATATCTAGACGGTTGCAAGACCCGGTCATAATATTTCTTAAATAAAAGTCATGCAGTTTCCTGTACCATTAAAGGGTTGCATGCGCCAACAGAAAAACAGTGTTTCCATAAACTACTTATTCTGGTGGTTGAAGTAACTCTTAATGTGCCAGTTTGCTTTCCATTAGAAAAAATTATTAGCTAAAACTCATCTCGGTCCAGTGCCGTAGTAAAGTTCTACCCGAAGTCTATCCACCAATGCTTGGCGTCACGCCAGATGGAGAGGGGGTCAAAGATGGTAGGGGGAGGGAATAGGGCACCACTGTTGGCGGTCTGTAGCCATCATGCTTTGCAAGCTGGTATCAGATGCCAAATTTGAACAGGATTCACAGCCACTTGGACCAGCTAGCTAATGACGGCACAATGATAAGCTGGAGGTGGAGTTAGACCTCTGGCAGCAGAGAGGTTAAACTCTGCATGTGGAGCATTTTATCGCAAACTGTTGCACATACAACTTGAAGGCACCACGACCACTTTAAATCATAGAAGTGGCCATGGTGCTTGGAGTAATTCTTTAGCTTTTGTAACGATGTAGTGTCCTACTAACTGTGTAGATATCCTTCGCCGCCACATGAAGTATTTATAAAAATCACACACTCTGTTCTCACAGGAGAAGTGCCTCTAATGGCTGTCAAATAGGCAGCCAATGGAAGGGTGTCTAACCCAGCAATTAGAATACAACCTTTACTACAAAACAGCAATGTTTTACATTGCAGGGTTAAAACAGACATTGAGATGAAGTGGTGTGGATGCTTTTAGTGTCATTTTAAGCACAATTCCAAGGTTCCAAGCCTGATGACTGCCAGTGCAAGACAGAATACAATAAAACTGTCTGATAGCATATCTTACACAACTAGCACTGACCACACAGTATGACGTAATAGAAATATGTAGCTACAAGGTGTAAAAACTTTGCGTTGTGGCTGGAATTAGACATTTCATAGCTAAGAATATCGGAGACTGTTGCATCTTGCTGGCCCCAAATCCACAATAGCAGATAATAGGAAAGTATTGGTTGAGTTCATCAAGTTTCCTACAACGTGGGAGAAAAGGAGAGTAAAATCACCTTTAATATCCGGAGAGAAGGGGGGGCCAGGAACAAAATGCTGCATTCCTGCACTATAGTGCTCCTTTAATATATGCACCAATCATTTTATCTCCTGCTGGGCATTCCCGAGTACATTGAGGTGGTGTCCAGAGGACTTTCAACCCAAATATGACAGATACATAGAAGAGCGTTGCATACATTAGCACTGGTTGCCTGCATGTAGCAAGATAATTACTAAGCAGGCTCAGGTTTAATCATCACTATTAGACGGGATTTGGTTATGCTTGATTAGCACAGCAATTAACTAGCAAGACATGGCAGAGTCCCCTACCCCCAGCTACGACAAAGATATTGGAAGAGATGCCTCAAAGAGGCAGCAGAGCAAGGGTTATATCGCTAATATGTCTCCAATGCTTGGCAACAGTCTATTAAGTTTAATTGCAGGGGAAGAGAATAGATTTAGACTTCTATTACTACCTGGGTATATTGGACAGACCCCGGTGTAGTTCATCCTCACATTCAGCAGGAGCCAGTATAGCTCATTATGAACTTGTCTAGGCAGAGAGAGGTCAAAGACCTACACATGGCTTCCACACAGTCACGAGCATGAAAGTATGAAAGATTTCTGGTTGAGAGTAAATTAAATTCAATAGCAAGAAACCATTTTCAGTTGTCACAGTCCCTTTAAATGTGACTGTCTTTCTGTATAGCAGTCATTAACCTGTAATGGTAACGGGTTACGCTGAGTGATACTACTATAGCTGTGAAGTAGTGACTAGTTTACACCTGGTCCTGTGATCAGAGGTTTTACCCTTATCTTCTGGTTGTGCACACAGGAACTCGAATGTGGGCGATGATAACAGTTATCTTTACTTGAGTTCATGTCAGCCACAAGACAACACAGGGGAGGGGAGGATATTGTGTACAGAAGTTTGTCTCACAACGCAGAAGAGGCAAAGAGTTCAAACAGTTCAAAAGCTTTACAGTATAAACACACGACTGGCCCTGATTATCTGCAGCCTACCAGCGAACAGACCAAGGGCCATGCAATGCGTGAGCTAAAGAAGAACACCGTGAACCAGATGACTTTAGAAGCCTGTCAACTGTGCATCAGTTAACAAGACATGGTTTTATCGGAGTGTCGGACACCTGTGCACTAACCGTGTTAGGGAATTTGTGGCCGCATAATAATACAATAAAGGATTGTGCTATACTGCATTATCTGTACACAGAAGTACAAATTTATAAAATGGTGTCAAATGGCAAGTATTTGGTAGTCGCTTTGGATTTGGAAGCGACATATATTTTGGGTGTCATATGTAGAATTATAACTAATAACTTTCCACTGTCCTTTTGTTCCTGATAGGAAAGACAAACAGAGGACTATTTGCTACCTTTGGGACAGAGGCCGTTTGAAGTACAGGACTACACACATTAGAAGGTTTGGTTAAACAGAGCAACTTCCTAAAAAAAAAAAAAAACCACAAGGCAACTGAAACAAAATCTGATAAACTAAGTGTATAGTATGAGACATACAATATCTCACAAAAGTGAGTACACCCTTCACATTTTTGTAAATATTTTATTATATCTTTTCATGTGACAACACTGAAGAAATGACCCTCTGCTACAATGTAAAGTAGTAAGTGTACAGCCTGTATAACATTGTAAATTTGCTATACCCTCAAAATAACTCAACACACAGCCATTAATGTCTAAACCGTTGGCAACAAAAGTGAGTACACCCCTAAGTGGAAATGTCCAAATTGGGCGCAAAGTGTCAATATTTGGTGTGACCACCATTATTTTCCAGCACTGCCTTAACCCTCATGGGCATGGAGTTCACCAGAGCTTCACAGGTTGACACTGGAGTCCTCTTACACTCCTCCATGACGACATCACGGAGCTGGTGGATGTTAGAGACCTTGCGCTCCACCACCTTCCATTTGAGGATGCCCCACAGATGCTCGATAGGGTTTAGGTCTAGAGAGATGCTTGGCCAGTCCATCACCTTTACCCGCAGCTTCTTTAGCAAGGCAGTGGTAGTCTTGGAGGTGTGCTTGGGGTCGTTATGTTGGAATACTGCCCTGCGGCCCAATTTCTTACAAAGCATACCATAGATTAATCACACATAGTGCTGTAGTTCTAACAACTTAACAGTATAGAAGAACATACTAGGCCCAATTTCTTAACATGGTATATAGAGAATAAACTTGGAGTATAGGACATATCTCAGCTGAAGGGTTTAAAGGGATACTAGTAAGTAAGTAAGTCTAGTAAGGAACATAAAGATAATAAAAGGGGGCCCATCCCCTTTTACCTTTAAATGCTGCGTTTATTTCCTCAATAAAATGGTGAAAAAAAACTTGGAGTAGGCAGAGGGGTTTAAGTTCTAAGGTGAACAATTGAGAAGTATGTAGTGCAAGAGACAAAACATGCCTGTAATTTGCTTCGATATCCTACTTAGTTAAGGTTGATTTTCTTAACTACGCTGGACTGGTATTAGGATAACAAAGGAGTGAATATAAAGAGTGTCAAAGAAATTCTCTTTTTTTGTGCTTTGACTGTAATTCCTACAATCCAGGACAACAGGTATTGTAGCTGATGGATGCCACCTAGCTTTCATCAGTAACAAGACAGTACAAGCAGCACAATGTCTAGTGCTGAAACTATGCCAGCGCATGTGAATGTGTATAATTTGGGCAGAGAGCATGGGATGAATATTCTAAGCTCAGTTTGGGTATGGCTTGTGACCTCATTTGTGCCTCTGGCACAGAGCGTCTCCTGCCGGGGTGTCATATAAACGAGCACTGCCAGATAATGATGATTTAATGACAGTGACTCACATGGAGGATGAGCCGCAGGCTTCTGCAGCAGTGTCACGTTTTCTTGTGTGTTGCCTGAACACTGAGGCATTGTGACTACAGACAGCGGCAGGCACTGTTTCTACACATACAGGAAAAGTGGCCATTCAGGCACAATTTGTTCTTGTGACATTGTCTAAAAATGGTTCATGCATGTCAGGAGCAGGTGTGGGACAGGGTATGTCAGAGTGCAGTTAATTTGTAGCTGTTTGGAGGGGTCAGGGGTGTAGTGCACGCTGTTAAACCAATTTTGGCCGAGATTCAATCTGGCATCTTCTGAATGAGTAAAATTCCTCTGACATTTTCAGATAGATTTCTTGAAAACGTTTTCTCCACCCAAAATTGTCAGACTAACAGTTGCAAATGATACAAGGAGGAAGAAAACAAATGCAAATAAACAGCAATAAAACTTAGAGATTTATAAAGTTATTTCGTTATTTCGCCATAAAGGATATAACCTGAACGTAAAAAAAAGGGGGGGGGGGGGGATAAAATAACAGCAATAAATCTTTAGATTTATAAAGCTGTTTACAACTTGTATTATTGGTTGTAAAGGGAAATTAGTACTTCTCTGGAAATTAAACCAGTGAATGTAACACTAAGAAGCCCCTATAATGTGATACCCATGTTTTACCCATGTTATGCTCCATTTTCTTTGAAATGCATATCAACGATTTCACAAGTGACATCACAATGTAGTTGTTTCCTGGCACAGTCAGGGCACACAATGCAGGAGGGAGAGAAACAGAAATACGGTTTAGTTTCTCCTCCTTTCTCTATTATATTAACAGGAGCAAAGGCCGGATCTTCACTGACAGGGAGCCATAAGGAAGCTCTTAGGTCCAGTATAGAGGTAAATAGTGTGTGGCAATTTATACATTTAAAGCATTATTGCAAAGGTAATGGCGCACATCATCCTGAGCCCACTCTCAGTTCTGAGACAGACCGGCAGGAACAACAATCTTTCAACATGGATGCTCAGCTCCAGCTGCCTGATATTAAAGGAAAACTAGTGTTGGGAATATAAACCACATTTGCCATAAGAAGGGGGGGAGGGGAGATTCCAACACGACTCCCTCGGCGCTGCTCACCTCACCACCTCCAGCAACACCAAAAAGGGCCTCCTCTGGAGATGGTGCAACCAGGCCTCTTCATTAAGCCAAAGGGGTCTGGGTGAATGTAGTGGCCATTTAAATTTTGTAAAATTTGTGTGTAAACATTACATGCACAACTTTGGCCGAGCTCTCTCTCCCATACAGAGACTTGTCTTCAAAAGCATTTTCGGTGAACAGTGCGCACAGTCCAGTTGACTAAACAGTGAACCAGGCTGTGTGTAAATTGAACGGAGTAAAAATAATGTCTGCTGTTACGTGATGAGTCGAACTGCTCTTGGGAGATCAACTATCTATCCCATAAGGGTTTACTTTACATGTACAAAGGTTTACTGGGAATGAGTGTGTTCCAGGTAAGTGAGGGATCTGCCCGAAGCTGCAGGCAGACCCACTAAAGAGTAAGTCTGTTATATGTTGTATCATTGTATCTATTTCACTATCCATTCTGTATATTTATTTCTTTATTTCAGTTTCATTTTAACATCATTTGTTTAGGCTTCATCTGGGCCACATGGCTTATACTGCTGGATCTAAAAAATACGTTTGGATAAGGACTGAATTATAACAGCTGTAGAGACTCTCCAAGCATTTCTAAACAACGAAACTTGCGGCATGGTGGCAAAGAGGCTCCATTTTCACCCAAAAATGCTCACATAAGGTTGGAAAGAACGGCGCAGCCCAGATGCTGTTGGTCATTAATCTTGAAGAGATTTATGCTGAATATTCTTCCACAGACTTTCTAACTGCTCACTATTTGCAATTAATCATTTGAAGAAACAGATGTCAGAGACAATGGAAAACTGGGAGCTCAGAATGTCGGATAAAATCGCCATCGGAGGGGCGCCTCGCACCTTGGAAGAGGCTAAAAAGCAACGCCAACCCCCTCAAACCTATTTTTATTTCTTACAGTCAGATCCCAAACCATTCACTGGCTGTGAAAGCAGCTGGCATGTTTAGGCAAAATACAGCCGCTGCCGAGATGCAAAATGGCAGAGGAGGGTACAGCTAGTGCTCCGGCAGTAGAAACTAATTGAAACCCTGTGAAGTCCTTGAGGTAGAATAGACATTTAGTTCATCCTCTTCAATAAGTGAAATTAATTACTAAATAGGAAATTGTCCAGGTCTCATCAAACCCTCCCTAGCAGCCCCAATACATTCATTTATCTACGGTGGTTATGGGGTTAATAATATGTTGGGTGAGGCAAGCTATGTGTGATTGACAGTGTGGGCAGATAACAATATATTCCAGTGCAGTCTTGTGACAAAGGGCATGGGGTGGCTTCCTCTTCAGTAGGAAAAAAAACAGTGATCTGTGATGACAAAATATATGACAGGCAGCAATGTCCACAAAAACATGTGTATTTCTATATATAGGCATACATTTAGACACACACTTAATATACTCCATACATAAATATCTATACGTACCCACCCAGCCAGGGTAATTTAGTGAGACTATAAAATACTAGGTGTCTGTAGACTGGGCACTTAGAACCCACAGTAATCTGTGTTTATTTTGTATTAAAAGAGGAGGGATAAAAATTAAAGGGACACTATAGTCACCAAAACAACTTTAGCTTAATGAAGCAGTTTTGGTGTATAGATCGTGCCCCTGCAGTCTCCCTGCACGATTCTCTGCCATTTAGGAGTTAAATCACTCTTGTTTCTGTTTATGCAGCACTAGCTACTCCTCCCCTAACCGTGACTGACGGTCTGCAAGAACACAAAATGGTTTCATTTTCATTCAGAGGTGAACTAAAATGAAACTTTGTATCTCCTGCTCTGTAAATTGATATTTCATTACATACAGAAGGCACCTGCAGGGTTTAGCAAGCAATTAACAGAGCAGGAGATAAGACATTCCATATTAAACAGAAATTACAATAAAGGACGTATAAGCATTAGATGACTCATTACAGGAAGTGTTTAGGCTGTGTAAGTCACATGCAGGGAGGTGTGTCCTGGGTTATATAAACAAACTGAACTAACTCCTAAATGGCAGATAGTTGAATAGTGAGATTGCAGGGGCACTAGCTATACAACAAAATTGCTCCATTAAGCCAAAGTTTTTTAGCTTTCTATAATGTCCCTTTAAATATAATTTGCTGATAAGGCTTTTCCATGTCTCATCAACTGCCTAAATCTGATACACCATTTCAAAATATGCTAGAATGTGCATTACTTCTCAACATTCTGTTCGCTTTCATGCGGTTTTAGCGGATCACCAGGCCTTAGAGCAGAGATACTTTAATCTCAAGTGTACAACGGAGAACAGTCCCCTTTTTTCTAAAGGAATAATATAACGCAGAGATCCACACTAATGATTACTACGTAAAAGCTGCACATGACGAATAGCTAACTATAACACTTTGCTGTTAAGTGTTGGGATCAGTATGGAAGCACGGGGTGATGTAGGATGCCAGGCTGGTAGGAGAGACAGACCTTTCTCAAAACAACAGGAGGAGAACGTGTACACACAGGAAAGTGTACATTATCTTTACAAAGGGATATTTAAATTGATAACCCACATGAAAACTGCTCTTGTTTCTCTGTGGCTCTCCAGTGTCCATCTATGAACTGGATAGGTTTCTCTTATTCATACATAATAATAAAATAAAAGCAGAATACCACTGGGCAGTGTGCCACGTATGGTTCTGAAATTCCACAGCGACGGGCTGAAGTTCAGTACCCCAGATTGGTTGGAAACCCTGGTATTTCGGAGTTATATTTCTCTCATCATGCTCAGCCAGCCTTAAGGCAATGTGAACATTGTGTGAAATGACGTTTATAAGCATCTGTGGTGCTACGACGGCATGTTTGCTTTAAGCGCGCAAGCCCTCACATGGACCCAAGTGTGTACATGTACGTAGCATAAATCCCCATTCTTGCTGCAGCCCCCCCAGTTCTCAAAGCCTCAGAGTACGTTTATTCTCGTAACACAATCCTATGGACTTTACAGAGCTTGTTAAAGGGTTGTGTGTTTGCCTCCTGCCGTGGTGGCTGCATCAATCGAAGCTCTTTATCCCTTTATCTCTCAGACATCATGATGCTGCGTATTGATTGAGAAACCCGCATGCCTCTCTAGTGGCCGAGGCTACACGGCTTGCAGATTAACTACATGGAAGCCGCTCATTTAGACAGAAGTCGGTGATTAAAACCGTTCTTGGTAGCAAAGTCCATCCCCGCCTTACTGATTAAGGGAGCAGAGATTTACACAACCTGTAAAGCTGCATAGGCTATGCGTTGTGCCCTGCCCTTAAAGCACAGGCAATGAAGCATCCTTTAGAATATAATCCACTTTAATATGTTGGCGATACATTTTACTTTGGTCTCATTTAAACACATTTAAAAAAAAAAAAAATGTACATTTGTATTTGCCTTACTTCTAGTAAAGATGGTCTTTCTTCACCAAACATGCATGCTGCGAGACTGAGAAGTCGCCGAATGAATAAAAAGATGTTGCAAAAATGTTTTTTTTAAAAGTACATTTATTTCCAGTTCTTTTGCACTTGGATAAATGTACGGTTTCATACGTTTTCTTCAGGGAGATATCACGCGCAATAAATGTTTTCTTTCTGTCAATATATATTCTTTAAATCACTATATGATCTTATGTATCAAGCATTCTATATCTCCATTAAGCCTGTATGCTACATGATAAGCTGTCCCACTGTTTGCTATTATCTAAACACGGGCCCAGCGGTCACACAATGTAAAATCAGCACAACAAGCCAGTCTATAACAATGTAACGTCTGCAAGCAGATGCTTTGATTAGCTCAACTCTGTAGGATCTATGGACACATGGAATAATTCATAGTCTACTGGCAGCTGCCGTGAGCAAGTGAACTCAGCAGGATCCAAATTCACCTGTGTCAAAGAAAAGTACTCGGTCAGATTTCACGATAAGCTGAACTCATTAGGCTTTCTGAGACTTAAGGACAATTCAATGTCCAGTACCAGCTAGCATGAGGAGTTGAATTTAGCAGGATTCCTGGACAATGTCAACAATGTAAAGTCTAAAGGAAGAGAGCTGAAAATGGGATTGAACTCAGCAGGGTCCCTGAAGACCTATGACAAGGTTAAGCCTATTTGTAGATACCATGGTAAACTAAACTTAGCAGGGGCCCGGAACTCAACAGGATCGTCAGGAATGCAAGTTCTCTCTTCTCCATGGTGATGATCAACACTAATTTTATCAAACAAAATTGGGATATTTTTAAAGAGCTATTCTCGTGCAAAGTGCATACACTGGAGCAATCAGGAGAAACATTCTACTGGTTTCCATAGTAACGGTTACAATTTTGGAACTATCCATTTGTAAGACCACTAGTGTCTCCCTAGAAAAGGACTGTCGAATTGTTTGGGTTGGTTTAGCCACCACTGATGGAAGTTAAGATGGAATTAGAAACGTGTTTCCTTACACATTATAATACCTGCTGTACTTGTACTCTCGTTTCAAAAGCCTCGAGAGCATTTGAACTTCACACAAAGCCCTGAAATATTTATGCACAATACAGGGCTGTTTTTATTCGGATGTGGGAACAATTTCAGCCTCTGGCTTTTACTTTACCATCATAAAACGACAAAAACCTACACCCATCTCAGTAAAGAAGAGGTTTTCTCCTCTTATTAGGATTTTTTGAAATGTATACAAAGAGGAGACTGCTTTAAGTGACAGTCATGCGGGTTAAGCTGTACGTCCTTAAAATCCAATGAAACTGGGATTCAGAAGCATGGGATACACGAATATCTACACTGGTCATAATAGCCATTTATTTACAGGGATCAGGGAAGGCACCGCACAAAAGCTTATTACGTTTTTGTGGATATTTAAACGTGACTCACTTATTTTTTTTTTCCTAAGGAAGGGTAAGATCACAATAGAAAGTGACCTACAGATAAACTCAGATGCCTACTAACCAGCCGCAAATTAGCCCTGTCCATCATCTCCGAAACTCAACCCACTATTCCACGCGTTAAAGATGTCAAAATGCTAAAATGTTTAGTTACATCGATCACGTTTTAATTATTCAGCTTTACGGACATAGAAGCACTTGATCCGCACTTTGCACTTAGGATAGTAGCTTAACCCCCAACTGCGGTTAGCAGCACACGGACCAGAAAATAAGTGCAGAGTACCTGTTTTCTGTAAATAGCTAGGCCTGTTTTTCACCGTAATACTTCATGAAATCTCTAGATAATGTCAGACTCGGGCCTTTCACATCATGACATCTCATGTTACTTGAAGTAAATGGCACTTGTAAGACTGAGCAGTTGTCCAGACAGCTTGCATTAAGATACATAAAGAGGTGAAAAGGATATTGGGAGGGAGAGGGGGGCACCATGCTTTCCATTAACAACCCCCACATATCTCTCCCTCCCGTCTCTTCATACCACCTTCTTTGTTCCATGACACACTATTGCTTGTTTCGCCAACATCTTGGCAGAACTTGCCTGCTTTGTGTTTTATATAAATATTTTATTACAATGTAATCATGTCTTGTCTGTTGGCTTTGATAGAGCTTGCCAAATACATACAGCGAGTAACTGCAGGAGATCCCGGTGACGCTGTGTGACCTGTAAGGCAAAGATTGAGAGACGTGGTCCTATAACGCACCACTTTTCTGTAATTGAAAATAACCACCTCTGATAACCGCTAGCTCCCCTTAAAATGTCCACCGTCAGTGAACTCGCCCCATACTTAATGCTCCAGGTAAAAGTTAAAAGCAATACAAAGTGTCAGTCAGAGGCTGCGTAATTCGCAGGATATTATGTTGCAGAGAAGTTAAGGGAATGCAAAAACTATTAAGGCATTATCAAAGGAACTGGCAAAGAGAGACGTAACTTCCCACCAATAACTTACAGCAAGCATCACAAGATGTTCAACGCCTTGTTTTACAAACACCACGTTTTTTGCCAATACTTATGATCAGCATTTATATAGCATCAACACGTTCCGTAGCAGTTTACAATTTTAAAATGGGGATATTTGACTAGTAACTCACAAACAAAGTATAACAGACAAGAGGTGAAGGAGGCCCTGATCAAATGAGCTCACAATGCATGAGAAAAAACATATCTTTGTTATCAAACTGTACGATATCTACAAACGCATGATGTCTGCTGCGTGTGTAAAATGTGGGAGAGGGGGTTCCCAACAGAACACTTTCAAAAAGTAAAGCGCAGAGGAATAAGCCGACGCTATATAAATACCAATACCAATAATAATAACAACAATAAAAAGGATCTAGTACTTAATGGGAAAAGGATTCTTTAAAAGAAGAAGAAAAAAACCTCAACTCCAAATCTCCCTCGTTTACAACAAATCTCAAGGATCGACATGGAGCAGGACGGGCCCAAGACTTCCCAGACAATTATGATCTTCCCATTATTTCAAAGACAATGGCAAAACTGTTTTTTAGATCTCTATTCAACAGATAGCAGTATAGCCAGCTGTAGTGAGTATATTCATTCATGGAAAATAAAACCAAGCTGATAGCAGAGCCTAAAATGTCTCCCATAAATGTGCACAGTAGATACATTCCATGCCATAGATGTGCACCGTAGATACATTCCATGCCATCGATGTGCACAGTAGATACATTCCATGCCATAGATGTGCACCGTAGATACATTCCATGCCATCGATGTGCACAGTAGATACATTCCATGCCATAGATGTGCACAGTAGATACATTCCATGCCATAGATGTGCACCGTAGATACATTCCATGCCATCGATGTGCACAGTAGATACATTCCATGCCATAGATGTGCACAGTAGATACATTCCATGCCATAGATGTGCACAGTAGATACATTCCATGCCATCGATGTGCACAGTAGATACATTCCATGCCATCGATGTGCACAGTAGATACATTCCATGCCATCGATGTGCACAGTAGATACATTCCATGCCATCGATGTGCACAGTAGATACATTCCATGCCATCGATGTGCACAGTAGATACATTCCATACCATAGATGTGCACCGTAGATACATTCCATACCATAGATGTGCACCGTAGATACATTCCATGCCATCGATGTGCACCGTAGATACATTCCATGCCATCGATGTGCACAGTAGATACATTCCATGCCATCGATGTGCACAGTAGATACATTCCATGCCATCGATGTGCACAGTAGATACATTCCATGCCATCGATGTGCACAGTAGACACATTCCATGCCATCGATGTGCACAGTAGATACATTCCATGCCATCGATGTGCACAGTAGATACATTCCATGCCATCGATGTGCACAGTAGATACATTCCATGCCATAGATGTGCACAGTAGATACATTCCATGCCATCGATGTGCACGGTAGATACATTCCATGCCATCGATGTGCACCGTAGATACATTCCATGCCATCGATGTGCACAGTAGATACATTCCATGCCATAGATGTGCACAGTAGATACATTCCATGCCATCGATGTGCACGGTAGATACATTCCATGCCATAGATGGTGCACGGTAGATACATTCCATGCCATCAATGTGCACAGTAGATACATTCCATGCCATAGATGTGCACGGTAGATACATTCCATGCCATAGATGTGCACCGTAGATAGATACATTCCATGCCATAGATGTGCACCGTAGATAGATACATTCCATGCCATAGATGTGCACAGTAGATACATTCCATGCCATAGATGTGCACAGTAGATACATTCCATGCCATAGATGTGCACAGTAGATACATTCCATGCCATAGATGTGCACAGTAGATACATTCCATGCCATAGATGTGCACAGTAGATACATTCCATGCCATAGATGTGCACAGTAGATACATTCCATGCCATAGATGTGCACGGTAGATACATTCCATGCCATAGATGTGCACGGTAGATACATTCCATGCCATAGATGTGCACGGTAGATACATTCCATGCCATCGATGTGCACGGTAGACACATTCCATGCCATCGATGTGCACGGTAGATACATTCCATGCCATCGATGTGCACGGTAGATACATTCCATGCCATCGATGTGCACGGTAGATACATTCCATGCCATCGATGTGCACGGTAGATACATTCCATGCCATAGATGTGCACGGTAGATACATTCCATGCCATAGATGTGCACGGTAGATACATTCCATGCCATAGATGTGCACGGTAGATACATTCCATGCCATAGATGTGCACAGTAGATACATTCCATGCCATAGATGTGCACAGTAGATACATTGCTGTTTTTTTCATGAATTCATGGTTTTACTGCTATGTGCTGTGTGAGCTATTTTACAGAAACCTATTAAAGAGCCCGTAATTGTCACCTAGTAGTACAAATAATGAATAAACAAGGAGACGTCACACACATGACGGGCAGCTTGTGCTTGGTTTGTTTATTTAAAGGGACACTATAGTCACCAGTGCAATTACATGTATTCCTGACCCTATAGTGTTAACACGACCATCTAGCCCCCCTGGGCCCTTCATGCCTCCATAAATATAGTAAAAAATCTTACTGTATTCAGGCCAGAAGCTGTAAATCTGCATGCTGTTGGACTCAGGAAAAACAAGCAGTTTGCTGACATGTGATAGCCTGATCCAATCAGAGTGCTTCCCCGTAGGATTGGCTGAGACTGACAAGGAGGCAGATCAGGGGCAGAGCCAGCATGATTCAAACACAGCCCTGGCCAATCAGCATCTCCTCAGAGATGAATTGAATCAATGAATCTCTATGAGGAAAGTTCAGTGTCTGCATGCAGTGGGTGGAGATACTGAATCACAGGATGCCCGTGCACAACAGATCTAAGTGGATGGAGGCATATTATGCCTCCATCAACTCATAAGTCCCTCTGGTTCACTCTGAGTGACTGCAACTGGAGCTGTTCCTAGCTTTTAATGTAAACACTGTATTTTCTCAGAAAATACAGCGTTTACATGAGAGAGGCTGCAGGGAGCTATAGTTCTCACCTGAACAACCTCATTAAGCTGAAGTTGTTCACGTGATTATAGTGTCCCTTTAAATTATGTGTAATGTGGATTGCTGAAAAGTGTTCTGCAATAAGAGCAAGGGTCCTTAAAGGACGCCGTGCAATCCCACACCAGAGAGAGGGCGCTAACAGAGTTGTAAGAGATGCCTAGGGTTTAGTCTCGACAGGGGGCAGAAATAGAGAAAGCAAAGCACCAGAGAGCGAGTGGGTGCGCAATGTCATTTGTAGACTGCTAAAAACTTCCCAGCCACCTGATATAAATACAAACTACTATCCTGCCATCTCCGGTTAAGTCAAAGATTTGTCACTGGCTTTACCCCTCGTAGTAAACACCCGACATAGAATGGTTATACTGCACTATGTCACTGTTTGGCCAATCGTTACATCCTCAGCTGTTCTTTGTATTTGACCTTGTGTTCTACGTACAAGGCTGGGTATGATAAAGGGACCAGTAAACCTCTCAGTAGATGCATTGCCCTACAGAGACCTATTGCAGAAACACTACGGTCACCATTTGATAAAAAAGAAAGGACATGAAGCTAAAGCAATCTCAGGTGATGTCTTCACCAAGACAGCTCTCCTTCATTTATGAAACCCAAATCTTCCCTGTTGTGAAGACACCATGATATTAATTCAATCTCTAGCACCCCCACTCAGCGGAGAAAGGACAGCTCCCATTCTCTTCCTTCAGATCATAGCGACTTTATTCACTCGGCACAAACCTCCCCACTCATTAAAAACACACAGGCACAACCTCATATCTTTTTCTCCAAGGTGCGAAACCACTTTTACAACAGGGGATATAAAACCGTCTCCCAGCTCTCCCAGCGCCCAGACAAGCAAAATAAATAGCGAGCAGACCTGATGCTCCATATGCATTAAGGATTCAGAGGAAGAGGCTGGGGGGGATGGGGAGTGATGATCTCTCTGCTGATCACTGGAAGTGACAGCTGTGTGCAGAGCACTAGATAGACAGAGTTTGGTAAGGCGCTGCACGCGCTGCGCTCTGCTCGTGGAGGGATGGCGTGACACGGGACGGCAGCATCTGCTGGGTAAAGGGCACATGTGGAATCAGAGTGCTTATTAATGTGCAGGAGCGACATTACACATTTGCAGAGATAATGAAGCAGGTGCGCAGGAACAGCCTGCTCATAATTACGCCAAGACGGTTTGGTGGTATTTCGAGAGGTCTCCTTATGCTGCAGCTAGAAGGCATGAAGGAGACAGAACATCACGGTGGCAAAATGTACATGTACGCTTGCAACCCCAATATCACATGTGTAGGAAATCATGTTATCTCCACATAACGTCCATTATTATAATTCATAAAGAGACAATATGTTCTACAGCGTTTCTCTTTTATAAAAATAGTGCTGCTTTTCTTTTCCTGTCCGCTTACACCCCTATTCAAGGTAAAAGGCCGCCCAAGATGATAAGTGTGGCTAATTTATCTTTGAAAAGCCTTACACAGTCTTCATTGTCATGATTACTTCTTAATTTACTATAAGATTTCTCCATGCACCGATATCTCCAAAAAAAATAAAAATACTCGGAGTAGCCATTGTGATTTTGTATTAGACTTCAGAAAAGGGAGATGTTGTAGTAACACAGATTAGGAACTTGGAAATGGTTATGGTAATGGACATCCTGGTTTATACAGGATATAAACATTGAAAGCAACGTGATCATTAGGGATCGTAGCAATGAAGCTGAACTACCTAAATTAGTGCAGTTTACACATTTAGAGAACTCACAATATAGGGGAGCTTCCTTGAAACAATTCTGCGACCGTTTTTATATTTGAATAGAAGGATCAATGATTTAGTTAATTAGAATAAAAACATAAAATATTCCCTAAACAAAAATCGTGATGGCTATTGTTATTACATGTAATTTACTGCCAAAAGGCGACTGAAAAGTGTAAAAACAGATCTTCAATTAAATTAAGGTTTCTATTTAAACACTGCCCTAGCTTACAATGTGATGTTCTATTTGAAGTGGCATTCTATAGATCCATAATAAGATTTGTATGAGGCTTAGTGCGAAATTCCAGTACCGCTCTTCATTTCCAATAAATCTCTCTGCTTGTCTTACTTCACTGCGCAGGAACACAACAGGTAACTGTGACATCCTTAGAGAGAAAAACGTGTAACTGTGCAGGAAAGAAGGGTTTTCAATAAGAATATCTGAAAACAAGGCTCTTATACAGACTGAATTAGATCAATGAAATATAAAAGTATACCCACAATAAGCTCATTAGAAGTAAAAACCACTGAATAATTATTACATGTTTATATTATTAACCACTAAACAGTTTGTTTTGCACGTTAATAACTATTATCTTGCGCAATTAAATTCTATTCTAACAGCAAAGGGTTAAAGAAGTGTATATGAAGGGTGAAGCTGGGCACGGGGCTGTTATTCCACACTGGATGGTTCTAAGATATTTCTGTTGTTCCCAGGAAGATAAATGCATCAGCGAACACATATCTTTCTTCCAGACAGAAACATTACACTCTCCTTGCTCTCTGTCTGCATCAGATTTTGACGTATTGGCTTAAATTGTGAGCCTGGCAGCCCCCCAGATCTTGGGGCCTGGCTGCGACACCAACCTTCACCAGGCTCAGCCGCACAAGAAATCAGTCAGTTTACACCTCCAGAGGGCATGTACACAGGGCTGAGCACCATGTAACTGACTGCATGCTTATAAAGCATGAAAAGGCCCTTTGTATATGGCTGAACGGTCTCTTGAATAGATTTCTGCTATCAGTCCATGGCAGCGGGAGGGAGGTGGAAAAGAAGAGGTTGGGGCAGTGCCATGCTTAAGAGAAGACGTCAAACCAGAACGCTTCCAGAACACGGCTGAACTCCTCACAGTTCACTTCCTTGAAACAGAAATGGTTTAAAATGCCAGGTTGCATGTTACTGTGATTTAACACTCAGATATATTGGAGACAACTGGTCATAGGTTGATCCTACTTCATAGCAACATAGTATCAATATTCCTCATGTATACCTTGGGTCAGAATAAATTATAATATGATAGCTGCACAATCTTTCCAGAACAAAGCTATGACGCTGTTTAAAGAGGAAGGGCCACATTTGAGCTGGTGACAGTTCTGCACGCCTTTAGTCCAGTAAATGCTTAAAAGAAAGCAGCAAAGATACCGTAAGTACAAAATAAACGTTTATGGATTGTTGCCACCTTTTCCCCATGAGGCTGTAAGCACATATCTGCAGGATCTTCTTCCTATAAAGCAGCGCGCATGCGCAACAAGCTTCTTTCCAATAATGTCATGCTTGAGATTTAATTTGTATTGGAAGCTGGAACTTACCATATATAAGATATAAATCATAATTAAATGAATACTATAATATTACTAATACAAATATGTATTCCTAAAGCTATAGTGCACCGGTGGATGTTTAGATGACTGACCCCCACCTGTAGGGAAAAAAAAAAAAAGTAGTTTACTTCCCTTCTCCGACACAGCGCCAGATTCTAGACTTGCCCTGCCTCCTTGACTGAGGTCACAGAGATCAATGATCTTAGCCAGTCAAATGCTTTTCCGTAGGAAAGCATTAATAGTCTCCTGCGCAAACCCAGCAAAACACACAAGCTGCAGGGGGGAGGTACACGGCACCTAGACCACTTCATTGATATTACGTGGTCTGGGTGCTTGTACTGTCCCTTTAAAAAGAGACCAGTCTGCTGAGAAAACTATACCACAATCCACAGCCATTTCTAGTTACTTATTATGTTATGAAAAAACCCCAGTTGGAAATGTTCCTCTTTAAGTGATGCTGAAAGAACCCACCAGGAAGAAGGCAGCATGATGTAAATCCGAGTCGGCCACAATGTAGACTCTTGCATTTGTAACTAAGTTACATGCGAACCGCTATTAGTGGAGGGCTGCCTGTAATTAGGGTTGGAAAAAGGTTGAAATTACATGAACTTCATCTACATTCAACCTCACATGAAACCACATATCACAGCCACGTGCTCATTGCAGAAAAGGCCAAAGTATGAACGGTTTACATGTGTTCCACATACCAGACACATGCACAGCACTTAGACAAAACGTACTTTCTTTTTTACATAATTGTTTCACATCCTTTTTCACCAAACCACCACTTTTTTTTGTTCCTTTTTTCCATCTTATACGCTCTTCCATTCTAATCATTAGACTTTATTTATTTCTGATACAGACAGTCATACAGTCAGGACCAATATATTCTGTAGCATGAGAGCACCACTGTTACCAGTTGTTGACCATAGCTGGGCCACTGAATGGGTAAACAAGTGAATTGGCAAATTACCTCTCTACAGTCCAATAATACTACTAACTAGGCACCAGGAAAGTAGATATCATAATTAGGGAGATCAGGCAGAACTAACCATTGCTGTATCTGAAAGCGAAATCTAAACACTGCTTTATAATTACATCATTGTGTGGGAAGGCATCATTGTGACAAATTTCTGGGTGAGAGGACGGTGAATTTCCCAATTGAAAGGGTTACTCAAACCGAATAGTGCTTTAATAAAACACTGCTTTTGGATTGAGTGGTAACCCTTCCTCGCATGGTTGTGATCTGCCTTCCAGAGACATGATTACCCTTTGATGTAGGGCAAGGGATGTTCCAGAGGCTGGGCTTAGCAAGCACTCGGTGAAACGCTGCACATACAAACTCCGAGAAGCATTACCACTTCAAATCAATGAAGTGGTGATGGTGCCTGAAGTAACGGATGGAGTTGAAATGTATAATGGATGGGATTGGTTCACTAGAAGAATATTCAAATTAAGACCGACTTTGAGCCAACCGATATAATTTTAGTGTACATTTAGAATAACAGCTTTGTCTTAGTCACCCAGAAGTGTGTGTCTTAATATTTATTCTATTACAATGTAAAATGTCACCATTGTATAAACATTGAAAATCACCTATAATTTGTGATAACATTTTTTTCCCCACATGCTCTGTTTTCTTTTAAATGATATTAAAATGTTAAAGCAATCCAATTAAGTCCAGGCAAAGACAGAATGGAGAAACAAACATCGACGATCATTTATCAAATTCTAAAAAGTGGTGCAAATTCCATCAGTGACTCCTCCCCTTCCACAGTTTTGCACCGCTTTTTAGAACAGAACATATTACCCAATTGTTTTGCTCAGCTCTGTATGCTTTCTCAATGCGGGCTGTCAGGTGCAAAGGACAGAGCCTATAACAATGATTGACAGGGATCCAAGGTGGAGGCACCCAGTTGCAGGATACAAAGAAGTGGAATTTTGATTTATGTTTTGACACGTCACACAATATGTTTTGGTTAAATATATAGAGATAAGTAAACGAAATATTAAAAATCAGGGGAGTGACCATTCTCCTTTAAGAATGAGTCACTAAGCTAATGCAATGGGGTCCCTGTTTAATCAAACATTAAGAACCACTTACTTTATGGTTTTTAGAAGTCATTCCCACCTTCAGGTCTTACAGTAGGCTAACATCTGTCTGTATGTTGTCACTTTTCAGCATACAAGAGAGTATATTTCCACTCCAACCAGAAATCAGCCCAGGAACTGTCCAACCAAAAACACTTTGCTTTTGACTCAAAACTGAAATCGGAAGCAAAAAAATGCATAATGCATGCAATCCTTTGCCAGAAAGCGTTCCGGGTCATTAAGGTACATGCAGATTTCAGGAGTGGTGTCAAGCAGGCGTTGGGGGGGGGGGGGTGACGGGGAGGGGGAATAGGAGAACAGAGACCCAATCTGCCTAGACAAACAAGGATTTGAATCCCTGTCAAGCTAAACTTGTCTAGGATAGCAGCTTTTAAACCTTTTCACTTGCAATGCTTTACAGTCAGCCTGCCGCTGTGTCCGCACTCAGGAGTTGGTGACAGCAAATCCTAGCTGCCTCATCTTTTATTCATGCCAATAATCTTGCTGTTATTGCGTCTGAATACCCATTTCACCCTTTACAGGAAGTCAGCCACACAAACCGACTTGGGTAAGAGACCTAAATGCCCAGGGATTAATATCTCCTGCTATTTTAGCATTTCATTACAAGGTGCTTGGATTAAATGCCACTATATTTATTAATCTAATACGCTCAAGAATATGTTAAGCAGCCCCCTCTGCCTAAGAGAAGGTTTAATAATCAAGTAGACTGTTCTGCCCCTTGTATGCAATAATACAAATTAAAAAAATTAAAGAATAAAAAAAGTATGGACCATCTCTGCAGTACAAATAAATAAATAACCTTTGGAAATCATCATGAAAAAAATTGTATGACTATAAATTCCAGAAATTGTACATAATCTAACACTCCAGGTACCAACACAGCTTAATTGCATTTGATAAGTTTTGACCTCCTAATCATTATGCATTTCGTTTTCTGTTCAGGTTTGCGCAAGAAGTGAAGCAGGGAAGATAATAGAGACTTCCTGTCAGATTCAAGAATCTAGGTATATGTATATGGTTTAGGGAACGTGTTCTATATTAAAGGCAGGGATGAGTTTTTCTCAATGAAAGGATTATTATATTAAAAGGAAACTGTCACCACTTAACCTGGCCCTCGGCTCCTCCACCACGCTACAGAGGTGGGTGATACATCAGTGTCCTTCCATGCTACCCCTCTGCTGTTTGCTTGGGGACACTTCCCCAAGCATGGCACATCTCCTCCAAGAGGCCAACACACTGGAGTTTCTGCCAGCGAGCCGGCGTCTGTTCCTACACTTCCTAGCTAGCGCTAGCAGTGTGACTAGGGAGTTGCCATAGCAAGCACAATGTATTTTAGAGCTAATGCAATGTTTACCAGGCAGCCAGTAGAGGTACTACCTGCATTTAGACGGAGTTAAATCCATGAAACGACGCTGGACCTCTGTGCCCGAGGAAGTCCAGCATCTTCCAGAACCCCACAGAAAAGCATTGACTCAATCCTTTTATAAGCGGAAGGTCTAATGCGCGCATTGCACTTACCGCGCATGTGCTTTAGGTTCCCCCCTCGCGGTGATGTCGGAGGAGTTGGACAGCGACCCAGCGTCGAGGGACCTTGGCACTGGAAACAGGTTAGTAGTTAAAGGGTTTTTAACCCTTTCTTTACAAGGGGAGGTGGGGAAGAGGGACACTGTAGTGTTAGAAATACTGCTTTGTATTTCTAACACTATAGTGTTCCTTTAAATGTGCAGAAAAACAAAGAATCAACACTTTGATCATTGTGTTAGCGCACGGGAGTGTGCAGAATGTCCTTTTAACATATTGAGCAACAAAAGCAGAAAGTAATGCATTATTCTCATCATGGAGTAGCTTTCCTAACCCACAAAGACCACGTCTGAATCAACCTTTCCTAGCAGCTTTGAGCCGCCGAGACACGATCCTGACACAGCCCGACAAAATATTTTATAAATAAGCCATGAAGAGGTTGCGTCTCCGACATGTGACTAACTAATTAAGATTGAAAGTCGCATTTGCCCACTGTAATTTTCCCGCAACTCTCCCTGCGTGTTGTTAGAATGTTCCTGAGATTTATTCTGAACAGAACAATGTAAGGGGTTAGAGGACATTAGCGAAAGCCAGTGGGGATGTGGTAATTGGACGTGCTCTGATCGAGTTATAGTCCCTTTTACCTAATTACAGAATAATTGCTACACGAGATTTAGCTGGCCCTACCCAGCCTCGCTGTGCTTATTTGCACAATTGATGGGGAATGGATGTAATCACCTGGCCCCAGTAATCCCAATCTGAATGGGTCTCGCACTAGGACCGACGTGCGTGTTCAAATCTAGATATTGAACATGTAAAGGTGCAAGATGCAGAATATCTAATTGTCTGAATTAGAGCAGACTAAGAGAAATTCAGGGAAGAGGGGGGACTTTAATCAGTAGCAGAGTGTATTATCGGCCAAACCAGAGAGGCTGTAAGTAGTCTTTAGTCATTGTCAAATGAATCAATGACAGCAGACTCTGGCCATGGTTTTACAAAGTCACATGGCAGGAAGAGAATATATAACACTCTAAATACATAAATGGCGATGGAGCTGTCAAACCACTAATCAGATCAAAACCTGCCTTTAAAATGTAGAATATATATGTAAGATTATATAAATCATTGTTTAACTTGGTGCAGAACATAAAAGGTAGAATATTCACCAAAGATGGATGGCAAAGAATCTCACAGACAGTAGCACCTCGTGTAAATAATTCAAGTTTGCTCGGAGCTGAAAGCTTTACAGGTGATAGGAAAATAAATTTAGAAATACCCTGGGAGGAAAGACACACTAAATTAGAGAAAGGGTGTCAGGATTTGGGAAAGTGCAATGGCAGGTTAACCCCTTATGGAATGCAAAATTGTTACAAAGAAATACAAATTTACCCAGTCGATACAGTAACATGTAACATTTATTATGTCAATTCAAATATAAATTTAATATATGAAATACTGTGATTCCACATAAATAAAACCAAAGTAACAGCTTTTAAAGGAGCCGAGTGCACATCAAATTAATTTAGCTAAAAACTGGAGAATCTACCTGCAAGCTTGGTATTTAAATCAGTCTATATGAACATGTAAAAGTCAAACATATCTCGTGAGTTAGGGCAGTGGTAATATCACTCTAAAGGGGGAGACATTAAATTAATTGTTTAATTCCCCTTTAATTGAAAGGACAAAAATGTATGATCAAACAAGGCTGTACTGAGCACTAGTATGCAGAAGTATTATAGGAAAGAATACAAATATGTAAAGAAACTTAATATTGACACGATAAAGCAGTATGCAAAATAAAATGGTGAACGCAGGTAAAAAAAAATCGTGGGAGGAAATACATCAGTGTTTATTCACTAAACTGATTGTATAAAGAATTATTTTTTTGTAAAAACACCTTCACTATTTCCATTTTAGTTTATTAACTCATTTAAATTACTCTGTTCAAATAGAATATCTGTCTGTCTGTCTGTCTGAATTACAGTTAAAAGCAATGGACATTTTTCATTTTTATTTCCCTGGGATTTGCGTCATTGTAAACAAAAAAACAAAAAAAACATTTTGGTGTTCATGGCATATTTTCCCCTTATATTCCCTTTATTTCCAGCCCATCTCTAATATACACACAGATCTAATTCAAAGGACTAGGCAAGTCTGTACCTTTCCTTTTTTAATGCAATGACCCTTTGGAAAGAAATGAGCGTTGCTATTTTTTGTTACCCCCTTAAGGACCAATGCCACTCTTTGATCACATCGCAAGTTTGTAATGAAAACCTTGTAAGAGAAAGAATGTATTTCTTGTTTTGCATTGGCAATGCTATACAAGTAGGGTATTCCATTTTGGAAAAGGATTTTCCAAAGCTAGGTTGTTATGGCACCGTCAGTATGGGTCCGGACTATTCAAACTGACCATCAGCAGAAAAGTGCCAAAACCGGACGAAATTACAAGCAGACATCTACCAGATCTGTGCTAAATTACTGCCTTCTTATGCATGAAAACAGTCTGCAAGGTCGAGTAAATCCCTGCTAAAGAAAGGGTTACTCTGCAATGAATTTTGACTTCCCGCTCGCTTTGTAGCTTTACCCTTTTCACCTCTCCGCAGCGGGCAATTAGAGAGACACAGAGAAGCCAAAGTGCCACATGTTAAATGCCACATCTTCAACTAACTAGGTTTTAAGTCCCCAGAGGAGCGCTCGGGAGCTGCGCAGAGAGACAGCGACACAGACAGCTCCAGAGATATATCAGCAGGTGTCCAAAGTCTAACACAGACACTTCGGGGCATCATCAGCTGGAAATTTCCGTATTAATTAGGAGGAAGAGGCTCAGAAGCACTTTTCAGTTTCTTGCAATAGGCTTCGCCTGCACATAGGATCTGAAATGCCACTTTATTCTTCCATAAATCAAGCGTGTAAGACATGAAGCTTCACGAAGCGTATATATGGGATGAATATTTTACACCTTTCCCTAGAAAACATGGAATCCATATATCTCTCTGCTTCGTGGTTTAAAGCCCTGTCTGGCACAGAGATCAGCAGCATAATATAGGTTATTTTCCTTCTGCTACAGAAATCTCTTTTTTTTTCCCTGGGACTCAGGCCTCAGGGTCAATAAAGCAGGCACTGAGCTAGCAAGGCCTGCAGTAGCAGTAAATCCCCATCAGAATAACAGCAATTTATCAATGTCAACAGATTTTATTCAGCGACCTACAAGTGTAAGGTTACGCAGCACCTTTTATTTTTATTTTTGATGGATGTGTTAAAGAGAGACACTACGCACTCTGTAGTGCTTATGGTGTCAGTATGCTCATGGCATGGACACGTGGTTCTCTGTTACACAAACCCAGGGTCCCCCTGGCGCAAGTGGCACAGTACTCCATTGTCATATTGCCAATTCTGAAATTATACTTCTGAATTAGATATATCAAATGTGTCCATATTTGGAAGGAGTTCAGTGGCTGAGCATGTTAGATTGCTGTAATAGTTATGGTATTTAAAGCGTTGCTATTAATATACAATTCATGATTTTTTTTTTTTTTTTAAACAAGTGTTCTTACTATAAAAAAAAAATGCTGTATAAGGCCTACCTTAGCCCGTGCACCAAGATTCCACAGATAGTGTCATGCATGGGCTTCAGTAGTTAACATCCATGTTCAAAATCAGACCACAAAGCCACATGGCTTACTGCCTCTTTAAAGATCCTATTACCTTAGAATAGGTGACATGTGTTCTAACAGCTGGTAAGTGAGGGGTTTAATATCCCTGCTCTACATGCCAGAATGGTAAACACGGGTTACTCCAAGTACGGAGAGCACAGAACAAGTTGTGCTATGCATATCAGTGAAAATAAAAACAAGCTTAAATGCTGGCTTAGCATTATGGGAAATGTAGATTTAAAAAAAAAAAAAAAAACACATACCAATACTAATGTAAGCCATCAATGTAGAAGGAGTAGAAATACAGATTTTCTAACCTATGCGTCGGAAAGATTAATTTCCTTCCCAGTACATAACTGTTCTGCAACACTCAACACCAAAACCCATAGGTCTCACCGCCAAATGCGGATTATTAACCGAAAAGGGCAGCAGATTCGTGAAATATGCACATAGTTTGCAGTAATAAGAGAAATCACAAATCATTAGAACAATCATACGGTATACGGGAGAAGGCGGCTAGCAATAATCCATTGCTGTCGGAGGTCAGGTTGATGAAGCAGCACCCTTTTGGGTTTTCAATTTGCCATTTGCAGTCTAATTCTGTATTTCTAACTTGCAGAGAGAAAACGGTTAGGACGTAACGTGCAGGAAAGCAAAACTGCTAGACTTTCAAGAGAAAGATCTACACAAGCCATGATGAAAGTTAATTAATTAATGGCTCCTTTGATGCCCTGCAGAGACTCCACCATCTGGTTTTACTTGCCTCTCAGGCAAAACAGAGAGGAGGGAAGATAATCTACAAGCCCCTGAAGAGGGAGATTAGGAGTTAAAGGCATAACCTATTCCTCCTAGGGTGCAGGAATGTGCATATTAGAACACAATCGCCCGGTTGTTAAATCACTGCGTCTAATAGTCTTTTAGGATCCCTGGGAACGGCTTTTAGACACTGCTACAAAAGGCTACCATCAAAGTGAAGCACTTTATTAAAGATTGCCCGTTTCCACCCCAGCATCATCATATAGGCCAGGCTCCTTGGGTGAGGAAGGGGTTAAAGGAACTGCAAGCAGGATGAAATGGTGATCAATATCGAAGGAAAGGAGGAGGGCTAGGACTGCTGGAGGAAAACCAATAAGCCCTCACATTGACAGCATTGATCCTGTAAAGACAGCTCAATTGTCTGGGCGTTCAGGTAGGGGCATTATAACGCAATTAAAGGCAAATTTCAGGCCCTGTGGGGCAACAAATGACAACTTCTAAGTCAATACATCTACATTGCATCAAGATAAATGGTGCACCCAGGGATAGAAGGCGGAATCTTCAAAGATGCCCAGAAGGGATACGCTATGATCAGTCATAACGCAGCATGAGAGGCCATTTTAGCTCATCCATATATTAAAACGGAACTTAATTGCGCACAGAAGCCACATTTGAAGCTGTAATGTTTCCTTCCCCTTGTTTGACCATCAATATGCAATTCGTTTATTGTATCAGTGACCCTACCACAGTGCAAGGTCAAAGGTTGTATTATAATGAGATTATAATGAGATTCACTTAAAATGCTGCTTTTTACAGAAGAGGAGAAGAGGCACAAAAAAAAGGTTGTGAGGTTTTAGAAGTAATTATGAAAATTGGTTATCCCTCTTGGCAAAACGTCATTAACGTCAACAAAACTCATTTTTTTTTCCCTATACACCAAATCACTCCCACATTTTTATTTTTACCAATTACACGCAGCACTGGCTAAGTTTGTTAAGTTTAAAAGCGTTCCCATCCGTAGAATTACATTTAAATGGTTGCAATGAAGTCTTACGGCAATCTGATCTTGCATCTAAACAAGACATTACGATGGCAGACCTTATTAAAATTGGAGGAAAAAACTACCCATTGACCCTGGAGAAATTAGGACATAGCAGCGTTCCCTTCCTGCCCCTTCATACACCTCGTCGATTACTGTCTCCACTCCAAATCAGCAGGCAAAGGCATCCTGACTACAGTGCTTCATATTTAATAACGCAATTTATATTCCACTCTCTCAACATAAACTATTGTAAAGGCACACTAATGTAAAAATACATCTGGCCTGTCAAAGCTTTATCTACTAGATCTGCATCTAAATCCCTCTACATCTCTGACTTATGGCTGCACCAGAGTCTAATGAATAAAAAGGTGCAAATTATAGGCTTGCCTTTAATGGCCTTCATAAAATTAGATGATGGAGGCAAGAGAAGCGTTTCCCTTACCCACAGCTCAGCGCTGGCGAGCTATAAATAAGGTGTATTTAATGTAGCCCAGCACTGTGCAAAGCCAGGAAACTGAATGTTATTGCAGAGATCGGAGTGTATCCACCAAAGGTTCAATGGACTGATCCCTGATCCATCATGTGAATTTATGTTAACTGTCTTCTTGCAAAGTCATGGCCTTAGCACGGCAAATAGCTTCCAATCCTTCTCGCTCGGCTTTCCTGCCAATAAAACTGTCACGGGAAGATGGGAATCAAAACAGGGAGGGGGGCTGGCGGCGGCGAGGACTTGGCGATTGTTAAACAGTGGGGGAGATTTATTTATTTAAAAACATAAAAATGTGGCTAATAGAAAAGTGGAGCAATCGCCATGGAAAACCAATAGAACATTCCTGCGGAGTCCACTGGTTTCCACAACGATTGCTGCAATTTTATTTCTAAAACCTTTTTTTTTAACTAATCTTTTGTATTTCTTTAAAATCAGACAGCAGCATGTAACATTGTTGACCCATGACACATTCTACAAATTGTCACAAACCTGTGGTGTACAGCCCAGTAGCAACAAACCGCTAGAGCACTGCCCACCCAGAGCGCGGTCCCACCGCAAAGGAAGGGACATAGCAAACATTTAATGTATAGAAAATTACTTTTACTGCAAAAACGTAGCGATCCCTTGAAATGGAAACTTCTCTATTACCAATAAACCACTTTTTAACTCTCTTTCACACTATTAGCTGAATAAACTTTCCTGTGAAATGGTTTAACCCTGTGGTTATTTTTCATATCAAAATGTTTTCCAACTGTCTGTTGGGAAATTCTGGAACAGCACAATTATTAAATCTAGACCCATACAGTCGGAAGTAATCTTCATAGTGCTGTTTTACTTACTCTGCTGAATGTATTATTAGGGACAATCCTATTACTATTATTTTAATTGCCCAAATACAAAAAAAAATTTTTTTTAGTAATTTAAAATATTGTGTTTATATTTTTGTAAACCCAGTTTAATGCCATCATGTTGTCACATAACTTAAAGGGCAACCATCATCACAAATACAAAATAGCAAACATGCAGACTACAGCCTTCTTATCTATTAGGGAAAGCCTCTTCTGGGTATCTCCTGCTTGAATTCAGCCTATGGGAAAGCAATGCCTGCAAGAGGTAGAGCAGCACAAGCAGCAGCATAAAGAAAGGAAAGAAACAGCCATAATTATTTATTGCAACAGCTTTGGATATGCAATCTGAGAATGTAGAGAGAGAACAGTTAGGTTTTATTTACACAACATCGACATAAACTTTTAACTTGTTCTTGAAAGTGCTTCTTAAACAGGGATATGCAGGAGAGGAGAGTCTTACAGCAAGTGTAACACCCACTAAAAACACGAGTCAACAGGATACACAGGTAATCAAAATAAATTTAAAATATGAGCCTTTAATAGAATAAAGGGAATAAACACCGACTAGTATAACATGAGTGAAAGCAGATGTTAGAAAATGGCAAACCTATCTGTTATATGTTCCCTTTAAAGAGAGGTCAGTGAAAGTGAATTGCTTTTGATGTCACAAACCTACTTTAAATTAAAATGTGCACCCAAAGAGACACTTTATTTATTGTAACATTTTGCTTCAATTTTATCAATCCAAAATATAACAATAAATAAAAATTGCAATTGGATGATAAAATGGCATGCACTTTTAGAACTCTATGTCATATTATGCTGTGCAGGACTCATTCAGGTATCATAATTATGCTTGAAGAAGTCACAAGAAGTCGCTCACTCTAAGCTACAGCTTGTGATACATTTTTATAAGAAATTGATGGGTGATGAATAGACAGTACTCTTCCCCCCCCCCCCCCCCGTATTCCACAGTAAAACTAAACACTCCCACTTCTGTAAAGGTATTTCAAAAGCATTGATAACTATTTAAGAGATTTATTTATTTTTCTTAGGAAAAAAAAAAAATGTTCTGTAGACAATTATAGAGACAACCAGCAAAATGAACAACTTTAAAGATGCCTCACCTCGCACATGATGTATAGGGTATAACAAGCCTCAAACGAGACATCATCTAAGAATTAGTGATATTTATCACCGACAAGAGAGTTTTGCCAAGTGTGCAGATATCAATATGAAGTCTGCAGTCACAGTAAACAGATTTGCTGCCACGAGGAGCAACTGAACCGTGTTGTAAAGAATAAAATGAAATCAGCAGGCCAGTGCAAAAATCTATAAGGTTAAGAAAGCATGCTCTCGCCAATATGACATCAAGCGCTGATTACAGTCCAGCTCAAGGGTTACAACGTCGCTCACACCCAATTACTGCTGTACGTCTCTTTCAGAGTCTGAAAGGCAGGTTACAGAAGTGAAGGAGCACAGTTGGTTAATGCACCAATAGTATAATCTGTTCTAAACCCATCTGCACAAAGTAGCCTTTAATTCTTCTTCTGCTGTTTTACAAATGCTTATTTCAACAGAATATGCTTCTTTGTCATTTACAGCGGTGTACAAATAGTTTTTACAGCACAGAGTATAAAATGAAAAATATTATACTCACTGTAAAAGTTACCATCTTAACTTGGGGGGGGGGGGGGGGGTGGTAGATTGTAGCACAGTTTGGGAGAAGAACACTTTAAGTAGTTGTCTGAAAAAGGGGAAACACAGCCAACTTGAAAGGTCAGATTTTTCTATGATAAACTTGAAAGTGCGAGATGGAAGTCAGGCCATCGCAGACACAAGTAACCATTTACCAAACAGTGACCATAAAAAAAAAATCCATTAGACATTTGTATCCGTTTTTTTAACGGTTAGACTGTGGCAATCACACAGTGGAAGAGTTATAAATAATTCCAGGATTCCATTACAGAAGCATGAACATTGGAAAAACGATGCAGTTTAACACATGGATGGTCTGGCGTGTGAGTCACATGTAAAAAAAATAGAATGCGCAAAGTACAAACAAGGTTTACTAGATCCACCAGGTTTTCCTGGATGCCTCGCTTGATGATGGACAGTGTATGAAAAATGATGTCCTGAAGAATTAAAGGAAATCATTCAATGAACCAACCATATATTTTAGGGTATTTTCTTAACTACTTAAAGGGCCACTCCACCCCAATAACTTCATCTTAACAGTATGTACCGTTACTTGCAATTAGTGGCCAGTGATCGACAGAGGGCGTCAGCTGACATCACCCAAGGCAAAACCTTTCTGACCACTATTGCGGTTGAAGTAGAAGGGGGAAGGGCAGGGTCACCATACTGTTAGGAACACACATTCCTATTCCTAACACCATAGTGTACCTCTAGCACCATAGTGTACCTCTAGCACCATAGTGGACCTCTAGCACCATAGTGAACCTCTAGCACCATAGTGAACCTCTAGCACCATAGTGAACCTCTAGCACCATAGTGAACCTCTAGCACCATAGTGAACCTCTAGCACCATAGTGAACCTCTAGCACCATAGTGAACCTCTAGCACCATAGTGAACCTCTAGCACCATAGTGAACCTCTAGCACCATAGTGAACCTCTAGCACCATAGTGAACCTCTAGCACCATAGTGAACCTCTAGCACCATAGTGAACCTCTAGCACCATAGTGAGCCTCTAACACCATAGTGAGCCTCTAACACCATAGTGAGCCTCTAACACCATAGTGAGCCTCTAACACCATAGTGAGCCTCTAACACCATAGTGTACCTCTAGCACCATAGTGTACCTCTAGCACCATAGTGTACCTCTAGCACCATAGTGTACCTCTAGCACCATAGTGAACCTCTAGCACCATAGTGAACCTCTAGCACCATAGTGAACCTCTAGCACCATAGTGAACCTCTAGCACCATAGTGAACCTCTAGCACCATAGTGAGCCTCTAACACCATAGTGAGCCTCTAACACCATAGTGAGCCTCTAACACCATAGTGAGCCTCTAACACCATAGTGAGCCTCTAACACCATAGTGAGCCTCTAACACCATAGTGTACCTCTAGCACCATAGTGTACCTCTAGCACCATAGTGTACCTCTAGCACCATAGTGAACCTCTAGCACCATAGTGAACCTCTAGCACCATAGTGAACCTCTAGCACCATAGTGAACCTCTAGCACCATAGTGAACCTCTAGCACCATAGTGAACCTCTAGCACCATAGTGAACCTCTAGCACCATAGTGAACCTCTAGCACCATAGTGAACCTCTAGCACCATAGTGAACCTCTAGCACCATAGTGAACCTCTAGCACCATAGTGAACCTCTAGCACCATAGTGAACCTCTAGCACCATAGTGAACCTCTAGCACCATAGTGTACCTCTAGCACCATAGTGTACCTCTAGCACCATAGTGTACCTCTAGCACCATAGTGAACCTCTAGCACCATAGTGAACCTCTAGCACCATAGTGAACCTCTAGCACCATAGTGAACCTCTAGCACCATAGTGAGCCTCTAACACCATAGTGAGCCTCTAACACCATAGTGAGCCTCTAACACCATAGGGTACCTCTAACACCAAAGTGAACCTCTAACACCATAGTGAACCTCTAACACCATAGTGAACCTCTAACACCATAGTGAACCTCTAGCACCATAGTGAACCTCTAGCACCATAGTGAACCTCTAGCACCATAGTGTACCTCTAGCACCATAGTGTACCTCTAGCACCATAGTGTACCTCTAGCACCATAGTGAACCTCTAGCACCATAGTGAACCTCTAGCACCATAGTGAACCTCTAGCACCATAGTGAACCTCTAGCACCATAGTGAACCTCTAGCACCATAGTGAACCTCTAGCACCATAGTGAGCCTCTAACACCATAGTGAGCCTCTAACACCATAGTGAGCCTCTAACACCATAGTGAGCCTCTAACACCATAGGGTACCTCTAACACCAAAGTGAACCTCTAACACCATAGTGAACCTCTAACACCATAGTGAACCTCTAACACCATAGTGAACCTCTAACACCATAGTGAACCTCTAACACCATAGTGAGCCTCTAACACCATAGGGTACCTCTAACACCATAGTGTACCTCTAACACCATAGTGAACCTCTAACACCATAGTGTACCTCTAACACCATAGTGTACCTCTAACACCATAGTGTACCTCTAACACCATAGTGTACCTCTAACACCATAGTGTACCTCTAACACCATAGTGTACCTCTAACACCATAGTGTACCTCTAACACCATAGTGTACCTCTAACACCATAGTGTACCTCTAACACCATAGTGTACCTCTAACACCATAGTGAACCTCTAACACCATAGTGAACCTCTAACACCATAGTGTACCTAGTCTAACACCATAGTGTACCTCTAACACCATAGTGTACCTCTAACACCATAGTGTACCTCTAACACCATAGTGTACCTCTAACACCATAGTGAACCTCTAACACCATAGTGAACCTCTAACACCATAGTGAACCTCTAACACCATAGTGAACCTCTAACACCATAGTGTACCTCTAACACCATAGTGTACCTCTAACACCATAGTGTACCTCTAAGCAGATCTACCCCTGGCGGTTGGTGATAATGAGACTGGTACTGCTATACTTGAACCTGGGTATTATTCACAGAGCTGAACTGTGGACAAATGACAAGGGAACAGCAATTCTGCACCAAAGCATGCCAAACAGCAAAATAAAGAAAAATATCCTATTTTTTTTTTTTTTTTTTGTATTCCCAGGTCCACTATTTTGGCTTAAAATGTTCTTTGCCTTTGTCAATTCTCCAGAATTTCCAGTTTAGTACATACACCCCTTGTGCTTTAATCAGAAAGGTACTACACACAGTTTGGCAGGGAGAGAGTCAGCCCTTAGAAAGGCTGGTGAACTGGGACTGAAAGCATTTAGAAGCCTAATTGCTGTGTTATTACATCCAAAGGCATCTCGGTGCCATAAATGATAATCACTGGCTGGCTGCTCACGCTTCACAGATAAAGCGCGGCCACCCATGGGCAGGCGGGAGAGGTTGGGGGCACGGTGTAATGCTTTACACCGGCTCAGTGCCCTGTCCGCTCATCCGTCCTGCCTATTTCGAACATGAAAGCTCTCTGCATCCCCAATAATAGCAGAGTGTCTGTGCCGGGTCTGCCGCACACTCTCCATTCTATAAATGATGCAGAGTCCTTATTTACTGACAGGTTGTAGCAGTAGCGGATAGAATAATGTAAAATCAGGGCTAATGAATAATGTATGAGAGAGGCTTGAGACAAGCTTTTCTTCCTAGCTATGTGGCCTTTTCTCTATACCTCTCAGCACTCTCCCGCCTTTCTCAACCCAAACTCCTTTGGTCTTAACAAGGTAACACCTAGTGCCGCCAAGTGTTTAACCCTTTCAGAGCGCAATGTGAGAACTGCACTACAAGGCAACGTTATTATTCTAACGTGGGAGTCAAGTTTGCTTTCTTAGCCTGTGGCAGTGATGGCAAAATAAAGATGCTAGTTTTTACATCTGGAATTAAGTAGATGCTTACAGGGTGGTCATAAGTCTCGGAAATACAAATAAAAGTGTAAGGAGCTTTTTGTGACGGTATGGATATATACTCACAAGGAATACATGGATGCAAATTCTATGAATGATAATGAGGAAAAAGGAAATAATATAGGGCAGGGTAGAATAGGGACCACAATAGAGGGAGAGGAGGGGGGCTGGCACTGAGAGCTGGGGGGCTGGCGTGGCTGGACAGGAGGGGGGCCATGACTGCGAGAGTGGAGGGTGGGTGGCATAGCTGGAGAGGAGGGCCTGGGCGACATGGAGGTTCGTGGAGGTGGAAGGAAGGTTAAGGAAGGTTACTAACATAGTTAAAGGGAAGGGTATGGTTATGGAAAAGGTGTGGAGCAAACACTGAACTAGAACTGTGAGACAGGTATGAGAGGTTTAACCCCTTAAGGACCAAACCTTCTGGAATAAAAGGGAATCATGACATGTCACACATGTCATGTGTCCTTAAGGGGCTAAAGGGGGTCTGGTGTGTGAAGAGTTAAATAGGGCGGAGTAAAAAGACAGACAACTAAAATTAAAGTGCAGTCAGAAAGCACTTACCTAATAGACATTATGAGCTTTACAGTAATAAGAATTTGAAAAGGATGGGGGGCAATTCAAGGAATTCATGGACGGAGAAAAGAGGGGTAACAGAGGTTAAGAAAGACTTTTAACTGGGAGAATGTACAAGGAAGCAGGGGCAGAGCGATCTGGCACTGGAACACAGACTTTGAAGTCAAACTGTTTGTGAACGATTTAACCCCTAATGAGCCAACATCAGTAACCCCCTGGCATTATAACAACTTAATGTAGAAGTTGTTATGGGGCCCAAATTGGTCATTTTAATCAAGTGATGCCTGATGCCCAGAGAACTGGAATCAGTGATAACATTTTCTATAGCATGAAAGGATCTTATGGTTCTTAATGACATAGTGCCAGAAAGCATGACTGCTAAACACACCCTTCAACACTCACAGGCACCCACACAGACTGTGTATATGGATAGCAGAGGAGTATAGCTAGCTGATAATTTACAGTAATAAAAACCATACAATTATGTAATACTGTAAATATAAAATAAAACTGCACCAGTATAAATTGAACTCACAATGTGTAAAGTCACCTTAGGTGCCTCCCCTTAGATGTTTGGGGGGTATAACCAGAACTCCCTGGTTGGTGGTATCGCTACAATATGGAAGGCCGGACTCAGGAAATGGTAAAAAATAATCTGCTTTATTGTAGGAGTATAAAAGATAAAAAACAAGTATGGTCCCATGAAGTTCCTCAAGGACCCATTAATAAAAAACAAATTGGTACATCTACAATATCCTAACAACAGGACAAACTAGCAGCATTGGTCTACATTTGCAACTCAGATGTCGATTTGTTGCTGTTCACTATTTAGACAGTGAACCAAATAGAGTACACATTTCTTTTCAAATATTTTTTAAGAGTACACATTTCTCATGGAACTCTGCACATTTGTAACAGTCTCTGTATCCACACAACAAACAGAACAGTAGACGTGCTCTCCTTATTAATATTGTGTTTTATTTTTTGTTTTATATCCTATTTAAACAACAAACTAAAAACAAACAAACCACATAAATCACTAGAAAACCAGCATACAATCGGAGGTCATTATATTTTCAGCTCTGACCCTCTGCAACAATAAGCTACTCGATTAGTCAAATTCCTGCACCCGCCGCAGCTACGCTTCAGACTGTTACGAACATTTACTTCGGATGCCGTTTAGGGATCTGCTCTCCTCTGTGGAATTAACTTAATTGTAGCTTTCAGCTCTGTATTGTACTGGTATCTCTCCTCCTCGCAAGCTGCTACCCAGCTCCTAGTTGCATTCATTTTGCAAGAAACAGGTGTAGTATAAAGAATGTGAGATGAACAAAGCCAGCAAAAGGCAAGGGGATACAGAGAGAGGAAAGCAGGGGGAGACAGAGAGAGGAAAGCAGGGGGAGACAGAGAGAGGAAAGCAGGGGGAGACAGAGAGAGGAAAGCAGGGGGAGACAGAGAGAGGAAAGCAGGGGGAGACAGTGCGAGGAGAAAAGGGGGAGACATTGCGAGAAAAGCAGGGGGAGACATTGCGAGAAAAGCAGGGGGAGACATTGCGAGAAACGCAGGGGGAGACATTGCGAGAAAAGCAGGGGGAGACATTGCGAGAAAAGCAGGGGGAGACATTGCGAGAAAAGCAGGGGGAGACATTGCGAGAAAAGCAGGGGGAGACATTGCGAGAAAAGCAGGGGGAGACATTGCGAGAAAAGCAGGGGGAGACATTGCGAGAAAAGCAGGGGGAGACATTGCGAGAAACGCAGGGGGAGACATTGCAAGAAACGCAGGGGGAGACATTGCAAGAAACGCAGGGGGAGACATTGCGAGAAACGCAGGGGGAGACATTGCGAGAAACGCAGGGGGAGACAGTGCGAGAAAAGCAGGGGGAGACACAGTGCGAGAAAAGCAGGGGGAGACAGTGCGAGAAAAGCAGGGGGAGACACAGTGCGAGAAAAGCAGGGAGAGACACAGTGCGAGAAAAGCAGGGGGAGACACAGTGCGAGAAAAGCAGGGGGAGACAGTGCGAGAAAAGCAGGGGGAGACACAGTGCGAGAAAAGCAGGGGGAGACACAGTGCGAGAAAAGCAGGGGGAGACACAGTGCGAGAAAAGCAGGGGGAGACACAGTGCGAGAAAAGCAGGGGGAGACACAGTGCGAGAAAAGCAGGGGGAGACACAGTGCGAGAAAAGCAGGGGGAGACACAGTGCGAGAAAAGCAGGGGGAGACACAGTGCGAGAAAAGCAGGGGGAGACACAGTGCGAGAAAAGCAGGGGGAGACACAGTGCGAGAAAAGCAGGGGGAGACACAGTGCGAGAAAAGCAGGGGGAGACACAGTGCGAGAAAAGCAGGGGGAGACACAGTGCGAGAAAAGCAGGGGGAGACACAGTGCGAGAAAAGCAGGGGGAGACACAGTGCGAGAAAAGCAGGGGGAGACACAGTGCGAGAAAAGCAGGGGGAGACACAGTGCGAGAAAAGCAGGGAGAGACAGTGAGAGAAAAGCAGGGGGGGACAGTGAGAGAAAAGCAGGGGGGGACAGTGAGAGAAAAGCAGGGAGAGACAGTGAGAGAAAAGCAGGGAGAGACAGTGAGAGAAAAGTAGGGAGAGAGATGAAAAAGACAAGGGAGACAGAGAGAGAAATAAAGGCAGAGGGAGACAGATGAGGAAAGGTAGAGGAGGTTAGACAGAGAAAAAGTCAGGGATTGGACAGAAAGACACCGTAAAGTAAGAGGAAGCAATAACAAGCAGACAACTGAACTTGAAAATCTGAACTTCAGAAACCAAATTGCAGAATAAACTCTTTAGGACTGTTAAAGCGGCACTGTCATGCCAAACTTACCTTTTCCCAATCGCTTCCTCTTCTCTCCCTCTAAGCCAAATGGCTAATGATTTAGGTAAACGAGAAAAATGGTCAGAGTTGTGGCAACTGACATTTAATGTGGATAAGTGCAAGATAATGCATCTTGGACGTGAAAACCCAAGGGCAGAGTACAGAATATTTGATAGAGTCCTAACCTCAACATCTGAGGAAAGGGATTTAGGGGTGATTATTTCTGATGACTTAAAGGTAGGCAGACAATGTAATAGAGCAGCAGGAAATGCTAGCAGAATGCTTGGCTGTATAGGGAGAGGTATTAGCAGTAGAAAGAGGGAAGTGCTCATGCCATTGTACAGAACACTGGTGAGACCTCACTTGGAGTATTGTACGCAGTACTGGAGACCGTATCTTCAGAAGGATATTGATACCTTAGAGAGAGCTCAAAGAAGGGCTACTAAACTGGTTCATGGATTGCAGGATAAAACTTACAGGAAAGGTTAAAGGATCTTAACATGTATAGCTTGGAGGAAAGACGAGACAGAGTGGATATGATAGAAACGTTTAAATACATAAAGGGAATCAACACAGTAAAGGAGGAGACTATATTTAAAAGAAGAAAAACTACCACAACAAGAGGACATAGTCTTAAATTAGAGGGACAAAGGTTTAAAAATAATATCAGGAAGTATTACTTTACTGAGAGGGTAGTGGATGCATGGAATAGCCTTCCAGCTGAAGTGGTAGAGGTTAACACAGTAAAGGAGTTTACGCATGCGTGGGATAGGCATAAGGCTATCCTAACTATAAGATAAGGCCAGGGACTAATGAAAGTATTTAGAGAATTGGGCAGACTTGATGGGCCGAATGGTTCTTATCTGCCGTCACTTTCTATGTTTCTATGTTCTATGTTTCCTTTCTGCTCTAGTTTTCTTTAAAACATAAGACAGGGGGGGGGGGGGGCTAACTGGCAAGCTGAGCGGACGCACGCAGGGCGAGCTCCTGACCAAAGCCTGCAAATTAAGCCTTTTCCCGCATGCTACCTCAGCCATACTATCGCACAAACAGCTCGATAGAACCCTGAGGACCCGGGAGACTCAAACAGTACCAAAGTACCAATCTTGACGCTGTCCTGACCCGGTACACCGGACCTCGGCCTCTTGCGGACCACAAGCCTGACTGGCGTCGGAGGGACGGCCGCTCTCCAGACGCCACATCTTGTACCTCACAGCAGCACTCCCCCGCCTTCCCCCTTCTGGACCGGGGGGGTCATCCCGGTCTCAGGAGACCACGCATCGCTCCTCCATAGTGGCAAAACTGCACGCGAGAGCCCACGTGGTTCCCAAAATGGCGGCGCCCACAGCCGAAACCCTGAGCAAGCTGGATGACATACTTGCCAAATTCTGGGCGACAATAGAAGCAAGATAAAAGCATGTCCACACCCTGGAAGCACCGATATCAGAGACTCACACACCTCAAACCCCCTCGCCCCCCTTGACGCAAAGAAAACTGAGGCACCAGAGAACCCGGATACCTGCAAGGCGGAGGCCCAAGAACCGAGGTACATCTAAGCACCTAGGGCCCAACACCCTGTGGGTAAAACCGGCAGCCAACTGGGGCCTAGCCAAGATATAGAGACTGGGGACTTTGAATAGCCGACCTCCACAAAATAGCTCCAGCCACGCAGATGGACCGCCTGAATTCCTACGCAACACACGCCACTCCATGGGGAATATGCACCCGACAACCCAGCAAGCTCCCTGTAAATCAGGAATCGAATGAAAGGGCAAGAAACTCAAGGAGGCATTTGCATGTCTCGCTCACCAAGCGGTGGACTCCTGTATTTAGCACAGAGCGGCGGCCCTAGTGACAATGGGGAGGGAGCATAGGTCCTCCCCCTGGCCCCAACTGATGAGCGGTGGGTGGGGGGGTCCTACATGAAAATAGGGGGGGTGACCTAAATGTAAATTTTTTTTTTTTTTAAAAATGGAAGCTCCCTGATGCTTCTATTTTTACATATTACAAGGAGGGAGCTGTAATAAACGAACAAACACCAACATGCGGTATTTGTTAGATTAAAATTTCTATTCATTCATTCGTCTTGCTGACAAATGAACGGTCGAAATTCCTGTCCGAATGCCGAAATGGGCATGCGCGAGAATTTCACAGCGCTATCTAGTGTGGGTAGATGACGTGTCCCACATGGACTTCATCTACCCACACAAAGATGGCTGCGCCCAGGACCTAGGTCCAGGCAGAAAATAAACATTAAATGTAGGTAATATGGGGGGCTTGGGGGCGGCCAGTGGGGGCTATTAGATGTATTAGAGTCGGGAGGGGGGTTAAAAAACAAAAACGCATGCGGCCATGATAGTGCCGCTTTAAATAAGCATCATTATTGACTAAATCAATTCCTGGCTTGGCGAGTGTTTACTACAGAAGATGTAAAACCTGTGGACTTGCTGCAAATGCAGGAATTTAAAATTCCAGCTATTTATTATTTTTAAGTTATTTATGTTAATCTTTTAATGTTTATTATTAAAAAAATAAAAAAACTGCCTTTGAAATTCTGGATCTTTGACCAATGTTTTATTTATAGAGGCACATTCTAAACAAACCAGAAAAGGCTGAGTATTAGGACAGCCAGCTGCTATCAAAATAAAATATCAGGTTCACGGTAGGTCCAAGTGAAACAGGGATAAACCTTACAGATATAGCTATTTATCTTTTTACAGTACTTAATTCACAAAACAGAGTCCTGAGCATTAGCCCTGACAACATGTTGAGTTGCTTAGGCCAAAGGAAGGATTTTAGAATACCGGTAAGTCTAAATTAAATGCTCAGCATTTAATAAAGGTACACTATAGTCACCAGAACAACTACAGCTTAATGTATATAATACAGCTTAATGTAGTTGTTCTGGTGAGTATAATCATCGCCTTCAGGCATTTTCATGCAAACACTGCCTTTTCAGAGAAAAGGCAGTGTTTACATTGCCCCTAGGGACACCTCCAAGTGGCCACTTCTCAGATGGCCACTGGAGGTGCTTCCTGGGTCAGTGCTGCACAGTAGGCAGCCCTGCCATTCAGCGTCTCCACGATCTGCATAGGGACGCTACATTTTTCACATAGAGATGCATTGATTCAATGCCTTACTATGAGGAGGTGCTGATTGGCCAAAATGGCATTTGGGCCTGCCCCCTTGCCTTTTTTAGCCAATCCAATGCTATCCCCTATGGGAAAGCATTGGTTTGGCTAAAAATCTGCAATTCTGATGATGTTACCAAGGGGTCAGGGCTAGTGCCGGCTGGCCGGTGCAGTGCTGGAAATAAGGTGAGTTTTATTAACTTTTATGGGGCCTGGGGGTGGGTTAAACATGTATTCCTGGCCCAATAGTGTTTGTGTTCGGGACCCTATAGTGTTCCTTTAAATCTCTGACACAGGTTCAGCGAATCCAGCCCATTTACACACAGTGGTATTTTAAGACCATTACAACAACAATTACCACTTAAAGGGAAACACTTTAGTCACCCAGACCACTTCAGCTCAATGAAGTGGTCTGGGTGTCAGATCCCTCTAGGGTTAACCCTGCGTGATGTAAACATAGCAGTTTCAGAGAAACTGCTATGTTTACATCTGGGGTTAATCCAGTCTCTAGTGGCTGCCTTCCGGACAGCCACTAGTGGCACATCGGCAACGATTGAGGCATATTATGCCTCAATCACGCAGAGCGTCCATAGGAAAGCATTGAAAAAAAAAAAAAAGACAAGGATGCTGACGTCGGCGGGGGAGGAGAGGTAAGGGAGCCCGGCGGGGGAAAAGGGTGAGAAGCTTAAGGGGTAGCAGAGCGGTTTTCCTGACACTATAGTGTCCCTTTAAATATCCTTCAACGCTCTACATTTTAAGCAGTTTTGGAGCAGAACTTTAACAGTGTTTGCCAGAATATGTTCTATATTCTATACAGCATTGCAGAATACATTGGAGCTATATAAACAATAAAATCATACTCCTATATGGGAGTAGCAGGTACTCTGGTCAAACAAATTATTATATAGTTATTACATAATAATTATCTGGTAATACAGAGAATTACATTTTCTTCACCTGTACGGTCCGTATTCTGTGGAATCCTTTCTGAATTCCGCTCCAGAATGCCTGCCAGGTTTTTGAGAGAGCAAGACGATGTCAGAGAAAATGACTCCTTGTGTGGAATGTTGGCACAGTGCGCCGGCATACACTGAGGGATTACCCGGTGCAGGAAATGCTGACATCGTGTAAGGTCAAATACTCTTTTCCTCCCAAACAAGGGAGAAGGAGGGAAGGATTAGACTTAAAACAGCAGAGGGGGAAATGGGCAATCTCCTGCCAGGAGTCGGATGGACTGTATTTACAGAAAGGGTTGAGTTTGCTTAGACAAAATGGCTCCAGATGTGCTTGTTCCCAATAGGCCCGGCTGAAAAAAGCGAGCGTTCGTGCAAATCTCAGGCTCTGGGCTATCATGGGGGGCGTGCAAGAGCATTTTAACAGTGCCTTTACCATAAAGCATGTATTGCTACGCTTGGGACTGCAGACGTCTGGACTACATATCCTAGAACGTCCATTCATCAATTGGTGGTACCAAAGTTGGATTATACGATAGCAGTTTTTCATTCCACAGCTTTCAAAATCAATAATAAAATACATGCATTGGTTTATATAGCAGCTTTTAAAAGTGACCTGCTTTGTTATTAGGTACCAGTTTAGGTCATATTAGCATTGCTATTATATATATAAATAAAAAAGTACTGAGCTGGTCACTACCCTTCCACTAATTAATGTCAGGATTGGCCGGACCCAACACACAAACATAGATCTAAGCAACAAAGGTATGTGTATCGGTCCTCAGAGTGGCAGGGATAGCACTGAGATTACAGTCAGAAAGTCTGCAAGCAGAAACAGAATTGTTAAACTGAGGTTAGGGATTACAGCGGTACACAGAATCGAGAAACAAGCCAAAGCCAGGGTTACAGAGATCAAGAATGGGCCGACAAGCCATGGTCAGAAAACGTAATAATAAGTAATATAGAACATACTCCCGGGTAAACAAAAACCGCGACAGGACAAGGAAACAAGGACAACCAGGAAGTATATATACCCTCTACAGGGTTGTGATTGGTTACAGAGGGCCATGATGTCACAAGTGTGTATACATCATCAAAGAGCACCACACAGACTGACATTATAAAACGAGACCAATAGAAGAGTTCCATGTCATATATGATGTCATAATCAGGCACCAGGAAGCTAGAATGAGTGGGTGTGCATCAGAACACAAAAGAGACATCCATTCCATGATTGGATGGCACCGAGAAAGACAGGCATTGTGACACTTGATCTGTAACAATGGCTTAAGATAATTTAAAGCTGGCCATGCATGACTGTATCAGTGTAACATATTCCTCCTCACCTTGCGGTATTTGCACCCAGCGGTCGTGCGTCTGTACTAACGGCTTTTGCAACATGTTAATGGACGCCGGCCGCTGCGGATCCACGGCAAATTATACCAGTCTGTCCACATTAATGACGATGTCGGCGTGCATGTAGCGTCACGCAGGACACGCGCGCACACACCTTTTGGGGTCAAAGGCCATTCTTGGCCAATCAGAAATGTAAAGCGCTTATTTAAGCTCAAAATTACTTTTCTTCATTGCCCTGTCGTGGTTTCCCTAGTGGTTGTCCGATGGTGTGTTTCTGAGCATTTATGTTCTGATTTTTGACTTTGGCTTCGTTTGACTGGTATCACTGACTTCTGGCTTTCCCTTATCGTTGTGTCTCATTCTGTGCCCCCTGACCTCGGCAAGTATCCGGACTATTCTTTTGTGCGTTAAGTCCGGCCATTCTAAGGCCCGGTAATACGTTACAAATTTAGTCCTCAGTGTGACACAATACCACGTGCTGGATCAATTAGTAATTCTGACCATCAGTATGTGTAACTTGTGCAGAGTCAGTGGCCAGGATCCTATCTGAGAGATTGGAAGGATGTAAGTTCTGAAGTCAAATAAGGGACATTGATGGAGTGCAAGAAAAAACACTGTACGCATATGATAATGTTACGTGACAAATTGGGAATGGGTAACCCCATTTACGTGACAGTTTAGGGGAGAGGGAAAGAATATCTGTAATGAACTTACAACTTATTATTGTAATTTTATATAAATGATTAAAACGAACATATTAAACACAGGTTGTATTAGGAGATAAATACAGACCTGGGTTTTGGCATATCCCTGTAGAATGCCTATCCTAAATATATTCTGAAAAAAGAAAAAAAAAAAAACAATGCTGCTGAAATCCCCGCTGCTCTACACCATTTCCCAGTAACAGCTAATAGAAAGCATTTTATTCCTCCTTCATAGTAACCGAAGTGCAGCTCAGCTGGCTGATTATAAACACTGGAAGGAAGGATGGGCATAGGCGTGGAAGGCAAGCTATCATTCTCACAACAATGCCGGTCTTTGTGCCTTCAAAGAGCAGCGGTTCTAAGTGCCAAGATAAAAGCGGGGCTTCTGCTATCACAATTAATCGCTAATTCTCCCTTAACACTCATCAAATTAAACCGGTGTCCGGGGCCGACAGAAGTGCGGCTGCTAAGTGTTAGACATTAATGAGGTTTAATGGCTCTGGCCTACTTTTTTCAAGCACCTCGATGTTAGTTTATGAACATTTAATTCATCCTCTGGCTTCTCAGCTGGTGCTACCAGAGACCTTGTGACAATCAACTGGCATGAGAGCAACAGTCACCTTGGATGCCACTTTAAATGCACAGGACGTACGGCGCAGGGTGCAAATTGAGACACCAAACCGAGAAAAAAAACAAAATTGGTTTAGGGGCACAAATACTCATGAAACACAGCAGTCATTAACATTTTGCAAGGCTTGTATGGTAGTCAAAATTTCTGAGAGAAATAAAGTTGTGTTAAAAAAATCTTTTAAGGCAAATGTTTTCTTAATTATTAAATATTTTAACCCTCGTAACTACAGGTTTGCTCCAGCAAAGATTATCTTAGTCTTTTATCGTTTCTCTGGGGAATAACATGAGAAACACTGAGTGGGGTAAGAACATCTACTATAAGGATATAAAGTACTTGAAAACTAAAGTTAAACATAGCCCTTCCTATTTAAAAAATGTGACACTATTATTAAGCACAAACCCTATCAGCAGTGAATCATTTGTGTCGATAGTGCCGCGGAGATTTAGCACGGTCATAACTTACCCAGAGCTCCCAGGCTCGCACTGCACACTCTACGAGTACACAGCATGAGCATATTCCATACAAATATTTACCGGATAAGTGAAAGTCCCACATTATGACCTCTCTAGCTGAGGCAGAGGGTTTTGGGTCTCAAGTAATCTTCATTAATTTGGTGTCACCGTGCTACATGCGCTTATGCCAAACACGGTGACATTTAAAAAAAAAAAAAAAAAAAAAAGGTCTTAAGGGACGAGTGTTCTTGGACAAATGTAACTATTGCCGATTAAAGGGGCAACAGCTATTCACCAAAACCACTACATAGCCTCCTAGACCCACAACCATTACGATATGCTGAAGTAGTTTTCGTGCTTGGAAAAAACCTAAGGGAAGGCATCATTTAAATAAGAGGTCGCAGAATGACAACTGCCAAACACAATAGCATGGGGCCAGTGGCGTACTAAGGGGGAGCGGTTCACCCCAGGTGCCACTCACGAGGGGGGTGCCCAGGGCAGACTGTGTCGGGTCCTGGGTCACTGACCGAGGACCTGACACCAGGAGGGGGGCCGGCAGCTTGCTGGATATGTTGCCGGGTGAGATGCCCCTCCTTCGCCCATCGCAGACAGCGGTCAGCAGCGCCGCAGTGAGCAGAGCTGCAGACCATGTGTCTCGCGAGATCTGATCAATCAGAGTGTTGCCGCGGGTTACCACGGCAACACTGACTGTGTCTCGCAAGATTCATGGTCTGCAGCTCTGCTGAGCTGCAGACCGGATATTATGGCCACCGGACCACCATGGAATTAAGGTATAGTCTGTCTCCCCCTCTCCCCATAAGCCCTCCCCTCCCTCCCTCTCACCATTATCCACGCACACACACTGCATCCACTATACAAACACACACATATACATGTGTATCTGTATCAGTATGTGTGTTGGCATATGTGTATTTGTATGTGTCAGTGTGTGTATCTATTTGTATCAGTGTGTCTGTATATGTGTCTCTACCGTATGTGTGCCAGTGTTTGTCTGTATCTGTGTATGACTGTTTTTATGCAACTGCATGTGTGTACCTATGTGTCTGTGTTCCAGTGTGCCAGTGTGAGTATATGTGCATACATCTCAGCATTTCGCCTACACTACACACAAATACAACCCTGCATCCAAATGTCAACACTACATAAAAACACATCACCATATTCAAAAACCACACTACAGAAAAATGCACGCCTTCATTCAAATGCCAATACGTGCAAACACACCCGTACATTCACTCACACATACTCCATACAAAAACATGCTTACATTTAAACACACAAACACAGCTCGGTGCTAAATACATTAAAAACGTTCCGTGTTTTTTACATTTTTAAGCTGGGGGTGCCAAATATAGGATCCGCCTTGGGTGCCAAATGATCCAGGGAGGTAACAGTAGCAGTGATTACAGGGAGTGCAGAATTATTAGGCAAATGAGTATTTTGACCACATCATCCTCTTTATGCAGGTTGTCTTACTCCAAGCTGTATAGGCTCGAAAGCCTACTACCAATTAAGCATATTAGGTGATGTGCATCTCTGTAATGAGAAGGGGTGTGGTCTAATGACATCAAAACCCTATATCAGGTGTGCATAATTATTAGGCAACTTTCTTTCCTTTGGCAAAATGGGTCAAAAGAAGGACTTGACAGGCTCAGAAAAGTCAAAAATAGTGAGATATCTTGCAGAGGGATGCAGCACTCTTAAAATTGCAAAGCTTCTGAAGCGTGATCATCGAACAATCAAGCGTTTCATTCAAAATAGTCAACAGGGTCGCAAGAAGCGTGTGGAAACACCAAGGCGCAAAATAACTGCCCATGAACTGAGAAAAGTCAAGCGTGCAGCTGCCAAGATGCCACTTGCCACCAGTTTGGCCATATTTCAGAGCTGCAACATCACTGGAGTGCCCAAAAGCACAAGGTGTGCAATACTCAGAGACATGGCCAAGGTAAGAAAGGCTGAAAGACGACCACCACTGAACAAGACACACAAGCTGAAACGTCAAGACTGGGCCAAGAAATATCTCAAGACTGATTTTTCTAAGGTTTTATGGACTGATGAAATGAGAGTGAGTCTTGATGGGCCAGATGGATGGGCCCGTGGCTGGATTGGTAAAGGGCAGAGAGCTCCAGTCCGACTCAGACGCCAGCAAGGTGGAGGTGGAGTACTGGTTTGGGCTGGTATCATCAAAGATGAGCTTGTGGGGCCTTTTCGGGTTGAGGATGGAGTCAAGCTCAACTCCCAGTCCTACTGCCAGTTTCTGGAAGACACCTTCTTCAAGCAGTGGTACAGGAAGAAGTCTGCATCCTTCAAGAAAAACATGATTTTCATGCAGGACAATGCTCCATCACACGCGTCCAAGTACTCCACAGCGTGGCTGGCAAGAAAGGGTATAAAAGAAGAAAATCTAATGACTTGGCCTCCTTGTTCACCTGATCTGAACCCCATTGAGAACCTGTGGTCCATCATCAAATGTGAGATTTACAAGGAGGGAAAACAGTACACATTATCTCTGAACAGTGTCTGGGAGGCTGTGGTTGCTTCTGCACGCAATGTTGATGGTGAACAGATCAAAACACTGACAGAATCCATGGATGGCAGGCTTTTGAGTGTCCTTGCAAAGAAAGGTGGCTATATTGGTCACTGATTTGTTTTTGTTTTGTTTTTGAATGTCAGAAATGTATATTTGTGAATGTTGAGATGTTATATTGGTTTCACTGGTAAAAATAAATAATTGAAATGGGTATATATTTGTTTTTTGTTAAGTTGCCTAATAATTATGCACAGTAATAGTCACCTGCACACACAGATATCCCCCTAAAATAGCTATAACTAAAAACAAACTAAAAACTACTTCCAAAAATATTTAGCTTTGATATTAATGAGTTTTTTGGGTTCATTGAGAACATGGTTGTTGTTCAATAATAAAATTAATCCTCAAAAATACAACTTGCCTAATAATTCTGCACTCCCTGTATTATTGACGTACGAGTCTAAACTTCACTGAATTCTCTTCCGTCAAGGTATCAACCTCAAGAAGCTTGGCAATGCCGATGCTTAAAATCCTGAACATTATGGGCAAATCTCTCAGCAGTCAATCTTGAAGGTTTCCATTGGCCCAAACAGCTAGAGAGACAAATTCTGCTTAAAATATGTATATTTTAAAATATACATATTTAGCTACTGTTACAACAAAAATGGAAACAAGGGGAGTGGCTGATGAAGTTTGTGAGAGAGGTTTGTACCTGATCCCCTTCCTGCTAAAATAAAACATTTAAAATTAAGAGGCCTATCACTCCTAAAATATAGCCAAAAATGGCAACGAGAATATGTATGATCTATTCTAGGCCGCAGATAATGCAGACAGAAAAAAGTTTCCTCCCATCTGCTCTACTTGTTCCCCTCGTGCACAAGGAGACGAGCTGGGTTATTCACTAAAGTGAGAAGTCAAAGTGGATTGCAAATTGAAGGCCAGAGTGAAGGCCAGAATTCACTTTGATTTCACCTTGATTTATCACGTTAGTGAATGATCCTGGCAGAGTTCCATAGAGAGGAAGTTCTATATCGACACAAGTACACACAAAATTTGCACGCATGCAAATAATTGGTGAATCTTAGGGAAACATCCTGCAAATATAACTACACAACAAGAACGTTTCCAAGAGAAAGGAGGGAGGAAAAAGAACAAACGGAAAAAAAAACAATATGGATTATTAATCAATGCCTATCACATCAGAGAGGATCGCTTCTTGAAATCAGAAAGGCACCTTGGCGTGATTGTTTTGTTCCCTTTTATGTCAAATGCCAGACAACGTTGTACGTTCCCGTCTGGCATAGGAATAAGGAACATTTTTAAAAGCCGACGTGCTGAAGCTAGGTCAATAAACTGCTTGAATCCCTGTCTCTTATTATCTGGGATTTCTCACAGTCAATCCCCCTAGCTAGCGGACGGTTTCCTTCCAGCAGCTGGAACACATTATGTACTCAGGAACCGTCCATGAGCTCCATGCCACCATCAATTGGGGGTGACAGTAAACAGACCCACCTCTTGCACTTTGCCCACTGGACGTGCTGATTCTAATCAGCCGAGTTAAGCCACAGAAAAGGATGTTAAAATGCAATAAGGACAAACCAGCCAAATTGATGGGATAATGTAATTAATTGACTTCAAGAGAAATTACATTAAGCTTCAGGTCAGATTATTTCCCAGATCCCTCAATGATGATGAAAAAGGTGATAATGATGCCTTTGTTTACACATTTAGTTCTCCAATGGATGAAAATTAACTCTATAGCTTTACATCTTAACAATGGTGTGTAAAGTTGCCTTTTATGCACGGTACATTACTATTGTACAAATAGTTAGTTAATGAGGGTAGAACGAAATTAATCACGATGCTTCGTGTGTTAAGCAGCAGTCAAAGTTGTGTGTGCCATTTTGGGCTTCCCCAGATTTTAACTGTTTAAAAAAAAATGTGACAAGCAGTTAAACCTTGCCAAAGTTCCCTTTTTCGAGGTTCAAGTTAAAAATAGTTAAGTAGTACAGAAATGCCACACTTATAGACAAATCTTTCCCTACTTACTTCATCACTGAGTTCATTATCTCACACCCCTTTTAGAGTGTCTGTACCATACCTACCCAGCAGTTATGCTTAAATTGGAGACAGAGATATAAGTCATGTGTTGGTAAAATTGGAGCACAAGGATGACGAGGTTTAACATAGTCAACATAGGACAATTGTCCACATAGAAACGTTAGACGAACAGAGACATTATGAAATTAAAAATCAGAGGTATTTAGGATGACGTTGTCCTTTCTGTATTACCCCGCCTTATGTGCTAGCTTTTTTGGTGCCCTCATGTTACCCAAACAAGTAAAACCTATACACCTTAAATGTTCCACCTACCAAAATTGTCTACGGTTGGAGAGCAATCTAAATTGTTTGCTAACAACCTACAGAAGACAAAGTCCTGTTCATGTCTGCAATCAAGATAGAAACCTTGTTTCAAAGGCCAACAAATTTCCCAACCCAACTCACAGAACGTGCACACAAACTTTTACCTGGCACTGATTTTTACAACATAACGGTTTCAAATACTGAGTGTGAGGTGCACAAGAATTGGCTGCACTTCTCTGAATACTGAAACTTCTCCCTGGATCTGTGGTCTCGCCAACAGTTCCTACTATAACGGCATCGCACCAGTGAGACACATCTAAAGTCACTCCGTTTAATCTGGGCTCTCTACCAACTGGGCCTACGGATGTAGGACTTACCGGAACCTTGCATTGTCCATCTATACCAATTTTCTAGACTCACATGTCTGCTTAACTGCCTCTTCAGCAACACTACATAATTTTAATTTTTTTATGGTATTTATGGTCTCGTGATCAGTAAGCCTCTTACGTAGTGTGAAGCTTTCGGGTATTATCAAGATATATGCTTAAACATGCATTATTTGTTACCACACTGAGAACTAATTTCCACCATAACCTTAAAGGTGTAGGTCTAGAGCTTTACTTGTGTATACTATTGTCACCTACGGATAGAGTATTGCCCTAATTAACTCACATGTTTTTAAAATATCTAGCTTTTAGATATGCATTATAACGGCATCTGGCTTCTTAATGTGTGTTCAATACATCTGTGGCTTCTTAAAGGAACCCTATAGCGTTAGGAATACAAACCTGTGTTCCTAACGTTATACATACGTCAACATGTCCTGTGGTAGCTGTCACCAAGACATGGGCAGCAGATTCTTTAAGCCCTGTACGTTGCAAGGTGGCGTCTCCATGATCAGATTTGTTGTTCCAGCACATCCCAGAAATGCTCAATTGGATTAGAGGCCAAGGCAACACTTTGAATGCTTTGTCATGTTCCTCACGTTCCTGAACAATTTTTGCAGTGTGGCAGAATGCATTATCATGCTACAAGAGGCCACTGTCGTCAGAGATCACCATTGCCATGAAGTGCTCTACAAGGTTGCCCAGAACATAACACTGCCTGCGCTGGCCTGCCTTCTACCCATAGTGTATCCTGGTGCCATATCTTCACCAGGTAAACTATGCACACACACCCAGCCATCCACCCGATCTAAAAGAAAAAACACAATTCATCAAAGAAGGTAACCTTCTGCCATTGATCTATGGTCGAATTCTGATGTTCACATCCCCACTGAAGGCACTTTTGGCGGCGGACAGAGATCAATATGGGCACTCTGACCAATCTGTGGCTATGCAGCAAACCGCAATGCACTGTGTGTTCTGACCCCTTTCTACCATTGCCAGCATTAGGTTTTTCAGCAAATTGAGCTACAGTAGCTGTTCTATGTTAACCGACCAGACGTGCCAGCCTTCACTCCCCACGTGCATCAAAGAGCCTTGGGCGCCTATGATCCTTAAGCTGGTTCACCGGTTGTCTTTCCTTGCACCACATTAAGAAGGTGCCAACTACTGCATATTGGGAACACTCCACAAGACTTGTCGTATTGGAGATGTTCTGACCCAGTCATCTAGCCATCACTCAGATCTTTTTACTTGACAATTTTTCCTGGTTTAACACCTGAAATTCAAGAAATGACTGTTTACTTGCAATCTAATATGTACCACCACTTGACAGGTGCCATGGTACCACTCATGGTAATCCATTATTAACTTCACCTGTGAATGGTTTTAATGTTGTGACTGTTCAGTGTATTTTCTCCCCTGCATAGTGTGTGATTTTAGAAACATGTCAAACTGCACTTTGCTGGAATTGGGGGAAAAAAAATACACAAAAAAACAAAACAACACACACCTTAACATAACTCATTGGATTTCTAGTTTCACTATATGGCATCATAAATCCTCGAGAAATATAGATTTGCCCTTTGCTCAGCACACAATATACCTCATATTTCCTCATAGATCATCTCTATAATAGGATTTTATAACACAGGAATAGGTTGGATTGAAATGTATACTTTTTATATTAATCCTGCATTATTTAATGAAGACATTCAAAAGGACCACATAAATGGAAATTAACTCACTTACAGCCTAGTTTGTTTACCAGGGACCAGAGATGTAAACCAAGATAAATTCACTAGAACATTCACATTTTTTGAGTCTGGCAGTATTTTCCTAAATGGAGTATTACGTACACAGATGAGAGAGGGGGATGGGGGGGGGGGGGGGGGGGGGTATATGCAGACCATATACTTCCTTTATTGCTAAATCATATCCTGTGAAATATGAACAGACAGGTTCAGTTTAGTCCGGTGTTACAGTGCAAGGCTGTACATTTAAGTTGGTGCTTAAAAGCCTAAGCTAATGAGAAGCATAGTGCTGCCCTCTGCTGCCAGACCGCAGTATACCATCAGAAAGTTGCACTCTGCTCTCTCTGTAACCACAATAACTAAAAGGAGTTGAAACACAACACTAATTTCTCTATTTGCACCGCAGGGACTATTATTTTGTTTGGTCTTACCACAATCAACTTGGCACTTGGTTATATGCTCTCAGAGAGACTTGAACTTCCAAAACAGAACCGGTACCATTCATGCTCATGAGACCCAAAATCGTGCATTCTATTGCTGGCTTCTGGTCATTTTGGATCACAATAAAATGTACAATGTATTTAAAAAACCTGTGTTTTAAAAAGTGTCACTGTCCCCCTAAATCCTGCAATGTATATCGTTGCAGTTTTTGAGAAACTAAGACTGCCTCTGGTGGCTGTCAGACAGCCACTAGAGGCAATTCCTGGATGCCAATGGACTCTAGGCCCCACTAAATGACTCTGGACATCCTCACACTCTGCATGAAGGCATCCAGCGTCTGTGAAGTCCCCATAGCTCGGCACTGAAGTAATGCTTTCCTATTTGGATGGCCTAATACACTCGCCGTGCATGCGCATTAGCCCACCCATGACGTCGGTGGCGGAGCACAGACCGAGCACCAAGAAAGATCGGCGCTTGAAATGGATAAGTGACTTAAGGGTTTAACCCTTAACATGCCGGGGTGGGGGGCCCAGAGGGCACTATGGTGTTAGAATTACAGATATGTATTTCTAACACTGTAGTATCCCTTTAAGCACAGATACTTGAGAAATCAGGTTTCTACAACTATCCCAAAGTCCATGCATGTGATGAACAACAGTAATTTTTCTATTTGCCCTGTGGGGAGTTTTAATGTAGTATGATTTCTCACCACAATATTTACGGGAGGGACGGACCGACAGACAATCAATTTCTTCACCTGTGCAATGAATCAGTTTGCTAATCCTAATTACTTCATTAAACATTTTATTATTGTCTTGACAATAGGCTATCCCCATGAAAAGTATCATTTTGATTTATTGTTGGCAGCAGTTCCACCAAGGAAGTCATTTTGAACCATGGCTCCGGGATTTTGCTAAACACCATCAGCAAAGCAGGAGAGAGGAATATACATTGAAAGACAAGCTTGCTGGGAGGCTGCTCTTACTTTCCACCAACTAATTGATGTCAGCTTTGATTCATGGTTTCCCTAACCTTTGTGGGCAGCTCTGACATTCCGGAATCCCATTAACAAGCCATGCAGAACTAAACACACAGGAGGGATAGAACTTCCCAACACGGACCAAGAGATATAGTCACATTCAAAAGGGAGGCAGGCAATAGGGACTCTGTCACCAGACTATGTGTTATATTACCTACATTTACACAAAGACATCTTTTAGAACACATGTGTAGAGCTTTGAAAAGTAGAAACAATAATGCTGAAGAATACAAGGGTATACATACACATCCGTACGCCTCACCCACCTATGAGATCACAACTCTTGCCTGTACGCAAATTAAGCTGTATTCAACAGATTGCTACAATCTCTTAAAGTTTTACAGCTTGCTACAGACATGTGTGCGGGTTATAAAATGTTGCCAGTGGCTGGGTCACCTCATTATAAAACTCAATGTGTGCCATCACTTATAGGAATTCCTTACTAGGTGCCCCCACAACGTGCACACTTTTTGAACATTTTTCTATAATTTGTCTGGGGTGAAAAGGCTAGTAAGGAACACTAGGAGTTCTGCGTGGAAGGCATGTTCCCTTTCGCCTAGAATCGAGGTTAAAAACGCAGAGTGCATTTCACCAGGCACTTCTACCTAATATATGGGCTCGGCAGTTTCAGACAATCTGGAGGACAGCGCCCACTGATTTATAGACAGGCATAAAATGCAGGACTCCTTTAGTGCTCTGGCATGTCTCTCTGTAAGTTATGGTTTCACAGCATGACACCAGTCTACCCCTTTCTCACACCCCCTCCTTTAAAACAGAAAGGGGGCCACTTGTCTCTCACTCCCACACCAGCACCAGACTGGCAACTGGAACCTTTATAGATACAATAGATACAACTATTAAACCTAACCTGGGTGGATCTTTTTGTTCAATAGTCAAGGAAGTTACATCCAAGCTAAACTATCACCCCCAAAAAAAGACACATTCAAGCTTGACAATATACGAATATTGTGCGATACGCAGTGTAAAGAGGCAATGATTTCATATGAAAAGTAAAAAAATTGCGCAGATGGCACAGTACACTGACAGATTTGTGGCAGAAAATGTGCCATTGCAAACTCACGTGTTCAAGAGCCTTCATATGGCTCCATTTAACAAACATTGAACACCGTTCAAGAAGAAGGTGCTTATAATCTTGATTAATGGGTTAGAGATGGGGCCACCGCAAAAATAGACATGGTTCCTTTAAACCAACACCTTTGTTTAGAAGGGTAATATTGTCCTTATGGTTTGTAAGAAATTGGAATGGGAAAAATACCTAATTATATATACATATAAATATATATTTATCACCGGTGCAGGTGGAGTGCTTTCACACCTTATTTGACACTATGTAGTGTTTTTCATAAAGCATACGTTATCATCAATGTTATAATGGATGGATATTTCCCTCCCCCCTCCCACCCACCGTTCATTTTGTTTGTTTGGATTTATATTCTTAATTCCATATTTTTTTATTGTTTTACAATGATTATTACGGCTAAAAATAAAAACCTTTTCAATAAATTGTTTTGACTATATATATATATATATATATATATATTTATTTTTACTGCTCAACAGTCACGACAATGGTGTTTTACCGCATGTTGTATTCTTCATAGTATATTACTGACACTTTTAAAATTTTGTATACATTTTTCTTTTTTCCTCTATGAAGAAACTTTAAATACTAACAGAGTTTGTAGGAAACTCGCACGTAGCGTTATTTTCACTTTTTAAGCTCTGTCATTATACTTGTCTGTTTTGATGGTTATTAAAATATATTGGGAAATGCTAGCAGAAGGAAAGGGTGGGAACCAATATAAATATAAAGATTGTATCACAGTTTACTAGCAGTGAGTAGGACGCGTGGATTTTACACACGTACGTATGTTTTGTAGACGCACTGAAATATCAGGTGCCAGGCAGCTATACAGCGCCCAAAATCTGAGCAATGTTATATCAATCTTTACAGAAGCATCCAAAAACTGAAAAAAAAAATGTAATGCACACACACATACACCCATTCTAAATATAAAAATCTGATTTATTAGGCATGCATATACCAGTATTTTACATCTATTACGCGTACACATATACACAAGTGTAGCAATGTACATCATCAAAAAAAACCTGAATCACAGATAAAACATACAGACAGAACCTCTCAGAATTCATCCAACTGATCCACTGTCCTCCCATCCAGCACCCATTAATTTCACTGTGTTAGCACAGGCCTCCCCCATGCTGCCATTTATCAGCAGCTTTCCTCCCGAGCTGGTGTCTGTGTACAGCTCTCCTGTGATGGAATACCAGCTTAATCCTTTCCCAAGTCTATAGCTCACCTGCTTAACAGAGCCCTGAATTATAGATTACAATGGCTCATCTCCATTCCTAGAAAAACTCCTACAGAACGCCGATATCTGGGATTTTGAGACATATTGCGTGCAAACTTTGAACATATTAAGATATATATAAAAAAAAATTATTTTAATTTTAAGTCTGGTGCAGAGGTAGATAAACTGTGAGGGGGAATGATGAACTGAACCTACTGTGATCATAGATCCAATATTCATTAAGAAAATGTGCAGGGTTTTTTTTTTTTCCTGTTCCTCTATGGTTTTATTTATTTTTTAAAATTAGCCTTAGTTTTTGTAATCATGCATAAAAAGGCATAGACACTTTGAAAATTTGCTGAAGCTCTGCCCATTGCTAAAATTTGACATTAAAAAAAAAAAAAAGCATAATTAAATGCATACATATTTTCATTAGGGGTATATCTAATAAACAGTTATTCATTTGTATTTTGGCATGATATAGCAATTCATAACGGATCAATAATCCAAGAGATAACCAGGGGCTCCTAATTAGGAGATCGAGCGCTCAGAAGACCCAATAAGAAAACCACAGACTTACTTCGTTGTAGTTCAAAAATCAATCTCAATCTTTTATCGAGAGAGCATCGCATATAGCAAATGGCATAAGTCTACTGCGCATGTGTACATGAAAAAAGCAACACATTACTTACTTGAGAGGCTTATCTAAGAATACCAAGGTTAACAAAAAGTAACATTTCATGAGAAAGAGAAGGGATGCAGTTACAGAAATTGCAGACAGAAGCAGAAGTGAAGAATTTAGCTTTTAACCCTCTCAGACGTGGAAGGACTTAACTAGGGCAGAGGTTTTAACCCTTTATCTATGACAGGCAGCGGAGTCTCCCTTTAAGGAGAAAGTTGGTTACTTGGAGAATATTTTCTTTAAGGAATAATCCTGACTGAGGTTTTGGTTAATTGCCCTCCCTTCGGTGAGAGCTGCTGTGTTCCCTGTGCATTCTACAGAAAGAACAGGGAACAAAAATCTTAATATTTTTTAAATCTAAAAAGTAATAGCCATTGCGCACCTAATATAATATAGTCCCAAACACAATACTTTTTTATTTATTTTTTGGAATAGCTTTTACCGGCCATTACAGTGTCGTCTGACTATCCCCTATCCTTTCCAAAAAATTCAACATTAATATACTTATTTTCTCTCCAGCCCCGAGAGTTGTGGCAATTCCTTTTTTTTTTTTGACAGCAAGCATGTGGACGTCTTCCAACCTGTCCACCAACCCAATGCTTCTCAGAGAGAAGCACTTGGGCACGAAGCATTGCACGACGAGCGCCACACTCCTCCAATCAAAAATGCTCTCTATCAGAAGCATCAGAAAAGGTTACATGAAAGAACAGAATCATTATTGGTTCTCACAGGTGGAGCACCATCTAGTGGCTGCCAGTGTAACAACCGCTGGAGGTGTGTTTAGTCCTGCAATGTAAACATTACCGTATGTCTAAAATGGCAATGTTTTACACTGCAGGACCAAAACTGCAGGGCCACTGCACCCAGACCATTTCTTTGAGATTAAGTGGTCTGGCTGCCTATAGCAGTCAATTAAAAAATATGAAAAACATATAAAAAGTTTTGTTTTTTCCCCCATGATAGTTCCCCTTTAAAGAATCAAATAAAAAGTACTGTTAAACCGGGATAATAAAAATATATATATATAGCAATGACAATATGTATTTCATCCGGGTTTAGGTTATTGAATGGGTTATTTTACAGTCACCTGCTCCCGACCCAAATGCTTTCACTTTGCTGCAGCTGACATGGATTTTGTTTTAAAATTAGGTAAATTTGACATTTGAACACGTTATACACGTACAAAGTGCGATAAACTGTAACTAACACTTTGATTAATCTAAAGGATATTAACTTTGCGCCTCCACACTGAGGAGCAGGTTCCCCTGACAGGTGTTAATGCTTTACGAGCCAGAAGGGTAAGTAACAGTTCCGTAGAAAGGTTCCAATAGAACACGTTAATGCAGAGTTTAACCTGATCTCTATGAATCTACTGAAACAATACAGAGCCTGCTGTCATGTGATACTAGCAGAAGTCACATATTGCTCACCTTAGTGGTCAGTGGACAGAGATGGAACTTGTCTCTGTGTGGGGCATTGCCTGATGTCAGACAGGATGTGGCCTGCAACCCTAGTCATCCACAGTTTAAAACATCCACAACGAGAGGGGCACTGTCCATGAGGGTGGTTTGCAGGGGTGGGCACGGGAAAGGTGCACTCTTGAAGAAAGAGGTGGCGTAGCAGGCCACAAGCGTGAACGGTTTCCCTCACCGGATACCAACACACAAAACAAGGAGTGGTTGCTTTAGGTAAGGGCAGAGCCGGAATCCTAACAGCTTGGGAATTTGAAGATACTTGCCCGAATTGATGGACTGGGAGTTAACTCCATCATTCCAGGCTACGGTGCAGGCTTGCTCTGTAGCACACTACTCAACAGTGAACATTTTAAATATAAAACTAATAATCCCCCTTCTCCAATCACAGGTGGATTTTAGGCTTGTCATCCCTGTATGATATGATCTCATTTATGCTCGCAGTTAAAAGTAATTTGTGACGTGTACAGCTCTATCAGAGCCTTCTATGACAGCGCCTGCACTATGGCCATGTACCTGCAAATCGCTTAATTCATGCAAAATTACACGAATAACACAATTTGCCAAGTTGATTCAATCCATTCTTCCAGCTTACTGAGCAGTTTCATTCAGGTTTTTTCATGATAAACTACTAATTTATAAACAGTCCCACAGCACAGGGGAGTATTTAACTGCAGGAGGACTGACATTAAGGAGAGACGTGCAATAGTTGGCAACACATGATGGATGATGGATTGGGGTATTTTGAATATTAAAAGTCAATAAGTCATGTCAAGAAATACCAATTTTCAGGATTGGCAGGATAAATGTGCAGGATAGCCTCCTAGAAAAGAGTGGGTGGATGTGAAGACAATTAACATCGGAAGCTTGCCCACGACAGGCATGACGCTCTTCTGAAGACAATGCCAAAAGAAAAGATTACAAATTAGCCAGGAAACGGGGAAGCAAAGCGCCAATCAATTCTCACGCACTCGGCTCTAGAATGAAAGGGATTGCTGCACACAAATGTCAGAACTACAAAGAGTTAACACATCCCGCCTTTTCACGGCTTGGCAAGTACTCGCAGGTTCAGCTTATCCCTCTCAAAACACCTGCTAAGGTCACCATGCCAAGGGCCGACTGTTCAAACTCGTTGGGCTGTGGTAGGGGAGCAAACAAAGGCTTCTGCCAGCAAGAATGTGCCTGCCTGCTGACATCCAGACGGGAGCAGGTGAGAGACAGGCAGATTGGCCTTGCTCTGTTACACGGAGCCCAACGCAGACACGCTGATGAGCCATAGTCTGGTTAACACTTTAAGATCCTGAATGTGTTATTAGCCCAATCTCCAGCCCTCCTTGTAAACACTCCACTTTATTGTATTTGTCGAGATATGGATTTGGTTTTAATATGAGCCAATGTTCACCTTTCAGCATAGTGTGATAAATCTACAAAGTGCAATAAACTGTGAGCAACACTGTGTTGGTCTAAGGAAGCAAAGTTTGCCCATCCGCAGTTAGGTGCAGGGCCTTCTGACAGGTGTTAATGCTGTGTGTGCCAGAAGGGTAAGCAACACAGCGCTGACACATCGAAGCTGAAACGTTCCAATATAACAATGCGAAAGCAAGCAGGACACACTGCACCAAATTACCGTGATAAACTGGAGGCTTTCGAGCGGCAAGACCTGGGTCACACGCGCTGTATAGAGGTCAACGCGAGGATTATTGTGGTAATACAGAGGATAAGGCCAAATAGACAAAGGGTACAAGCACAATAGGCTGAGTGGACTTCATGCGCCCCTTGGGCAAATACAGCCAGCTGGCTATTTCAATAAATGATAGTTCCACATTTTCAATCTAAGTGCCCACCTTCACAGAACACTCGTAGATTGGGGGGGAGGACATTTAACCCCTTAACCCCTTAAGGACACATGACGTGTGTGACACGTCATGATTCCCTTTTATTCCAGAAGTTTGGTCCTTAAGGGGTTAAGGACCAAACTTCTGGAATAAAAGGGAATCATGACATGTCACACATGTCATGTGTCCTTAAGGGGTTAAAGCTCACACTGTGATTCAATTTCACATTTAAAGAGCTGATGGTATGAGGAGGTTAGGTACACGAGAGGAATAATTAAATCAAGTTATATTTAGAATAGTAAAGCTTTATGACAGAGTTACAGTATCAGAGATCTTCTGAGAAGTGTCTGCCTAGACACAAGATGGGATTATTCACTAAACTCGTAATTTTAGGTAACTGGTCAGGGAAATACTTATTTTATAACAAAATGACAGAACTAAAACCAAAATAGCTGCACTGGCGAATTTTTTTGTAAATATGTACAGTCCCCTAGCCATTTCTCCATGATTGTGGTTAAGTGATCGTCTTAATTGTGTCAATAGAGATTTGGAAACAAAGATCAGTTGTGGGGTAAAGTTCTATATGTGGAGCAGTCTCCATGGAAACCAATGGAATGTCCCTGCAAACTGCTCCAGTTTTTGACCTTTGCCTCCAGAATTGCTTTTTAACAAATATCCCATATCTTTCATCTTTGCATGTTTTGTTAGGAGAGAAACCGTATCCTAGAGCAAAGTCACTAACCAAACTAACTGGAGTGACCCCAGGAGAAGTGACCTTTAACCCCTGCCTAATATTTCCTGGCATGACAGGTGCATAGATGTTGTTTCTATATGTCATAATGACATGCACAGCACCTTGTATACCACACAATCGATGTATATTACAAGTGCCTGGCTATAGCCATGTCCATAGACTTCATGGGTCTTCTCTGATGGGCATAATGTGTAATCAGTAGCTTTTTAAAGGTTAAATCAGTGAACTAGGAATTTGGGGCAATTAGCAAGGGTTAAAAAAGTGGGAGAAATAGCTCAGTTGAATAATCTTTATTCTTGCCCCGAAATTTGCAAATCTTGTCAATTCAACACAATTCTTAGTTTAGGAGGAAAACACAAAACAAACAGCATGCAAAAATGTAACGGACATCTCAGAAGTAGGGTCTCAGGAATACAATATACGTAGATCTTTAGGGAGAGGTTTTATTGTATGATCTGCTGGGCGGGCAGTGATAGAGTTAACACAAGGCTACCATTTCACATTCCCTTGCTGCACTATGCCCCCCCCCCCACCTAGCTTAGCCCTACACTCATCGGCCATTAATCCTTCACCATCTGCTCACAAAATCCTTGCATGAGCGCCCAGCGGAGCTTTTAACCCTTTGTGCAGAGCGGTATTCGTAGTGAGGCTGCTACAAGGATCTATCATCTTGGGTAACTGTTTTCATCCTTCATCCAAATGGGGGAGCCAGAGACAAGGGACATCAATCAGGGGCTCTACAGAGCATCTCTTCCTCCCAATACTACCTTCCTGTGCTCGGATAGGAATGTATTATAGTGTTAACAAACCCACTATATTATAACCAATAAGAAGTAATTGTCTGGGGGGGAGGGATGGGGGCTATATGTATTGGTTGTGACATACTTTCGCCTCTTGCACACATTACATTTACTTACAGCATCCTAATCGGGTCATTCAGTATCTCAATTCTCACGCAGGGCCTGGGATTAATTAGGGTCTTAAAATACAAGTAAAGGAGTAACGTGTGCCTTGAGCAGCCTCTCAGCGGAGTGGTATTTGTTAAGAAAGTGTTCTGGTTATACAGTACGTCAGTACAGGAATAACGCTAAAATGTTCCAGATTATACTTCTATTGCAAAATATTATATGTTCCTGAATTGCATATAATCGAAACACACATTGGATCAACAATAAATTCCGACAGAATAAACTCTCTATCGTGCCATCTGCGTGCACACACACACTGGCACGCTTCCAGCGCCGCTTGCCCAGGTTTTTTAAAGTGTGCCTTTTATGTGTAGAATAAACTCTGCCTTTATTGCAGCAGTAAAGCCAGCTTCTATGCAGGGCCTTTATCTAGCTGATAAAGGACGTGCCTTGTGCCATATGGCGGGAAAGGGGCAGGTGATTTGGTGACAATTACTTCAAACTTACTCGCACAGGACTGCAACACTTATCTCTCTGAGCCATGCTGATGATGCAGCCCTGCAGCAGCTTTAGAGGTTTAAATGGGCCACCAATGAAGTACAAAACACGACTGACTACCACATCTCAGTATGAACAAACTACAGATCTAGTTTCGCCATTTCATCATCCATTTTCCTCGTTACATAAACTTTATTTCATTGCAGACTATGTTTTCACCTAAGTGCGGCCTCGTCTTTACTAAAAATAAATAAATCTATATTAAAAAATGTTGGCCGGTATGTGAGCTGGGCCAAGGATGCAGTTCTGCCGGTTTGTGAGCTGGGCTATGCATGCAGTTCTGCCGGTTTGTGAGCTGGGCTATGCATGCAGTTCTGTTGGTTTGTGAGCTAGGCTATGTATGCAGTTCTGCCGGTATGTGAGCTGGGCTATGGATGCAGTTCTGCCGGTATGTGAGCTGGGCTATGCATGCAGTTTTGCTGGTATGTGATCTGGGCTAAGGACGCCATTCTGCCGGTCTGTGAGCTGGGCCAAGGATGCCGTTCTGCCGGTCTGTGAGCTGGGCCAAGGATGCAGTACTGCCGGTTTGTGAGCTGGGCTATGCATGCAGTTCTGTCGGTTTGTGAGCTAGGCTATGTATGCAGTTCTGCCGGTATGTGAGCTGGGCTATGGATGCAGTTCTGCCGGTATGTGAGCTGGGCTATGCATGCAGTTTTGCTGGTATGTGATCTGGGCTAAGGACGCCATTCTGCCGGTCTGTGAGCTGGGCCAAGGACGCCATTCTGCCGGTCTGTGAGCTGGGCCAAGGATGCCGTTCTGCCGGTCTGTGAGCTGGGCCAAGGATGCCGTTCTGCTGGTCTGTGAGCTGGGCCAAGGATGCCGTTCTGCTGGTCTGTGAGCTGGGCCAAGGATGCCGTTCTGCAGGTCTGTGAGCTGGGCCAAGGATGCCGTTCTGCCGGTCTGTGAGCTGGGCCAAGGATGCCGTTCTGCCGGTCTGTGAGCTGGGCCAAGGATGCCGTTCTGCCGGTCTGTGAGCTGGGCCAAGGATGCCGTTCTGCCGGTCTGTGAGCTGGGCCATGGATGCCGTTCTGCCGGTCTGTGAGCTGGGCCAAGGATGCAGTTCGGCCGGTCTGTGAGCTGGACCAAGGATGCAGTTCGGCCGGTCTGTGAACTGGACCAAGGATGCAGTTTGGCCGGTCTGTGAGCTGGACCAAGGATGCAGTTCGGCCGGTCTGTGAGCTGGACCAAGGATGCAGTTCGGCCGGTCTGTGAGCTGGGCTAAGGATATAGTTAAGCCAGTATGTGAGCTGGGCCAAGGATGCAGTTCGGCCGGTCTGTGAGCTGGACCAAGGATGCAGTTTGGCCGGTCTGTGAGCTGGACTAAGGATATAGTTAAGCCAGTATGTGAGCTGGGCCAAGGATATAGTTAAGCCGGTATGCGAGCAAGAAGGGTAAGTCAGGGATAAGATGTTTCTGTAGTAAAACCTTTTCTTTCCGTCTCTCCCTCCTCCCCATGCCCAGGGAAAGCAAAACACATGCTAAGCTCTGTTTGTGCCCCAACATGTCAGAAAGCAATAAACTCGGCTCCTGAGATGGCTGTCATATCCTCACCTCTCATACACCCCCACCAGAGACTCAGCGGGAACACGGGCTCGCTGCCAAAGCCACTGTCTCCAATGTAATTCTCTTTGCCCTGCAGCCATCACTTTCAATAAAAAGGCAACGCGTGCACAAAACACACACTAACCAAACCCTAATCGAGCACATATACACATAGAAACACAGTTACCAAACCTGAGTGATAATACACACTAACCAGACCTGAGTGTGTACATATAGAACCAAACCTAAACAAGCACAAACACAAACAAACCTGACCTGTAAATACACAAAAACATAGTAGCTAAAGCCTGAGAAAGCACACAATAACCAAACCTGACAAGCAAACACTCAGAAGCACACACTAACTAAACCTGACAAGCAAACACTCAGAAGCACACACTAACCAAACCTGACAAGCAAACACTCAGAAGCACACACTACGTGAATCCTGAGTGTGCACAAACACACTTTAACAAATTATGATGAGCAATTACACAAATACACACTAACCAAACCCTAAACGAGTACACACTGAAATACACACTAACCAAACCCTAAACGAGTACACACGGAAATACACACTAACCAAACCCTAAACGAGTACACACTGAAATACACACTAACCAAACCCTAAACGAGTACACACTGAAATACACACTAACCAAACCCTAAACGAGTACACACGGAAATACACACTAACCAAACCCTAAACGAGTACACACTGAAATACACACTAACCAAAGCCTAAACGAGTACACACTGAAATACACACTAACCAAAGCCTAAACGAGTACACATTGAAATACACACTAACCAAACCTGAAAAAACAAGCAAAACACACACACACACACACATACACTCTCTAACCAAACTATTTAAGACTACATGCATAAACACACTAACTGAACCCTAGAGTGAACATACAGTAACCTGAGTGAACACAGAGTACTTTGCCAAGTGTTGTATACTTAATGATAAACAACTAGAGGTGAGAGGGTACAACCAAGCAGACTCATAGGGGTCTATGTCTCCTCGGTGGTATACCTCCATGAATTAGAAACTTAACAAGGAGATGCATGACCAGGGGTGATATGGTCCATTTCACACTCCCACTCACTCCCCAAATACATCCACCCCCCACCTCTCCTAGTTCCCATATCTATGAATGAGGATCCACTACAAGAGTAATCTTCATCTATTTTAACCACACATATGTTACACAAAGAAGCCCAGAGGCTCTACGGCCAGTGGTAAAATGGCCTGGATCTGAGCCAGTGGTTCTTAATCGTTTTAAGTACAAGTCATAACTGTCTGGAACCCATATTTTAAACATAAACATAGCTCTGTGATACATTATTTAATTGTACTTAAAATACAAAAATAAATTCTGCATAACACGTTCACTGTATGTTTCCACCAGTGCTAAAGGGACACTATAGTCACCAGAACAACTATAACTCATTGTAGTTGTTCTGGTGAGTATAGTCAGTCCCTGATGGCTTCTTCATGCAAACACTGTTGTTTCAGAGAAAAGGCAGTGTTTATAATAAAGCCTAGGGACACTTCCAGTTGCTCTGCATGGAGATACTGAATTTTCCTCAAAGAGATGCATCTCTATGAGGAGATGCTGATCGGCCTGGCCTGCGTTTGGTTCTTTGGCGGTCTCAGTCATTCAAATGCTTTCCGTATGGGAAAGCCCATTGCTACACACTGAAATAGTCCATTATTGGCGGAGATCATCATTTCTGAGGAGGATCGGGGTCGCAGCCAGTGCCGTTGGACCCTTGCGACATTGGAAAAAAGGTAAGTTTTAACCCTTTCTAAAGGAGGTATGGGGGACAAGCCCCTTAAATGGTGGGTTTAACACTATAGGGTCAGGAATACATGTTTGTGTTCCTAACCCTATAGTGTTCCTTTAAAGTGTCTCCATCGCTCTAGGAAAGACAGACAGTGCCATTACAGTGAGCAGTTGCAAACAAATCATGGAATCACACTGTACTTCATGACCCCCAAAGTGAACGATTACTTTCCTTCTGAGAACATACATATTTTCCATACCCCTGGCCAGCACTTTGAATCGGTCAGTCTGCAACATGTTAAACTTCTATATCCAGCTTAAACAAAAGTTGGCAACGAAAAAACCCGTAGAGGAGATGGAAACGTCGAACCAGACTGGAGATCGGCCTCTGTGCACTTATAAATCACTTTGATATTTCTGAGGAGGATTTGGTGCTCTGACAAAAACATTTTTTGACACCATTGTTCTAAGCTGGCCCATGGACTGATAGGACGGATTACCATCATTATGATAATTATGCTACTACATAAGCTTAAAGTACTGTATTATTCTAGCAGCGGCGGAGGGCCAAACCTCCATAATATTTAGCAACAGGTCTGGCTTTTTTATGCCTGGGGAGAAACATGCTTATGAACAACGGTGGCACTCAGCAAGGCCAAAGAGATGTTTATTAAGATTTCGGCCATAGCCTTTTGATATGCATAAAAATGTATCTCCATAGAAATCTAACACATCCAGAACATAAACAAAACTAAACTAAATCAATGACAACTGGCTAATAACATACTGAGGCAACCCACTAACACATGCTCTGCAGAGGAATAAAGGGGGTTTCTGGCTTTAACATTCTGTGGCCAAAAAAAGATGCCTTTATTTTTTGTAGACAAACAAAAATAAAATGTTATAGTAGAGCCATATACTGCAACACTACGGCACATCATTTTACACAAATGGAATTTGTCACTAGTAGTGCTGATAAGAGTTACTGGACCCTTGTAAAAAATACTAGATTAAATCAAGCCAGGAAAATCGTGAAACCACACCTGTCTCGATAAGATTTTTATGACTCATCAGTGTTCAAACCAGATATCATTAGACACGGCATTCTGGCCTGTCCTGGGTAAAAAGTAGGGATGCACCAAAATTTCAGCCTGCAAATGGGCCTATCCCATTTTGGACGAAACTGGGTCAAATTTGCTGAAATATTTTTTCTTTTTTTCTTTAACATTAAGGGGTGGGGACTAAGGTACAGGGAAGGGAAAAGGAACACTGGGGTAGCTGGGAACCACTAAAAGAGAAGGGACGTTTTTCATATTAGATTCATTAAAAAGTCTAATATTAATAAAATTATAGAAAGAAAAAAAAGCTATTTTAAAATCATTTGTGGGAAAAAAAAAAGTCATTTTCGGTTGCGGTTTCCGGCCAAAGGCATCCTGAATATTCGGTTTCGGACCAGAATTTTCATTTCGGTGCATCCCTAGTTAAAAGGAACACAAGTGCAGTCTCTTCTCCGATGTTTGCTGCAACTCCCATTATGCTTTGCCAAACTAATGCCTAGCAAGAGATTATAAAAGTTGCAGTTCTACAAGAGGTGAGCAGTTCCTTATTGACCTATAGGCAAGCCAGGCTTATATCCTGTAACCATCATGGAGTGGATCAATGATGCTCTGCGGAGGTACATCAAAGATAAACCACAGATTATTGTGATAAGTGAAACCACGGTGCTTGTTGGATCTCAGTCCAAAATTTAGGTATTTCCCAATTCTATAACCTGGACCGCTGGCGTGTCTTAGGGACTGCATTGGAAACCACCAGCAGGATAGCCAGCATGCAGTCTAAGCAGCTGAGAAATCTGCATGGCACAGGGACTTCAAAGCTCTATTCAAACTGGTAAACTTGGCACAAGTGGAAGTTTCAGAAAAGAAGTGACAGATGAACAAGGAACGTAAATGCAAACTAAAATGATTGGAAACTAGATGTGAGGAGAGAGAGAGAAGAAAAACAAAGATGAATTAACGTTAGTTTTAAGAGTGAAGTATAAAATAAAGAGAATGAAATAAGACCATAATAAAAAAATTAAATAAAACTCCGACCGGAAGGAAAGGAATCTAGAGAGATGAGCAGCGAACAGATAGACAAAGAATCAAGGTAGAGAGAAGAATCTAGAAAGACAGAAAGCATCTGCAGTGAGATGAGAGAGCGCAAAATGAATCTAGAGACATAATGAAATGAAGAATCTAGAGAAAAATGAAATATTTAGAGTGCGGTTAAACAGCTCCACAGAGAGCTGAAGAAGCTAAAAATAGCTGAAGAAGAAAAAATAGATTTTCAGAATCTAGAGGGAGAAACAGATCTAAAATAAGAGGCATTGAGAAACTAATGGGTAAAGCGATATATACGCCTTGGAGAGGTATATAGAATCTACAGAAATAAATGAGGGATACAGAAAACGAGAATCGAGAGAGAGATGGGAATAAAATGAGGAGGATGCAGGGTATGATAACAGGGCTAATGGAGCACTGAGAGAAAGAATACGATATTAAAGTGGGATATTAATAAGCTGAGAGAGCCAGTGACAGAGGTGTGAAGTGCAGCTAATTACAAAGAGGCAGGAAGATGAAAGTGTGCAGATAGAGGGCTCTGGAGATCAGAGGAACAGCCACAGACTGGGAGGGGGGACTGATCTGGTGGGAGACAGATCAGAGAGACAGGGAGCTAGGGGCCACACATGGCCTTCCAAGCACAGGAGAAATGGCAAAATAAACACCCACTGACAAGGAGCACATAACGCCTACACCTCCAGGAATGCTACGTTAACCCCTTGCATACCAGGACGGCAGACACGCAGAGTTCTGAGGTTAATTTAATCACAAAGTGCTGCTTTATATATCAACGCTTGTGTGAGCTGTATATTAACGAAATAATATGTTCACTTCAGAGTGCCCAAAATGTTTGCATAATGTAGGCCTTTGTGTATATTAAAAAAAATAAGTGTCAGGGAGCAATCCAAAAGTCACAAGCAGAGACTGGTGGGGGAGAAAATCCATCCATCAGAGAGAGAGAGGAGAAGGAGGTTTGGGTAGTTTATTGGATTGTTTGCAGCTAATATGAGAGGTGTTGTGTTCACAGATTCAATGCATAGAAACTTCAAATATAAAGATTGTGAATCAGGAAGAACGTGAGCCATACATTTGCTCTACGAAGCTCCTGTGTGGCATTTACCAAGTCAAAGGTGAAATCTGCTTTTGCCCCGCACTTCAGGGGTAAAGGGGTATTCTCAGGTGAGAGAGGAGAATGAGCAGCAGAGTAACTAAATGGGCCACAAGACAAATTAATTTCTTATTTTTCCCTTTAAATCCATCCCACTCTTTCAATCCTCTTCCCAAAATTCAAGCCCCCTCCCCATCACACACTCACCTAAGTGACTTGGTATCCATCCCCTGCTGCTTCCCTCCATTTAGAGGCTGTTATCACGCTTGTGGGGTCTTGCTAGAGTAAATTAGGGTGCTGGGGATATGATGACTGCTGCACACACATTACCCACTATCTGAGCCCACAAGCCCACACACACACACACACACACACACACAGACAGCTTGCCGTGTAGCAGCTTCACCTCCTCTCCCTCTATGTTGGGTCTCCCCCTTCTTCCAAGACCGGATTCCGACTCTGAGCCACTTCCTGACCGCCTGTCTGCCTGGCGCTACTCCTGACTCACAGCAACGGCTAATTTATTGACTGCAAATTAGGACCATTTTCCTCCTCTAAGCCAAGAGGAGTGGTAGAAAAAATGAAAGAAGGCAGGCAGGCATGCAGACAGACTGCTCATCCCACCCATGTTACACTGCTGCCCAGCCTGTGTGCTCAAACCTGTGCCAGGGACTATCTCAGCCCGGCTTAACCCCTCTGTTCCAAGACAAACAACAATGAGCTGCGTTTTTAGAGTGGAATAAACTAGCAGGATCAGTTGGTAAAGCACAGAAATTTGCTTCAGCAAGTTAGATCACTTGTTAGCACAGATATGGGTTTGCACTAATTTTACACAAATTTTAGGGTCCAAATCTCTTATATGGGGAGAGGAGTGACTTCTGAGTGACTGATGTTACATTACAGTGTCAGAAGAAAGCAATAACATGCAGGATATAGAGAGTGGTAATCAAGGCAAGAAATGCAATGTTACACATGTAAAACGGATACAGAATTACTCTTTAGACATACATTTGCCAGTTAAATTAGCTGTAATGAATATATGGCTATATCACTTTGCAGACACAGTTATGTCACACAAGCGATTCAACTTGGAACCTTGCAACACTCCATATTCCGCCCATTGGTGCAGCAAAGGTTGCCATATTCTACAGCTATGCAGAACATAAAATATATTTTAAAAGTTACAATATTAATAAACAGTCTGGGCTAGATACACTAATGCAAAGCATTGCACTAAAGAAATGTTTTGTTCGACCCATGCTATTCCCGTTCCCCACAAAAAAAAAAAAACTAGACTTACTGCTGACATGTACAACAGCCAAATATCCACTCTAAACATTCAGTAACAGAGATGAATTGGAGTCTAATTGCCGCCAGGTTGCAGCTGCAAAATAATAGTGACTCTGATGAACTCCTGTAATGTAACATGATACAATGAGGATTCATTAGCAGAGCTGACCCTGGAGCTTGCAATCAGTTGACCGTGCCTCCCAAATGTTACTTAGTAGCTACATTCCTTAATTCTTTATGCAAATTAGATGCATGCCTGCAACGGACATCTCGTCAGCTCATTAATAAGCACATGACATATCCAGGCTCCCTTTTATGCATCTGTTCTTGACATGTATGAACAGGTCTAACCAGTAAACAATAGCTTCTCTGCTGAGCAGTACACAGCAATTTTAGTAAACATTAACCTCTTAAGAACTAGTGCTATTTAATGCCATCATCACAACCTGGTCCTTAGAGACTTAAATCCCCGGATGGAATGTTTGCATTATATGAATGGGGCAATTACAAGTTATTTAAATGCCGAGAATTGTCCCATCACCGGTCCTTAAGAGAGTACGGTGCTGAAGACTTTTCTATTTTCCGCTGTGTTTTTAAATACATCTATTATGCATAGGCAGCAAACCCGGGTTTAACCATTACTACTGCCCCCACCATACTTACATTGCAGTATATGTATAGACTAGACCAGGGGTGGGCAACCTTTTAGCAGTACTGTGCAGAAATAGGATTGTGATATCCAGTGGCGTACACACAAACCATGTGGCCCAGGTGCGAAAATTTATCCGCGCTTACTGATGCCGGAGCCGGAGTGACGTCATATTCCGGCTCCGGCATCACTGCAGTGCGTGCGAGGGAGCTGGGCATAGAGAGCTCAGGGGAGAATGCTCCCTCGAGCGCCCACCCGGTGACACCACTGCCAGCCTCGGTGGGCCCCACCAGGAGAAGAGGCTGGCAAACTGGTGTACATACTTGGGTCGGTGGGCCGGGCCCGGTCGCAGCTGCGACCGCGGTATGTACGCCAGTGGTGATATCCGGTAGCGTGCCGGTCCTATTCTTTTAAATTGAGGTGTGTATGTTGCCGTATTCTGCTTGTTGATTATACTGTAATTGCTTTGTATATTGTATATGTTCATGAGTAGTTTGGGGTATTGCGGGCCAGTCTGAGGTATTGCATGTGAGAGGCTGCATGTGGGTTTGTGTGCATGTATGTGGATTGTTAGTGGTGTTGAGTTTGTTCGGATTGTGTGTATGTTTGTGTGTGGGCTGTTGTATTAGGGGAGGGTTATTCTGCATTTCTGTGTATATCTAGAAGTGTGGGTGGCTTCCCTGGGTTCCAGTGGGGACCAGGCTGGCCAGGTACATGTCAAGGACAGGAGCTGCAAAAGCAGCTGCGGGCTGCTCTACTCCAGGGTACATTCGCTCTCACCGCACAGTAAGGAAAGTCCCATTCGCTCTCCCCGCACAGTAAGGAAAGACACTTTCGCCCTCGCCGCACAGTAAGGAAAGTCACATTCGCTCTCACCGCACAGTAAGGAAAAACACATTCGCTCTCACCGCACAGTAAGGAAAAACACATTCGCTCTCACCGCACAGAAAGGAAAGACACATTCGCTCTCACCGCACAGTAAGGAAAGTCACATTCGCTCTCACCGCACAGTAAGGAAAGTCACATTCACTCTCACCGCACAGTAAGGAAAGTCACATTCGCTCTCACCACACAGTAAGGAAAGTCACATTCGCTCTCACCGCACACTAGGGAAAACGGCAATTGCTCTCGGTACAGAGCAGATAAAGATGTCAAAAATAAAAATATCAAAATAACAGTACATTACTTCTATCAAGAGGTGAGGCTGCTGGCAGAGATTATAAAACTTCACAAGTCCCTTTCAACATGTAAATCAAGCACAGTCAGGGTACGGAGACTTGCAAGGTTTCCAATACCCCAGAAATATTCATGCTGCTGGGGTAAAGGGAAAAAAAGATAAATCACATTGATCTAGCGTACGATAGAGCAGGGCGTGACCCTCTATTGTTCCCTTGTGTAAGGAGGTTAATTAAGCAGCTGCTGCTGGCCTGATCTCTCTCTCGTACAGGTGACACAAGCACACCTCATATCTGCTCCCAGCCTCATGCAAAGCATCAGTGACTGCAGGAAGAGCAGCTGGCCGACAGCCAGGAGCAGGAACCTCCCAATAACAGAAATACACGATCACCTGCCCTGGGATGAGGGGCGGAGGAGGATGGGAGGATGGGAGGGGGGGAGGGGGGTTAAATGTAGCACCTGTCCTGTCCCTCGGGCTCTGTAATTCTGTCTTCTCCAAAATTCCATTAACATGTCACATGTCTGTTCGGAAGATTTGAGATTTTCCTCCAACATCAGAAGCAGTTAACACTGTGCTTACCACACTGATTGGTTTATTTATTATTTTTAAAATGAAGGCTTGTGTTTTCAAGCTGTACCAAAAATGTCAAAGATGCCTTGATTAAAGTTCCGACACTCCAACATCCCGCATCTTCAGCGGTGGTGTGGAATCCTCTCCAAACAATATTAGAACATGCACATTCATTCACAATACAGGAATCTTGTGACATTTACCAAGCGATTTGAAAAGTTTAGGCCAAAATATAAAAAATCTCTAAAAAAAAAAAAAAAAAAAAAGAAACAAAAATATCACCCACCTAAATTTTAGGTTTGCTTCTGGATAAAAAAAATAAATAAAATTAATTTTTTTTTTTTTTTTAAATTGAAAAAAAATGTAAAAAAATTGTATTGATCTCCACATTTTGAAGTTTAGTGAATAAACCCTGATTCACTAAAATGTGCCTTATTGTCCACACATACAAGGTTGTGGTGTTTAAAGCACACATAGGACACTTTTTTTGGGGTGTGATTTAAGTGTTTTTTGCTAGTAAACACCCCTAGAAGTATTAATAAGCTCCCGTTTTCTTGGCATACCCAAGCCATTTCAATAAACAGTTATGTGTAGGGAGGTTCATGAAGGCCATTCTCGGGTCTGGACATCTTGGGATTGCAAATGATAATTTAAATTTCGTAGCCAAATGCTACAAATGTGCACAACAAATGCTTTTTGCTAATGGTGACTAGATTAAAATGCCACTGCAGCTCCAGTAAGACAGGCAAAGCATCACAAGAGTTGCAGTTTTACACCCGCTGGTAAGGGATACCTATTGGCCTTGCTCTAAAAGGACCGGAGTACAGATTAAATAGTCTCTGCATAGAGGATGGACTGCCTATTATTTTCTATGTACACATTTAAAGAGACACTATAGGCACTCACACACCTTCAGCTCATTGAAGTGGTCTGGGCGCAGTGTCCCGGTCCCCTTTAGTGCTGCAATGTAAAACATTGCCGTTTTATAGAAACTACATAATTACATAGCAGTACTAAGGCAGTACCTAGTGGTCTCTACCAGGTGCTCGGATGACCTTGGAGGAGACGGATCACCGACTTAGCACAGCAAAAGTGTTACAAGGTTTTTTTTAACCCTTTAAATGCAGGTGGAGGGGGCCCAGAGGGAACTATAGTGCTAGTAATACAGATTTTTATTTCTAGCACTATAGTATCCCTTTAAGAACCTCAAAGATTAAGATTTTTAAAAAGCATATTTTTAAAAGCACTTCAACAAAGCCGTTAATATAAAAAAAATGCATTTATGAGTTCCTCAAAATAATTTTCCTAAGTCCTTAAAATCCTACTTCTTCTGCAAGTTCTGTAGCTAAGCTGATCCACCATCCACCCCATTTATGCCAAGAACTAACTTCATTGTTTATGTTGGACAGTTTCCAGTCAAATGCTTCTCACTGAAGTCTCTTTTACAAAATATATGAATGAAATAAAATACTAGCGTTGTGCTGGAATGGGTCCCCAAATGTGCTTTTGTGTTAATGCAGGTTTCAAGGAATTATAGATTCTTCCTATGAAGTTTTGATTTCCTCTTTAATTATAAAATTCCATACAGGAGGCTACTTTGCATGACCATGCTGTTAGACAGGACATAGTAACACACCCTACTGTGATAGGTTCCAAAATTAAACCTTTTTTGAGGAAGTGTGTAGCAGGCTGTGTGAGTCTCATTCAGGTAAGGCAGGTCTCGACAAATCGAGTCGACTGATCCTCACGGCTTCCTCGCGCTGTATAGTGATACCGGGAGCCGGAATATGAGGCTGGGTAGATTCATATTAAAAATGTCAATAAGTGAGTTTGTGAGAAAATGTGTGTGTGTGTGTGTGTGAATGTCAATGTTTGTGTGAGAAAATGTGTATTTTTTTGTGTGTCTGTGTCTCCGAACACATGAGAGAGGTGTTTTTACTCACCTTTTCCCCCCACGCCGTGCCGGTTTCGTTTTCATGGCTGAGATCCATCCATCTTTATGATCTCCGCTAAATGAATGCTTTCCCATAGGAAAGCATTGGGAGGATATTGCGCATGTTCTCTATGGGTAACATTCAGCGCCTCCATGCAGAGTGTGGAGACGGTGAACAGCACTGACACAGGACTCTCTAGTGGCCGTCTGAGTGACTGTCACTAGAGGTGTTACTATGCAGCAATGTAAACACTGCCTTTTCTCTGGAAAAGCTACAGGGACAGGCTATAGGCACCAGAACAACTACAGTAAGCTGTAGAAGTTCTGGTGATTATAGTGCCTCTTTAAGAATTGTATATTTATCATTGAAAATTTAACTTTAGTAGTTTAAATAAATAAATAAATAAATAAACTGGCTAATAACTTTTTTAGCTGGCTCCTAGATTCCAAGCAAATTTGTCAAGCCCTGAGGTAAGGTGTGGCTAGGGCTTTGTAAACAAAGTAATTTAACTTCTAAACAGCAACAAATAGAACAGTGACACTACATGGGGCACAACCTACACACCAAAAAACACTTAATTAAGCTAAAGTTATTTTGGTGCTTAGATGACCTTTAACAATGCAACAGTCGATGGTGTGTGACTTACTGAAACATAATGAAAAGCCCACTCTGCTTACGGAAGCATTAAGAAATACCCACCCTTCGGACCCAAAGTCTCAATTGTGTTTATCTTTTTATCTTCTGATCACATATCTTAAAAAAACAACAACCAAAAAAAAAAAAAAACCCCACAGGATCCAATGTTTTACAATGTAGTACAAATGCAACAAGTCATGCGTGTTACACGACTTACTTGCAGTTCCTGCACTTTCCACGTCCGAGCTGTTCTCCTGATCACTAACACGTGGGCGCTCCTTGTTTGGCTTGAGGCTTTGCTCGAGTTCTGCCGATTGAGGGGCGCTGGTGGTTGGGCCTGCTGTGCAGTTCAGAGCGCCACCATCACGGGAAGATGGACTGGCCTGCAGGAATACCAAAAACACGTTGATGATTACACAGAAATGGAAAGAAAGAGTTAAAAGTGCATAATACAATCACTGTGCTTATCCTGTGCATAATACAGGCACTACTCTAAACAGAACTTCACAAAAACGCTTTCTTGAGGATAAGACCACAAACAAAAACCTGTAAAACGCACCTTTCATAGTTTCGGCTGCCAGATCTCTTAAAATACTGTGGCAGGCGCCAGTTTTTTTTTTATCTTCTTACTTCCAAGACTATTTAAACAAAGGTCAAGTAAGCTGCCAGATTGCACACAACACAATATCGGTTTTTACCTTTAGAAATGAAATTTTATTAGCCAAATTATATTTCCTCCGAGATCCTAAATGAACGTACATTAGAATGCATACTGTACTATATATTAACTTTTCACCAATCAGGGGTTTGTGGCAAACATATCTCTTTTTTCTATTTCTTTCAAAATCAACAAAAAAAGTGTACGTCACAATTTATTGAATAAACCCCTTTCTGTGTTGTATTAGTGCCCTCTAAAAAAAAATATCATACCCCAAATTAACCTTTTAAATAAACAAGAAATAAACATAACTAGAGCGGTCATAGGTGAAATCATACTTATTACACAACAAACAAATATGTAAAAAATGTGCCAAAGAGCAATAATCTGGAGAGACTTTCCATTGCAGCAATTAACCCCGTTAATGCAGGCAATAAGCACCTCTCTTACTAGTGTATGGAAAGTGTATAGAAAGAAAAAAAAAAACAAGAGACCTGATAAATTAATGCTGGGTTGGTATACTTAACTTGTCTATATGTTGAACAGATCATGAAAAGAAAAGCATTTATTTAGGATATACAAGGTGTCAGTCTTCATTCTCATATCTGGTAACATCACTATCCCAGTAGTAGGCTTGTTCACCTATGTGTTTTGTTAAAATTAAATGGTTGACTTGTTTACCTATTGTACAGCGCTGCAGATAATGTTGGTGCTATATAAATAATTGTAATTATGACATGGCATCAGTTTTACATAAGCCGGGTATTTGGGACATTATTTTTATGGAAGTTCCTTATTTCTATCTCATTCTCATTGACGTATTTGGGCATGACCAAGAATCTTAAAGGGACACTCCAGGCACCCAGACCACTTCTGCCCATTGGAGTGGTCTGGGTGCCAACTCCCACTACTCTTAACCCTGCAAGTGTAATTATTGCAATTTTTTTATAAACTGCAATAATTACCTTGCAGGGTTAACTCCACCTCTAGTGGCTGTCTACTAGACAGCCACTAGAGGGAACTTCCTGCTCTATAGCACAGGAAACCTTTGCTAGAGCGTCGCTGGACGTCCTCACGCTGTGTGAGGACCTCCAGCGTCGCTCAAATCCCCATAGGAAAGCATTGAAATTCGTTTTCAATGCTTTCCTATGGGGAGATGTAATGCGCATGCGTGGCATTGCTGCGCATGCGCATTAGGTCTCCTCGGCCGGTGGGCAGGATCAGTCTCGCCCACCGGCCGACGCAATACAGAGGAGGAGCGTCGCGGAGGAGGAGACAGCGGCGAGAGACATCGCCGTTGCCTCAAGTAAGTGACTGAAGGGGTTTTCACCCCTTCAGTAACTGGGGATTGGTGGGTGGGAGGGAGAGGGACTCTCCAGTGCCAGGAAAACGGATCATTTTCCTGGCACTGGAGTTTCCCTTTAATGCCTCAATGTCACAATAAGAGTGCCACAAACACGTAGCTCTTTTACAACTATAATTATGATACATTGCCAGTTCTATTTGTGCTATATAAGGGGCAAACTCTGGTTTCCCCCTGCAGTACACACCAACATTTCCCTCACAGCACTGACAGCTGGCCTGTGTACGGCAAAGTTATTGTGAATCAATGTCCCTGTGAAAATTTTACCCAGATTGCACATAACAGCGAGCTGCTGGCGTAGAAACGCATTAAGCCCTTGAATAACTCCCAGCAGTATGCGCTGCAAGAGCGCAGAAAAATTTCCGGTACTGGATTCTGCATATCGGAACATTTACGGGTGGAGAAAGAAAAAATGAGGGGAAAAAAATGGGGTAACAGCTGGTGAACGTTACGGTTCAGCAATTTTCACACTGCATCCACAAGGCATAAGAGTACACAATATTAATTATTATGTGCAGAGAACAATGCTTTACCCGTCACTTTGTAGCTTGGTATAGAGAACAGAATGGCTTATTCTCTGTGTGATGAGCCATATATTACAACGTCCAATTGAGAACCGAAGAATAATTTTTTTTGAATATTAATCTGAGTAACCTCATCGGAGCAGCCGCAGCCGCAACATTATCCTAGATACCCCGAATACATCACCATCATTCCTTGAAAGAGCCTTTTGGAGTTGTGCTGGATTCGAACCAATGTAGAAGATCTACCTCATTTACTGAAGGGCAGCCAAGTGCACCTCCACCAGGCCAGCAGTCGGTGCAAGAAACTCAATTTAGTCTGTTCCAATCAACTCAGCTAAACTCCATACAGCAGGTATTACAGCAATGAATATTATTCGATCCTAGCTGGTATGGTGGCCATAGGGTAGGTCATAGAATGGAATTGAATGACCAGTCAAAACTCTTTTGCATGATATCGAACTACTGGAACAAGAACACTTGCTGGTGATTACCGGTTCTAAGGTAGTGACGTTACCGCTGCTCTAAACACGCGTACCACCCAAACCGGGACATGAACCCTGGATTTTCGGATTAAAAGTTATGCTCTACCGACTGAGCTATATGGACCAACGCAAAGTACTTTCAGACTAATCTATAAAACCAAACACTCATTTAGTTTAAAACGGATTAAAAAGAGAAACTAGTTGTGCTTTGTTGCGAGGAGGAGAGAAAGACTGTACAAAATGATTGGGTGTTTTTGCTCACCCAGTTGAATCAAATATATGTAAAATATGTTAATTCTCAGGAGTGGAGTATAAATGGGACAGATGTAGCTGCATATGGAGGAACCATATTGGAAGGGGGACTTTAGGACCACTAAAAAGTAACACTACGCATCGACACAATGAGAGCTTTTCGGATCGGGCATCTTTTTAATAGTCTTGAGAAGCAGAGAACGGAGACTGGAATGGTAAATAGGAAACCCACTCTTCACCGTGAATGATTTTGTAAGTTTGAACACCAAGTAGTGCGCATTGGAGCTGCACATGGATATTAGAATTCAACTAGACTAGCGGCCCCCCCTTCTCCTTCTCCCATGGTACTGTATCTGTCAGGAAATCATTCCCAGTTACACAAATGAGGAATAATTGATTTAAAGAAGCCATCTGTTTATATACAGAGAGCATCAGCTCAATTAAGAAGGATCTGTCCCTCACGATAAGAGCTTGTCTCTCTTTGCCCCTCTGCAAGGGACTTCTCATGCCCAAAACACGTCCTAAAAGAATCAAAACAAATTAGAAAAGAGCTGAATGATTGTGGCGCTAACGTGTTAATGAACGCCTCCAGGCTCTTCAGATTGTAAAGGACTAAATTCAGCAAAAGGAACATTTCCAAGTCAAATCTAGAGGGAAAGTTCAAGGTCAAAAGGGTCAGCAGGTGTACAAATAAAATTCTCCTATATATTGGTTCACAGAACTGAAAACATTTGATTTGCGTTGAAATTTATTTCATTCGCCAACTGCTAAAACGTGTGACAATTAAAAACCAATTTTTTTTTGTAATTTTTTTTTTTTTTTTTTTTTTTTTTAATCAAGCGTATGCATACATGCCTTATCACATTAAAGGATTGCTAAAAGGCAAACAGACCGCTTCTTCTTAATGAAGTGGTCTGGGTGCAGTGGCCCTGTCATTTTAACCCTGCAGAGTAAAACATTGCATTTTTATAGAAACTGCAATGCTTAATTGCAGGGTTAAATACACCTTTAGTGGCTGTCTTCCAGATTGACATTAGAGGCGCTTCCTCATTTAGAACCAAGAGAACCTTGACCCTGGAATCAATTGGAGGAGCGTGGCATTTGGTTGCGCATGTCTCTATAAAGAGCAATAGAGTGGAGGAGATCACATCCAAGCAGACATCACCGGATCGCATCCAAGCAGACATCACCGGAAGAAGAGCTGGATGCTTCAGAGGTGGCTTCAGAGTTCAGCCAAAGGCAGAGAGGTGAGACAGATGCCAATTTTATGTAGAAATTATTTCGCCATACTCTTAAAAATTTACAAAAAAGTCGGCACAGGCTATTGGCCCTAAAGGTGATCATTTGCACCAGCATTGGCTCTACAAAAATGATATCTGTCAATTCCTAAAGGACATGTAACAAATCAGATGTTTGCCGTTCCTGCTAGTTCATACTCAGGTAGGCCCCTAAGATCCCATGTACGGCGAGTGGGGAGTAGTGTGCATGCGTGTGTAAAAATGTAAGCCCTTCAGAAGAGAGTAACTAGCGTGGTATGTCATGTGGAAACCTGGTATTTAGGGAACTCAAATGTCAGTGAAAATGGCGTCAGGTATGAAGCGAATATTCTGCTTCCAAAGAGGATTGCTCTACATTAGTGATGATTTAACTTTGATTGTGGACATTTCAAGAAAGGTACACTGAAAAGTCTACAAACACAGCGACACATACAAAGTAAGTAAAAAAAATAATACATTACATCGGGTTTTAAGAAAACCCACAAAATCAGTTTCTGAGTCCCATAGACCAGAGCAATGATTCTGTATAAAGTCAAACAGGCAGAGCAGCACCAGCAAAGTGAAAGAGACAGTCGGTGGCAGGGGGATAGAGAGAGAGAGAGATATATAGATTTATTTTTATTTGCATATTTTGAAGTTATTTTAAAGAATGATACACTGCACACAGAAAGATCACACAGGCGATGCTGGCACACAAATGTAAGGCAGCCTCTAATAAAAATAAAAACAATTGTGGTCTATCCCTTTTGACCACAAAAACATAGAGAGCTAGCCACTAAAACATACACGTTAGCCACTGAATGCCACACAAGCCAAGTGCTTCTGCATGCCACAAGACCCACGCAGAGTATTGGCGTATAAATGGATGGGACAGAGTAGGATCACATAGAGAAAGGGTAAGGCTTTATTTTATAGACTGCACTGAACACCATGGGTTTATATTCTCCTGCTCCAGCTGCTGCACTGGAACAAGGGGAGTGGGGGGGAGCTGGCACCAATTTAAAGGTCAACCCAGTCCCTGTTGGTGGATTAGAATACACTGGAGCCTTTCTGCCTTGTATGATCACCGATGGAAGTTAGAGACGTTCATCTCCTCCTATAGCTCCAGGAGGGGTTTGTGAAAACCCTATCACCTCTCCATTGGATGCTACGCAGTCCCAGCTGTTCTCTGTGTGTTTTGCTTTGGAAGCGGTTGATTATAATGGGCTGTTGCAGTAGGATAGCTTTAGGCATAATCACATGCATGTTACTGTTACTGTCTGTCATTTTATCAGCCTTCCAATAGAGGGGGTGGCGGTGGGAGCACTGTGACAAACCGCTCTGTCTGCGCATGTTTTACCTAATGTAGACAAATGATATGAAGCTTAACCCATTCCACTGCCAGAGGGGCTGACAATGTGTTTCCCTTATGGCAGTGGAAATTTTCACCCTTGCAGTGACAGATGGGTGTGAAATCCATTAAAATGCAAAATACTTTCATTGCCTAGAGGCAGTGAAAGGGTTAGATTAGGCCTGTGAAAGGAGAAACAATTCCCTCCAACCGTTAAACAGTTAAAGGGACAGTGACACTTAAAAACCAACCTAAATTCCCTAGCATTTTAAAATAGGTACCCCCAGGCAGCACCAGATATCTGCACACCAATGTTAAGAGCAAGTTTATAAGCAGACAGCCACATATGCACGTATGCTCTTAGCTGGAAGAAGCAGAGTTTAATGAGTGATGAGAATGACTGACAAATGTATTGGGAGTCTCCTGGGATGGGTGCTGACCTTGATGAAAGGATCAGCTTCCTACAAGCATTTCTGAACACATTGTTACTTAAGCTGAATACCCATATTTAAAAAGAAGATTGCAACAGGCACAGGGCAGCAGCAATGTCCTGGGCATAGATTGCCTTCAGGCACCGATGGGCTACGAATGAAAAGCTCCGTCTTGCTGAACGGTGTGTTTGAAATTCACACAACGCAGGAAGGAAATCCAAATGTTAAATCGAGCAGGAATCCATAAAGGACTGACTTGATCGTGAACCGCTTTCCTTCCAGAAGCCTCGGAATGCTACAGACTGTAGGTCAGCACATTTCGAGTGCTGCCGTCATCGCGAGGAACTGATGTGTGCCCAAGATAACATGGTGAATCTGGCAACCAAAAATAAAGTTTTGCTGAAACATGTTGCAGACAATTAAATCTGGGCCCATACCAGTGGTCTGTGTCATTGTCCCTTTAATGCCAAATAGATCGCAGGGCAGAAAAACCTTTTGATGTTGACAGCAGGAGGTCTGGCTCCAGGTAATACCGAATGAAAAGGATTTTGGGCAGCTGTGCTAGGCGTTAAGGGTATGCCACGCTCATCAATCAGCAGCAGAGCAGGCGCTCCAGTTTCACTTAGGAAGCTGTGGTTTGGGAGAGCTGTAAATTGACGTATTTCGTGGAGCAAATTAAGAACTTAAGAGCCAATGAGAAAAGTGCAGAGGCATGTGAAGTGTAAAGGCAGCATTGTTTCTCTTTGGCAGAAATAACCACACAAGCTTGATGTCACTTGGCAGAGAGAAACAGGTCAAGTCTTCAAGAAGCACTGGCAAACTACTGTAAGGAGCCACAGGGTAAAACCCATGTGTGCTGTGTTAACTCCTTGAAGTGCCCTTTGTAAGCTAAAACACAAATGTCCTAATAGCTGTACAGATCCAGCTGTATCGAAGGAAATGCAAATTGTTCTCAAGCAAAAAGGCCCTCAAAACCTGGCTTAGGCCAGAGGAAGGCCAACTGGAAGAGCATTTTTACATATGAAGTTCACAGTTGAACCAGTCTGTAGGTCAATGTGTCAGACCATATTAAAGGGTCATTCTCAAACAATAAGTGGTAGCTTTGGGCCAGGACCTGGGTAATCTACTGAAAATTTAAGGCTGTCGGAAGCCAGCACAATGTAATTTCCCCTCAGTAATAAACGTTTGACACCTTGCAGAGTCTTTTTGGCATGCGTACATTAGGGTTTGTGTGTCTAGCCCAGTGGGAAGTGTTTTAAGAAGGCCTCAGATTACCACGTTATTTACGAACCCTGATCTCACCTACTTCTGCTTCAGGCAACATTTAGGTAAAGTAGCCAAAGAAAAGAAGAAACACAAGCAGACGGCAGGCCTTACTATACAAAGGACATGAAAATGGGAGAGTGCGCTAGGAGCTTGTTTCAAATCTATTTCAAAAGGATAACCGGCATGACATTCTAAAATACAGATAGCAGGAAGAAATGTTACCAAAATAAATACATAAAATAAAAAGCTTTAGCTCTCTGGTACCGCACCCCACACCAGACTCACATATTCGACCCCACTACAGACCAAACATGCTGGAGATGCACTAGACACACGGGCACCTACCTCCACATCTGGTGGGAATGCCCACTCATCCAACCCTACTGGGAATCCATATACCAAATCATTAAGAGATTCACGGACACCCCTCCGCCGAAGGAACCTGCAACATTCCTCATACACCACACCAAGACAAAGTCATCTATCTACAAAAAATCCCTCACAATTCGAATACTCAATGTGGCTAAAAGCCTCATCCCCATCTACTGGAAAAAACAAACTGCGCCACCCATAGACACTTGGTACCGACGCATGGAGGAACTCAGAACACTAGAGGAGCTATCCCTGATGGCAGAAGGGAAATCGCAGACTTATTTGACGATCTGGACACACTGGCTCCTGACCACTGAACGCCCGGACTTCCAAGCCATACTCCACTGACCATGACGAACAGACCCAGACTATTCACGGACTCGACAGGATACGACCCCCACCCCTGCCAACCACCCTGGGTGCCTCTACCACTAATATGGCGGCAACTTCCCTATAAGAGACACACAAGCCACATTAGCCCGTTATTGCTTAGGTGGAAGGGGGACTCCAACGAATGTTTTGGGCGATCACCTAAGGCACTCATAATAAGGGACCTGCGAGTCCCACCAGGGAACGCCCAATACGTAATGGAGTGACCTGCGCGTCACCAATGCTTGCATTTGAGACAGCTACTCTATTATGTTATCTTAGAGGACTTGATCAACTGTTGGGACCTGCGCGTCCACACTGATGCTTTCGCTGCATTGCCACACTGTTGAAAAATACTAAAAAATTTATTTACAAAAAAAAAAGCGTCCCATACCTCCAATACTGTTTATACGGACAACATAATTTGCCGTTTTAATCACAATCATAAAATTGGATAGAAACATCAGTAGTCCATTATACAACTATTGCATATGCAAATAGTGTATGACTAATTGCAATGAATCCTTCTACCTTAATACCCAGTACTATAAAACATATAAACTACTCTAGATTGTAGAACAGATTACAGATACACACACACAGATTACCAACAGTTTCTATCATAATAATTCACGCACTCATTTTGACATGCAAAATAAAATCCCTGTATTAAATCATGCTATCACCCTCACAAATAAAATGTGATACAGGTGGCAAGGGGACATGAAACTAATTGTGTCATGTTATATGGACCCCCAAGATATTTAAATAATAGTAAAATACTGATCAGTAACCACAGAGTGTGTGTGTATTCATATTTGTGCATTCAGGGCAAATTAGGATTCCCACAGTACAGATGTCATCTCATGTTTCCCACATAGGAGAATACAAAGTGCCAGATAAAAGTTTCAGGCTCCCCTTGCAAGGACATGATATCCCCCAAGACCCTCCTAACAATGAAAAATTAACTTTGGGACACAATAGAACAGGCTCGGAGCTTGGAATAGGCCACTCGGGAAGCTGATGCAAGATTTCAGAGAAGACAATAGAAAGAAGGCAATTAAACTACAATCTGAATAAGGGCACGTGCCATCCAATAGTAAGTGCAAGGAAGTCTGCAATGAAATCCACGGTGTACCATGGGGCCGGAAACAAAAAACATCCACTTTAAATTTGCCAACAACTTCTTCATTTCACAGTGATTGCAACTTTTAAAAAAGGAGAACAAAAAAACAAAAAACACACTTGAGAATGTGAACTGTCCCTCCAGAAGACACAATCCCTTTCACTTTGCTGTATATCTCCAAATGTTGGGTGTGAGAGCAATATACCAATCTTCATCGACCTCAAATTTATGTTCTTAAAGTGGCTCTGTCGCCACAAACGTACCTATCTCCTATTGTTTCCGCTTTTCTTCCTCTTTCAGAACCTGTTCTTCTCTTCCTAATTTCTAATCTTTTTCGCTTTTAAACATAAGAAAGTAGAGACAACTTTGTCTTATGTATTTTTCTTCACTTGACAATTGTGACAAAAGGGTGGATCTTAAGGCAAGATCCACTTTGTCAAGCTAACAAGGATGAAGCATGGCCTCTAGTTCCACCTTTGACAAGATTGTCAAGTATAAGAAAAATAAATAGTCCCTACTTTGTCTTATGTTTCAAAGATGGTCTCAGACAGACCATCTGGTTGGTGCAGCGTTTTGCCATGCATGCACACTACCCTCCCAATGTTTTCCTAGGGGATCGATCTCTATGATCTTAGCCAAGGAGGCAGGACCAGACATGGAGATTGGAGAAGAAAAGGTGCAACATTCCCACTCCGCCCCCTGCTTTGCGCAGGACGGCGCCGCACACCCTGCCTCGCGCAGGACGGCGCCGCACACCCTGCCTCGCGCAGGACGGCGCCGCACACCCTGCCTCGCGCAGGACGGCGCCGCACACCCTGCCTCGCGCAGGACGGCGCCGCACACCCTGCCTCGCGCAGGACGGCGCCGCACACCCTGCCTCGCGCAGGATGACGCCACACACCCTGCCTCGCGCAGAGCACTGCCATTTAAAATGTGCCCTGCTCTGAGATTTTGGGAAAAGCAGCAAGCCCCAGACAGGTTCTTCTGTTACATTTAATGTTTTTCAAGATGGAGAACTCACTCTGTAAAATGGCAGCTGCAATATTACTAGAATAAGCAGGGGGAAGAAACCTTTTCAGATCTGAAATACTTAAAACCCAAAAGGGTCTACTGGGATTTGATATCCACTATAAATAGACATTGTGTAAGTATATATTGCAGAACCGTCCTTTGCCCCAGAAAAAATACAGAGTATCTGCTCTGTTGTGGCGTTTTATCTGGAGCAGATAGTGGGTTAATATTGCTGCTGTAAATGTTATCCCCTCCAGCAGGTTGCAAGGTACACATTAAAAAACCAAAATGACACACACAGAACCATAAGGATAACAAGGCATTTGTAAGTGTTTGCGGTGGAAATGGAAAAGAGGTGTCCCTTGGCTTGCTGTATTGTTCGAGACGTCTCGCCCCCCGCCTCACACTGGGGAGGCAGAAATAGTTTTTTGTGTCTTTCACTCTGTGGCAATTAAACGCTGCGCAGGAAGGTTTCAGAGTCGCTCGTTAGGACAAGGAGCTTTGAGCGAGCGTTTACCTCCAGGGCGAGACTCACAATAAGGAAAAGAGCTGGCGTGCTGCGTTAACAGCTTTACCCACCCCCAGTCCCTTCATGCTAACTCACGCAAGCCCCTCCTCGCCTCAACACGAACGTCAAAGAGATTAAATCTGCTTGCGTACAAGTTCAAGGCAGTCGTGTCAGATTTGCGAAATAACTGCTTGGAGTTTGCATGGACTGGGGGTGGGGGCCTAATACATGGTGAAAAAAGGACACTGCACTTTAAAGTGCATACAGTCAAAACCCAAAACATAGAAGGCATTATAGATTATCCAAGGAGGAGAGGCAGGTCATGAAAATGGTTTAACTTTAAATGTAAAAGTGTTTTTTTTTTTTTTGTTTTTTTTAATTGACAAAATTATAATTTTTTAAACTACAAGATTCAAATTTTTATTATGGTTTGTTTTGCACACCCACCAAACCACATATGAATTAACTTTTTTTTTTTGTTGGCTGCATTTTAATTTTTAATTACAAAAAGGTTGCATTAACTTTAAGAAATCATCTGCGTGGTTGGGTGTCTCATTTTTCTTTCACTTAGTCGAGTAAGCAACAGCGTAAACAGAAGAACTGAGAAGGCACGTCAACAGAGGACCACCCAAGTGCCTCCAGCTGATAGTATACTTCCCTCGCAGATCCAACAGGACCAGGAACAAGTTGGCAGCATGGTCCACAGCAGATTTACTGGAAAAAACAAACATTCAACTTTTTGGCTCATCAAAGATCCTTTTCAAAAATGAAAATCGGAGGGAAAAAAGGTTGTATATGTTTTTCCAATAAATAAATAAACCTGCCTTGGACCGGGCACACAGTCCACTCTATGGACTTTTTCCCTTTTCCCCAAATTACCGTTAATCATGAAATTGTTCTTTTGCTTCCCCATATAAAACATTAATTCCTAAAACGTTCTGCACCAGCTCGAAGACTTTACTACACTAATCTAGTTCAGTGAAGAGATGAGCCTCTAGACTCAAAACACAGTAATCTCCAAATCCATGGAATCACAGCAAGCCATAGGGCAATTACCAACCTGTTATTCGGTTCACGGCCTTTAGCCTCTCAGCTCACTATCCCCCACCTGATCTATGTTGCACCCTTTAAAATATCAAGTTCTGTATTATTGCTCCCTCTAGTGGCACTGAGAGAAACACTACAAGCTTCATATCGAACAGCAATTATACTTAATAACCCTTATATAGGTTTTTCCTTCATGAGTTTTCATTGATGTTCTTATCAGGGTAATGCTCTTAAATTACATTCTCAACCCTGTTTAGGTAGCAGAGCAAGAGAGATCTTTTTCTTTTTTGCATCTGAGGATTTTATTTGTTGATTCTTCGTCTTCCCAATACATGTGGTACTAAGGATTTTTTTTTTCCAATCAATAAGTGAAGTCCTTGACCGTCAACACAGTTGCAGCCTCAAAGCCAACTATGAAGGGCTGACTGGTAAAATATGAACGGTTGTGTAAAATTTACAATGAACACTTCCCCTAGAGTGGGGTGTAAGTTTTAAACATGTTTAACCCCTTAAGGACACATGACATGTGTGACATGTCATGATTCCCTTTTATTCCAGAGCTTTGGTCCTTACGGGGTTAAATGTCTTAGCAGCCAATTTGAAATGTCTAATGTCAGAGCAGCCTGGTGTAGTAATTATGGACCACAGCCCTTGTTGTCCGAGCTAGGAAGGACCATTAGCAAGTTACTCATTCCAGCTGGCTTAAAGGACCCAAGCAAGCATAGGAAGGAGTCTTACTCCAGCCAACGGAAACTTGCCATTAGCTGCCAGGCTCTTTGAGAACATCTCTCTCACTCTGCCCTGAAGACAAGATTTCCAGCTGAGCTCCAATGCCGCCACGTATGTGAACCAAAGACAAATAGCTCATTCTACAAGAATATTCCCTTATAATTACTTTAAAGAAATATATGTATATAGTGGCAGAGTGGTGAGTAGATGGCTAAAGAAACTATATTTGAGGCAATGAGGGGAGAGTTGAGTATTGCAGAGAATAAGTGGAATCTTAGGAAGAAGTTTGAGAATTAGGGTAAAAGTGAAGGGAGAAGTGTGGATGAAAACAACCTCCGAGGAGCAGAATAGAGGGAATGGAAGAGGAAGGAAATGTCATGAGTGTGGGTAAGCTGGCAAAAGATGTAGGGGAGTGCTATGGAAAGGCTGGCAGAGGGAGCGCAATGGAAAGGCTGGCAGAGGGAGCGCAATGGAAAGGCTGGCAGAGGGAGCGGATTGGAAAGGCTGGCAGAGGGAGCGGATTGGAAAGGCTGGCAGAGGGAGCGCAATGGAAAGGCTGGCAGAGGGAGCGCAATGGAAAGGCTGGCAGAGGGAGCGCAATGGAAAGGCTGGCAGAGGGAGCGGATTGGAAAGGCTGGCAGAGGGAGCGGATTGGAAAGGCTGGCAGAGGGAGCGGAATGGAAAGGCTGGCAGAGGGAGCGCAATAGAAAGGCTGGCAGAGGGAGCGGAATGGAAAGGCTGGCAAAGGGAGCGGATTGGAAAGGCTGGCAGAGGGAGCGCAATGGAAAGGCTGGCAGAGGGAGCGGATTGGAAAGGCTGGCAGAGGGAGCGGATTGGAAAGGCTGGCAGAGGGAGCGGATTGGAAAGGCTGGCAGAGGGAGCGGATTGGAAAGGCTGGCAGAGGGAGCGGATTGGAAAGGCTGGCAGAGGGAGCGCAATGGAAAGGCTGGCAGAGGGAGCGCAATGGAAAGGCTGGCAGAGGGAGCGGAATGGAAAGGCTGGCAGAGGGAGCGGATTGGAAAGGCTGGCAGAGGGAGCGGATTGGAAAGGCTGGCAGAGGGAGCGGAATGGAAAGGCTGGCAGAGGGAGCGCAATAGAAAGGCTGGCAGAGGGAGCGGAATGGAAAGGCTGGCAGAGGGAGCGGATTGGAAAGGCTGGCAGAGGGAGCGCAATGGAAAGGCTGGCAGAGGGAGCGCAATGGAAAGGCTGGCAGAGGGAGCGCAATGGAAAGGCTGGCAGAGGGAGCGGATTGGAAAGGCTGGCAGAGGGAGCGCAATGGAAAGGCTGGCAGAGGGAGCGGATTGGAAAGGCTGGCAGAGGGAGCGGATTGGAAAGGCTGGCAGAGGGAGCGGATTGGAAAGGCTGGCAGAGGGAGCGGATTGGAAAGGCTGGCAGAGGGAGCGCAATGGAAAGGCTGGCAGAGGGAGCGGATTGGAAAGGCTGGCAGAGGGAGCGGAATGGAAAGGCTGGCAGAGGGAGCGGATTGGAAAGGCTGGCAGAGGGAGCGGATTGGAAAGGCTGGCAGAGGGAGCGCAATGGAAAGGCTGGCAGAGGGAGCGGAATGGAAAGGCTGGCAGAGGGAGCGGATTGGAAAGGCTGGCAGAGGGAGCGCAATGGAAAGGCTGGCAGAGGGAGCGGATTGGAAAGGCTGGCAGAGGGAGCGCAATGGAAAGGCTGGCAGAGGGAGCGGATTGGAAAGGCTGGCAGAGGGAGCGGATTGGAAAGGCTGGCAGAGGGAGCGCAATGGAAAGGCTGGCAGAGGGAGCGGAATGGAAAGGCTGGCAGAGGGAGCGGATTGGAAAGGCTGGCAGAGGGAGCGGATTGGAAAGGCTGGCAGAGGGAGCGCAATGGAAAGGCTGGCAGAGGGAGCGGATTGGAAAGGCTGGCAGAGGGAGCGGATTGGAAAGGCTGGCAGAGGGAGCGGATTGGAAAGGCTGGCAGAGGGAGCGCAATGGAAAGGCTGGCAGAGGGAGCGGATTGGAAAGGCTGGCAGAGGGAGCGGATTGGAAAGGCTGGCAGAGGGAGCGGATTGGAAAGGCTGGCAGAAGCAGCGGATTGGAAAGGCTGGCAGAGGGAGCGCAATGGAAAGGCTGGCAGAGGGAGCGGATTGGAAAGGCTGGCAGAGGGAGCGCAATGGAAAGGCTGGCAGAGGGAGCGGATTGGAAAGGCTGGCAGAGGGAGCGGATTGGAAAGGCTGGCAGAGGGAGCGGATTGGAAAGGCTGGCAGAGGGAGCGCAATGGAAAGGCTGGCAGAGGGAGCGCAATGGAAAGGCTGGCAGAGGGAGCGGAATGGAGAGATTGAGAGAGGAAGCGGGGGAGAATGAAAAGGGAGAATACATGAAGGAGCAACTGAAAGGAAAATTGAAGAACATTATGGGGAAAGGGCAACATGGCAGAAAGTATGAGCAAGGCAAGTATCATTACAGCACAGGAAGGAATGGTAAAGTCTGTTAATATTATAGTCTCAGACTAACTGAAAGTCATTATTAAGTGAACGGGTCAGTTAACTTAATGATGTCCGTAATAACGTGGTCCTTCCCATTATAAAACACTGTCTTAAAGAGTGCATTATAAAAATTTATAATAATGTGTAAATATATTTTACAAACTCATACATTGGAAGCACCGGGTTATATGGACCGTGCACACACATCTTTTACCACAATATTCATAAGCCACTTCTCCCAAAGCCTGTATTATGATCCTAGCTAATCCTAGGCATTAAGGAGATTTCTCTCTCCCTCTCCAGAACAATGCTTCTTAACGTCTGAAAATCCCAAACAGCCAGCAAACAGGTAGATAGATGCAGGGGGGGGCTCAGACAGAATCTAGAAGAGTTTTAGGCTATGATCTTCACCTGCAGAAGGCTAATCACGTCAATGATAGAGGGGGCAGAGAGAGGTGAACACCAATCAGCATGCAGTTAACGATAAATGACCCTTGGCTAAAGTAGCTGGAAGCCAAGAGCACACAGTGTTAGTTGTAATAAAATCAGAGATATTACTGATGGGAAGACCTGGACCTTTTAGCTGTGAAATGAGAACAGGAAGCATGTGAAGTCTAGGTGGATGGCAGGCAAAGGAGAAGGTGGGGGTCACGGTATAGGGAAGGCAGGTGGGAATGAAGAACATAGGGAAGTACGGTAGTCAAAAAAGGAAACAAGTAGTCTATCAAGATATGCGAGAGAAATGAAGTAGCAAGAGGGAATAGCCCAGCACTCGGAGCAATGAGAGGTGAGAGAAGCAATAAATGGTTGGTGCCTCTGGTGAGAGAAGCGCGACTGACAGACTGTACGATTAATAGAGACAGCCGCCGTCCTAAGGCAGCTTATGTGCAAAGAGCAGAGATGACCCTGTCAGTTCCCCTTGCAGCCTGAGCTGATCTCAGCGTATAAAAAATGAGAGGGAGAGGGAGGGTGGGTGAATGGGCAAAGAAAACAGGATGAAAAAATGACGGTGGAGTAGACAACACCGATGGGGGAGCTTAGCAGATTAATAACACACAATAGGACATATAGGGAATACACACGCTGGGTCTCAAATATTAAAGGGTTTCCTCGAGCACCATAACCACAACAGCCCACTGTATTTGTTATGATGCTAGGGGTACCCTTCGGGCTGTTCCCAGGTAATGGGGCAAACCTCTTATCTAAGCCCACTGTGTGCCAATACTCTGGTCCTGACGGATGGCGCTACAGATCTTGAAGTTCAATGGTCAAAAGCACCAGCTGATCACGCTCAGCCAAAAACCTTCTGTGCATAGAAATATGCACAAAATTGACATAATCCAGCCTGGGACTCTTGTTCCGATGGGCTAATGACACCCCAATGACTCAGCCAGAAGTGGAGTTAAATCTCTGGCAGCAAACGGATTACAGTTTGTATTTGCAGTGTTTCAAGGGCACTATTTAAAGGATGGCTTCGTAGAGAGGGAAAAAAAAGAAAATGGAGTAGCAATGTACAGTTGGGAGATGGTAGAATCCTTGTCTCGGTGATTATATAGCGGCACACTATACAGAACAACAGCTATTTGATCACAATAACGATGAAGCCCTGTTGCTGACGAAACGTGTTTGCCTCTTTTTTAACTGTTTTTATTCTTTTTTAACATACATCATATTTTGTCTGGGCCATATACCTTTTTTTTTACCATTTTACTTCCCTTTTAACCTGGTCACCTTATACTCTGGAATATCCACTCACTCAAGAATCCCAGGTGGGGATTGTACCACCTACGCTATTAAAGTGAGCAGTATATCCTGCTCACCTACATATGAGTATTATACCTTTGAAATACCATACTATCCAATTTTATATACCATTTGGTTTTATTTTTCTTTCCCCATACTGAGGACCTTCAACACCTACCAACACTTATATCCTACCAGTGGGGGATCAATGCCACTGAATGCCACCTGAGCTGGCACTAGCTCTCAAATAGGTGAGTAGGAGGAATATCATCATACTACGTTTGATTCCGTTTACAGTTTTACACTATTGGAACTTTTCTTTCATTTACATGCTTCCACGTCATCCGGACATCTGACTCTCTCAACACCTACAAGACCTACTGAACTCTCTCTTCAATCAACTTGGACTATTCTTACCCATATACCTTTTATTTGGACTTTGCTTTTACTTATTAATTTTATGTGACTACACATTGATTTTATCATATTACAATTTTTCTGTGGCGCGATCTAAATTTTTTGGTTTTATACCTGTATTCTCTTTGATGGTCTGTAGGGGAACATCATACCCTTAGGTTGCGGCCCACTCTCTATTTTTAGCTGCCTACTGGTCACTAAGCGCTGATCCAACAACTGTTCTATCCTGATATATGTATATAAGCTCTGGTTACCATTTCCTTGATATAGGCTCACTTTATGGGCAATACTTTAGGGACAAGCAGGTGCATACACCTCAAGAATATAAAGGGGGTGGAATGTTGGCGCCTGTGCTTCGTATGTGTGGCAGCTTGGTCTTCCCTAACCAGAGTCTCTTCTTTCTGGGGGTGAAGTTGGATTGCAGAAAGGAGTGCGGGGAGACCGCGCCTGTAGAATTGTTCTCAGATCCGGTGATATATAGAATGAACAGAGAAACTTAATATACGGTAGTGTAGTATATTAAAAATCATGGTGGAGTATAGATAACATAAATGCACTTACAATTTTCTGGAGCTTATGTTCAGCTCCAGATTGATACACATGGACGGAACAATCCCCTCACTCAACATCAATAAAGATTTCTTTAAAAAAACTGCTTCGAAAAATCTGAGTCACTGCACAAGCTTGAAACCAAAACCACTCCATGGATTATGCCCAAATAAAGATTCTATGGGAGGCCTGAGGTTTGCTTTGGTGCTGAATGCCAAACGAGTGTGGTTAGATAGCTACAGCTTCTAGTTGCCTCTGTGGGCAGACAACGGGACAGAGGCACAGCGTGCGGTTCCAAAACTACAGTTTGCAGACCAAGCAGGCAGCCAAGACATGTCTCACACCATGATGTCAAAAGAATGCCACTTTTTTGGATCATAAGGATATTGAGTTCTCTCTACACATACAACATGAATCGCACTTGTCAGTTGCAAACAAGATCCAGTGTTTTATTGGCCTCTGTCAAAATACATCTTGATTCAGCTAAAGAGATCTTGTCAAGACAAGAGAAAGTCATTGAAAATAGTCTGGTAAATCGTCAATGCGAACAAGCAGCGGATGAACCTGGTCATTCCAAATTAGACCAGACCCAAACCAGATGATACAAGTTCAAGGAATAATTTTGCAGCATCCCTCCGACCCCTCCAAGAGGGAATAAAGAAGACCTAGGAAAATTCAGTATTTACAGTCCATTCAAATGCAATATTTCTTAGAGGCATTTATTATCATTTTATTTTCATATCCTTAGTGCAATTACCTAATTAATCTCAGATTCTAAATGTATATTTGATATTCTGTATCTTTGGTCTCATTTTAGATCTCTCGTGGAAACCCTATTAAGATGCACATGGCAAAACAGCAGCTAAGTATGTCACCGTAGCTTCACCCAAGAAGCTGCCACTATGTAGCTAGCAAGTCTACACAATCAACACATTGTCAAAACACATCTTCACAATGATACAAGCCAAAACAGATCATAGACCACTGTCAAATCACTTGGCCTAATTTCCTATAAAAAATACAAAAAAACTGCTACAGTGGTTTTGAGTTTAACTATAGCTTGTGTTGATTGTAGTCATTTATTACCTATGGAAGCAAATCGCGATTCTATCTCCAGGGAACATCGACCATGCACTAGTTAAAGAACAATGAATGAACAAAACATATGTGCTTGGTTTACTATGTGGTAAACGTTGTTTGAGTATGGACCAAAACTCTGCCTCCTGACCTCAGCTAAATAAAATTAGCAGCTATCGTACGTACATACATAAAATAAATAATTTAATAAAATGAAAGAAAAAAATTATATAAGGATATAAGATTACACTGCAAAGGGAAAGGGGGAGGGAATGGAGAATAGAGAGAGGTAACGGTGAAAGGAGGGGGGGATAATGATTACAGTGAAATACATAGATGTAGAAAGCTTGTTAGAAGACAAGAATTGGGCTTATTAAGGGACAGAGCCAAGAGAAAGACAAATTAATCAATGTAACAGCTGACTTAATCTTTGATCTCTTAACCTCAACAACCAGTTCTATTTTACTCTATAAAGGATAATGTCAGTCGTCTTACTCACTGCGTTGGCATGAACTCATTTTGCATTTTAAAACAAACCAAGGACCTGTATCTATATCCACAAGCACGCCGAACATTCTTGTAACAAAGAGCCATTTATTTTTATGATGCAGAAAATACCAAAATAACATCTGCTACAGGTTTATACATTAGTCACAAAATGTCAAATCACCAAAGTGTGGCCTTGGCTAATTGAGCATCTTTTTTCTGATGTCTATTGGATCAAAGTTAACCCTTTGTGACACAGCTATTTTCTAAAGGACAATCTTTTAAAAAGGTATTTATCATGAGGGCAGTCAGTGATTTAAGAATATGGCAATTCGAGGGGGCGTGGTCTGGACCTCGCGGAGAGCAGTCGCATGTCCGCAGTGCTCCTGAGATATAACGGCAATATATGCAGACAAACAGACCTAATCGACGACAAACCGACTACAGTTTGGCATCTATACCGGCTGACAAGATGGGGAAAAGAAGTAAGAAGCTTAAGACTCACCCAGAGGACGACTCACGGAAAATCGGCAACCTATTCCTATCAAGGCCTAAGCCCAAAATGGTGGCGACCCCAGGGCCTCAGAGCCCGTCCTCGGAGGAGGTAGAGATGGATGCGCCTGATCCTATACCAGAGGCTGCTGATCCCCTCCTGACCCTGCCGCTCGGCGACTTGGGGGCGCTGGAAACCAAAGGGGATATATTTAACATCATACAGAACCTACGCACCTTGTTCCGCACAGATATGGCGGTACTGAATGAGGAGATGACAGACCGGGTGAGGGCCACCGAGGAAGACGTTATCTCAATGGCACAACGCCATCAAGCAACAGAGGAGAAGCTCCGACTCCTCCAGGCCTCCCACCACACACGGCAAGCCCGGCTGGATAGCCTAGATGACGCAAGACGTTGTGCCAACCTAAAAATTTGAGGCATTAATGACTCCATCGACGACAAGGAACTGCCACAATTTATTCGACGGCTCCTAACCACGCTAATGAACCCCAAGCAGGCAAAGACTGTTAACATGGAGAGCGCACACAGACTCCCCAAGTCGCCGAGAGCACCAGCAGAAGCCTCCCGCGATGTGCTCCTTCGCTTGCGGTCAACTAGAGATAAAATGGCGGTCATGGCAGCGATCAACAACAGCAGCCCCTACAAATTCGAGGGCATGCAGCTCACGTTTCTGCAAGACCTTTGTAGAGCTACCCTGACCTGGAGACGGTCAGTCCAGCAAGTCACGCGACCCTCAGAGCAGCGGGAGTTAAATACAGATGAGTCCATTAATGCTCACGGTGACGATGGGAACGACCACATTCCGCCTGCTGTCACTGGAAGACTCCGGTTCCTTTCTCGGCAAAATCGGCCTGGAGGCTACAGCCTCCACTACACCTACTCCTGGGACGTACCCAGCATAACCCCCTTTGTCCCCTGCTCTGTGGCCGACACTGGCTGAAGCCGGTCAGGGTGAAGCGTTGCTGGACTCAGCGAGTTAATGTATTGAGTTAATCTTATTGGGCAAACAGCTGTAACAGTAACTGTAGACATGCAAACCCCCCCCCCCACCCCACCCCTCCACTGGTGCTCAGGGGATATTGAGCACCAACTACACCATAAACCTGTAGGGGATTCCACAGCAACACATTACCCTCCTTCACCGGTCTCGGGAACAGGCCTTTGACATCCCTCATCCTTAATCTCAGCGACACAGCCTCCCAGATCCTCCCAGACTTAAAAACAGCCTGACAGGCACAAAACTAAGCCCCGGCGCACCGGCTCCTGCTAGGGGACCCCCCTTCTTAAAAATCCCTAGGTAACGTGCAGATACATGTAAACAATTACAACCGAGCAGGCACCACTGCTACGTCCAAGCAGAACATCAATCTTCAGGTATGGGCAACACCGGACCTCAATCCCTCACCTCGGACCCACGAGACACACTGTCCCTGACAACCCAGGTGACGCTTCTATCACCATGGGAACCCAGGGTACAGGGGCACGAGACACCCATAACATGACCAACACCACAAAATCACCGTCGGGACCACTTACTCACCCACTCAGGGATGCCTAGCACACATAGGTACCTTCACATCAACTTACCCTTAGCGCCAACACCTCGGCAGGAAGCAAAAAGGAATGGCACGGCTATATGCAAGGCCAAGGGGACACCTTACCCAGAGGGCATAACAAGCCAGGTGATGGATATGACCCATTTGATCCATAGCTCCCCCTTACAGACTACGGACTTTAGTATATCATTTCTTGCTGATCAAATGTGCACTGTTATTGAAGCACTCCAATGTTATATGATGCCAATCGTTTCGTGTGCACCAGCTGTGTGGGGCAAGAACGACTGTTTAACCTATGCACTAAAAAATTATAATAAAGAAAAAAAAAATGAATATGGCAATTGATATCCTCAAAATGCCTTACAGGTGACCAATGGCTGTTACATCTGTGACTGGTTGACTGTTATGGTCCTCAGTATGAGACATCTCTCATACTCATGTTATACAAACCAGTGTTTTCTAGGTTGATAAATACCCATTTCATAAAATTTGCTGAGACTTGCTTTTGGGGATTTGGGAGTTATTCTCACCAATAAACCCATTTTAAGTTATTTTTAATATATGCTTATTTTACCTTATGAGTTTCTCTGCCCAACAGAAATGGTTCCGCTGCTCTGTAATTTGATGGCTGAGTTCAAACAACAGGTATATGACATGTAGTGAGTTAAAAGAAAAAAGCGAGGTGACCAAAACCGGGCAGGCTAGAATTATGGATTTTGCCTCATATTGATAACAAAAAGAGCCATAAGGCCCATTAGAAAGAACAAAAATTACAGTAAATGAAAAAAAGTACCATTAAAAAAGTACGTAAGCAATCAATTAATGGAGAGTCCAGCTAGGTCATATGCTATGAATGTCTGGGTTACAAACGTTAACTATTTTATAAGATTCTCTTGAGTTTAACATGTCCATGAACATTTAGATATCCCTAGATGGGAGTGCTAGAGTAAAGGTCGCCAGAAATAGTCAATATCAACTGTGAGGATTATATCTGTTGACATCTAAACTTCTGCGTATTATTGTACCTCTCAAGATCATGGAAGAAATAAAGTTGTTGGGACTTTTACACTAAAATTTTAAATCGCCCCCCAAAAAAAGAAAAAAATTTATTAAAGTAAGAAAGGGAGAGAATGGGCATCATTTTTGGAGAAATGAGTGGTGGAAAATTTATAGAAAAGATTAGAACACTACAGCATGCCTGCCAAGTGGCCCGATATAGGAGGGACAGTCCCTATCTTGGACCCACACCCCTCTGTCTCTCTTTTTTTTATCATAATGTCCCTCTTTTCTAGGAGCTTCTTAATGTTGGTGTGTCTGAGTGTAGAACAGAGCTCCACGGCAATAATACACCCAGCAATGTGTCTTTAAACTACAATAAATGTGTTTTGAAATCTGTCTGTGTAAATAAGATACATTGTTCTTGTTCTAAGTTACATTGTATTTACATAAAGTATTAGCAAGACACCTAAAATGTCCCAGAGCAGCAATGCCCCTGGTCACAACCCCACTCACTTTGGCTTTGTTATACCTCAAGAGAAAGTTTGTGGGGCTGGGGTTTTCATTAGCAGAGACTACATTTACTCAGTCAGGCCTAGAACATGTCAGATCCAAAATAAAACCTAATTTTAGGTAAGTTGTGACAGAGGCAGAGGGGATTGGCGATTGAGAGAGAGAAGGGGGTAGTTTACCTTATTTTAGAATGGAGATACTGGAACCAAGAATCCCGCTCATTGTTAGATATGCAATGGAAAGAGGTTTGAGGGGAATATTATCTCTGAAACTACACATATAGACTCAAAAACACAAACCGGTGAGGGTGGCAGACTTATTTATGGAAGATGGGTAAATCACAGGAAATAAGTACTCATGCTGCATCCAAACAACCCAAATATGGCTGCTATCCATGCACTGTGGGCCCCTTTAATTTGAAACCCTTCTCAATCTGAAACGTGTTTACTACAGCAGACAAAGAGGTTAATTATGCTGCTTAAGGCAATGATAGATTCCCCTTTTCATGCCGCTGATTAGATTGGCCCTTAGTATAAAGGATAAATTCAGCCTGATCTTTGTCAGCGATGCTGTGTGTCACATTGGATTAAATTAACAATGATTAATTGGGTCGTTCCATGGGAGGAACATGAAGCATAGCACTTGCACCGGATTTAATTTCCTTTAACTACATTACAAAGTCAACATCAAGCAGCGTGGGCACATTATGACAATGTCACTGGTCCTTCTCGTGTGTGCTGTAAGGGTGCCTTGGTACTCGAGGGGGTTAACGTGCTTTAACACTCATCAGCAAGGTGCCTGTACGAGGAATAAAGCTATAATTTTCTCATCAACCTGCAGCTCTAGGCGTTGATAGCATGAAATAACAGGAGCTGGTCTGTGAAGAACAGAAATCCAAAGGATCCTCTATCAGCAAGAACAATTAGTATGACCTTACTGGCACCTACAGACTCCCCTGTCATGTTACTTCACTTAGCATCATTATAGCCACACAAAAACCTCTGTAAAACTGGAAGTGTTCTTTAAGCCCTGGTTGACATTAATGTTGAAAAACACAATAAATTAATTTAGGAAAATACAACTTATTTATTTTGAATGACATCGAATTCACACTGTCCTTCCACTCCCATTGAGAGAAAGATAACCAGTATCTGAAATGTTTTAGACCAGGGGTTGTCAACCTGGTCCCTACCCCCCACTAGTGGGCGATTCAGGCTTCATGGTGGGCGGTGGTAGATTCTGTGGCACAGGCCTTGCAATGAGCCCCCTCGTGCTGGTGAGGAGATTTACCTCACTAGCCCACTGGCACTTAGTTCCAGCAAAGGAAGGGAAGATTCATGAAGCAGTCTCATAGCAACGTTCCGTTTAGCCAGAGGAGCTGCAGGCTAAAGTGAACGTGCCACCACTGCACCACCAGGGCTTGCAGCGTTAAGCCCCACTCCCTGGTCAAAATGTTAGAATAGAGGAGGGGGAGACATTAAGATACATTTTTCTCACATGTCACCCCACCACACACACAACATAGATCCTATGTACCCTTCACACACACACACACACACACACACACACACACACATACACCACACAAAAATTAGATTAGAAAAACAAAATAGAAAAGGGGAGACCTTCTGTGACAAACGCCACTTTCCACAGACGTTTGCCATGGACTCCTGGAGGAATGTGGAAGCTGGTCTCCTGCCCATCGACTACGGGCCAGGTCAGCGACTGTAAAGACCCATCTTTTATTCCCCCTGGTTCGGCACTTTCGAAAGAACGCTAGCTCCCTGGCAGCCTTTCGCATTGGACCAAAACCGCGAATAGACTTCCGGGGTACTTAGCCGCGATTCTATGGAACTATTTGCGGTATTAAGACTTTGCTGTTCCCAATCGATCCCCAGCGGCAATTAGCCGCGATTCTATGGAACTATTTTGGGCATAAGACAATGCGGTCGGTCGGTCAGATTATGACTTACAGGAAAATCCTGAACCCCTGAACCGATCTGGGTGATTTTTTGATGTGTTGGTCACCCAGATTGGGGCTATCAGGGAATGTAACGTTTAGGGGGTTTTATGTATTTTGAAGGTACTTTTGGAGTGTTTGGTAAATATGTTTTTTTTTTGTGCATGGAGATAATGGAGTTTAATGCAGTGCTTGACTCAATTTTCTCCCAGGCACAGGGGAGGGATTATCTTGTTTTGTATGGGAGTGTCCTGGACCTGAGAACCAATGTAATCGTGTGTATGTTTTTACTGTAATCTACGCTCAGGTCCAGGGGGGAGTTCCCTTTGCATGGGGACCTGCATATAAGGCCAGTTGTGGCTGCCTATAAAGTATTCCACCTTGTACTCCCAGAACTATGTGTCGTCTGGTTACTGGGAGGGGAAAGGGCTAATCACTATTCCAGTGTGGAGGATTCAACGGGGAAAGTCCTTGTAAGGACTAGAACTCCCAGGACTGAGTGTCGTCCAGTGCCTGGGGGTGTCTAGGGTGAATTCCCCGTTCGGCTCCAGTAGGGAGTGGTTCCAATTCTGGAGCTCCCAGGACTGAGTGCTGTCCAGTGCCTGGGGGTTGCTATAGCGAGTTCCCCATTCGGCTCCAGGAGAGAGCCGTTCCAAGCGACTGTGGGCAGAAGTGCTGCGGTTCCAGCTAGGAAGCGGTCCTTGGCGGAGGTACAGGCCAAGGGTACAGGGAGCTCTGTTACACCTTTGTTGATTCCTTACGAAAATCGAACCTGATATCAAAACACTAAGCGTCAGCCTTAAGGATCTCAATCATCAGTTAAATTTACTTTATTGTTTTCACGTTTAACTTTTAAAAGTTAAAAAAATTATAAACATGCATAAAGTAAAAGATATATGTACATATTTATAGAAAACCCTCCTTTGTTTTAAAAAAAAAGAAAATATTAGCTGCAGTTGCGCAAAACAAAAAATTTAGTTACTGCGGCATCGGTGGACGGTAAGGAAATGTTACCATCAACAAAGATACGAAAGTGGGTGGTAGGTATTAACCCCTTATGGATGGCGGGTTTGCTATGCTGTCCTTGGGGACCCGGCTCTAAACACGTCAGGCGGCATTGCACAGAAACGCCGTCCAGGGGACTTACCTGCACACCGGCGATCGCGATGGGGGTACTTACCTGACATCCCAGGGAGTTCCCCTGTGTCTGATACAGCCCTCCTGGGCCATGTGATCACACAGTCCTACATATATATGTATGTAATATTTTTACATAATTAAGTCATTTTATTAATTACAATTTGTGGGACCTGCCTGACAAATTTGGCCAGTGTCTGTGACTAAGTGGCTACTAAGAAAGACTGGACATACCCCATTTGCAATACTTTGGGTTGTCTACTTTTGCAAATGGTATGCCATCATGGGGGTAATTCTCATTCCTGGGCTACCGTATGGTTTCAAGGCAACGTAATCAATCTGGAAAATTTCAATGTAAAAAAAAAAAAATAAATGTAACATACTATATTTGATGCTGTAACTTCCCAAAACACCTTAAAACCTGTACATAGGGGGTACTGTTTTACACATGAGACATCGCTGAATACAAATGTGTATTTTATTGCAGTAATAGCAAACAGTATTATGACATTCACAGTTCAAATGTCATGCAGAACTAAAAAAATAAAATGTCAATTTCTCATTTTTTTAATATTTTATTCATATTAAATTATGTTTCAAAGCTAAATAATTGATGTTACATAAAAGCCCCATTTCTCCTGAACAAAATGATAGTTAATAAGTGTGGGTGCACTTAATATGAAAGAGGTGAATTACGGTTGAACCGACATATAGTAAAATTCAAGTTTTGCTTATGTTTCATTTTGATCAAAACGTGTACATTTGGCTCAGTCCTTAAGGGGTTAAAAGTTTGGTTGCGCGGGGCCTGACCGTGGAGCCGAGAGGACGCAACCCTCAACAGCTCCGGCCAGGACCTACAGAAAAACCGACGAAAAGCGACAGAAACCGCAACCAAATGGCGGATAAAGGCCACCAGGCGAAGGAGGACACCGGGACCATCTCAGCGATACCCTCCAAGCGACTACCGCCCCGGTGTACGACCGACACCCTGGCGCGGCCTCCCAGCATGGCGGGCACGGGAGAGAGAAACCCAAGCCTGTACAGCGGCCTGCACTCAAGCTTGCACCCATGCCTGCACAGCGGCCTGCACTTAAGCCTACACCCAAGCCTATACAGCGGCCTGCACTTAAGCCTACACCCAAGCCTGCACAGCGGCCCGCACAGCGACCTGCAAAGCGGCCTGCACCCAAGCCTGCACAGCGGCCTGCACAGCGGCCTGCACAGCGACCTGCACAGCGACCTGCACAGCGGCCTGCACAGCGGCCTGCACCCAAGCCTGCACAGCGACCTGCACCCAAGCCTGCACAGCGACCTGCACCCAAGCCTGCACAGAGACCTGCACCCAAGCCTGCACAGAGACCTGCACCCAAGCCTGCACAGAGACCTGCACCCAAGCCTGCACAGAGACCTGCACCCAAGCCTGCACAGAGACCTGCACCCAAGCCCGCACAGCGACCTGCACCCAAGCCCGCACAGCGACCTGCATCCAAGCCCGCACAGCGACCCGCATCCAAGCCCGCACAGCGACCCGCATCCAAGCCCGCACAGCGACCTGCATCCAAGCCCGCACAGCGACCTGCATCCAAGCCTGCACTCAAGCCTACTCCCAAGCCAGCACCCAAACTTACGCAGCAGCCAGCACTCAAGCCGACACCTAAGCCTGCACAAGGGACTGTACTCAAGCTTGCTCATTTTACACACCCTAGTCCACACAAATTGAAGGACACCCTAAATCACCATGGAGCGGCGGCCGCTCAGAGACACTGCACGCATGCTAAACAGGTGCCCATCCAGGGAATCGGCTAGCTTCAGGACTCTGGAAGATGGCTATAGGCCGAGACCAGTCACTGGACAGGGACTCTGAATCAAGACGGCTAACCCAGGGGTATCAAAGCTGTAATAGTGTATTTATTCTAAAGCTGGACTTAACTAATCTCATTTCACAATTCACCCTAGCCTGTTTTTACTCAGTTAGAATGTTTGCATGGAACACAATGTTTAATCAGCCTGCTAACATACCGTAATTTTTTGTGATATAACCATTTGTTGTTTAATGCATAGCTAACAGAGAATCACCGGGACAACTCATCATACCTTTTACATATAGGTGGCCTGTTTAGCGACACTTAAACCCAGGTGGAAGCAGGCTTATGGCGCTCACTAGATAACCGCAGGCAGCCTGCTATGCCCACCTACAAGCCATGATTTAGGCTATCACAACCGTCCTCAACACTATTGTTTTCTACATACTTGATGTTATTAAGAGTATACATTATAAAACTTAACACGTGACAACATAATTAGACGGATAATCAGAAATAGTAGCTGGAGATGTTTTTCAAGGTGTATAACGGTTAGAAAGATTCTGGTTTACAATGATGTTAATACTTCATAAGATATATATATATATCTAGCCAACACTCCTTTCATTCTATGCACTGTCATTACTCGTCACAAACTGTCTGACAACTCCGTTTATATTCATTTATAGTTCACCTTTTCTTAAAAAAAATGTGCACAGCTATCTCTATACCATGTTATATACTGTTATCCAATGGTTTCCTGCAACTGTTGTGGTTCAGAAAGCTAAAATGTTATTTCATGCACTAACAAAAATAAAGAATTTAAAAAAAATAAAAAACATAAAAAAAATAAAAGTTCGACTACCCCTGTTTTAGACTATCTTATGTGATGGTAAGGGTAACATATTCTCTACACTACACAATAGTGGTTCGGAGTTGAGACAGAAAAAACAAGCAACCAATATGTACACTTGAACCATGTAGTTGGACTAAAGTTATGCTCGACCATATGTTTAGTCTTCTGAGTTTGGGAACCAATGTTCTCCAATCATCTCATGTGATTGTACTGTTCTATCACTACACATGTTAAACAGTTTTGAGAATCTTGCAGATTAAAATTCTCAAGCTTTGGAAATGGGCAACCACAAACACAAACAAAATATACATATATTTTCCACAAAAATATGTTATGTTGGACTTTTTAGAGTAAATAAGCTGTCCACCCATCACCACGAAAACATTAATTACCAATATGTGCACATAGTGATTTATTCTTCCACAACTTTATAACCGCAATAATTCAGACCACGAAAGACAAGAAGTAGAGAGGTCTCTGACTCCTAAGATTGCAGTCTTTAATTCATAAATGTTGGTTCGCCAGATTGGTATGTCTTGTTGGCCCAAAAGTTAACATAGAATTGTTTTCCTCTGTCCCCTGTGGTATCATTTTAGGGGTTTCCCCCCTCCCCCTCCCTTTTTCTAAAACCTTAACAAGACATTTGCTATTTTACGTGGATTGTTCACGAGGACTGGATTCATCAAATAATGTACAGGTTTTCCACACTGTCTCCCAGCTTAATTGGATACTCTATTTTTTTTTTGATGAACTGTGAAGGGTCAGGCCCTTTCCAGAATATCAGAAGTTAATGATGTTCTGTATGTGTTCAGACATCCTACGTGAAGCAAGCTCTTCCATTCATTATTAAGTATGCAACATTCAGAAACCTTCCGTACCCAGAGCTAATGAAGGTCCCCAGAGACAGGACATGCAATGCCATCTCCTCTACTTGCCTCTGTAGCCGGAGGCTGGTTTCCTTCCCAGCCGCAGTGCTGAGAACGTCTGTCTGATTTTGCCAAATGCACAGTCTGCACACGGATGGTATAAAGAGAATTGAGGCAAGGCTCAGATGTGTGATATTGAGCGTGGTTGGCCTACTCGTGCGGCCCGCACTCGTTGGCACTTTATGAAACGAGTAGTTATAGAATACTTGCACTCATGGAAATAAGAGTCCGGCCAAACTACCTTCACTACCGTTTTGGCAATCAATATAGATGACTTCATGTAACATGGCAAGAACTACAACTACATCACTTCCAGTCCATGGCCTGCCTTTGCTCTGACACATGCACCTTGCTCAATCTAGTTTCACCATGGCCTAGAATCCATTCGGAAGAAATAAGACTAATTTGACAACAGGGCTGTGCTTCCCTGAACTCTTATAAAACCCTTTGGAGTGTAGTACTTTACCGTCCGCTGCAAAATGTTTAACCAATTCAGTGCTACACAGTGTCTTGTTCACCCCTGTGGCCTTTAAAAAGGTGTAAAGAAGTGTGCGATGATATGTGGTGTACACACAACGGACAGTGATGCTGCACATCTGGATGCCAGATTACAAAACAGATGTTTTGCTGTCATCTTGCCATGCTCGATAGAACGCTTGTCTGATTTCCTTCCCAGCACAGGACAAACCTGCAGCACAGACAACTGTGCCCAGGAGAAAGTGTGACGGCAGCAGAAAACGTCTCCAAGGACAGAAACATTACTCTGAGAGTCAGTTGTGGCTGTTATTGCATCAGCATGCGGTGAAAAAGTATTGTCTAATCTGCAAAGATCCAGGTGGTGTCACAGGAGACCTACAACGCAGCATGAGGGGACCAGGTGAGACTGCACCTGATCCACACAAACACCTTACTGGAACAGAGGGAACACGGGAAATAAGCCGGTACTGAGAACTGTAAAAATTTTAAACCTTCAAGGTCGATCATCGGATGTATTACAAGCCATTTGCAGTATGTTTTAACAGTATGTCTACCAAACCCGGTCTTTATAGTTATTCACTAAAGTGTTAATGGTCAGGAACCTAAAAATGAATTTCACAATTATATAGCGCCCAGACACGGGATGATTCACTGGTTCACAGGTTAGTCAATTAGAGATTGTATTCACCAAGTGCAGCTAAAGAAAATGATGTGAAAATACATTTAGCAATTTGTCCTGATTTAGGGAATGGTTCGGTTTTGTCCATGGTTTTCTTCGTCACAGGTCATATACAGTGAGGGAACAAAGAATTTGATCCCCTGCTGATTTTGAACGTTTGTCTACTGACCAAAAAATGGTCAGTCTATAATTTTAATGGTAGGTGTATTTTAACAGTGAGAGACAGACTAACAAAAAAATAAATCCAGAAAAACGCATGTCAAAAAAGTTGAGTAAAATATGTATTATTAAGAAAGCCATTTTATTAGCCGTCTAATATAAAAAGGGGTAATTACCCATAAATAGAACATAATACGAGTGATACAAAATGTAACAGTAGACAATCAGATGCACCAAGTATGGTCCTAACTGGATACCTCAGGGGGGATGTTAGGATTGCAGAGAGTTAGGGTATACTTCACCTCAGTGAAGGTTGTTTTTTTTGTTTTCTAATCCACAGTATATTGATCTCTGCAAAATTAAAATCCCTTCTGATGTTTCTACTTAGGACCATACTTTTTTTAATTTATGGGTAATTACCCCTCTTTATCTCACTGTTGTCTATTAAAGGACCACTATAGTGCCAGGAAAACAAACTCGATTTCCTGGCACTATGAAATCCTTGGGTCCCCCCTTCAGTCACTTACCTTTCTCCAGCACCAGGCTCTCTCGGTGCTGGGGAGCTCTCCTCCTCCGGCCAATGTCAGTGCTGAATGCACATCGGCAGCAAGAGCCGCGCGCGCGCACTCAAACCGCCCATAGGAAAGCATTAATTAATGCTTTCATATGGACGTCCAGAGTCTTCTCACTGTGATTTTCACAGTGAGAATCGCGGAAGCAGCCTCTAGCGGCTGTCAGTGAGACAGCCACTAGAGGCTGGATAAACCCTCAGTGTAAACATAGTTTCTCAGCTGCAGGGTTAAAACTAGAGGGACCTGGCACCCAGACCACTTCATTGAGCTGAAGTGGTCTGGGTGCCTATAGTGGTACTTTAAAGGTTACATTTTTATTTCAACCACATATCTAAGTTTCTTCTGGTATATTAGGAGGGCTGAAACCCATTGTTCTGGTGGTGGACCACACATACACTTCTTATTGATATTTTCTGAGTGTCGAGAAGCCTTTTGACATATAATTATTAATGTTAGTTTGTTTCTTGGCCTGTTTAGATTCAGCTTCCCCAAGTCATAAAAAGTTTTAAAAAATATTAAGAAATGTATAAACAACTTCACCTCCAATTAAGTCATACTTCTCTGGAGACTTCTCAAAATACACTTTGATCAAAGGAATAATTAACAGCATTCAGTGAAATATGAATCTAGTGGCCATCAGTCTGATACTCCTACGTTTTCTTTCCTCTTACAAATGTAAACATTGGAATTTCTCAGACAGAGCAACTTTTACGTTTTCTGAGGAAAGGGACAGCATGCATCTATTCATCAAAAAATACTATGTTAAAATGAAGTGGTTTTAGTGTTTAGAGTGTCCCTTTAAGAAACTCAATGATTTTAAAGATCACAATCTGGTCACCAAAACCTCATGCCAGTAGGAAATGTCCTGTCTATTCTCAAGTTGGTGCTCTGGTTTGTTAAAAACTGGAGAAATAAATATGTGTCATAAGAAGTTAATGCATACTGATCGCAGCAAATACAGAGGAGACTACCTTGATCATCAGAAGGTAGGGGAACCTCTCCTGCATGTTCGGCACAAGCTGCAGATTGGTTTGAGCAAGTCACTGCACTAACAATGCTTCAGAGATTAGGGAAGTGTATCTATATGATTTACAGTTGCAAGAAAAAGTATGTGAACCCTTTGGAATGATATGGATTTCTGCACAAATTGGTCATAAAATGTGATCTGATCATCATCTAAGTCACAACAATAGACAATCACAGTCTGCTTAAACTAATAACACACAAAGAATGAAATGTTGCCATGTTTTCATTGAACACACCATGTAAACATTCACAGTGCAGGTGGGAAAAGTATGTGAACCCTTGGATTTAATAACTGGTTGAACCTCCTTTGGCAGCAATAACTTCAACCAAACGTTTCCTGTAGTTGCAGATTAGACGTGCACAACAGTTAGGAGTAATTCTTGACCATTCCTCTTTACAGAACTGTTTCAGTTCAGCAATATTCTTGGGATGTCTTGTGTGAATCGCTTTCTTGAGGTCATGCCACAACATCTCAATCGGGTTGAAGTCAGGACTCTGACTGGGCCACTTCAGAAGGCGTATAAGCCATTCTGTTGTTGATTTACTTCTATGCTTTGGGTCATTGTCCTGTTGCTACACCCATCTTCTGTTGAGCTTCAGCTGGTAGACAGATGTCTAAACTTGATAAAAGTTGACAAACTTGGGAATTCATTTTTCCTTCGATAATAGCAATCCGTCCAGGCCGTGACGCAGAAAAGCAGCCCCAAACCATGATGCCCCCACCACCATACTTCACAGTTGGGATGAGGTTTTGATGTTGGTGTGCTGTGCCTCTATTTCGCCACACATAGTGTTGTGTGTTTCTTCCAAACAACTCAACTTTGGTTTCATCTGTCCACAGAATATTTTGCCAGTACTGCTGTGGAACATCCAGGTGCTCTTGTGCAAATTGTAAACGTGCAGCAATGTTTTGTTTGGACAGCAGTGGCTTCCTCTGTGGTATCCTCCCATGAAATCCATTCTTGTTTAGTATTTTATGTATTGTAGATTCGCTAACAGGGATTTTAGCATTTACCAGTGTCTTTTGTAAGTCTTTAGCTGACACTCTAGGATTCTTCTTCACCTCATTGAGCAGTCTGCACTGTGCTCTTGCAGTCATCTTTACAGGACGGCCACTCCTAGGGAGAGTAGCAGCAGTGCTGAACTTTCTCCATTTATAGTCAATTTGTCTTACCGTGGACTGATGAACAGCATACTTTTATAACCCTTTCCAGCTTTATGCAAGTCAACAATTCTTAATCGTAGGTCTTCTGAGAGCTCTTTTGTGCGAGGCATCATTCACATCAGGCAATGCTTCTTGTGAAAAGCAAACCCAGAACTGGTGTGTGTTTTTTATAGGGAAGGGCAGCTGTAACCAACACTTCCAATCTCATCTCATTGATTGGACTCCAGTTGGCTGACATCTCACTCCAATTAGCTCTTGGAGAGGTCATTAGTCTAGGGGTTCACATACTTTTTCCACCTGCACTGTGAATGTTGTGAATACATGGTGTGTTCAATAAAAACATGGCAACATTTCATTCTTTGTGTGTTATTAGTTTAAGCAGACTGTGATTGTCTATTGTTGTGACTTAGATGATGATCAGATCACATCTTATGACCAATTTGTGCAGAAATCCATATCATTCCAAAGGGTTCACATACTTTTTCTTGCAACTGTATCTGAAAACCAACGGTTTGGGCACAGAATTAGCATCTTCTAGAGGGGTCATGGATTTAGTCCCAATTATTACAGCATCTCAAAAAGAGAAAAGGAAAGCCCCCCTTAAACATTTATCATGTAGAGAGTAATCTAAAATTCAAGCAACACTATTTATTGTATTGGGTCGCTTAAAAAGAATTGGTAACTCTTTAAGGATAGTATTTTAGTAAACCAAAAAACTTAAAGGGACACTATAGGCACCCAGACCACTTCAACTCATGCAGCCACGCATTAGGTCCCCCTCACTGGCTGACGTCAGTGTGGTGGAGGCGGAGCCTAACCCAGCGCCGAGGGACATCGACGCTATAAATGGGTAAGTGACAGCAAAGTTTTTAACCCTACCAGTGCCGGGGGAGGGAGGGCACAAGGGAGGGGGCCTTATAGTGCTAGGAAACTTTGTAAGTAATAGATTCTTGCTCCATGTCTCATTTAACAAAATATAGAATACTGTGACTTTGAAAAGCAGTTCCAATCTCTGTTAAATAATTTATTTAGATATCATTTTACCAGTACATGAGATGCCAATAAGGTCATCAGGTGCCTGGAACAAAAATTTCCATGATAAATATAAATTACAATTTCCATGATGCTTTAAGGATTATGATGCTGTTCTACAAAAGATGGGGTCTACCATTTGGTCTCCCCTGCCCCGATGTGCTCTCAGCATTTATATAAGCACAGAAGAAACCAACACATAGGGGTTATGTATAATGAGTAAATCAGGATCAAAGTTCTCCAAGTGGAGAAATCCATAGGAACACCATATTTGTTTCCATAGTGATTGCTCCACATTTACCAGACTAGACTTACTTCAAGTACATTTGGCCAATATATTTAAGGCACTAAAACCTCCGTTATGCCTCCCCAGCACTCAAGTCTTGCTATTTTCAGCCTTCTGGCCCAAATGCTATTACTATCGCTTATACTCACCCTGCACTGCTGCGCTTTATGCTTGTTTGTACATGACTTCCAGCCCTGCTTCTCTTTACTCACAGGTCAATTGCTATCCAGTGAGGGGGAACAGAAGCCTTTTCTGGCTTCTCTGCGTCTGATCTCTCCTACCCTGCAGACTTCTGAAATGCAGGCAAATCATTTTATCTCGCCACCCACAGCGAGTCTGTGCCTGTCTGTCTCTTGCATCCCTCATCTCCACAGGGTTCTCCCTTAATGTTTGACTCCTTTTACCTGCCACTGATCTGTTATCCCTACAGCTACCACAGACACAAGATTTAAAAAAAAAAAAAAAATGATATATATGTATTCTAAAGTCTTCGTAAAGCCTCATATTTAAATCTGCACATTCGCTAATCCCTTCTTATTTTCCATGTGGTATAGAAATTCTATCAACTCGTTCACTTACATCAAGGCGAAATCTAGTTTCCTTTAAGGGTTTTGAATGTTCAGAGATTAAAAATGGGTTAACCATGTAATTCCTTTTGCAATTATTAACTCCTTAACCCCTTAAGGACACATGACATGTGTGACATGTCATGATTCCCTTTTATTCCAGAAGTTTGGTCCTTAAGGGGTTAAAGACCACGGCTAATGCGTATCTCGTGATACCACGGCATGCCTAATAGGTCACTTGGTTATTAAGGGTTGGCAAGGGTCATCATAGCAGCAGCACATTGAAACATTCTATCTAGAAAGCCTATGGTTAAATGAACGGAGTCCTAATACAGTACATTCTATTGACATTGGAACGTTGAGCAACGTGTAGCAACCAGAACATTAAGCAGTATTAAACACATGTGTGGTTAGAGAGAGGCAGTATAAAGGCTAGTTTGCTGTATCAACAAATAGGAGAAATATATGACACACCCAATCCTACTGATCTATAACATATGACCCATTCACAACCATCAGAGCCATTGACAGCTTGCCCTAAGCACTATAATAATAGGGTTTATCCCCTTCTCCTTAAAACAAGCCTTAGCATCTCCATATGGATATACTTCCAAACTCACGCATGTACTTACCTATATCCACCAATCACAATTGTTCCTGGCTCAGTGTAGCCAAACTTTATATTACGCACTTCTTTTTAATTTAAATCAACTGATTAAGATAATCCTGGAACTGTAGATACAGTTTGAGACTGTGAATGCTTTGTGAATGACTTACATCTGGTTTAGAACCATCTCCCGAAATGCAGTGAAAACTCCTTATCAGTATCTTGCATCATCTAATTGTATGCCTTCCTACACACAGACTCCCTAAGGATGTATTCACCTGGGCATTTAAATTCTGCATATAGTTTACACCAATAACACTGTGTGTCCTAACCCTTTCCTCACCAAGGCTCCAAGTTTTACAAATAAAGGGAGGAAGGAATACAGAAGAAATTGGAATAAGGATGCTGAAAACAGAAAAGAAGGTGATAGGACAGAAATGGGATAACTGAAATGAAAATAATGGGAGCGTGTATGCACGGGGGTACGAAGAGATGGAGAGAGGACAACTGGGAAGAGCAATATGGGGGGTAAGAGGAAAGGTAAATATTGGGAGAGGGAGGGGAATGAGAGAGAGGGGAATGAGAGAGAGAGGAAGGAGGATAGGAAGGTAAAGAACTAAAGAATTGGATAGCACAATGGCTGAAAAGATTTGACAGAGTGTTAAACAATACATGTAAAGCAAAGTTGTTGGTTCTGTCGAAGTTAAACTACAGTGCGGAGCATTTACCAACTAAACGGGTACATCACGTAATGCACAAACCAGCCTGATCTAGTCACACAATGAAAGGCCTGGCTAAATAACATTCAATTAGATTTCAGAGCTATAGCTCAGGGTTGGGCAATGAGAGGCAAAACATACAGTACAAAAAATCTCCCCCTCCAGAACGAGGAGATAGAATAATTGTAAAAATAACACCGTGTGGCAACAGCTTGGCCTCTCTAGTGAGGCCGTGGCCTGCACATGGTTTCTGGTGGCTTAGTACAATCTATAAATGGGCAGCACAGCACTCTTGGTGTCGTATCTTATAAAAGAAAAATCAGAGAATGCGCTGACTGCTTTGCCCACAGGGGGAGCTATGGGGATTAACTGGGTCACCTGTTACTCTACAATCATAGGTTTCAAGTGGACAAATGTCTGCAGTATTATGAAGCCACAAACATAATTTTTAGGAGATTTAAAAAATATAATCAATAAAATGATTAAAAAAGTCATTGTACTCTGACTTCTTGCATTAGTCCATTCCTACTCAATGACAGCACACAGAGGAACAGAAACATTCAATCTGAAACCTAAAAGTTTGGGTTCAAAGTAATGAAGCAAAAGGTGCGAAATATAAAACAAATTATAAATAAATAAAAAGGCTGTCTCTCCAGGGGAACAGGCTTCCTGTGCCCTGCAGTGCCATATAAAGTCAGAACAAAGGAAATTAAAAGGAAAAAAGGCGCACACACAAAGAGGACATATGGCTGGAGCTGCAGAGGTTTGTAAATTAAAGATAAAGGACGATTAGATAATAAAGAACATTTCCTCAGGGCACAGACGCAGGCCCTCCCCACTAGCAGGGGGAGGAGAGAGGGTCCTGGCTTCCTCCTGGAGATAGTTTCCAGCGTATTTGAGAAGCCCGGGCTGGCACAGAGTTCTTCCACTGTATACCCCCCACTCCCTCCACACACGCCTCCCCCCCTCCTGCTACTTGGCGCTGCTCAGATCTGTGCTTTCTGCAGAAGACCAGATTAATTAGCAGTGCTTTGCCCACCTGCTGAAGAGTATTGCAACGTTCCAGTCTATCTAGCCAGATGCTCCAAGGCACAGCCTGCGCCAGACGTTACCCGATGGTTAACGAGATTGGCATTCAAAGAATTATTGTGATAAATATTTTAAGAAATAAATATATGGAAGGCAAATGATCTAAGGGACAAAAAACCCAATGGGGAAAGGGAAGAGTATTTTTCAGAAATGTTGTCAACAACTCCATGTGAACATAACATAAATATTCCAAAGACACCAATACTAGACCAGATTCATTTTTAATACAATGTAACACACAATCCAAAAATAATATATTTTTTTAATTAAACATTCACAGTGCAGTGTTTAGCAAAAGGAGAAGAAGAAGGGAGGGGGAAAAAACAAACACAAAATGTCCCTAAAACAGGTAGCCCTAAGGGCTCAGAATTTAGTTAACACTGGGAGAATGTAATCTAACTTTATCTATAGTGCATCCATTCATTACACAACAAGTTGTGGTTAATTGATATCCAAACTACACAATTTAGGCTCCTGGGGAAATGTACAGCTAATCTATTATTTGTACAACTCTACAAAACAATGTTCCGTCCAACATTTGCACCTGTATAAGGGCTTACTGAACACTGCATGCAACAATATAGAGGTAATAAACTGGATGAGTTCTGGAAAAGATTGTATGAACCAAATGAAACAGTTATGTTATTGTTAAAGGGTTACTCCAACTCAGATGAAAATTTTTTTTACTTAGAAATGCCCTATTTTTTGCAATAATAGGCCCCTCTGTATTACAAAATAAAAATAGGGGGGGGAAGGTGTTTACCCTTAATCCAGCGCCTGGTGCAGCACAGATTTTCCACGGCCTGTGGTGATGTCACCTGGCACAGACATTATCCAATCACAGGCTTCACATAGAGGAGCTTATGAACGCACAGATTCTCAGAGATGCTCAGAGCGCATGTGCGCGCGTTATGGGCTGGGAAGGGACTAGGCCGTAGGGATCAACTGATATTATACCGATAACGATAATCTGTGAACTTTCAGGCCGATAGCTGATAATTTACCGATATTCTGTACATTTACCAATTTGAAAAAATAAACTATTTCTAAAGGTAAATGCACAAAATATACATGCCACATGTAGTAGATGCAGTGTATTTAGTAGGGATCGACCGATATTCTGTATTTTCGGCAATATCGGTATCAGCCAATTCAGATACCGATATTGCCGATAATATATAACAGGACCGCCGGGCTCATTACAAGCCCGGTGGTCCTGTTGGGGGCCATCAGCAAGAGTTTACGTACCTTCCCAGCAGCTCCTCCAGCTCCCTGTTTAAATCTCGCGAGACCCGCGGCCGTCAGAGCGTTGCCACGGGTTACCATGGCACCGCTTTGCACGGCACGCTGGGCGCGAGATTTGCACAGGGAGCTGGAGGAGCTGCTGGCAAGGTAAGTAAACACTTGCTGACGGCCCCCACTGCTCAGTACATGCCACTGGACCACCAGGAAATGCCATAACCCCCCTCCCTGGCCAAGTAATAAGCATGGAGGTGGGGACTAAAAAATTAATTTTTAATAAATAATGCCCCCTCAATTACATACATAGACAAACACACTCCATTATATAAACACACTACACAAACACTGTGTATATAATGCAGTGTGTTTGTGTAGTGTGCATTATATACACACACACACACACACTACACAAACACACTGTATAATGTAGAGTGTAGTGTATATATAATGCAGTGTGTTTATATAATGCACACTACACAAACACACTGCATTATATAAACACACTACACAAACACATTATGTATATAATGCAGTGTGTGTTTGTGTAGTGTGTATATAATGCAGTGTGTTCGTGCAGTGTGTTTATATAATGCACACTACACAAACACACTGCATTATATAAACATACTACACAAACACACTGTATATAATGCAGTGTGTGTTTGTGTAGTGTGTATATATAATGCACACTACACAAACACACTGCATTATATAGACATACTACACAAACACACTGTATAATGCAGTGTGTGTGTAGTGTGTTTATATAATGCACACTACACAAACACACTGCATTATATAAACATACTACACAAACACACTGTATATAATGCAGTGTGTTTGTGTAGTGTGTATATAATGCAGTGTGTTTGCGTAGTGTGTTTATATAATGCACACTACACAAACACACTGCAGTATATACACACACACACTATACAAATAAACACACTGCATTCACTATACACACACACTACACAAATACACACACTTTGCATTTAGTATATACAGCATTCACTTTACGCACACACTGCATTCACTATACACACTACACAAACACTCTGCATTCATTATATACACACTACACAAATACACACTGCATCCACTATACACACTACACAAACACACACCGCTCCCCTGTCTAAACACACTGCATCCACTACACATGGCATGTATATTTTGTGCATTTACCTTTATAAATAGTTTTTTTTTTTTAAATTGTAAATTTACAGAACATCGGTAAGTTATCGGCTATCGGCCTGAAAGTTCACAGAATATCGGTATCGGCTCCAAAAAAAATCAATATCGGTCGATCCCTAGTGTTTAGACAGGGGAGCTGTGTGTGTTTGTGTGGTGTGTGCAGTGTGTGTTTGTGTAGTGTGTATTTAATGAATGCAGAGTGTGTGTGTGTATATAATGAATGCAGAGTGTGTGTGTGTATATAATGAATGCAGAGTGTGTGTGTGTGTATATAATGAATGCAGAGTGTGTGTGTGTATATAATGAATGCAGAGTGAGTGTGTGTGTATATAATGAATGCAGAGTGAGTGTGTGTGTATATAATGAATGCAGAGTGAGTGTGTGTGTATATAATGAATGCAGAGTGAGTGTGTGTGTGTGTGTGTGTGTGTGTATATAATGAATGCAGTGTGTGTGTATATAATGAATGCAGAGTGTGTGTGTGTGTATATATAATGAATGCAGAGTGTGTGTGTGTGTGTGTGTGTGTGTATATATAATGAATGCAGTGTGTGTGTATATAATGAATGCAGAGTGTGTGTGTGTGTATAATGAATGCAGAGTGTGTGTGTGTATAATGAATGCAGAGTGTGTGTGTGTGTGTGTATATATAATGAATGCAGAGTGTGTGTGTATATAATGAATGCAGTGTGTGTGTGTGTAATGTATGCATTTTTGTAGGTATGTAATTAGTGTAAAATGGGGGGAGAGGCATTTTTTTGTCCCCCCCTCCCTGCTTCTTACTTGGCCAGGGAGGGGGGATATGGCATTCCCTGGTGGTCCGGTGGCATAGACTGTGCAGTGGGGGCCCGCAGCAAGCTCTTACTTACCTTCCCAACATCTCCCTTCAGCTCCCCTGTCTAAATCTCGTGGCCTGTGTGCCGCGTGGAGCGTTGCCATGGTAACCCGTGGCAACGCTCTGACAGCTGCAGGACTCGCGAGATTTACACAAGGGAGCTGAAGGGAGCTGCTGGGAAGGTAAGTAAGAGCTTACTTCGGGCCCTCCAGGACGGTGGGCTTGTAATGGGTCCAGTGGTCCTGGTATGTATTATCGGCAATATCGGTATCTCTATAGGCCAATACCGATATTGCCGAAAATACTAAATATCGGCCGATAATCCCTAGTAGGCAGGACGACGGAGAAAGGATTTCTCTCATTCCGAGAAAGGAGGGAGGCAAGAGGGGTATGCCCACAGGGTGCGAGGGAGGGAGTGGAGAGCTAGTTTAAGAATATTACATCTGTTGGCAGCGCTGATGACAGACGTAAAATATGCACAGAATTTACATTAGGCAGCCTGGAACAGAGTGCCTAAGTCATGCATCCTGGGGGTTCAACAATTAAAAATATCTCAGGATGTTCAGATACAGACTCCTACCACCATGACTACTTCCAATCACTGAAGTGGTCATGGTGCATGGAATAACTATTTATTTGCCTTTATGAGCAGACACAGGGAACAGCATTTCTCTAGGGGTTGGCAATGTACATAGGTCATAGCATGTCAAAGTTTCTGCTTATGTATATAATATTTTGGCTATACACTATAAGGGGCAGTTGGTACACAGCTGCAGTATATGACAGAGCTTCATGAATATACCTGCACATTTTAATAGTTACATAAAGTACAGAAAATAGTAAATTTTCAGAGGAGTTTAAAGTTTGGCATTGTCATGCGGAACTTGCCTTTCTTTAATCGATTCCTCTTCTCTCCCTCTGTCAGGATCTGTTCTTCATTTCTTGTCTGCTCTAGCTTTCTTTAAAACATAAGCCAAAGTAGGGACTACTTTGTCTTATGTATTTTTTCTACGCTTGACCAGCTTTGACCAGCGGAGGAGCAAAGTGTGCTTCGTTTCCGGTGATCAAAGCAATTTCCCCACAATTCTCACCTTTGATCCATCTTTAACCCCAAGAAGGACCAAACTTCTGGAATAAAAGGGAATCGTGACATGTCACACATGTCATGTGTCCTTAAGGGGTTAAAAGAAAACATCAAATGGTAAGTTTTGTTTAGTTTTTAAAGGTATTTAGTTCTCTTGTTCCCCCCTCACTATTTTTAGGGTGAGGAGGGTAGGTAGGAGTTTATTATTATTATTTTTTTGGGGTGGGGGGTGACTAGGGGCTTGGGGACCCCTAGTCACCTGAGGGGGTTAACATTTTCATTTAGGGCCCCCACCCGCCGCACATGGGTGAGGGCCGGGGGGGAGGGGGGGAGGACAAGAGGTCCTCCCCTTATTGTTATTAAGGGCCCCCATCTGCCACTCATGGGTGGGGGCCTATCGTCGTTTTCCCCCCCACTGGCTGCTCACTGTTTACTATTAGCGAGTAGGGGAAGAATTTTCTAATACTAAGTAGTCTTACTTAGTATTAGTAAATTTGGCTAAAAGACCAATTTAGGTCTTCCTAAAATTCCGTGGGAATTAGGGAGTTATCTACTAAGCTGCTGCAAGATGCAGCCGTGGCACGAATAGGATCGGAGTTTCATTTATTAGAATAAAATTCTGATCTGAACAAAGTCCCAAATTGCATTCAAACATGAATGGAGAATCTGTTCTCATTGTGTTAGGACGAAATTAGGTAGTTTCGCCGGCGTTCTGTCCAAGAGACAGGACGTTCGGGAATACTGGCAGGAAGGATCACGTATTAAAGGTGAGAATTGTGGGAAAATTTCTCTGACCACCGGTAACGAAGCACACTTTGCTCCTCCGCTGGTCAGAGCTGGTCAGGCGTAGGAAACCTCCAAAAGACAAGTAGACCCTACTTTGTCTTATGTTTTAAAAAAATCTAGAGCAAACAGGAAGAAATGAAGAACAGATCCCGACAGAGGGAGAGAAGAGGAATCGATTAAAGAAAAGTAAATTCGCCATGACAGTACCGTTTTAACACAAATAAATGTCTACGGGTCTTGGATGCGGCCTGCCGGATCTCTGTTATCAGAGAATCCTAGCAAGAGCTGTGCTACTCCCATCTACAGGCCAAAGTGTAGAATGACACACTGATTTTTTTCTAAAAAAGAAAACTAGGCTACAGCTTTCTGTTACACATAGAAATCTATGGGATTAATTTTATGTAATAAGATAGGAAGACAAAAAGGCAGGCTTCACCTAAGAAAAAAAAAAAAGAAAGAAAGAAAAAAAACACGCACACTTATGTAGCAAGCGTTTCAGTCTGTAAGATGGGCAGACTATGTTTTTCTCACCTCTCAGCTAGAAATATTGGAGTACACTTTTCACTCAAGAATTCCTGCGACTGACCCAAAAGAAGGCAAAAACAAACAAACAAAAAAAAAAAACACACAAACAACAAAATCTGAAGAAATTCTCAATTATGCTACAAATGGAAAAATTATAAATAATGAATAAACTTTATCAGCTTAACATAATCATTACTAAAAGCTGAATCTGCGCAAAGCATCACAACCGTTTTAGGTTACCCATGCACCCATGGCTCCAGACCCTGCTGGAGGTATGCCTAAAATACAGAGTGTGATTTAATTCCAGCAATGGGTGGCAGTGATTGTCCATGATGGCCCAGCTAAGGGCCTCAGCCTATTACTGATGCACATCGTTAGTCAAACCAATGTGGAAGCATTATCCTAAACAGCAGAGAGGGGTCTGCTGCAGGCAGCTGGAGACCCTCTTTCACTGTTAAACCATTCAAAACCAGTTAAAGACTGAACAGTGGGACGGGGACTCCAGGCACCAAAACGGCTTCAATTAGATAAAGTAGTCATGGTGCCTGCAGTTAAAATGTTTATTTATTTTTGTAAAAAAGAGACAAAAAATAAAAAATGGGGGGGGGCGGGGCCAGGCCGACTGGACGCCATCTGCATGGGCTCCAGCACCAAGCCCCAAAAAAGGACACAAAAACACGTCCCGGCCAGCCTAATTTCACATACCTCAACCTTAATCAATGGACAGCAGCCCCAGCTCAGTCCCGTTGCTGGCAAGAAGCTCATCATTAGCCGGGCAAGCAGAGGAGGCCATGCACGGCCTACACACGGTCGCACGAATGTCAGCCGACAGCCACTACGTGCGGCATGGTCCTGAAGAGAAACACTGCCTCGAGACACCCGAGCGGGAGACCTGCGCGATGGCAGCCTCACACAGTGAGTTATCCCCCAGCCCGCGGCACAGCCCCGCCCCCCCCTCTCTGGGCCGGCGGGGGTTATCCCGGCCACATGGCAGAGGCCCATGCCGCAAGGCGCAGAAGCTGTATGACAAACAGCAAGCCAGTAGACGTCGGCACCGACACGGGGGGAAGGAGAACCTCCAGGGGGAGACATCCTGATCCTGAAACGGCAGAAGCTGCCTGAAAAACAACCCGCCAACAGCGTGGAGATGGCCTCCCCAAATGAAGGCAGGTCAGGCACTGACTCGAGGAAACTCACCAGCATCTACCCAGAGTCACCCTAACACAACTTAACACACCCGGTGGGCATCAGCAGAACATACCAAGGAGGACTGGCATGGACAGCTCGAACAGGCCCAAACGGTACCGAGCGCTGAGCGGAATCTCCGCACTGCCCACACGCCGACTGGAGCAGTGAGTACCCCGATTTCTGGGTAGGGGTCCCCGTAGACCAATGTCCCCGCTGCCGTGAGCCCTGTGAGGCGGGAGTGCGCGGACCTACTGGCGGACCGGTGGCCGTTGGGACTGTGTACCAGCTTTAAGAGAGTGAGGCCGGCAGGGGGAGAGACGTGGGGGTGCTCGCTCCATAGGGCACAATGTGATGCTGGGGAGGTGCAAGGGGCGGGAGGACCACGGACTTTGTGGTGGGGTCTAGTGGACAATCTCTGCCCCTGAGTGCCCACGGCACCGCAGAGGACCCAGCCGATGGGCGGGGGCCAGTGTGGGGAGAACGGGCGGAGGCTAGGAGACCCGAGGACTGTATCGCAGCGGAGACATGGGAGGCCTCCACGAGACTGCCATACACCCGCCATACAAGTTACTATCTGCCAAGCTCATATATTGTCGATATTTTTAGTACTGGTTCTTATTCTTTCCGCATTTATTAATATTGCATTCCAGCACCATAATTTTCTAGGTGCCGTTACAAAACAGTTATGATCCAATACTTCCCCAAGACACTATATGACACTCATATGATACTGCGTTTATTTTCCTACACATGCTGCACTAGTGTTGGTCTATTTTATATGTTATAGTTAAGCCATTTGTTATCCTAGCGAAAATTCTACTGACGCATCAGCCTAGCATTAATGAGGCACTGTTGCACTGCACCCACGCTAGATTTCGTGAATTGACCCAAGCTACCAGGCCGACATAACTCTTATGCAATATGAGTCTCATAAGCGTATTGCTCGGATGAATATACAGCCTGCACAATGAGCTAATATGCCTGCCGAATGCCGTTCTTATACTCGTTAAACATCCACGATATAACATATCCCGCAACGTTTATGTACATTTACTTTACCTCACTGCTTGTTTTTCTTTTAACTACATATAAAGCTACACATGCTGAAAGAGCAGTTAGACATAGGTATTACTCAGATGACTAAAAAGCCTACACAATGAGCTAATATGCCTGCCGAATGCCCTTGATGCATCAAATCTCGTAGAGTCTATGTATACCCAATTTGTATGATCGCTTGTTTATTCTGACTTATATGCCTCTGTGCAGGCAACCATGTGTTATTTTTACCGATTCGCACAATGCCTGCCTACGCTTTTCAGCGACTCTAATAAATATATAAAAAAAAAAAATGCCTACATTTTTGTTTTAGTGATAGGTAAATATATATACAATGGCACATCCAGTGTAATGATCTTTTGTTTTTACCTAGATAATAAGCTAACTGAAAATGCAGATATCGACCTATACGGAGGGCAGAGAGGACAGTTTATTCCTGTGTTGACGCATGTCATTGTCAGGGTACACAGCTTGCACAGAGTCATTTTAAGCACGTCAGAAAAAATAAAAAGCAGAAGTAAGTGATCCTTTTTGGGGGGGTGAGAAAAGTCTTTTAGAGATGGTACAGAAAGAGACTGAGTGCGCATGCATGGTGTCAACATCTCGATGTGCTTGTAAGGTCATTGGTCAAGCCATGTTTTCTCTGGACAGCTATTGGAGCAGCTGTTCTTAGCAGGTTGTCAGTGGTTTCGGAGAGCGGTGGCAAAACAGCAGCAAAAAGGCTGTTAGAACGCAGAGGTTGGGGGGCTGCCTGCCAGATGAGCAGCATTAACCTTTTCAACCCCTGCTCCTTTAAAAATTGACTGCCTCAATTCACACTTCATCCATCTGACCCCTGAACCCAGGCATTGGATAAGTGCACACTGTCACACGCATAAAAGAGGTAAGAGGAATTGTTCCATCGATCGATCGATGTAACCTCTCTCCGATAACAAAACGCAGCTCACCTTCATATTTAACAGCTTTATAAAATTAGAAATGCCAATACAGAAGTAAAACTGGTGAAAGGGTACAAAGAGCTGGTCTATACATTAACTACAAGGATGGATACCCATTTCATGATTCAGTCCCACGCAGGCATTAAAAGACGTGCAGGGTCGTGATATAGCTGGTAAAAACTGATACCCAGCAGGGCAATATTAACGCAATAAGAAAAACAAAAAAATGCAATGTTTCAGTGATTCGTTAAATTGCTGGATGAGATGGTGCAACAGCGAGACCTTCTGCAGGCATCCAATGTGTTAAAGGGAAAAGAAGGAATGGGTTAACTGTTCCTGCTCTACTGTTGACTGGATAAAAAGGTTTCCACAGCAACCATGGATTGTCAGGGGCAACTGTCGGGAGTGTTATTTGGGCAAACAATAGGGTCTGCTCTTGCGTCAGGATACCGGCAGGCAGCTGTGAAATCCCAGGCAAGGTGCTGTGCCAGTCACGAGGCCCTTGTGTGTTTCATTGGGATGCAAATTGCAACTTGATCTTCAGTGGCTGAGTATAAAACAGTCACTGCTTTGTGGTTTTAAGGAACAGAAACAACAGAAGTTAGAGGTATAAGAACAGGAGTTAAAGACAAAGATGGTCAGTTATTGGAGGCAGAGGATTCCTTGGAAATGCCCCATGCCACTCATCATCTGGTTAAAGGGCAATGAGTTACACAGACACCTGGCCATCAGCCAGTCATCTGGACGTCCAATAGCCAGAGTAGCCTTGTGGCGGGAGCATAACACCTATAATTGTAGACAAGTATCTGATCCTGTGACCATGATAAAATGCTGATGTTGGAACCCTGATAAAAAGCTGATTTTACATACCTTGCTGCCAAGATAGATAATTAAAGCTGGCAACTAGCAGAATTTAAAGGTCAGCACAACCACCTGGTGTTTCCCATAAGAATGAGACATCAATTGCAATTGCACCCAATGCTTATTCTTATTATAAAATAGAGAGAGGTTCAGACACATTACAATGAGATCAAAGAGGCCGACGTACAGAAAAACAAACACAGAACAGGTTATATACAAAAAAAAAAAAAAAAAAAAAAAATCAACCTGTAAATCTAAAACCAGAAACATATGCCAGATCAAGAATGTGGTTCACCCTCTCACCCCCCTATGATGTACTTTCTATACACCCCGATTACAGGGCTTTGGGTAAGCTTGTCACAGACAGTTTGCTATTTGCTAGAGCTGTATACTAAGGCTTTATGTTGCTGCACTGTGTAAAGTGACTAAATAAATGTAAAATTGTGAAGTTTTGCTGAAGTGCTTTAAAATGAATTAACTATTTTACTGCCTCTCGACACCGAGTGCTCTTTTCTCTGCAAGTTGCTTTTGGCTGGGTATTGGTACCAAGAGCAAATTTGGTTTCCTGACCGCAGCGAAGCATTGCAATATGTTGAAGACAAGTATATTTTGCGTTTTAATTTTCGCTTTAACCTCTACTGCAGATAACGAGGTACTATTTTCTGATAGAAAATCATTCTCCTGCACTGCATCCATTTTAAGAGACTGGGCGGTAGACATATATCCAAAAAGAATAAAACCTGTTGAATAAAAGTAGATGGCTTCAGCAGTCCTTAGAGCAATACAACATTAGGTACTAGGCTCTCAACCTTTCAACCTGCAGGTGTTCTTTTGTAAGCCTCTGTTATAAGACACTTACCTAACAAACACACAAGAAAGACAATGGCATTGTTACAACACAAGAAACAAATCTAAATTTTTACAGAAAGCCAGAGCAACTGGATTTGTGATTGGTTGACTGGCGTCATACATTTTACTATAAACCAGATTTAGGTTACAACTCTTGAATGCACTGTAGTCATGGTTATAACATACTACGCTGTTGGCTTAACGCCAACCCAACAGCCCTACAAAGAGGTAGGGATACCCTCTGAAAAGCCTACCATTACCAGAAGCTGCCCGCACAAAGAAACTATACATCACTGCTGCTGACGAAGTCAAGCACGGGTGAGGGTGCATGACGGGTGGGCACTGAGCCACAGGTTCAGGGGCAAACCGCTGGGTTAGCTGGCTGTGAGATTTATGAGCTGTTTAGCTCTGTGTCTCAGTCCCTGGCAGATTCATTATTTATTTTGTCCCGTGGAGCGAGCTGCTGTGCCTGCAACTAGCAGGTGTCTGTAAGGCAAATGTCTGTGCAATCAGCCTGTGGAAAGTATGCGGCAAGCAGCACCTCGGCGGGATGCAAGATTACACAGTGTCAAAGAGCTACAGTCAGTGTACTGCGTCTTAACGTGTTAAAGGCCAAAGAGTAATATAATGTTATTCCATTTACAAAACAAGCCAGCTTTTTTTCCAAGAAAACAGTGTGCAACCCTTATGGAACGTTGAAATAGAACATATGTTTGGTTTGGTTTTTTCTTGAGTTATGATTGATTGTTCTTTTTTTTTGTTTGTTTCTTTTTATTTATTATTTCAAACAATCCGATTCAAACTGAAAATGTAACTTGTTTGATTCTTGTTAGGTGCTGGACCCTATGTGATATAATTTAAAGGGACAGTAAGTACCAAAAACACAACATGAAGTGATCTTGGGACAGAGATGCATCTTGAATTTCACAACAGTGCATAATGTTGTTGTTTTTTTGTGCAAACCCCACACGCCACAGCCACTATGAACTAGGGACTAAGACAGATTTAATTATTGCATAAAATACTTTATACTCTATCACCTTTTACTTTACACTCTGCACCCAATGCTTCTTAGTGAGAAATGCAAGTAAAATGGACCTATGGATGAATAACAATGTAGGTGTCTGTTAAGTTATAACATCTATACAATATTACCAAAATAGCCTGCAAATAGAAAAGGCTATACTTCTCTGAATCTTGCTCTCTCCTTGGCTGTTTGTGTGCTGTGTAACAATGACTAGCAATTACAGATGTACTAACAATTGTGTCCTGTGCACCCTGTACCACCAATGACAGACACATGGCAATCACCTCTACAGTACATCCTATGCACACCTGAAATATCCATAGCCAGGTCTCTTACTGACACCTAGTGTTCAAACTAAACATTGCATTAACCAGAAAATTCTGAACAAATCACAAAAGACTAGTTTTTTTTACTAAAGTAAGAATTGTCCGGAATTCAAAGTGAATTTCAAATTCAAGGCTTAAATAGTCAGAATAATTAATCCAACTCAGCTATGGTTCCAGTTCGTCTACTTTGGCCTTAAATGTGAATTTCACTTTGAATTGCATACAATTCATCGCTACAGAATTAACGGTGTAAATGTTCTAAGCTGGTTATTCAAGAAAATGTTAAATAAAAACAATTTAAGCGTTAATCATTAAAAAGTGTACTATCAAGGGTTTACTAAAAAGATTGCAAATGTAGGGCCAAAATAGTCGAGGTGACTAGAAGAATTTTCCTCATTTGACTATTTGAGTCCAAAAATTGAATTAGCTGGTGGATTCCCTACCGTATACGGTTTAGTGAATAACCCTTATCTCAATTCATGCAAAGTTTGCGTTCCACCATCGCAGAGGCAGGGTCTGTATTCCATCACCAGAGGTAAGTTCACCTCTGACAAAGAAGCAGCAGTTTTCACATAAGACTGACATGGCCAATTGAATTTGGTATTGTACCAGAGGAAGCCATCAGGAACCCTCTAGTTACAGGAGAAAGGCTGTAAAATATTAAGAGAGAGAAGACTACCTGGAGGCAGTCCCAGTGCATACAAGTCAACCCCTTAACCCCTTAAGGACACATGACATGTGTGACATGTCATAATTCCCTTTTATTCCAGAAGTTTGGTCCTTAAGGGGTTAAGGACCTAACTTCTGGAATAAAAGGGAATCATGACATGTCACACATGTCATGTGTCCTTAAGGGGTTAAAGAACATACTTGTTTGTTTCTAGTAGTAACGGAGTTCTATTGATTTTTTTATTTATTTGTATTTACTTTTTTAACGATTTTTTTCCATAAAAGTTTTAAATTAAGACCAGGGATTCTCTTTCCACATTCACTGAATTATTAAATGGATAAGTTAAATAAGTGTGAATTCCAGTCTGCTCCGTTCTTCTAGATAAATACACTGTACATTCACATTTCTGATAATTGTGGTTCCTTAACTCGTCGAGTGTTTTGATTACCCATCCATAGCAGGCAGCATTTTCCAACCATTGTTGGCACATGACTTGTTAAAGTTTTTTTTTCCTTCACCAGAAAGCTATGAACTAACATTAGCACCTAACTGTGCACAAACCTCTACCAAATATGCATTTTCCAAACTTTTCCAAATTTTATCCAAGTATCATTGACTCCATAGGACACACAAGGATATATTTTTTTTTTTCTAAAAACTTTTTTTCAGCAATATATTTTAGATCTGATATAACTCTCCTCCATTAACTTCCATAAACATTCTCTGTTTTAATTTGTGGAGGTTTTTCCTATATCTACGCAGATATTCACGCCTTTTCTCCTCATTTGATCCTATGCAATCTTTTTGGCCAGGCACACATATATCATGTATCAGTATTCAAGTGTTCTACTTTGGAACACGGCCTAAACAATGAAAGTGTCCATCTCAAAGCCTACAAACATCCTTCAGAAGCCACGGGCTCTTCTGCAATGACACAAGTTTCATATGCATATGCCACCAAAATAAGCCTAAAAAAATAAATTTCCCTGTGCTTATTGGTAAAAATACTAAACAACTACAAGCAGCTGTATAACAACGCAAAAAAAATAAAAAAAATAATAGACATACAACAAACATCGACAAACCACAAGGAGCTGAGCGCTCTGCCTGTTAGAGTTTGCAGTCTACAGAACAGCTCAATAACTGTCAGATCCCGCAGAGCAGAGTTTTGATGCATTGTAATCTCTCCTCCCACAGAGAAAAGGTCAGGCGTCTTCTACATTCACTGCTCCAGAAAGCAATTACACAGAGGTAGCTGCTCCCCAGAGCTCTGCACGCAGCAGCCTATAAACCTATTAGCACAGGGAGAGCTGCTGTGCAATTATAAAGCAGACCACAGGGAGGCAGGTATTGCAGCAAAAAAAGCGGCTCTATCTATCAAACATTGTGATTGTCTGCAGCCGTGAGTGGCGCCTAACATCATTCCCGAGAAAGCGTTCTGTGCAGCCATCAAGCTGACTGTGTATTGTGCTTACAGTCAGCGTTACCCTTCACAAGTCGTCTGCAACGGCGGTTTAATAATAACTGTATGGCTGGCTGAACTTAACCACGGTGCCTCAAAAGGATTCTGTAATGAAATAAGGGAAGTGAAAGAGTAGTCGTAAATCGCTATTGAATTTATTCTGTTGTAAATTGACACAGCCGAGCACGCTCACCCTTTTTAATGTGTGTGTAATTGGGTGCAACAGGTTTCATAAGCAATTTACATTTACTTGTTCTGGTTCAAACATGACGGGGTCTATCCGCTAAAATGTGATTTGTTGTAAACTGGCAAACAAACTACAAAAGATATCCAAGTTAAGGGGTGGCAGGACTAAGCGCAGGGAGCTAACGGAAGCGCCTTGAAGAGGGGGCCGTGCAAGTAGCTGACAAGTAGCTGGTGGTCCGCAAGTAAGATGTAAAACTGTTTTCAAACCGAGTGACTACGTACACTGGAAGGGAGCTGGGGCACTCGTGCCACCATAACCACTTCAGTAGGCTTTACCACACACAGAGCGTGCCGGGGTATACATTATGTTAACTCTCCATATGACTTAAGCGTTACAATGTTTTACAATGCATACTCACTGATTGCATGCTTAAACTTGCTAATATATATAATCAGACAACCTAGCCTGTAACACTAGCGACACTGCCACGTTTAGACTAAGCTTGTTCAAAAGCTTTACAATGCTCAACCTGCATGGCTAATGTTGCAAGGTTATATTGTTTATTCCTCTCTGACACCTGCTGAAGTTTACATATTCTTGCTAGCCTAAGTTTTCTCTGGCCTTTTTCATTATTTAATTTCAGATTATTTTAGCTGGCATTAAGTTTCCCATGCCTGCATCATTATCATTAGGCTGTATACTTTATATCGCCCAGCTGGCAGCCATAGCATACATGTAAAAAGGCCTCATATGTTACTAAGCCTAGGTTGGCAGGTTACTACATACTCAGCAGTGAAATATTCTAACCGCACTAGCTTGATCTACGAATAAGCATTTTGATACAACAATTATTGTACTGTTACAAGCGTTGCCTCAGTATTGTTATAATGATGATTTATAGTTACATAAGCGAGAATATACACTGTTGAAATAACCTTAATAACTTTAAAAATGTGCCTGACTAACGTATGTCATGACTTGTATTGCAAATGTTTTACAACTTACCCTGATATCGCTGTTGTGGCGCACCAGGGCTACCCGTTACTTTTGTGCACAACAAAAATAAAGAATTTAAAGATATAATGAAAAAAAATACTACAGTACAGCACATTTCACTTATGCCTCGTTTCCACTGAGCGGATCGGTTCGGGTTGGTACAGTTTGGAAGGTTTAGAATGGACCAGCCCATTCTGGTGAGCGTTTCCACTGCAAGTCAGACCTTCAGGGCCATGCAGGGTTTAGAAAAAATGCTCTTCATGTCCACCAATCAATGGATTGTATAGTAGATCCGCCCTAACCGAACCGTTCCATTTTCTATGGCCCTACATCTGAAGCAGGACCCTGAATGGATTGGTACGGTTCGCTTGTATGGACCACTTTCATAATGGAAACACCCAAAATAGCGAACTGAACCGAACCGATCTGAACCGAACCGATCCGCTCAGTGAAAACGAGGCAAAGTGTTAATCAGCATCTACAAGTAATACAGGTAGAGGAAAACATGGGTGTTGGGCGGTCTACCCATACCTAGGGTCCAGTGGTTTTGATATATTTATTAGTTACCCGGAATGAATGGCACTGTAAAATTGTCTGTCAGCAGCTGGCAAAGGCTGTGACAGGAACCTCGTTCCAAGAGGCTGAGCAGCTGCTGTTCTCAGATGAGAGATGTCCGGATATGAATGAATTCCACTTATCAAAGCTCATTTCTGAAGAGCTCTGGGATCCCCTCTCTCTCCGGCCTAATCTGCTTGTGGCCGAATAGTTCAGCAATGAAGATGTTGGAGTGGGTATCCTGCAAGGGCCCAGCCTATGGTCACACACACTGTCAAAAATCATTCCTTCTCTCTAGGGTCAAAATACCAACACTGGAAAAATCCCCCAGCTCAACAATTTCTCTATTTCAGAAACTTTGCAATTCCCTTGTAATTCTCCAGAGTTACCAGTTTTGTTTACAAACCCCATAGAGGGCTTTAAACAAACGTATGCATTGCTGCAATGTGTATAATCCTTTAGGCTCCAGCTCCATTAGAAAATAATGTTCTAGCAAGCAAAAAATCTAACTTCGCTCGGCAAGAGACCTTCTCTTTTCATCTCTTCATTCTCACACGGTCAATGCACAATGCACATCTGCAAGATTTCTTAAGGGCCGCAGGATTACTACGAGATGCCCCATTCCATTCTATCCAACATTCCCCTAGCCTCATGTCCTTTAAAACTCTTCTCTTTTGGAAAGCGTATTTTCTGGGTAACTAGAGAGATGTCCCGAACAGTTTGCCAGGAACTATTAGCTGGCGAACATAGCTTGTTCGCGGTCGCCGCGGCGGGCGAACATATGCAATGTTCGGTCCGCCCAGTGGTGTATCCTATCCTGGTTTTGTGCTGCCCTAGGCAGGACAAAACTCAGGCGCCCCCTCTTTCCCCCCCCTCCCCCCCACTTTCTGTTCCTGCACCCCACGTCCTCCTAGATTGTGCCCTCTTCACTTTTTGAGTCTGTCAAAATTACTTTGTTTCTTTCATTCACTTGGGGTTATATATCCCCAATATACAACTGTAAAGTGCTATATATTACACACGCGCTATACAGTGAGAATAAACAGTGTGCCTTTCTATACACCGGTCCATGAGTCAGAGGGCGACTCACAAACAATGTAACACCGATATCTTGCAGATTATATACAGACTTCCTGTTTTTACAGCATTGTTGTTACAGAAGATGTAAAGACCTTTTGTACCAGGATGAAGAGTGAAGCTTCATGAAGTATTTGTGCTTGCATGGCCACCATAAATTCTTGAATTGTACAAAAAGCAGAGACATTCTGCAACAATGCATGTCTAACTTACAGTGCACAGTGTATGGTACAGGCTGTGATAATCATACTCTCTACCTTTATATTCTAGAAGAGCGCTCGAGATCTTTTATTGCTGCCTTGTCTCACAAAAGGAAAGTTGAAATGTCCTCTCAGTATGAAAGGTGTTATGTGATTAGTCATGACAGCTGCTTGTAATCTTCAACGTGTTGTTATTATAAGTTTATAATACTATCAGAACCAGAATACTATTTCAGGGGATAGCTTTAAAAGACATTTTTAATCCACTGAAACAAATGGAAAGTCATAAGATTCAGGAATAACGAAGGCATGATATAACTGAGCTATAGTTCACACAGAAGGACTCAACGAGTAGGCCTGTGAGATTTTCAACCTTAAAGTTTACATCAAGCATGTCAAACTCAAAGTCGTAGACAGGCCAAATAAACAAAGTTTACATTTATGTGGGCCGCAAAAAAAAAAAAAAAAATTCAGTTTCCATAGAAATGTAGGTTTATTTAGAAAAAGTACAGTATAAAAAGGTTGCCTAACTGACACGGACGTCCTCGCGCTCTTAGGGCTTCAAAATAAACAAACAAAAGAGCACATTTATTTTAAGAAATGCATTTGCATTTAAACAACGTTTCAGTCCAACTATCTTGACATATTAAGAAAGGTTTGGTAATGGGACGGAAATGGTGAATGTATGCTGTTGCACGGCTGTAAAAAAACGATGTTATCTTGTTTATTTTTAAGTCCCATGAGTGTGTTCTTCACTTTGGCTGAGTTAATCAAACTTGATGATCTCAGCCAATCCAGTGCTTTCCCGTAGGAAAACATTGGGAGACTATTGCTCATGTGTGGCAAAAAGCTGTGCGGCCAAACAGCATCTCCATGTGGAGCATACTGCTCCTCCATGCAGACCCAGTCCAATACACTGCCCCGCTCCCGCCACTCTTATACACTACCCTGTCCCTTCACCAAATCTAATACATTGCTCCTCCTCCCTCCACTCTAATTTAATAGACAGCCCCCACTCCACTTTAATACACTGCCCTCCCTACCCTAATTTAACACACTGCCCCCCACCACTCTAATACACTGGTTACTTCCCTCAAATAAATACACTGCCCCCCTTCCCCAATGTAATACAATGGCCTCCTGACTTCCCCAATTTAATACACTTGCCCCCTCCCTCCCCCAGGTTAATACACTGCCCCTTCCCTCTCGTAAATTAATACACTGCCCCCCCCCCCACCACCACCACTCTGCACTCCCTCCAATTTAACACACTAGCCCCCTCCCTCCCTCAAATTAATACACTCGCCCCCTCTTCCCCCAAATTAAAAGTGCCCCCTCCCACCCTCAAATGAATACAGTGCATCTGCCCTCAAATGAATACACTGCCCACCCCCATGCCCCTCTTCTCCTACCTTTTGCTGTCCGTCCTCCAGTTCCAGCTCCAGCCCTCTGGCACTGTGAGCAGGAGGGAAGGGGGAGGGGCTGGCACTGCAAGCAGGAGGGAAGGGGGATTGGCTGGAACTGCGAGCAGGAGGGAAGGGGGAGTGGATGGAACCGCGAGTAGGAGGGAAGGGGGGAGTGGCTGGAACTGCGAGCAGGAGGGAAAGGGGAGTGGCTGCTCTGGTCTGCTCAGCAAACACACAGCCACTTTGCCCTCTTGTGGCCGGGAGAGCAAGAATCAGGAAATACTTTTCCTGTCTTGCAGGTCCCAGCCACAGCTGAAAGTTGCTCCAGGGCAGGCGGGCCGCAAATATATTCACTGTGGGCATTCAATGAATATATATGCGGCCCACATTCCCTGGGGCTGCCTTGTGCGGTGGGTGCATCCAGCCGCAAGACAGGTGCCCTGTCACGGCCGATCGCGTGCTTCGGCTGCGCTACAGTGAACAGAGTGGTTGTCTATCTGCAGAGCAGGCCAGTCACTTCCCCTTCCCACCTGCTCGTGGTGCCAGAGGAGCGTCTGGCCTGCTTGAGCAGAGCAGAGCTGGACCTGAAGGACGGAAGGCTCATCTTAAGGTAGGGGACGAGGGTCTTGGGGGACATTCATGTGTAGTGTGTTGAATAGGGGAGGGGAACAGTGTATTAAATTAGAGTAATGGAGTGGGGGCAGTGTATTAGAGTGGAGGGAGGGGGGGCAGTGTATTAGATTTGGAGAGGCTGTGTATTAGACTGGGGGGCTGCGTGTTAGATTGGGGGAGGCTGTGTATAAGTTATAGGGAAGGCTGTGCATAAGTTATGGAGGGCAGTGCATTGGATTTGAGAGCAGTGTATTAGAATGGAGGGAGAAGGGGCAGTGTATTAGAATGGAGGGAGGGGGCACTGTATTAGATTGGGTCTGTATGGAGGCGCTGAACGCTCCCCGTGGACATGCTGATTGGCCATGCAGAAAGCCTATGGGAAAGCATTGGATTGGCTGAGATTATCAAGTTTGTTTAAAGAACACACTCATAGAACTTCAAAATTAACAAGATAACGCCTTATTTTTTATTTTACTTTTACAGCTGTGCAGCAGCATACATTCACCATTTCAGTCCCATTGTCAAGGTAGTTGGACTGAAACATTGGTTATATGCAAATACAGGTCTCCTTAAAATAAATTTGCTCTTTTGCTTACTTTGAAGCCCTTCGAGTGTGAGGTGCCTTTTTTTTATACGTTTTGGGGAATTTTTTGTGGCCAATATAAACTTAAACCCTGTTTATTTGGCCCGTGTTACCCTTTGAGTTTGACATGCTTGCTCTTCATACAGTAAGCATGTGGGGGGCTTCAGGAGTACGTAGGGGGGATGGAAGATAGGAATCTCACTGAAATCAGTGAGAGAAACAGGAGTGTCAGCGCAATCAATCAGCTCCTAGGCACATTAGCGGCATTCCACAGTTTTTGGACTGCCTTCTACAAGAGCCTAAGCTGAGACATCCACAACAAAGGCTTGGCTACGTGCCCAGGGGAAGGAAGGGGCATCATAGCGTGTGTGTGCTGGGGGAGGATAAACACAGGGGAAAGGAGGAGCCAGTCAGGGGATTTAACATTTTTAAAACTTTCACATCTAACTACAACCCAACATTCATAACTTACACAATCTGTGACCGGCAGGAGAGTACACAGAATTTAAAGAGCTCTATTTAACACAATGACATTAGCAGGCACAGCGCAAAATGTGTTTCATTGCCATTCCCTGACTATAAGTCACCCTGACCAGTACAAAACAGATACTAAAAACATTAAAGGGACACTATAGTCACCCAGACCACATCAGCTCAATGAAGTGGACTGGGTGCCAGGTCCCTCAGGTTTTAACCCTTCACATGTAAACATATCCCTTCAGCACCCCTTCAGCACTACGGGAGGGGGACCCTGAGGGTGAGGGTCCCCCAAAGATTATATAGTGTCAGGAAAACGGGTTTGTCTTCCTGACACTATAGTGATCCTTTAACACTTACCGTTTACAGAGCTTCAAACCTCTCAGCACTTTACAATACTAACAGAGGAAATAAAACAGGAAGTAATTAAAAAGGTTACTGCAAAACACCATGAGCACTTCAGAGATCTGACGTGGTCATGGTGCTTGGAGTCAGAATGTGCAGCGCTTCAGTTTGAGACACTGCACAAAAAAGGGTTAAAGCGTAATTCCACCTCCAGCAGTGTCATCAGCCAGCCAGGAATGGGAGTACAGAGTTGGCTGATGTGAATTCTGTGCATATTTGGAGTATATAAAATTTGGGCACTTATAGCGGACAACAGACTCCACCCTCCCCCCCATCCCACTGCTGTCCAATTATTCCAATCAGATCGTTATCACATCCCCTGCACTGAGGAAACGACGTCACTGGAGCAGAACTGGGCTGCAGGACAACCTGACCTTGGGATAGAACAGGTAGATTTTTCTTTGACTGAGTACTACCATGCCAGCAAAGGTAACTTTTGTTAAAACAGTTTTTTTTAGTCTGGAGTAACCCTTTAAAAAGAAAAGTATGTCTGCCCAATCATACCATAAAAAAATACAGGCACATCATGTCTGTCCTTTTTAAGTTGTACGCCGAAGCTGATCAGGTTATTTGCATTATGCCAATATTATGTGAACATGTGCTTATGTTTGAAATTGTCCATCGTCTACTTGGGGAAATGGGGGGGGTCCCAAATAAACGGTCAACTGTCAAATTATTTAATAAATGAAATGTTATACTTTAGTGCTAAATAAAATAGTTACTAAATAAAAGCTACATTCTATTTGGAATGGGGCTAATGCAACAAATTAACACACTGACTTCATAAATAATCCAGGAAGCCGGATCTAACGGTGCATATTGTCATAACATTATCTTTGTGTATCCCATACAAAATAGGCAGACGCCTCCGAATTTATTGACAGTAGGGCTTTAGAGCGCTGCCGATGCTAGATATGCACGACCATCCATGCTACCCTTATATAATTCGGGAGCAGACTGCAATGGCGGTAAATATTAAGGAGTGAATAAAGAATTTCTTTACACATTATTAATGGCACTTAATACAAATTCCAAGAGGTTATGCCCGATTGCGGACACATATATCAAAGAAAAAGAATAAACAAATTAGTTTGATTTTCAACCATCTTACACTTATAAGGGATGAATTTACCATCTTACAACATTAAATCCGTTAGAATTCAGAAAGATTTACACACTATTCTAAGCAGAACGTCGCGACTTTCTAAAATAAAGGAGGTGCAGAAAAGGCCTGTAGGGATTCTCACCAGATGCGCTAAGCCCTGTCAGCATTCCTGCGAGGTAACGCAAGGTCAAAGCAAGCAGGAAGACAATGTGGGGACATTCTGGGCTCCCCTCCGCCAGATGTGTACTAACAAGAAGCCTGCCCTCCCAGCTAATAAGGTCAGACACTGGCTCCAGCGAGACGAGCAAACAAGAAGGGTCTTGGCTTGAGAGCAGCTCTGACTTGGCACTCGCTGTGTTTCCAGATTCTTTCAGAGCAAATTGTGCTAACAGACAGGGGAGAAAGGATGCTGGACGAAGCAGACTCCAGGCTCCTCTTAGCTTCTCTGCTTCTCTGTATTGTTAAATCATCTTCCGAATCCCCCCACCAGGAAGGACAACAAAAGTCCTGTTATTTCACACTCCAGGGATAGAAGATGAAAAACAGCAGCCAACAAGGAGAACATTTAAAGACAGCAGCCAAAAGAGAGAACATATAAAACAGCAGGCAAAATAGAAAACCCCTTAAAGACTATACACACACACCAAAAAAAAAGAAACAACACACCAGAGGAAAATGTACTTAAATTATTTTAGGACTTTAACCCCTTAAAGACCAAACTTCTGGAATAAAAGGGAATCATGACATGTCACACGTGTCATGTGTCCATAAGGGGTTAAATACGTCCTACCCAGAGGGTACAAATTCTCTTTCTGCCTTCCCACCCCCTCCGACACCAGTTTTTGAGGTCCTAATGTATGTGGCTGCTATGCTTTCCAGTACATTATGCGGGGCCCCCGTTTTATTTTGTGAGATTACAGCTCATGTCAGAAGCTGTGTAAATAGTGGGACAGTCCATTACAGATACATACTTACAAAAGGATAAATTAATAAGTTATCATAGGGCAAGTAGACCAGGTTAGAACAATTTTAACCTGCTCGATTTACAGGAATTGGTAGAACTCCTCCACAGTTAAACCACTCAACTAGTTAAACCCTTTTATAACCAAAAACAAAACATGCTATCAAGGGGATTTGCCTAAGCCCTGGTCTTTAAAGAGTTAAATACATTTCTATTAAAAGCAGCAAATTTCATTTTTCCTGTAAAATTGTATCTAGTCTTAGTGGAAGAGCTGACATTTTTGAGAACAACATAATTGGGTTGGGACCATGGGAACTAAGAAGTCACACCAATGTTGAAGGGGGTAAATTTGGCAAATAGAAAAAGCGTCGTTTAGACGACCAAAAATCATCTAAGAAGCCAAAAGCCCTTTTAGTGGCTGTCTGGTAGACAGCCACTCAAGGAGGAGCTAACCCTAGCAGGTAATTACTGCAGTTTATAAAAACTGCAATAATTACCACACCAGGGTTAAGGGTGATGGGAGTTGGCACCCAGACCACTTCAAAGAGCTAAAGTGGTCTGGGGCCTACAATGTCCCAATAAGTTGTTATGGTGCCAGGTGGCCCCGGATGCACGGTTTAACACCAAAGGTTGTCTCCAGCGCTGATCTTCAGGTCCTCCAGGCAGGATCCGGCTTCTGAATCTGAGTTACAGGAAGCACAGAGTGCCGCCACTGATTGTCTGACGCTCTAAGCTGCGTTAGCGACTCTAACTGAAATCCTAGTTATATTGGGCATTTTAACAATTAGGACCAATTAGTGAATATATTTTATAGAGGCCAGAGAGGTTGTTGCATTTGTGTACAAATGATTAAAAATGCTAAATTGAGAAAACTTTAGTTTTTTTTTTCCATTTTGTAAATATTAAATTTATGCAGCAAAAGAAGGCTCTATTTCTTCTTTAATTAATTATAAACAATATCTATGGATGCACTCGCAAACGCATCACATCAAAAAAGAGACTTGGCCCTTAAAAGATAAAATAAAATGTTGAAGCTATACAATGTACCAATTTATTTATTTATTTATTTTAATGTAAATCCTTTCCTTTTGTCAAGACATAAGGAATAACCATGAAGTGATACCAGAATCAATGATAACCTGTTAAAGAGGGAAGATGCATTCGGCCAAATGTTCAAATAACAACTCTTCTTAAAAAGTGCTAGAAGTGTAGCAATCTACAAAACATTTCATTGGTTTCCCTGGTAACTTCTCTACAGTAAACATCATGTGCCAGAAAGAAGAACACTGTGACATCTTGATACAAAAAAACTATTTTAACAGTCTCATACTCTAGTAGCCATCAACAACAAACATGCGCCAGCCAATTTTCACAAATGTTTTAGGCAGAACTAGAAAAACCTGTGGGTTTGACTCTACATAACCTATCACCATTGCCCATCCAGTGTCAGAAAGGAGATCATTTATTTACCCGTTGTATATTTACAGTTTATTAACCATTCCACCACGAACCACTGTATCAGTATATTTACTTTCTCTAACTCTTGTTTCCTGTTATATGTCAAGAATGGAGATACCCTAACATGCAAACGTATAGGAAACAGTAAAGGAACACGTACTGCTCCTAAGCGTGGTCGGGCTAGTCGCCGAGAAAGAAGAATGAAATGTCTGCAAGCAAACAGAGTAAATGAGAGGCAGGCCGAGGTCTTGGATAACAGAGATACACAGAATAAACAGTCAGGATAAAAGAGAGAATAGTCAAGCAAGCCAATATCAGAAAACAGTCCAATACATAGTATACACACGCTCTCAGGTAACAACATACTTCCTCTACAGCACACAGTGAGCCAACCAACATATACATATCAGGCACCAGCGACTGTTACTAACAAATGGCATATTCTGTAAGAGCAATCACAGCAGTCATTGTATCTCACATGCAGCACCCCACTAAAGGATGCAATGGGAAAAACATGGCTTGAAAAAAGATGTATACACATTTCAGAATGACGACAACATCCCCGACATCTCATACGAAAATATGCTCATCTGTACTACAAATGTTTGTCATCAATACCAGAAAATTCGAGCTAACCATCAACAAGCGAATTTCCACCAACTGGGTATGTCAGACAGAAAATATTTCTCTCTCATGAAAACGGTCAGATTTTTGCATGTTTTGATAATTAAAATATAGCATGTGGACAGGAGGAGGTGTGTATTTTCGTTTTAAATTCTGTAGGAGTCAACCAGTACCACTTTTTGAACTTTGTGCTCTTTGATGGGATATTTGGTCTATCCCCAACAGGTAAACTCAGATACATGGCTACCAAGTGAAAAGAATTGGACTTCTAAGCTTCTGCTCAGTTCTCTCTTAATTGTCTGAACTGCAGTGCCACTGCTGTAACTGTAGATAGCTCTTCCCCCCCCCCACCCCCCCCCAAAAAAAAAAATATATTTTTTTTATTATTCTGAATTAGAAAGGTGCAATTAACGTCCCATAAAAATGATCCTTTCACTAAAGCATTGGTCACGGTTATCCACAGGATGCATATAGGAGACTAAATGTTTATTATTAAGTACCTCTCCCTAGATTGATACAGTCACACCCCCCACCACCAGCCCCCTGTATGTATAAAAACATTTCAACATTTTACTCACCTTTTCTAGTGACAAAACTCCTTTGGTGCTGTTTACCTCTCTGCCTCTTGCAACGCCCGGTTCAGTCAATATCCAATCCAATGCTCCTCTATCGGAACGCATTGAATCAGTGCTTTCCTATGGGTATTCCAGATTCACGTAACAGGGTTTAACTCAGTAAGTGCTGTGCTAGTGCCACTAGTAGATGTCAAACTGACAGCCACTAGAGGTGCATTTAACCCTGTAATGTAAACATGGCAATTTATTTTTATTTTTTTACATTGCAGGGCTAAAATGATAGCGACATTGCACTCAGACCACTTCACCTTTCCACACAATATTGATGCTGTAGCTTAGGGGTCATCAACCTATGGTACTCAAGGCTGCCAGAGCCAAACAAGCTCTGTCCTATTGGGAGTCCCCGTGGGACTTCAGATATCTGCTAGTGCAACCTGAGCGGTGATTGCAGTTGGTGAGGGACAATACCCCATTTACGCATTGCAGCACTTCCTCCCAGCATTTGTGAAAGGGAATCTACACTGAAGAAGTGCAGCCCGCTTCTGTCCATGGCCTGTACCTGGCAGCCCGAGCCCCACTGGACTCCAACACTGCTAGATGTATCCAGAGCTGCAGAAGAAGCCTCCCATTCATATAAATAAATAAATAAAAAATAAAAAAAACAGTCCACACAAACACAACACTACTGACAATTCACATACACAAACCCACGAGCAGCCTCTCACATGTAATTCCACAAGCAGCCCCACAGACCCACCAAACACACTATGTGACATCATCCACACACACACACACACACACACACACACACATTTCCACAAGCAGCCCCACAAAAAAACCCAAACACGGTATGTGACATCATGCGCACACACACTTCCACAAGCAGCCCCCATACACAGTCCACATTCATAGGCATCATACACCATACCACAAACTACTTATGAACATATACAATATAACAGCACCGACATGCAAATACAATGTTACAAAGTAACTGCAGCACCCATAACACACGACTCCAGCAACATATTATTATTTATAAAGCGCCAACAGGTTCCGTAGTGTTGTACAGTAAAAAATAAATAAATAGGACCAGCACGCCAAGGAACTTCAAGATCTTGTTTTGGCACAGTACTACTAAAAGGTTACCTAACCTTGCTGTAGCTTCTATCGTTATTTTTCTTCTCTAATTCAATACACGAAATGAAAAGAACATCAAAGAAAGCCAAAACCAGAATTTTATTTAAGATTTTCCCTTTAACTGTCAGTAACGATCAGAGGGGTAGTTACACGCTTCACAATGCTAACTTTAATAGAGCCACCCTCTTGCCTTAACTGCTACCCAGTCCTCCCCCTTCCTCGGGGATGGCGCCTGTAAGTTTCATCGTTCTGAAACAATGAAAGAAGCCAGATGTAGTTCTAATCCCCACAGATGGACAGGATTTGCAAATACATCCAGCCGGGAGTGCAGAGCTGAGCTGCTACCACATGCAAAGTTTTGCTTAGGGAGAGTGTGGAATGGAAGCAAGAAGATGAAGGAGGGAGGTATGCCAAGCAGGCTCCTTTCCCTGTAATCCATTCCTTATGTCCAGATTAGGACCTGACAAGGTGTCAACGTTAGCAAGTGTCCACAAACTGTTCCCATCTGCACATTGCTCCCTTCCCCGCTCTCCCCATTGAGCAACCTTCGGGGAGGGAGCATTCTACCACCATCCTTGGAAACATCACACGCCGCAATGGTTAATAGCACTAATCCATGGGGAAAACACAGAACAGGAATTACCTTTCATAAGAAAGATGCTCAAGGTAAAGCGTGCTAGGTTTTAGCCCCAAGCCACATTGGGATGTGCTAAGCTTCGCACCATTTAGGCATATGGGATCTTTGTTCTCAATGTCAAAACAGAAGCTCTCACTGAATGTGGAATTTTTTAAAATTCTTTTTTAAAGGATACATTTCGAGACATTGGGGTTTGCCAGTTGTGGCCTTAAATCAGGATTTCAATATATTTTTTCAGTGCTAGTCAGTAGAGCAGGGATAGCTAATCTTTGGCCCAGCAGCTGTTGCAGACTTCCCTGCCCATGACGCTCCGTAAGTCATCCCACAGAGAGTCCTAGGATAAGCGGTGCATGACATATGCTGTACTAAAGGTAAGTCGGGAAGAGTACAGAGTTTAGTTTGTACAGAAAGCAGTGTCACAATGAAATCTGATGAGTTAGAGAAGTCTTGACTTGCTATTTTACAGAGAATACATTTCCAGTTTAAATTGTTCTAAGCAGTCCAACATTTAAAAAGCCCTCCTGTCACCAGTGGATATACACTTAAATAAAGCTTTCCCTCTGAGCTGCGATCTTCCAAACTTCAGCTCATGACAGATGAAGTAGCCAGGAAACACTTTTTTGCAATACAAAAACAAAACAAAAAAATTCCAGGAGGACATAACATTTTTTACTTGCATGCGCAATGAGATGCCGTAAGAGTATATTGCAACTCTTCTGCAAGGAACAGCTAATGGGCAGTAGTAAGATAGGGCTGACTGAGACTTATTGAACCCTTTAACACATTTTGCCCCCAAAAAATCAAAAAATCGGAGTGAACATTAAGACAAAGAAGGCTTTCTTTTGTCTTTTTTTTGTTTGTTTTTGCGCAGAAATTTAAATTTAAGTCACTGCAATACGAACTTCTAAGAAAGATACGTGACAATGATATTATAAGCACAAAACACTGATAATAAATTGCAGGCTTCCTGACCTGAACAGAATTTTGAGAAGTTCTAAATGCTATGCACCATTCTTCCACAATATTAGCACGGTGCTAAGATCAGATATCACATTATAGACCAAAATTGAGTGATATTTACTGCCGTCCACTGCAAAATAAAATCCAATTGGAAAAATGCATAAATAATACAAATTTTGTGTTGGCATGAAATACACTATTTGCTGCTTTATACAGTACTAAAAATTACACGCTAAACTAAACTAATCAGAACAAAAAACACCGCACACAGTAACTACCCAACAACCAGATACGTCAGAAGCATCTTTGCTAACCTAAAGCATTCCTGTGCTTCACTAATAATTCAAGTAGGGGAATACATTTGTCATTTAGAATTAACGTTTTCTTTGTTTCCCCCAATGTTTCTATATAGGCTTCTGAGAAAAAACAAACAAGTAAGTTTGATCAGCTTATTACAATTATTAATAAGCACCAGATTTTTGATCATTAATGGGGCAACCACACAGCTGATATGCTTAGCCAATGACTGCCATCCAAACATTGACAGAATGGTTATTGCAAATGTGGAAGTGTAACAATCACAGTATGCAAAGTGAAGGCAGAGCGACGTGCACCAGTCTGTGTCAAAGGGTGCCAGGGGCATCTCGCCATCATAATCATGACAGCAGCATGTAGTTGTTATGGTGCTTAGAGCGACCCCCATTAAAACAAACAGGATCACAAACATGATGTATATGAATGAAGAAAACTACAGGTAAAATTTTAATGAAAGCGGCACATCAGTGAAAGCGGCACATCAGTACTCTTCATTGGACTTAAAGTCTAAGGCAGGCTTCCCCAAACTCCGGCCCCCCAGATGTTGCTGAACTACAACTACCATGATTCTATGAATGCAATAGATGGGCTGAGAATCATGGGAGTTGTAGTTCAGCAACATCTGGAGGGCTGGAGTTTGGGGAAGCCTGGTCTAGGGTGACTGAGCGGCTCCTCACTTGGAATAGAATTAAAGGAGCAAATAATTAATTTTATTTATATTGAATTAACTGGCCACTTGAAACCTTCTAATTGATGTGGTTAATGTTGCACTTGCTGCTGCTCTGTAATTGGCTGATGCAAGTCACAAAAAGCTCAGTGTGGGACTATCAATGATACTTCATAGTTCAATGACTGACATATCGTAATCAATTGCAGAGGTGGGAACGAATTACAAGATATGCAGAACATGAAGTTCCTGGGGGTGGAGGACTGCAGTTCTCGCCTCACAGGAAATGTTGTTATAGTACATTTATTTTTATCAAGCAAATGCTTTATCCAGCAGACTCAAGTTAGAGCCCATTGTGGGAGATGCCTCCTAGAAAAATCAGGAAGCACACTTTTAACATTGCCCTGGTCATAAGAAAGTCTGCAACACTGTAGGTTATCATCAATAACTAATAATAAGAATACCATGAAAGAAGTTAAAATCAGAGAGTTGGATGTACATTTTACGGTACGTGGTTTCCAAATACGGTACATGAAAGGGACTATATGTTATCAGTATTCCTTTTTTTCCCAATTCAAACCTGTAACTTTGAGACAATGCAACAGGAGCACTATCTGTTTCACATGGTTTCTAATCCACACATGGCTCTCCATTTCAAGAGTGGGCACTTTGCTGCTGGGCAATTAACCAATGGCTTTTTTTTTCCCCCAGGAAAATGTAATAAACAACAACAACGAATATGGAAAGAACAAAAAAAAAAAAGGGTTTACACATAAGTAGATATTAACCCAGTGGCCAAGGAATTCACAGCTTGCCTAAGGCTTAAGTAGTAATTTAATGACTTAGGATACCAGGGTAATGAATCCAAACTAGGGACTGTGTCTGAAAAATCAATGACAGTTGGTGGGTATGCATCTTCTCAAGTGTCAATCACTACTGAAAATCTTGAAGGCTAAGATACTGAAATGTGTTTCAGCAAGACACATACGAAAGGTGCTTCCAAGGGCAAAACAGCAGCTGTTACAACAACCAAGGTCAAGGTTTAGGAATAGATTATTTACAATATAAAAGGTTACTGTCATTTTTTTTTACATACATTTGCACAGCGATTACAGTTAAAGGATCACTATAGTGCCAGGAAAATATACTCGTTTTTCTGGCACTATAGTGCCCTGAGGGTGCCCCCACCCTCAGGGTCCCCCTGCTGCCGGGCTCTAGGGGGAGGAAGGAGTTAAACTTACCTCTTTTCCTAGCGCTGGGTGGGGGACTCTCCTCCTCCTCCTCTCCATAGCGTCGTCATTGGCTGAATGCGCATGCGCAGCAGGAGCCGCGCGCGCATTCAGCCAGTCCATAGGAAAGCATTCACAATGGACGCTAGCGTCTTCTCACTGCTAAAATCACAGTGAGAAGCGCGGAAGCGCCTCTAGCGGCTGTCAATGAGCCAGCCACTAGAGGCTGGATTAACCCTATTATAAACATAGCAGTTTCTCTGAAACTGCTATGTTTATGGGGAAAAGGGTTAAACCTAGCTGGACCTGGCACCCAGACCACTTCATTAAGCTGAAGTGGTCTGGGTGCCTATAGTGGTCCTTTAACATTGCCCCATTCGCCTCTTTGACAGTGATTACCTTCTGGAGTATTTTGCAAATGTATTCCCTTCTAAACAGTTTTATTAATGTTCATTTTTATAGTCAGGGGTTTTGAGGAGGGGAGGCTCTGTACATTTTTCTCCCACCTGCTGTTACTCAAATTAAATCTACTGCCTCAGCCTAAAGCCAGTCTTCAGGAAAGCCCCGGGCAGTATGAGGAGTTGGGCGTTTGGAGGAACGCCAGTCCTAATAAAGTACTGGGTTGAAGCAGTGGGAAAAAACGTGACAGGCACAGTCACTCGTAATTAAGTCCCGGATGGATTCAGTGGAACAATGTGTCACCAAGGGTCATCTGCAGCAAACTGAACATTTTCTGTTAGTGAAGTCAGGAGACCTCAAGTGCAGAACAAGTGGCACAAAACGTCTCCCGTGAGAACTGGCAGCTCCCTTATGAACAGGTGCACAGTTCTGCACAAATTGATCAATATGACATCTATACTTTTACAACATGTAAAATTCTACATTCCCAAAATATTATTAATCATCTTTTGGGATCTGCTGGTGAGAGCCTCCATGCTGCAAGGAGAATAGGATAGAGACTGGGGTACCAGAATGTTTTGACACAAAGTTACACTGGGAGAGTTTCAGAGATCCGCTGTGTTATAAATTAATTTAATATCATCACATGGGGGAAACTACTCCTGTTTCCCAGATTCAAATCTAATGTCATGCTAAAGTTCATATAATCATATAAACCCAAATGAACTGCGCCCAGCTGCAAGTTCATAGCATGGACCAGGGAAGCGCAACATTCGTGATGCTTTCCCAGCATTATGGCAGTAAGAACATTATGAGAGTGAGTGCTAAAGGTTGCCTATGCCTGGCACAGACTATAGCAACATGTCTATTACACCTTGTGGTAATACAGGTTTACCTGATATACTATACATGATCTGTGTATGCAAAGTCTTGTTAAAGCATTACGTTTTGTCATGGGACCAAAGTTCTATCTGAAAAATAATAGGATTAGTTGCATTTAAGATTTTTTTTTTGATTTTTTTTAACAAAGCGCCCTAGAATACAAATCTGGAAAGCTCACTAAATGAATGGCAGGTGTTCACTGACCACTAATCTCTGCTGTTCCTCCAGTCTTCCTGTTGAACTCAATTCACAGCTTTGCTCGCCTGCTGCAAGGAAATCTTTTCCAAAAATCTCTGCCTAGATAGAGGAAGAGTCGACCCCATCTGTTCTACATCACTGAATCACTCAGTAACAAGGACATACAGAGCCGCTGTTTCACCAGAATCACTCAAAGGTACAAACACGCTGGGGAATTGGATCTTGTGGGGGGATTTTGAAACTTTTTCTCTGCACGTTCTATTATATATTTTTTTAATGTGGTAAGAGTGAATGTTGTGATCTGTAATAAAGCCACATGTTTATGCATCCTTTGATTAGCAAAACATTAAAGCCACACATTTGTACACAGGACCTGCTATTCTTTTTCTACCTTTCTACTGAAAGTTCTTGAATCCAAGCAAAAACACCAAAGTAGTAAGAATTGCACTTCATTCCACTAAAGTTCTCCAAGACTTGAAATGGACAATCACAACGATGGCTATTCTTGACACAGAAGATGTCTAACAATGTCCCATGCTAGACACCAGTCGAAAAAAAAAATGAAAATTTACATTTTTAATGAACACTGCAGAACATAAAAAAAAAAACAACCGTAATAGTACACTCACAACATACAAACAGCTGTGAAGATTTCATAAATAAATATCACGAACAGAAAATTGTGACAAGCCGAGCAATCGCTAAAGAAACTCACCAGACCACAGTAAGTGCTTAATTTTTTTAGAATTTAAAAGCCCCACTTTTCTGTCAAGACGCCAATGTGTCAAATGCAAGGCTCTACATATTTTAAATCATTGAAAAATCCATGGGTTTCCTTCCAATATTTTTATAATATTTCCCAAGCATAAAAGGAGACCGATTACTTGATGTGGGAAAACATTTGTCAATTCAAATTAAACGTTTCGAACGAGAATATGTAAAAACTTTTGATCATTTAAGGGTTTGCTCCAAGTACCAGAACCACTTCAGTATGAAACACTGCACAGTAATTAAAAGGACACTATAGTCACCAAAGCAACGTTGGCTTAATGAAGCAGTTTTGGTGTATAGATCGTGCCCCTGCAGTCTTACTACTCAATTATTTGCCATTTGGGAGTAAAATCACTTTGTTTATACAGCCCTAGTCACACCTCCCCGCATGTGACTTGCACATCCTTCCTAAACACTTCCTGTAAAACGTCATCTAGTGTTTACACTTCCTTTATTGCAAATTCAGTTTAATTTAGAATTGCTTATCTCCAGTTTTGTTAATAACTTGCTAGACCCTGCAGTAGCCTCCTGCATGTCATTAAAGTTCAATTTACAGAGCAGACGATAAAAACTTATAAAGTAGCATCTGATTTAAAATGAAATTTTTTTTTCCTTTTCATGCAAGCTGTGTCAGTCACAGCCAGGGGAGGTGTGGCTAGGGCTGCGTAAACCTTACAGTGATTTAACTCATAAATGGCAGTAAGATGAGCAGTGAAACTTCAGAGGCATGATCTATACACCAACACTGCTTCATTATGCTATGTTCATTGAGCTATGTTCTTAAGCTAAGTTCTTATGGTAAATACAGTGTCCCTTTAATTCTTGAGATCTTAGGTGTAACTACACATTCGGCAGCGCCATAGAGGTGTCATCAGCCAGAAACTAGAGTTCAGGACTAGCCATTGTCAATTCTGTGCAACTTTCGTTGCACAGAATATGTCAGTCATTGGCTGATCGTGGTCAGCTGGCGTTCTCAGTCAATGAATGGCGATGGCCACGGCTTTTGTGGTTCTGTAGAAGTCAAAGCATGTCCTCAGACCGCCAGAAAGATCTCGCTGGGGATCCAGGTAAAGGGGCAAGCTATTGTTAAACAGTTTGCCCCGTTATCAGGGAACCAGGCCATATCATCATAATCATAAGGAGGGCTCTAGTAGTTATGATTAACCCTTTAAGCTGCCATATTACTAGAGACCTGATGGCGCGCTTATGTATAGACATGGCCGACTTTGTGTGATTGCAATCACATGTGGCTGCATCATTGTAATTGGGTGTTTTGGATGGACTTCTAACCACAAGGGTGAGGTAAGTAACATTTCATATTGAGAATGTATCAACTGCAAAGGATTACGATGTAGGGATAATCAGACACACATGGAAAACAAAAGTCCACACCAATACATGGAAAGCATTTCACAATCACATTCAAATGTGAAATGATTCGGGGAAATCGTTTGTAAACTTTTCAGTTTACAAGTTAAACATTCTTCATGACCGCTTGAAGAATGTTTTACTTGCAAACAAATGTTGAACATGTCAATTTAGTGGCATTTTGATTCTTTGCAAGAAGTCCGAGTGACGTTTTGTTTCTTGTTGTTGTTCGGCTGTGTTATCTGCTAAATGTTACAATGGGAAAATTATCTTTTCTGATGTCCCTGACTGCAAGATTTTTGGATGTGAATATGCCACTTCAGATGTTGTAGGACAAAACCTCTATTGAATCACGGGAGTTGTAGTCCATAGACAATGGAGTACCAAAGTTGCTTCTGTATGGAGTATAAATGCTGGATCTTTCATAACTTTCTGAATTATATTTAAAATGGTTTTTGGCTACTGTATTATACAGCGCTGAATGAAAGATGAGAAAAGATAGACAGACCAGACCACTCAGTCTTTAAAACTCTAAAGGGCCGGTGACAGACGGGGCGCGTGATCTGCCAAAGCATCTGCACTCCCAGTGTTAGAAGATTTTTTTCAAAGCCATTCCAAAATAACCAATGCAAGCCAGCTGCACGAGGTCGCAGCAACCAACACTGGCCCCCTGCTTCATATCTGGCATATACAACACATAAGTCATCACATATTGAGTTATGATCCTAGTACACATTCAAATATAAAGTATACATATCAAACGTCCGAAGGCTTCACTAAACTCAAGATTATATGGGCAGCGCAGGAAAAGTGCTGCTATGCAATATGTACACCTGATATGTTGCAGGAGGAATATTGATTCATCAAGGCAGTTCCTTGCATGATTATTCCTTGGTTAGTAAATAAGTTAATTTCCCAGCTGCAATATTCCCAAAACTCCCAGTCTGAATCTGTATTTGGATATTTAGTACAATTCTTTTCCATTCTCAGCTGAAAAATTTGTTGTGAACTTATTTGAAAAAAATAAAAAATAAAAAATAAACTCTCATGGTCGTTCTTCCAATTTCTAGCCACAACAATTTTACCAGCGTTTAGGCTTTGAATTATTAAAAAAAAACTGCACTGGTCTTTTTAATTTAGGCCAGTTTAAATGCAGTAACATGGCCTCTGGTGATATATGGAGTTTAACTTTACTAAATAATAATAATATGTTTTGAACCCATGACCAAATATTCAACACTCTTTTACAGGACCACCACATATGGATATAGTTCCCACTACTTTCTGCCCTAAATGTCCAACAATTTTCATTTACTCCATATGAGAATTTTGCTAATCTTGTTGGTGTCATATACCATAGATTTACAACTTTAAACTGTGTTTCGATCAATGAAAGAAAATGTACATATTTATTAGTCTTTTGACTAGATAAAAAACAATCTTTTTCACATATATTAATCTTTAAATCTCATGTCCATTTTTTTATTGCGGGAGGTGTTATTTTATTTTGTGCTCTTCTATCAATTTTACACATCGAGAGAACAGTTGTTTTGATCTATTACCTTGTAGTAAACCTTTCCTAAATTACCATTTGATACTATTGAGGTTTGATCCAAAAAGGGCTTTACTCTAATATAAGAGGAAAAAATTATTGTTTGTCAACTGAAACTCTCATTAAAAGATTGAAAGAGTTTATCTTATCGTTTAACCCCTTCAGGACCGGCCTGTTTTTGCGATGTTTGTACGTTAAGGACCAGAGCAGTTTTAACACTTTTGTGGTGTTTGTGTTTAGCTGTAATTTTCCGCTCTCTCATTTACGGTTCCCATACAAGTTATATATTGGTTTTTTCACGACAAGAAGGGCTTTCTTTACATACCAGTATTTATATTATGTCATATATTGTATTTAAAAAAAATAATGAAATATGGTGAAAAAAAAAAAAAAAAACATGTTTTTGGACTTTTACTTGAAAAATCTTTTACTTATCTACAAAAGCTAATGAAAAAAACTGCTAAATAGATTCAAAATTTTGTCCCGAGTTTAAAAACACCCAGTGTTTACATGCTTTATTGCTTTTTTTTGCAAGTTATAGGCCTATAAATACAAGTAGGAAATTGCTGTTTCAATATATATATATTTTAAATGTATCAATAGTGACATTGTTACACCGTTATCTGTCATAAATCCCCGAAACACACCTAACATGTACATATTTTTTAAAGTAGACAACCCAGGGTATTTAAAATGGGGTATGTCCAGTCTTTTTTAGTAGCCACCTAGTCACAAACACTGGCCAAAGTTAGCATTTATATTTGTTTGTGTGTTAAAAATGCAAAAACCGCTAACTTTGGCCGGTGTTTGTAACTAAGTGGCTACTAAAAAAGGCTGAACATACCCCATTTGCAATACCTTGGGTTGTCTTCTTTTGCAAATGGTATGCCATCATGGGGCTAATTCTCATTCCTTGGCTACCATACGCTGTCAAAGGCAACCTAACCAATCTGACAAATTTCAATAAAAAAAAAAAAAAGTCAAATCAAGCCTTATATTTGACCCTGTAACTTTCACAAACACTATAAAACCTCTACATGTGGGGTACTGTTATACTCAGGAGACTTCGCTGAACACAAATATTAGTGTATCAGAACAGTAAAATATATCACAGCAATAATATCCTCAGTGAAAGAGCTGTTTGTGTGTGAAAAATGCAAAAAACGTCACTTTCACTGACAATATCATCGCTGTGATATGTTTTACTGTTTTGAAACACTAATATTTGTGTTCAGCGAAGTCTCCCGAGTAAAACAGTACCCCCATGTACAGGATTTAGGGTGTCATAGAAAGTTACAGGGTTAAGCACAGTGCTAGCAAATTAAATTATCTGGACTTTTGGCCTGGGTTGGCAGGCAGGTCCCTCAAATTGCAATCATTAAAATTACTTAATTAGGTAAAAATATTACATAAATATGCACGTAGAATTTTAATATATATACATATTTATATATTTGACGTCTACGTGTATATTTATGAAATTATTAATGTAATTTTGTATGTGGACATATGTATATTTCGTATTATTTTTATTTATTTATACATACATAGATATATATATCATTACATTCTAAGTGTATTTTGATATAAATATATATATATCAATATCAAAATACTGTTAGAATAAAATTGAATATATATATATATATAATTTTTTTTTATTATTAAAAATTATTTTTATTTTTTGTTATTTATTTTTATTAACATATTATTTGTATTTTATAATAATATATATATATACCATATATATAGTTATTATATATATTGTATATATTCGTGTGTAATTTAAATATAAGTGTATTTTTATATTAATATACGTATATATAAATATAAAAATACACTTAGTGTGACATTATATATATGATACATATACATATAGATATAATACATGTATATATATCATATATATATATACACATATTATAATTTTTTTTACACTGATTGTTTTTTTTTTTTACTTTATTTTATGATTTTACACTTGCAGGGAGACTGCCTGTCAGCACAGACAGTCCCCCTGCAGGCAGATACAAAGACCCCTATTGCGGTCATGTGATCGAGTGATCACATGGCCGTGGGGTCCTGATCTGCCGAGGGGGGACTGCCCGGGCAGACAGGCAGTCCCCCTGGACCGGGAGGAGAGCTGATCGCCGCCGTGGGACCGACGGCGATCAGGTAAGTAGCCCAAAACCGTTATGACGGTTCAGGACCGTCAGCGGTCCAAACGCACGTTTTACCGCTGACGGTCCTGAACCGTCAGCGGTCCTGAAGGGGTTAAGATTCGGTCTTTTACTGTATATATGTGTCTGAGTTTCCAGAATTTAAAAAATATATATTATTTATTGCTCGAATACATCTATATCTGTTCAAAGAATCTAACATTGTCTTTCCTAATCCCAATCTCTTGTTCAATTTTAGCCATAAAGGCATTATTTGACTTAATATAAAAGAATTTGAGTAGTCCCATTTTTTTGTATTCCATATTAAATCTAATGGGTTTTTAATCTGAGTGGCTTCCATTTCTATACATGTCTCTAATTAACTATCATAATTTATTATCATTATATGCATGGCTATACCCGCCTCGCAGTATTTTAATATATATTGACAATATAGAATTCTTAATTCTTGTTTTCGAAGTTTGAAAAGGCAGTCTTCAACATTGTCAACCAGGGTGTGGGAACAGCCAAAGGCAACTTGCTAAACATATATATCCATTTCGGGAGTACATATGATATTTGGGATGTTTACCTGTCCACACCAGGAGACCTCTAATCGACGCCATTCTTTTAAGGTTTTATTTGTTAAAGAAGTTCCATAAAATGTATATACATTAATCTTTTAAAGTTTTTTTCATCTCTTTATTCGTAAATATGAGAATATCTTGGGGTGTAAAAAAACATAGTTAATAACCTTTTTTTTTTATAATTTTTAGAAATTATTATATAAAGCAGTAGATTTTAAATTATTCACTTTGTAATTAGATACTTTGCTATATGTATCAAATTCTTCCATGGTAGATGGAAGTGATGTAAAAGGATAATATTGTCTGCATAAAGTGAGAGATTTTACTCATTTTGTGTTGTAGAATGACCCTTAATGCTAGTATTTCAATAGTTAATATATACGAGAGAGGAGAATTTACTTTTTATATGCTGCCAGGAAAAAGGCTGTGATAAATAGAGACTGAGAATTTTTGCAGGTCAGCTTTTTACATTAGGATTGTCAAGATAAGTAGATTGTTATGACGGACACCCAAGTACTGCTGATCGGTACAAGTCCTGTGTCTCCAGGGAACGCCACGGAAACATAAAAAGACACAGGAGGCAATCAGGCTCCTTTCCCTTCCTAGCAGAAGGCAGTTTTGCTTGATCCTTTTCACAAATGAGAAATGGAAAGGATATGAGAGCTTCACCTGAAAAATTAGTCTGCACGTCTTTTTGCCGAACATCTAAGTGTCCCTGTTTTGGAGGGACAGTCCCTAATTAAGACACAAATCTCTCTGTTCTACTTCCCTTTTTTTTAGTAAAACAAATACGGCCAACAGCAGCAATGTAACATCTTATCCTGTCCTAATGTGTTTTACACCCCACCTCCTATAGAATGTAAGCTTGATTGAGCAGGATCCTCTTCAACCTATCGTTCCCGTAAGTTTATTTGTAATTGTCCTATTTATAGTTAAATCCCCCCTCTCATAATATTATAAAGTGCTACGGAATATGTTGGCGCTATATAAATGGTAATAATAATAATAATAATAATAATAATAATAATAATAATAAAAATAATAATAATAACAACAATAACAACAACAACTATTTAAAAAAAAAAAAAAAAGAGGCTTATAAATAATATCCTCTCCTGCCCTCTATTCTAGCTCAATAATAGGCTACGACAAAAAGTCTATATTATACAGCATAACCTAATGAGGTCACTGGTGTTTTTTCCCTGTTACTTGCACACCTACATAGCACTGTAAGAGAATAGCCACATTCTCAGGCCCGGCAGACAAACAGTCTCCATGAACAAGGTCTCATTCACAGCAAGCTGGACCAGTGTCTGTAGCTACTGCATACTAAGGTGAGCCAGAGCGCTTTGGGTTAGGGAGATCCATTGCATCAGATTGGGGACATGCCAAAGACAGACAGCCAAAATAAAGCCGGGACGCCACTCAGTCACTGAGGGATTTTCCTGTCTCCTCCAAGCCTGTACAGATTTTAATGTCCTCTGACACTCTGCAAAATCGTAACTTGTGTCTGAGAAAAGATGTCTTCTGTTCGTTTTTTGGTTGTTTTTTTTTTGCTTGAATCAGTACTTTTTATATCACCGTTCAGGGAGGCAGGCAGGCTACGTTTTAATAGGCACAGTGCCAGTAGCCAAAAATCTACTTTGCAATGCATCACAAACCAGGTCAGCTGTGGAAGGGTTAAAGGAGAGATTTAAGCAGTGGCCTGATAAACCATTTATTCATGCCTGCCAGAAAATTGGTTCTTTCCCCTTCTAGGAATGTAGATGTCACTTCAGAGACAAGTTTCCAGTTAAAAGTAGCTTTCAAAGTTTCCTGTAATTTGAGGTTTATTCACAAAACAGCGAGACAAGAGTCAAGCTGAAAGCGCCTACGGACAGAGCATCTCGAAAGTGTGTGAACGCAGGGCTTTGCTGGACTACAAATTCCATGTTCCACATTTGCTTGTGATACTGTCTGAGGATTACAGGAATTGCAGTCCAACAGGAAGGCCTTAAGTTAGAAGAATAGTAAAGGAACAGAAACGTCATTTAAAAACAAGGTGGAATGCATTAAGTTCCCAATTTCAGGCCCTTGGTATGACACCTCTCCATACACATGGTGTATAAAGCCCTGCAATGCACTCACATCCTCAATACTAAACAGTTTGAGGAGTCAGTGGAGCCCAGCATCCCTTGATGAGCTGATACAAACACCTTGAAACTGAACGTAAACCTTGCCAACAGTTAACCCTTCATAGAAAACGGATCACACTGTGGTCAGCTCTGATGCCCTCCCCCCAGTTTAAATAGTCACACTGTATGCGAATAGTTTGACAATTTAGCTCTGTTCTGCTGGTCACCAGTCACCGCATGCAGGAGCGTCAGGGGCTCTACGCATGGAGCCAACGCCAGCAGTGCACGGTTTATTTCACTGGTTGAGAGCACTCGGCTAACACTCTCAGCCAATGATATGGAGTGCACATCAGGGTTTTGCTCATGAGAGCTAACAGAACGCTCCGTGTAGGAGATTCTGGCTGTTTATTGAGGAATGTGCACAAATAGGGACATCACAAACCTTAACAGAAAGAATAACTCACAAAAGGATTCTTGGACTTGCTTGTTACTAAACAAGCAAAAATCATAACGGAGCTCAGAATAGCACACTGCTCATCTAAATGCTCTCTGCCAGAAAGACGTTACAAAGCACACACCACACACCCTGCATCAGTGACCTCCCTCTTCCATTTCAGATAAGTGAAACATTTAAATATATCAGGGCCTAAATAATGCAAACTCTCTCTTGTGGCACATAGTAAAATCATCCAAGTATTTTAGATAAGATCAGAATGTAATAGTTTCTTGTATATTTAAATAAAAAAAAACACAGCTTAACAGAGATGTGTGCTAAAGAAAGGAGGAATGTATAAAATAAACACAGGACAGTCAGGGAGACTAAGGATATACAATGTCTAACGTTTTAAAGTGGACAGGAAAAGCAGGCCAAATGATGCCCCATCTGGTTCTTCTCTAAAGTCAACTTCAAGGTTATATTGATACACACCAATCCTCAGCTACAAAGCTCAAGACTCCTATATAGTGCTGTATTCAACACATACTATCAGGACTTGATGGTAGAATCTTGTGCAAACTCAACTGTGTAGGTCTTTACAACAGTTTACAATTTACAAGCGAAATATACCGGTATATACACACACACACACACACACACACACATTTAAAAAAAGAAAAATGTAAATTAGAAAAAGGAGAAATCTACAGCAGTAACAGCTAACATTGGTACCCTTTTACTACTTACTATGCTTAGAATTATGGGAAATTAATTCAAAAACACCAAACTAGGGAATTCAGTAGTAAGATCTGCTTTTTAGAGTAAACTTAAAGCAGACCTCCAACAAACAATTTTTAAAAGACTGTACATTCAGTTTGTGTGGAGATTAATTGCATCTGGGTAAGAAAACATCTGCAGTGCAACCACTGCGGGAGCAATGCGTGCCAAATATTATTTGTAGGAGTCCCGACAAAGAACTTCTGTTCTGCGACAACTGGCCAACAAACACAGGACAATGACATCACCCACGACGGCAGGACACTCTGGCACCCTGCACAGTGAAAAGGCAGGACTGTTCCCCCTTGAATCTGAAAGCACCAATTGTTTCCCCTCTGACTGTGCACTCACCTCTGCATGGCGCATGTAATATGAAAAGGTCAACGTTCTATAGTCACCTCTGTGAGAACAAGACAAGTTACAGATAGTGCAGCTGCATACATTACACAAAAAGATTTGGAGTGCAAGATTTCAAGAGAAACATTTAGTGTAATAATAAACCTACAACACAGAAGTTTATATGATAAAATGACAAAATGTAACACGTAATGTCAAAGTTTTAGCCCAAAATCAGCACTCATCAGGACTTTTCCAGAAAAACAGAGGTCCTCAAAGATGCCCTGGCTGGAGTTACTGGCTTGGAAAAATAAAGCAAGGAGTGAATATGACCATGTATTCCTTACAGGAACACGCTCACTACACAGACTACACAGTATGATGGGGAAAAGCCAAAAGAAACAGCCCGGCAAACATCAGTTACCGCAGCTAGTGCTGGGTCCAGATGTGTGCAGACAAAAGACAAAAATCTTGGACGACTGTGAATGAAAACCTGACATCAGTGTGCAGACAGGCAGGGCCGATGTGTGCCAGCCGCCAGCACAGAACCCGATCCTTGCTTAGTCTGTTATACATACCCAAGACTTCTCCACTATCTTTGTAGGCTGCCAGTGTATGTGACATCAAAAAATTAAAGGCTTTCCTGGCTCTCCAGTGCGGTTTCATCCACAATGAAAAATAAGTCACTTGTTAAATAGAACATATATTTAAAAGTAATTCAAATGAGCTTTTTTGGGTTGTTTTGTATATTTTTGGTTAAGCAATTACAAAATAAACTTAAAAATAAACCCTACTGGATGCTGCCGCAGAGTCTCTTGCGCAGATGACCAGCCAGGCATCGCAACGTATCGTATTTAAAGAGAAAGTAACTAACCAAAGTTCAGCATATACAAGAAATCCCTTTTACGGATGTGGACATATACAAAGTAAAACGTTACAGGCTCATTTCTACTTGTATTGTGCCAACATGTCAGCAAATTTATAGCAAACATGGCACAGACATTTATTTATTTTCTGCTTATATTTAACTTCCTTAAGATATGGCTGCTTCTTCAGGACTAAAACTACCATGAATGGAAAAAGTTGTGGTTTTACAAATGTTCACTGGTTGCAATGAGTTAAAAAGTCCAAATTGCAATAAAGTAAATTTCCATACAAACAGAGCTATGTGCAGAAGTCATCTAAAAGTATTGGCAAAGGAGACTATTTTACAAATAATTCTACTATATAGTTCGCAAAAGGAAACTAGATTGTTGGACACAAAAAAATATAAATTAAAAAAAAAGTGTAACTTTAAATTTTGACCGAATCATCGTTCTCCTGGTAATATTTAATAGGTTGTGAAGGTTTTAATACCAGTATTTTAATAGTGTGAAATAGCACATAGGAATGTATTTTATGTAATGAATTTTATTAAAGTATTTGTTTTGTTATATGTCAAAGCAGGATCTAGGAATATAAATAAAATTAAAATGTAACCTAGTTGGTATGCATGAACTAAAAGCGCTACTTGGTTGGCTTCTTCATATATGTTTAGTCAATAAGAATTCAGAGTTCTGGCATTCAACAGACTTGTACCAGAAGGGGAGGCGGGGGGGGGGGGATACGTATTTAAAAACTTAAAGAACTTTTACACCATGCACATTGAAATCGCTCTGAAATATAGCAGTGGAACATAAAGGGTTAATTGTTATTAAACATAAGCTTCTGACTTGAAGACCAAATCTATAGGATATTTCAGTTGTATTTGCCAAACAAGCTCAGTATATTTAGTGGAAGCACTAACCAAATCATCACAAATTATTATTCCTACCAGTATACCTTACAGAGTACTTGGCTAGATAGCTTGTGAGCTTACAATCTAAAAGGTTAACATGGGGACTTAAGACAAGAGGTAGCAAGGGGAATTTGGATGTGGTCAGAGAGAATGAAAAGGATAAATGTAGCCACTGGTAACATGTAAAGGGAATGAGAAGGTATTGGAGTGTGATGTCATACAGCTGAAAAGCTTGCTATAAAGTTAGAAGGATATTCAGAAGAAACAATTAAAAGGGACACTATATTCACCAGAACAACTACAGCTTATTGTGTTTGTTCTAGGGAGTATTATTATTATTTATATAGCGCCAGCAAATTTCATAGCGCTGTACATTTGTATAACCATTCCCTTCAGGCTTTTTGCCCACACTGTTGTTGACAAAACAGCCCAGGGCTTTAACACTATGAGGTCATGCATACATGTTTGTGTTCCTGACCCTATAGTGTTCCTTTAAAAATTGTGTTCAGGCATGTTGAATGGGAGATTAGTCGAACCATGTTTCAGTTAAAGGGATACTGGAGACATTGTACCCATTTTATCTAACTGAAGTGGTTATAGTGTCTGGTGTCCCATCCTGGAGCCACCCTTCCATTTAACATTAAAACAGGTTTTAATGTTTAAACGTTAAATAAGAGTCCCATGCAGCCTTTTCCGTAATGCGTGGGCTAATGAGGAAGTATTAGCCTGAGCTGCAATGTGCAGCTGTGATTGGCTGGAAGTGATGGCTGACCGCTTTAAGTCTATCACGACGCTCATTGCAGGCATGAATCGATATTCAGCGATATTGAAAAAATAGCCAAGTTTGAGAATGTCTTTCTGCTATTTTAGTCTGCTATTTTACATCTTTATTGACCTCTCCGGTAAGCAGGGGTAGAGTAGCGGAACGGATTAGAAATAAGAGAATACGATTTGAGAATGTATAATGTTTAGTGTTTAAAACCTTTAAAGGATCCCCACCCCAACCGTGAGACCAACAAGGTGTTCATACACCGATGAGAACACGCAAAGATATCAACCAACTAACGATACATAGACATCTTAACGACATACGATAACTAGACAGGACTGAACTGTTAGAGCACATTGATGTATCCTTGTATGTATAACGTGATTTAACTTACGAATTATACTCCCCTATTTTTCTCTTCTGTACCCCCTCCCCATAAAATCTACAAAATAAAGAATTTAAAACCTTTAAAGGATGCAGAACTTAGATCTGCTGAAGGGAATTAATCTTTAAAAGAGTCGAACTTGCACATATTCATATACCAAAAAGTGAATGCTTTACCCATTTTTGGGCTATAGCAGAAATAATGAACTGCAGTGTGTCTGCAGTTTTATTTTTAGGCCAAAAAGAACGAATGTCTCCTATTATTGCCATGAGCAACTATTAAGAAAATTTTGCTATTCTGTGCAGAATCTGTCAGTATATTTGCCGTCACAGCTAAATTTATATAATTAAATAATTGATTGCAGTTTTCACTGTTCATTTACAGTACTGAATAACTTTTTATTCTTGTAAATATACACACACTAGGGTTTACCTTACTGTAGTGAATTGTAAATTAAATTGCATATTTTATGCCAATACAGCCGATCTTGAAAAAATTATCTAACCCTGCCATAGTCACAGCTTGGTTATTTTATACTAAATGGTGCAAATTAGTTTTCAACGCTCTATAATATGCCGATTGTGAAATAAACCCAGATCTTCCTAACAGGTGTAACGAAGAGATATGTGAAGAGAGGATGTTGTAGAGTGGGAAAGGATTATCCAAATGTTGCTACTGTTCCATCATTACTACGAATGCAGGCTTACGGACCACTCAAGTCTCCCAGACCACTGCATCACAATGAAGTAGTCCGGGTGCAATGGTCCTGTCAATTTAAACCTGCAATGTAAAAAAACGTTGCAGCTTTGTAGACACTGCAGTGTTTAACGGCAGGGTTGAATACACCACTAGTGGCTGTCTTACTGACGGCCACCAGAGGCGCTTGCTACTCCAGAACCGAGCAAAACTTTGTCTTGCAATCAAATGTTGCTGATACTAGCATTTAATTGGAGGAGCGCAGCTTTTGGCTGTACATGCCTGGTTCCAAACCAATGCTTATCTATCGGATCGGAGCAGATTGCAGGCAAATGGATGTCTTTGAAAGGCGAAGTGTGAGTCCCAGCACTGGAAACTAATAATAAATAATTAACTTTCATTTTTATTTTTATTTTATTTTTTTATACCAAAAGGGAGGTGGACTGATGTGTACCTATAGTTTCAGGGGGGAAAATAATGTTATGTTCTGAACTATAGATGAGAAGAGCAAAATCGCAACAGAAAACACATTCACTGCAAAGCAACTTCAGTAAGTTATTTTTGGCATAAAACTTTATTACATCAAAGTTCACTTGTGTATTCGCTTTTCGAGTAAACCAGGCTGACGGCAGCTAAAACAGGTCAATACACTCTTCAACACATTCCCTTAATCTGCACGAAACAGCTGTGCATTGTCTCCACAACAGGTGTGACACTGACAAATTAGGAAACTCATTCTAGAAGCAGATGTCCCTTTCCGTGCCCAGACACAAGTGGAAATATTAGACATTCAATGAGTAACTTGTTCAAGAATCAGCTAAGTTTAACAGAAAATAGAGGGAAACGTCCCGAAAGCCTCACAGACCCTAGAAACCCCTATAATGAGCAAAGCGTAATGATTGTGCTTACAGTGCCCCAGTAAGTTGTTTTTTTTTGTCCTATAAATAAGTAGATTCAGGACAATGACTAAAAGCACACATGGGTCTTATACTCAAAACTACTTTCCTGAGCTGAGTGAGGTGATGTGTCTAAAGAGAGGACAGAGCTGTAGATGCAAAAACTGTAAGAAAGGCAATGCCAGACTCCACAGCACCGAGTACCAGTCAGCCTGTTTAATATAAGAACGGATGAATAAGATAAGAACTAGGGTGACATACTGGTTTTGGAGGGATCAGGTGAAAATTGAAAGAACAGTCACTTTTTAGGTGGTGATCATTTCTGATTTACCGCAGTAAACGCGTGTGAAGTGGGCTGTAGTGGTTATTGTGTTTCTTTGACACTAGAACCAATTCATCTTGCTGAATTGGTTATTGTGCATGGAGTCCTCTGGCACTGTCCCTCTATTCAGTGCTAAACCATTTTAGAGCAGTTTAACACAAAATAAGGTGCCCGGTCACCCACAGCCACCAGGAACGACTTTTGGAGAAAATAAAACTAAACTTTTTTATAAATCACAATAGTAATCTTTTTTGTAGAATAACGGTCTATTGTGTTGTTGTTTTTTGTCAAATGTCACTGCTTCATCCTCTTTATAAAAGGTTAGTCCAAGCTCCATGAGTCTAGTGATTTGAAGTGGTCATGGTACCAGGATTCTGTATGTGCAGCATTTCACTTTGAAACTCTGTGCATATGGAGTTTAACGCCTTTGTTACCAGAGTTCCAGATGGGTAAAAATCAGCGCACATGACCCACTGTAAAAAAAAATAAAAAAAAGTTGCTGTGGAATCCGCCTCCTAAAAAAAAAAAAAAAGGAAAAATGGGTGGCAGGCAGTGCCTGGCTGGCTGAGCATCATAGGAGTTATAACTCCAGAGCTTTCTCCATCACGCCTACACTGTAGTTCACTCAAATAAACTTGACTTGTAGCCCCAATTGACTTCTTTAAACTTTTTAGGGACTAACTCCCTAATTTGTTTACAAAATCTGCGTCTGACGTCTAACACATTCAGCTTCCACCCTGTATCCAAAACATGTCACAAAATGTTTGAACCCTGATTTGGCATATACCAGGCTCTATTCTAAGGCAGAGGTCACAGTGTCGGTTGAATTGGATCTTCTCCCAGATCGGAGATGAAACAAAAACCAACACTCTCCCCAATCAACAAACACGAAGAGGACAAGGCCTGCAATGCCTAACTTCATTTTGACCATTATAATAGAGTGTATTTAAGCCTTACCAAGCAGTCTGCTAGCAAAAGTGTGAACCCTTCCTCATCCCAATATAAAAACCAATAAGAAAGAACACACTTTTCATTTAAAGTTGCATATTTGTAGCAGTCAGGTGGATAAATAAATTGCTGTGATTACAGGATTAAAAAGATATTAACAATAAAATTATAATATATACACATCTCTCTTTCTCCTGCAATCCCAGCCAGACCACTTAATGCAGTCATGGAGAATCTTGCCCCCACTCCCCAATTTATTTCCGCATTTCATTTCCAATGACGCTAAGCCAGCGTTAGTAAGAAAACGCTGACTTTAACTGAAACTGTGCAGTTTGTCTGTATACAGCAGATACTTTGAAAGCAGATAGCTGTATCCCTGGAGATAGAACAGTGTGAAGCTGCCCAAGAAATTCACATCTCAGTTTCTCAACAGCTGCACGCATTTTGAAAGAGATTTTTTCCCCTTCTATAATGAGAAATGTGAAAAAGGAAAAAAAAAACGCATTGCACAGAATCCAAACCAACCCATCACAATATTCTTTCAGCAATGCATCTGCAGGGAAATCCCACCACACAGAACGTTTTATACATTCTGTGTGCGGCTTTGCAGCAGCTGGAAAGTCACTACACATCTGCTCAGCCCGGATGTTTCCAAGCGAGCCCCGTAATTCGGAGTCACCACCTCTCCGTGGCTGCATGACATCACTCTGCCACAGACACAGGAAGCCTTAACTTTATTTATTGATTTACTGTGGGATTTGGCTACACATCCCCGGGGGAAGAGGGAGAGGTGGGAATAAATAGATTCAAAACGTTGGCAGTATGATGCTTTCCAATAAACAAAAGTGTTCACAAAAAAATAAGTTAAGAATGGAGTATATTTAAAACAATTTCAACAAATGTTTGCATTTATTCATTGGTGTCAATAATTGCATGCACAATAAATATCCATGACTGGATAGTATAGGAGAGAAAGGAGACCTAATTCTTAGCTTTTTCTGGAATTCCCTGGTGGTTAATCCACGCAGATACCACTTCTCATGATAAAGAACACCTACAGGGAGAGCAAATTGCTTGTAAGACAAGAAAGAAGATATTAATTAATAGAGGACTTCAGACCAGGCACGTCATGGTGCTATGTGGCTTTATCAGACAAGTCTACCTACATGGCACAGGAAAGTGAATTGTTTAGGAGGTTTATAGAAAGAAATTCTGCTTAAGAAAAAGGAAAAAAAAAATTTACAATACAGTTTGTCACGGTTAAAAAGCCAAAAGGTGTAGGTGTAAGCCTCTTTCTACGAGAGCTTGAATTATCCTTCTACAAATCAAAGGACTCAAAAGAATATAAAAATAGATATAAGAAAGGGGCTAATTATGGTGTCTCTGTTGAAAATGCAATGTCACACTGGGTGATGGATTTATAAATATGCAGGGAGCTATTTTGACAGCCTTTGGCCCACCCACTATGCCCTGATATTACCTGCTGCAAACCAACAGATCGCTTTGAAGCTTGACCCTATAATTCACACTGTACGGCCTCTTGACTTAACCTTTTACCAAGTCAGCTGGAAAGCTATTCAATATCCCAGCCATGAGTGTCAGGGCCCATTCCCAAACCAACAGCTCCTCACTGCCAGCATGCGGACACAGGAGCAGAACTGGCTGGCTTGGCCCACATTAAATAATTGACAGACTGCGTGGACTCAGGACAGCTTGGCACCAGCGCACTTGATCTTTGGCCCCAGAGTGCATTATCTGAGAGATGTTCTTTCATGGCATAGCCTCATGGAGCCTGACACTCAGACAAAGGTTTTCTTGGCTGTGAGTCATTTAACTCCTTCAGCTATTTACCAAGCGAATACTTTGCTGCCCATACTTGCTGGCAAACCAGGTACTAATCTTGAGTGTTTCTGGCACAGCATGCAGTCAGTGTAACGTTTTCTGAGCTGTTACACTGTAGAGTGCTGAACAAGGCTAAACAGGACTTTAAATCCTTAGGGTGGTACAGATGCGCCCGGTGCACGGTTTTATTTAGTATGTCAGCATATTTTTTTACTTACTTTGAAGAGAGTGAAGGGGTAAGCTAGAGTAGTTTCAATGCCAGTGTTTGCATCGCTGGCAGTAATTCCATTTCTTAAAATGAAAATTGGAAATATTTTAAAAACAGGCTCTATTTAGACCTCACAGTTAAGGCTCTTTAAACTCATACCAAATGTGTGTTTTTTTGTTTTGTTTTTAAAAACACAGTTGAGATGACATCATCAGTGATGAATGTATGATAAGGGGTTGGAAGTGAGACACCTTTTGGTTAGTAAAAGTTACGGTATAATTTTAGGGATGGAATAAACACATTTAGGATAAGCTACTGAACAATCCCCACCTTCGAGACTAGAGAACCATAAAATAACTTTATGAATACTGTAGCTTAGGTCTATCACATCCTTTTCAAACATTTTGTTATGAGGAAGTTCTCCAGAAGGTCTGCAAATTGTTTCAGGATATGTCACACATTCCAAAACAGAACATCACCATTCAGAGCCTGTAGCTTGTGGAGTGGTGTACGCTGCAGATCTCTGACCATGATGTGAATATAACATTGAATACATACCCAGACTTTTCTACACAAAATGTTCTTGCACAATTATTTCTAAATATTTTATCAGGAAGGATACATTGACATTTCTCTCACTTGCAGATATGTCCGGTTACTTCCCAATATGAGATTTATAGGCCCGCTTTGCTTTCTATTACTGTAGGGATCAGATTGTGATACTTTTTAGTGTTTGATAATATCAAAAACTCATTACCTGCCTGGATCTACTTTTCATTTTCTAAGTCTACAATTGCCAAACAGTCATCTGCAATCTACCAAGTGATCCCTGATTGGTGGGGGGTTATAATGAGATTGTCCTGGAGTTCACTTGAGAATGGGAAAACTAAATCACTATTTTCGATTGTTTGACAGTTTCCCTTTATTTCCGAATTGTGAGCCTATTTTGGACATCAGGAGTAATTATTTTTGAGAAACAATCTAAGGGTTGGTTGCAGCTAATCACATATATTTCTTAAATGGACCCCTTGGTTAAAAAACTTATTGTTTTGATATAATTTTTGCAATTCCCTCAACATGTTCTTTAGCAAAGTTCCAGCATACAGTGGCAGAGTGTCTGGATGGATCAGAAACCTTAACATATATATCCACACAGCACCCAGGGATGGAACTTCACTGTCTGGAGGGAGTGGCAGAGGGAAACACATGCTCTGCACCACAATCCTGCCTGGCCATATGACAGGAGGGTAGACAGCGGGGTGTGTGCCAAGAGGAATGGTGGGGGGTATATTAGGAAAGGAGAAGAGCGAGAGAGAACACAACTCAGACTGTTCACACTTAAGTTTTTCCTAATAAATGTGCGCAAACCAAATAACCTGTCACACACACACACACACACACACAGAAACACGTGTATGCAACAGTGGCAATGCACTCAAACACTCAGAAACAAATGCAGAGCCAATGCACATACATACACTCACAAGGTCTCACTGACGTTGTACACACAAACACATGCATCGCAGAAAATAAACAAACCCACTTCACTGACACTATATATATACACACACACACACACTCACACCGAAACTGCAGAAAGGAATGGCATCATTATTCGAGTTTATAAAGATTGATTTTTTTCATAACTTTACCTACAGAGACCCATGTAAGAGGGAAAACTGGAGGATGAATGAAGTATGACAGTCTGTTGATATATATATATATATATATATATATATATATATATACAGAAAGAGAAAGGATTTTCATCAAATTAAATCTACATTTATTGCGAAGAATAGAGAACGTTTCAGCTCCTCTCAGGACACGGTGTCCTGATGAAAGCTCCTGAGAGGAGCTGAAACGTCGAACTATTCTTCGCAATAAATGGAGATTTAATTTAATGAAAATCCTAGAGTGCCGGTATTTTTCTCTTTCTGTATGGTTCAGCTACCAGAGCACCAGGTATTTTTTCTTTTTTGTTATGGTTGGAGTGCAAGGGTTGTCAATATTTGAGAGATAGAGATATATATATATATATATATATATATATATATATATATATATATATATATATACACACACACACACACACACACATATACATACATACACACACACACATATAAGGAAGCATGGGTTAGAACTACCCGTTTTTTTTTATTTGGGAGAATTAGTGTGACTGTATGGTTGTGAAAATGTGGGCATGGCAGTTTATATGTATGACAAACTCAGGGTGAAATTAAATAGTGTATCTGCATGGGATAGTAGTGTCGGACATCCTGAATGTATTTAAAAGTATTTGAATGCATTTGATCTAAGTAATTTGTTTTAAGCAGATCCTATATGTATGATGGGATAGATTACATTTACACTAGATAACTTCTATAGAAGAGTATGTGTTGTTTATACCATGAGGCTACTATAGATAGTTTAAACATCACAGCCCATACATCAGCATTAATAAGGGGTTGATTTATATTTGTAAAAGGGTAGTTCACGACATACTAACAAGGAGGTAGATCTTGTTAATACAAGTAGTACAAAAGTAGTGTTCTGCCTCAAATGTTTAGCCACCCCTTCAGCAAATTCTACTTCTGCTATGTTCGCTAACCTTCTTCTGTGCAAAACATTAACCAACAGAGTGCCTGTAAAAGATGTGATACTAGTGTTAGAACACAACTGATGAATTGAGAAGGGGTACCATACCTTTTGGCTGACTGCAGGTGAGGAGGACATTGAAGACTCACTGTGTGCTGTATCAATACCCAACATGGTCAGATGTCTACATTCGCTACAAGTTCCTACAAGAAGCTGTTTGCCATCATCCACAAACAAACTGTTGGCTACTCTTGGAGCCAGTAAGAAAATAGGTAACCTGGCCACCTTGACAGCCTTTAATCCCAGCATCCTCCTCTTCTCTGATCTACAGAAGAAGCATACAAAGGTCTCCACTTGGTACTGTCTTGACCATGGGTTGGTGGGGTGCTGGCTCCTCATCTCCTGTTGAAACCACTGCCCAAGGAGGTCATGGTAACAGAGGCTGCAGGTGGACACCATACCGGTGGAGTCAGCCGGCCTGGCTCTTGGGGCAGGTGGGTAAATGGTCAGAAATGGAAAGAAAGGCTCCTTGTCTCCATACCTACTAGGTGGGTTGATGCTGACCTGGTACTCAGATCCCGAACCTAGCTCTGCTCCACAGACATAGCAGATAGAGGTTATAAAAGGTTGGCCAGTGGTGGCTCCAGCCTTCCTGCTGGTACATCCTCCAGAAGATGAATTTGGTTCCCCTGACCCAAACACCTGGTGATACCTGGCCAAGAAACTTTGCACAGAGTTGATGAGATCCTCATGATGGGAGGCCCTGTAAATGGCCCAGATGTCCTCCAAGACCCCGTAGCACTTCCTACAACTTTGCACTTCCCCTTGCTGGGTCACACCTGGGCAGTTGGGTGGGCAGGGCAGTTGGCTGATGAAGGGAAAGTGCATGATGGTTTTGGCATTGCCATTGTGGACCTTGGTGAGCACCATCCTGAATTGGTGGGGGTAGGTCTCCCCACAAAGGTAGCAGACCCCTGGTCCTTTAGGGTGGGGGTCCCCAGAGTGCTGACCTGTCCCCTTTTCCTGGGTGGCATGGAGGGGCACCATGTAGAGGCGTTGCAGGACAGGTACATTGGCCAGGTCGAAGCTCTGCCATTGCTCCATGAGGGATGAGAAGCAGCTGGTACAGGCCCTGGCACTGCCCCCTGGAGTGATTGGGTGGGCACCGGGCGGTGGGGTGTGCAGCCACAGGAAAGGGAAGAAGGGGGTTTGGGGGGTGTGCTCCTGTTTCTGCACGTGTATGAGTTGTCCAGGGCCGCCCCCCCCGCAGATATAACAGACCCCTATGTGTGGCCCCCTCTCAGGGTGTCTCTCAGTATTGGGGTCCCCCTCTCCCCTGTGGTGGTCTCCTGGGTGCCGGGCTCGGTCTGGGGGGGTGGTACACTGTGCTGGGGCCAGGCTGGTCCTGGGGGTACCCGGGGAAGCTGCCCAGGGCCCCCTGCCCCCCCTCTCTGGGCTGTCCTCGGCCTCGCTCAGCGCGTTGTCAGACAGGTCTGAGAGCTCAGAGTCCGGGGAGTTGGGGTTCCAGTCCCGGGGGGCCGCCCGGGGGCCGTGGTAGGGCCTCTTCAGCCAGTACATGCGCTTGTCCAAGGGGGTCCGGGTGCGCTCGAACGAGTCCCACTGGGCGGCCAGGAACCGCTGGCACACGGCGCACACCCGGGCACAGCCACCCGGGCTCACCGGCTCGGCCCCCGGTGCCGGCTCCTGCTGCTGGAGGAACGGGTAGAAGGGCCCCCCCCGGGCCGGGCCCCGCACGGGTAACCTGAGCTCCCGACCCCGGGGCACCGCGCCCCCACAGATAAAGCAGAACACACAGGGGCCCCCGGGGGCCACAGCATCCTCCGGCTCCTCGTCCCCCCCCAGGGCTGCCATCAGCCGCTGCTTGCGGGACCTCGGGGCGGGATCGCTCATACCAACCCGGGCTGGCCGGCTGGGGCTCCCAGGGGCCACGCTCAGGGCTCCCAGGGGCCACGCTCACAGTCAGGGATATCCGGTGCGGAGCCGCCCCCCCTGTGGGCTCCTCAAACTCGGGGGTCCCGGAGATGTGAGTCCACTACGGACTGTGCTGGACACGGGGCGGGGTCTGACAGCTAGCTCCGCCCGCCGACACGCCCACACCACGCCCCCTGGCAGAGCACATGGCAAAGCCAGCACACCCCCTGTAACCCCTTCATTACCAGAGCCCATCCACTAATACAGCCCCTGTAACCCCTTCATTACCAGAGCCCAGCCACTAATACACCCCCTGTAACCCCTTCATTACCAGAGCCCAGCCACTAATACAGCCCCTGTAACCCCTTCATTACCAGAGCCCAGCCACTAATACAGCCCCTGTAACCCCTTCATTACCAGAGCCCAGCCACTAATACAGCCCCTGTAACCCCTTCATTACCAGAGCACAGCCACTAATAAAGCCCCTGTAACCCCTTCATTACCAGAGCCCAGCCACTAATACAGCCCCTGTAACCCCTTCATTACCAGACCCCAGCCATTAATACAGCCCCTGTAACCCCTTCATTACCAGAGCCCAGCCATTAATACAGCCCCTGTAACCCCTTCATTACCAGAGCCCAGCCATTAATACAGCCCCTGTAACCCCTTCATTACCAGAGCCCAGCCATAACCACCCCCTGTAACCCCTTCATTACCAGAGCCCAGCCATTAATACAGCCATAACCATCCCGGTAACCCCTTCATTACCAGAGCCCAGCCATAACCACCCCCGTAACCCCTTCATTACCAGAGCCCAGCCATTAATACAGCCCCTGTAACCCCTTCATTACCAGAGCCCAGCCATTAATACACCCCCTGTAACCCCTTCATTAGCAGAGCCCAGCCATAACCACCCCCTGTAAACCCTTCATTACCAGAGCCCAGCCATTAATACAGCCATAACCATCCCGGTAACCCCTTCATTACCAGAGCCCAGCCATAACCACCCCCGTAACCCCTTCATGACCAGAGCCCAGCCATAACCACCCCCGTAACCCCTTCATGACCAGAGCCCAGCCATAACCACCCCCGTAACCCCTTCATTACCAGAGCCCAGCCACTAATACAGCCCCTGTAACCCCTTCATTACCAGAGCCCAGCCACTAATACAGCCCCTGTAAGCGCTTCATTACCAGAGCCCAGCCATTAATACACCCCCTGTAACCCCTGTATTACCAGAGCCCCGCCACTAATACAGCCCCTGTAACCCCTTCATTACCAGAGCCCAGCCATTAATACAGCCCCTGTAACCCCTTCATTACCAGAGCCCAGCCATAACCACCACCCGTAACCCCTTCAATACCAGAGCCCGGCCATTAATATAACCATAAGCACCCTCTGTAACCCCTTCACTACCAAAGCGAAGCCATTAATACACCAACACCACCCCTTGCAACCCCTTCATTACCAGAGCCCAGCCATAACCATCCCCTCTAACCTCTTCATTATCAGAGCCCAGCAATTAATACAGCCCCTGTAACCCCTTCATTATCAGAGCCCAGCCATAACCACCCCCGTAACCCCTTCATTACCAGAGCACAGCCATTAATACAGCCTCTTTAACCCCTTCATTACCAGTGCCCAGTCATTATTACAGCCCCTGTAACCACTTCATTACCAGAGCCCAGCCATTAATACAACCATAACAACCCCTGTAACCCCTTCATTACCAGAGCCCAGCCACTAATACACCCCCTGTAACCCCTTCATTACTAGAGCCCAGCCATTAATACAAACATAACCACCCCTGTAACTCTTTAATTACCAGAGCCCAGCCATAACCACCCCCTGTAACCCCTTCATTACCAGAGCCCAGCCATATCCAACCCCTGTAACCCCTTCATTACCAGAGCCCAGCCATATCCACCCCCTGTAACCCCTTCATTACCAGAGCCCAGACATATCCACCCCCTGTAACCCCTTCATTACCAGAGCCCAGACATATCCACCCCCTGTAACCCCTTCATTACCAGAGCCCAGCCATAACCACCCCTGTAACCCCTTCATTACCAGAGCCCAGCCATAACCACCACCCGTAACCCCTTCATTACCAGAGCCCAACCATAACCACCACCCGTAACCCCTTCATTACCAGAGCCCGACCATTAATATAACCATAACCACCCTCTGTAACCCCTTCACTACCAAAGTGAAGCCATTAATACACCAAAACCACCCCTTGTAACCCCTTCATTACCAGAGCCCAGTCATAACCATCCCCTGTAACCCCTTCATTACCAGAGCACAGCCATTAATACCGCCCCTGTAACCCCTTCATTACCAGAGCCCAGCCATAACCACCCCTGTAACCCCTTCATTACCAGAGCCCAGCCATTAATACAGCCCCTGTAACCCCTTCATTACCAGAGCCCAGCCATAACCACCCCCTGCGCCCCCTTCATTACCAGAGACCAGTCTGTAGTACAACCATAACCACCTCATTACCAGAGCTCAGCCATTAAAACAACCATAACCACCTCTTGTAACCCCTTCTAGAGCATAGCCAGCTCTAGAACAGTACAGAATATCATCAGCCCCTGTAATCTCTTCCATGCCAGAACAGAGTCAGCACTATAACGGTACAGAGTACAACCTCTGTGACTCCTTCCATGCCAGAGTTCAAACTGCTATATAAAAGTACAGATCACTACCACCTGTAACCCCTTGTACCAGAGCCCCCAGCTAGCTATAGTGGTACAGAGTATCACCTCTATCTGTAATCTCTTCCGTGCCAGAGCCCAGCCAGCTATATAACTGTACAGAGTATCACCAACCCCTATAACTGTACAGAGTATCACCAACCCCTATAACTGTACAGAGTATCACCAACCCCTATAACCCTTTCCGTACCAGAGCCCAGCTACATATCTGTACAGAGTATCACCAATCCCTATAACCCCTTCCGTACCAAAGCCGAGCTATACAACTGTACAGAGTATCACCAACCCCTATAACCCTTTCCATGCCAGAGCCCAGCCAGCTATATAACTGTACAGAGTATCACCAACCCCTATAACCCTTTCCATGCCAGAGCCCAGCCAGCTATATAACTGTACAGAGTATCACCAACCCCTATAACCCTTTCCGACCAGAGCCCAGCCAGCTATATAATTGTACAGAGTATCACCAACGCCTATAACCCTTTCCATGCCAGAGCCCAGCCAGCTATATAACTGTACAGAGTATCACCAACCCCTATAACCCTTTCCGTACCAGAGCCCAGCCAGCTATATAATAGTACAGAGTATATCCAACTCCTATAACCCTTTCCATGCCAGAGCCCAGCCAGCTATATAACTGTACAGAGTATCACCAACCCCTATAACCCTTTCCGTGCCAGAGCCCAGCCAGCTATATAACTGTACAGAGTATCACCAACCCCTATAACCCTTTCCATGCCAGAGCTCAGCGAGCTATATAACTGTACAGAGTTTCACCAACGCCTATAACCCTTTCCATGCCAGAGCCCAGCCAGCTATATAACTGTACAGATTATCACCAACCCCTATAACCCTTTCCGTGCCAGAGCCCAGCAAACTATATAACTGTACAGAGTATCACCAACCTCTATAACCCTTTCTGTACCAGAGCCCAGCCAACTATATAACTGTACAGAGTATCACCAACCCCTATAACCCTTTCCTTGCCAGAGCCCAGACAGCTATATAACTGTACAGAGTATCACCAACCCCTATAACCCTTTCCTTGCCAGAGCCCAGCCAGCTATATAACTGTACAGAGTATCACCAACCCCTATAACCCTTTCCATGCCAGAGCTCAGCCAGCTATATAACTGTTGAGTATCACCAACCCCTATAACCCTTTCCATGCCAGAGCCCAGCCAGCTATATAACTGTACAGAGTATCACCAACGCCTATAACCCTTTCCATGCTAGAGCCCAGCCAACTATATAACTGTACAGAGTATCACCAACCCCTATAACCCTTTCCATGCCAGAGCCCAGCCAGCTACATAACTGTACAGAGTATCACCAACCCCTATAACCCTTTCCATGCCAGAGCCCAGCCAGCTATATAACAGTACAGAGTATGACCAACCCCTATAACCCTTTCCATGCCAGAGCTCAGCCAGCTATATAACTGTACAGAGTATCACCAACCCCTATAACCCTTTCCATGCCAGAGCCCAGCCAGCTATATAACTGTACAGAGTACCACCAACGTCTATAACCCTTTCCATGCCAGAGCTCAGCCAGCTATATAACTGTACAGAGTATCACCAACGCCTATAACCCTTTCCATGCCAGAGCCCAGCCAGCTATATAACTGTACAGAGTATCACCAACGCCTATAACCCTTTCCATGCCAGAGCCCAGCCATATAACTGTACAGAGTATCACCAACCCCTATAACCCTTTCTGTACCAGAGCCCAGCCAACTATATAACTGTACAGAGTATCACCAACCCCTATAACCCTTTCCTTGCCAGAGCCCAGCCAACTATATAACTGTACAGAGTATCACCAACCTCTATAACCCTTTCTGTACCAGAGCCCAGCCAACTATATAACTGTACAGAGTATCACCAACCCCTATAACCCTTTCCTTGCCAGAGCCCAGCCAGCTATATAACTGTACAGAGTATCACCAACCCCTATAACCCTTTCCTTGCCAGAGCCCAGCCAGCTATATAACTGTACAGAGTATCACCAACCCCTATAACCCTTTCCATGCCAGAGCTCAGCCAGCTATATAACTGTTGAGTATCACCAACCCCTATAACCCTTTCCATGCCAGAGCCCAGCCAGCTATATAACTGTACAGAGTATCACCAACGCCTATAACCCTTTCCATGCTAGAGCCCAGCCAACTATATAACTGTACAGAGTATCACCAACCCCTATAACCCTTTCCATGCCAGAGCCCAGCCAGCTATATAACTGTACAGAGTATCACCAACCCCTATAACCCTTTCCATGCCAGAGCCTAGCCAGCTATATAACAGTACAGAGTATGACCAACCCCTATAACCCTTTCCATGCCAGAGCCCAGCCAGCTATATAACTGTACACAGTATCACCAACCCCTATAACCCTTTCTGTACCAGAGCCCAGCCAACTATATAACTGTACAGAGTATCACCAACCCCTATAACCCTTTCCATGCCAGAGCCCAGCCAGCTATATAACTGTAGAGTATCACCAACCCCTATAACCCTTTCCGTGCCAGAGCCCAGCGAGCTATATAACTGTACAGAGTATCACCAACCCCTATAACCCTTTCCATGCCAGAGCCCAGCCAGCTATATAACTGTACAGAGTATCACCAACGCCTATAACCCTTTCTGTACCAGAGCCCAGCCAACTATATAACTGTACAGAGTATCACCAACCCCTATAACCCTTTACATGCCAGAGCCCAGCCAGCTATATAATTGTACAGAGTGTCACCAACCCCTATAACCCTTTCCATGCCAGAGCCCAGCCAGCTATATAACTGTACAGAGTATCACCAACCCCTATAACCCTTTCCATGCCAGAGCCAAGCCAGCTATATAACTGTACAGAGTATCACCAACGCATATAACCCTTTCCGTACCAGAGCCCAGCTTTATAACTGTACAGAGTATCACCAACGCCTATAACCCTTTCTTTACCAGAGCCCAGCCAACTATATAACTGTACAGAGTATCACCAACCCCTATAACCCTTTCTGTACCAGAGCCCAGCCAGCTATATAACTGTACAGAGTATCACCAACCCCTATAACCCTTTCCATGCCAGAGCCCAGCCAGCTATATAACTGTACAGAGTATCACCAACCCCTATAACCCTTTCCATGCCAGAGCCCAGCCAGCTATATAACTGTACAGAGTATCACCAACCCCTATAACCCTTTCCATGCCAGAGCCCAGCCAGCTATATAACTGTACAGAGTATCACCAACGCCTATAACCCTTTCTGTACCAGAGCCCAGCCAACTATATAACTGTACAGAGTATCACCAACGCCTATAACCCTTTCCGTGCCAGAGCCCAGCCAGCTATATAACTGTACAGAGTATCACCAACCCCTATAACCCTTTCCATGCCAGAGCCCAGCCAGCTATATAACTGTAGAGTATCACCAACCCCTATAACCCTTTCCGTGCCAGAGCCCAGCAAGCTATATAATAGTACAGAGTATCACCAACCTCTATAACCCTTTCCATGCCAGAGCTCAGCCAGCTATATAACTGTAGAGTATCACCAACCCCTATAACCCTTTCCGTGCCAGAGCCCAGCCAGCTATATAACTGTACAGAGTATCACCAACCCCTATAACCCTTTCCGTGCCAGAGCCCAGCCAGCTATATAACTGTACAGAGTATCACCAACGCCTATAACCCTTTCCATGCCAGAGCCCAGCCAGCTATATAACTGTACAGAGTATCACCAACGCCTATAACCCTTTCTGTACCAGAGCCCAGCCAACTATATAACTGTACAGAGTATCACCAACGCCTATAACCCTTTCCGTGCCAGAGCCCAGCCAGCTATATAACTGTACAGAGTATCACCAACCCCTATAACCCTTTCCATGCCAGAGCCCAGCCAGCTATATAACTGTAGAGTATCACCAACCCCTATAACCCTTTCCGTGCCAGAGCCCAGCAAGCTATATAATAGTACAGAGTATCACCAACCTCTATAACCCTTTCCATGCCAGAGCTCAGCCAGCTATATAACTGTAGAGTATCACCAACCCCTATAACCCTTTCCGTGCCAGAGCCCAGCCAGCTATATAACTGTACAGAGTATCACCAACCCCTATAACCCTTTCCATGCCAGAGCTCAGCCAGCTATATAACTGTAGAGTATCACCAACCCCTATAACCCTTTCCGTGCCAGAGCCCAGCCAGCTATATAACTGTACAGAGTATCACCAACCCCTATAACCCTTTCCGTGCCAGAGCCCAGCCAGCTATATAACTGTACAGAGTATCACCAACCCCTATAACCCTTTCCGTGCCAGAGCCCAGCCAGCTATATAACTGTACAGAGTATCACCAACCCCTATAACCCTTTCCGTACCAGAGCCCCCAGCTATATAACTGTTCTGAGTATCAACTCAATTTTTAACCCCTGCCTGACACAGTCTGCTCTGCTATAATGGTGAGTGTATTTAACTCCATCTGGCATCCCTGCTATGCCAGCTTTAGCTTGCTGAAGTGCTTTATGTGTAAATATAATTCAACAGAAATTGACCCTTTTTTTGAAATAACGAAACACTACCGTTTTAACAATACAAAGCTGTAGGTCTGTGACCCCTCCACGCAGCAACAAAAAGGGTTTAAGACCCCTTTTTTTTTTTTCTTAACTCCAGCGCTGAGGTCCATCAGCAATGTCATGCCAATGGAGGTCCTATTACACAGCAAGTGCATTCCATGTTCCATATAGAAAAGCATTGAATCAATGCTTTCCTATGGGGATTTTGAAGACGCTGGGTGTCCTCATGAAAGGCTTAAGGACATCCAAAGTCATTTCATGGAGTTAAACTCTGTGAAAATCCAGGAAGCACCTCTAGTGGCTGGACGCCGTCTTAATCCTGCAATGTTAACGGAAGTTTCTCTGAAACTGTTGTCATTTGCAGGGTTAAGGGGACAGTGCACCCATAACAATTTAATGAGATGCAGGGGACTAGGTGCCTACAGTGCCACTTAACCTTGTTACACCCCCTGACTGTCAGACAGCCTGTGTTAACACCATTCATTAGTCGAATCAGCTGATCTCTCTAAGCCAGTGTGTGACATTCTGTGCATAGAAATAAATATGTACAGAATTAACAGTTTTGGGCTGGCTAATGATGCCCCAGTGATACTGTATTACACGTTTGAAAGGGTTTTAGTTAAGGGGGTGTTTTACATTGCACGATTAAAAAGACAGGACCGCTGCATCCATAACACTTCATTGAGATGAAGTGGTCTGAGTGACTTTAATGTAGTAGTTTGACCTTTGCAAAACCTAGTTTTAAAAAGCCAACTCTACCAGATTCGCTGTGATGCATACAATGCTGCTTCACATTGACAGACAGACCGCAATCTGTGAATGAAAGGAAATTTCAGTTTTGTATTCCTAACACTATGGCGTTTTTTGTTGTTGTTTTTTTTTTTTTAATTCTTTATGTTGTGCTTGTTAATACAGAGATAACCTGTAAAGCCACAACAGCAGTACAGGTGTATGCAATGACAAGAAGAAAGGCAGCCTAAAAATAATGACTGTTAATAATAAAATACGTGATTTGCTTTGAGCAAAATTGGAAAATAGTAAAATACGCTAAAGTACACTTTTACCGCAGTTTCTCAGGTCACTGCACCCAGACCACTTCAATGAGCTGAATTAACATTGCAGTGTCTAGGATTTACCTGTAAGATGAATATCAGGAGGTGAGTAAAACCTGCCTTTTAATTAGGAGCAAATAAACCATGTATCTTGCAGGCAGCACATATTCCAATGGATGCATTTTCTATAAACATCCCTGGAAGAAAATTGTGAACATTTACCCTAAACTCTCTTTTAGGATCACTTATCAAAGCAAAAATTGTGGAGAAGGGACATGTGAATTATTATTTTAGCTAATATTTGTAATTTTCACTTCTTAAATTTACCTGGTTTGCTATGGAAGACTACCTTTTTGTGAGGAATTGGTTTGTTAAAGGAGCATTGATCAAGACAAAAGAAACATACAGGGATTTTTACCAACCTATATATGTCGGAAGTATCTTCTTTCCCCAAAAAAAACCAACAAAACATTCATTCAATGCAACTAGCTTCTAAATCCATATGAATCTGCACCACTTTACTGGTACAATTTGCCAGTATCTCAATCAGTCCTTGGGTCTCTCAGAGACTGCACATAATCTCTAAACAGGTGGATGAGTTTCAATCTGAATCATCCACCTGTGCGAAAAATCCTGCACAGCTGTTGAGGCCTGTAATCAGGGGTTGCAGAGACAGGGAAAGTCAAATGATAAATCCCAAGGATTTTAAGAGTTATATCTCCCATGATGCTTTGCTAGCTTTATGGGCACCAAAACCCCATGGGAGTTGTGGCTCATGAAGTAAGAGATTATGGAAGAGGATTTGCTAAGTGAGGCCAAATGGGGGAGAAAAGATTTGCAGAGTAAGCCACTTTATAAACATAATATCAAGTACATTATTCGCAGAACAGAATGTATGCCTGCGTTCCATTAACTGATACAAACTGAACAAAAGCTAAAGTTGGAAAATGTCTTCAACTCTCCCTGTTTTGCCTCTTTCTATTTGGTGTTCAATTCATAGTTTTGTGATTAAATCCAAAAATATATTGAATTTCCTGTGCAGCATTCATAGGTTGCAGCATGGAAATCAGTTCATTATTGAAGAAGGTGTCTCCAAGGAATCAATTAATCCAACCAACCCCCAGCATATGAATGCTGCATACTACAGGGAGGTTCTATCAAGCCGTGACTGTCCCTGAATCTATTTTGGATTTGAAATCCTTTTAACTTGGCAACAAGACAACAGTATATTTTGAAAAATAGCAATTTGCATGGATAAGTGCAGGGAGGCCCAGTAATTGCATGAAAACACTGCTTAATGAATGTGAAATATATGAATTATTCAAATACAATATACCCTAGCCAGCTTTAATTTTGAGCAAATATTTAAAACACAGAGCAGGTGCAGAGGTGATTGTTGCTGAAATCCGTGCCAGTTTGCAGGTATGTCATATTATTATTTTTTTTTATTTCTCCTGTGTATCTGATAATATACTGCAGAATGTGAACTTGAAGGATATATTCTCTTTTAAAGCACTTTATGATACATTTTTACTCAAACATCTGACAATTGTGTATTCAGTCTGTCATTCTCTATATTTTTTCTGGTTGAAATAATTAATTTGAGACTAATTTTATTTTTTGTACAGCAAAAAAAAATGTGTTTGTTTTTGTAAGGAATGTCTTTGCTAAGGAATTCAGCTTAATTGTACTAATTGCTTTAATCTATTTCTGGTGCTTTGTAAAAAAAAAAAAAAACATTTTTTTAATGAATTTTGAGGTTTTATATAACTAGCTGTCCAGCAAAAGCTGTGATTACACATTCCCTTTAGCTTTTACGATTTGGGTTGGAACTTGTAGTTTTAGTCCTGATTAAATGTGGATATTATTTGCAACTCAGAAATTATGGCTCAGGGGTTTATGAACAATACTCCAGAAAGGACCTTCAAAAATATCCCGGGAACATTCTCACAAAAACAAAATCCAGACTTCATCTGGATTTTTTTTTTTCTTTTCTTTTTTTTTTTTGTTTAAAGGAACTTCACCTTTTTCACATTTCAACAGGGTTTGCCTTTAGTGAATGAGAATTGTAGGTTAGGGGGTAAAAAAATTAGATAATTTGGACAACATGGGTTTTTGTGAAAAACTCCACCATAAAAGGACACTGTGTGGATGCCTATGATTTAGAAAAAAACAGCACCTGTAGTTTTCGTAGATTCTATATATTAAGAAATGCACCATTTTCTACACTTTAGAATTATTTACTAAAATGTGATTTTCCAGGAGTTAAGAGAATTTCACATTTTCGGACAAAATAGAAAAATGTAAAATTCACTTTGAATTCTGTCACTTAACATTTTAATGACCAATTTGGTTTTATTTCACCATTTAAAGGGACACTCCAGGCACCCAGACCACTTCTGCCCATTGGAGTGGTCTGGGTGCCAACTCCCACTACTCTTAACCCTGCAAGTGTAATTATTGCAGTTTTCTATAAACTGCAATAATTACCTTGCAGGGTTAACTCCACCTCTAGTGGCTGTGTACTAGACAGCCACTAGAGGGCTCTTCCTGGTTCATAGCACAGATTATCTGTGCTAGAGCGTCGCTGGACGTCCTCACGCTGTGTGAGGACCTCCAGCGTCGCTCATTTCCCCATAGGAAAGCATTTTCAATGTTTTCCTATGGGGCACGCTAATGCGCATGCGCGGCATTGTCGCGCATGCGCATTAGGTCTCCCCGGCCGGTGGGCGGGATCAGTCTCGCCCACCAGCTGACGCAATGCAGAGGAGGAGCGGAGGAGGAAGTAGTGACGTGGGACATCGTCGCTGCCTCAGGTAAGTTTCTGAAGGGGTTTTCACCCCTACAGCAACCGGGGATGGGGGGTGGGAGGGAGAGGGGACCTGCAGTGCCAGGAAAACGGATTGTTTTCCTGGCACTGGAGTTTCCCTTTAATTGAGAAAACAAAATAGGGATAGAATATGTTATATGTGTGGTTTTATGAGCTATGCACAGCTCATTGACGGTCTGTAAAATGCTGTACCACAGGTGCATATAGTTCGTGCCCTGATTTATAATGATGCACTCACTCTTCATCTTTTTAAGAATGGTTCGGGGAAGAACATTGGGATGGCGACACAGGACCCTGAAACTGGGACTGTCCTGCCAAAATCCAGAATGTTGGGAGAACTAATTTAGGAATAGAAGTTTAGAGAGTGTCTTTATGGTTTATCATCTTTAATTACTATAGAATAATTATGCCTGTGAACCGAACTGAAAGGTTTGTTTAATAAGCGCTGACACAAGACATTTTGCTTCTGGGGGCCAATGGCAAATATGGTGTCCACATCTGCCAAACTCTACAGCCCACAACCACACACATCTAAAATCTTTCATTAAAGGGAAACTATACTGCCAGGAAAACTCTCCACCGATGTCCGCTGAATGGGGATACCTCATGCGTGGCAATGGCCGTGCTCTCATTACGTTCTCCCCACAAGTTAGCTGATCAGTACTTGGGGAATACCCAAATCCTGTTTTGATTCTGATTTTTTTTTTCCTTACAATTTTGCAGTAATTGTAACAATTATTTTATACTCAAGTTACCTAGTAAAGTGGGAATAGTAGATAACTAACGAGGTAACCATACATTTTAGGCTGAAATATCTGAACTGGGGAGAAAAAAAAATCTCTGTTCTTTATAGTCTCGCTATTTTGGTCTAAAATCTGCAGTTCTTGTTTAGTGAATACACCTACGTGTTTTATTTGTATTTATAACATTAATTCCCTCAGATGGATAAAAGGACTTGTTAAAGCGCAGTCTGCATAACTCACATTTCTTAACAAGAGTTCCCATTACAGATTAATCCGTCTGCCATGTCCAGTCTGACAAAAATGGCTCTTGGAAAATCCGTAATGACAGAACTATTTAAATAATATATTTCCTGATCAAAAGCCACTTGGCGTGTTTTAGCCAATGGCAAATTGTTCTACGAGACACATGGAGGGCACATGTCCAGCTACTTTTTATCCACATCCCTGGCTTTTCTGAGCAAGACTGTAAGGTTTGTAATAGTCTACTGATGACGATGGGTATCTCTCAGAGCTAATGTTGAACTATAAATGCTGGGATTAGGACAGCCAGTTGCTACTAGATCATGTCTAATCATGGTTTATGGCCACAGAGTAGCCGTACAGCTGATAAAGCATCACAGGTTCTAGTTTTATAACAGCTGGACATCTGCCATTTGGCCGCCCCATGTTTTATATGATCTCACAGATTGTACATAGTTGTTTATATGTTGAGCCCAGCAATATAATATATCTGTAGGAAAACTCTGTTAGTTTAAGCACCCTTGCTAGTACCTGTTCCAATTTTCACATTTACAGGTTGTAGTCCTCTTTCAGCCTTTAATCATTCCAGGTTCCTCTTCTGATTCATGTAACTCCCATAAACTCCATGTAAGAGGATATTGCTTTAAATATAAAGTGATAGTAGTAATCATTTTAAACAAGAAATACATTTTTAAAGGGACACTACAGCCACCAAAACAACTTTAGCTTAATGACGCAGTTTTGGTGTATAGATGATGCCCCTGCATTGTTACTGTTCAATTATCTGCCATTTAGGAGTTAAATCACTTTGTTTTTTACAGACCTAGTCACACCTCCCTGCATGTGATACAGCCATCCTAAACACTTCCTGTAAAGAGACATCAAATGTTTAAACCTCTTTTATTGAACAGTCTGTTTAATTTAGAATGTCTTATTCCTTGCTCTGTTAATAGCCTTCTAGACACAGCAGAAGCCTCCTGTGTGGCTTACATAAATTTACATAGCATGAGATAAAAACACTCTTTGCTTTATAATGGCTACAATGTGCTGTAGTGTTGATAGTACTGAGTGTCACTATAAAACATGTATCTCTCTTTATGATTCATGGCTAAAGAATTGCACAATGTGTAATAATACATATACAATCTCAGTGAAATAAAACCTATTCTTGTGATGAAAGTCGCATTAAGAGAAAGATTGAATAAAGAGATTAATGATCGTGCACTTTATAATGCAATGCACATTGTGCCAGGATTTATTTATTTTTTTTTCCATAAAAAAGTCTCACCGCAAAACATTGCTTGCCCACATTTTACGTACAGATTGTTTCAACATTTGTATTTTACTTTTTACTTTTTTTTTTTTTTCTATCAATATCCTTTCCAGCTGTGATTCAGACACTGACACATCACTAAGGTGAATGGGAGGGCAAATGTTCAGAGGGAATACATTATAGAGAAAATGTATTAAAATGTTAAAAACATGCTCACCTCTGACTACTTACTGTTTCTGCAAAACACCAGGAAGTGGCTGAATTGTTTTAACCATTCCTCCACTTCCTTTTGTTCTCCACGGAAGCTCTGTGGATATTCCAGAAACACCTGGAAGTTGTTTTTGTTTGTCTTTTTTTTAAATATATATATAATCTATGATAAAGTCTCCCGGTCCATATACTGTACTGCATGAAATTTGGCTTTAACATTAGTTGTACTTTAGAGGTTCGATCCACACCATTATGGAGGTAGTACACATACACCTCCCAAAGGTCCCGCACTTGGCTGCCTAGTCATGTTGAACAAAGCACAGCAGGAAATGGTCATTAACCCAAATCGTGCTGCACAAGGCCAACGTAGGCTATTTTCTCCCATGAAAAGCCTTGGAAGTCCCCCTCTGACATGCCGTCTTTCCATCTTGCATAGTTATATATTATTTATTAAGTCTTCCAAAGATCTTTCGGAAAGGAAAGAGAATTTTCCAAAACAGATGCTGTGTGATTAACTGTGATGCGTGAGCCAATATCTGTGAGCAGTATGGAAAGAAGGATTCCAGAGAAATGTGTGTTCGGAGACAAGATCCACTCTGTGGAAGGAAATGGATTGGTAAATCCTGTATCATTCGCCGTATGACTCCTAAAATTCTATTTATTGCACATCTTTTACACAGTAGGACACGTCAGAGGTCACGTACATTGAATAATGATTTTGTAGGAATCTTGGGACTTGGAAATTAAATTGTATTCAGTCAAAAGATTACTCCAAGCACCATGACCACTTCAGTGATTTCGAGTGGTCATGTTGCCTGGTGTCTGTACGTGCAGGGTTTCAGTATAAAACGGAGTTTAACCCCTTTGCTGTCGGAGGGGTATTTCTATCGTTCTATAATATGAGGTGTGCATAACTGGAGCATCAAGACAAGAGTTCCGCGCTGACTAATGTCAATTATGTGCAAAGTTTCAAACGCAGTGGGTCATTCAGAAGCTGAGAGTGGTCTGCTGATGCTCTCAGCCAATGAATGGTGACTGGATGGGGCATCAGGTAAGTGGGCACAGATCTCAAGTCAGGACTTTGTCAGGAAGTAAGACATGTTATTCTGTTTAGTCCTTAGTGGAAAAAAGCCAGAAACTTCTGTTGCCTCATCTGATAACTCTCAGCCAATCTGCTAAGCCCTGCACTGCCTAGCTTAGCTCTGACAGAAAGTTGTGGGCTTTCTATCTAAACTAGTAGAAGTGGGGAGCCATGCCTAGCAGAACCCTGATATGAAATCAAACCATATAAGAAAAGGTGCTGCTCTCAAAGTAGATAGTGACCAGCCCACAGCAGACCCTAGGTATATTGTCAAACATTTGCAAATGATTTGACTACTTATTCTGGGAGTGAACCAGTGCAACCCTGGCACAATGAGCTACAGCACACTGTAGTGGTGGGGTGCTTTGAGAGCCCCTTAAAAAAAACAGAGCTACAAGAAGGCAATATTAGTGCAACTTATCCAGTTCCAGTTGTATTACATAGAATTTTAAATAATCCGCAATCTACTACATGGCATACTTTGCAAAAGTAATTCACTTGTGTGATTACAGAACTTTGCTTTATATTTTTTTTGTATTATCTAAAGGGACATTGGGGTTGGTTGAGCCTCCACAGCCTGCTAGTTTCAGCCACAGTTCTTTCTCTAAATCTATGGATAAATGTTAGGTTTTGGTTACTTACGCCTGATAAGAACGCCCATCTTCTCCTGCAGGTTCCAGAGAGACCGGTAAATGCTGAAGAAGAAACTTTGCATCCCACACGGGAGCTTAGATTCCCCCTCCTGTGTCTAACCTTAACCAATTAAACTTCTTCCAAGTGTGCGCCGCAGACATCATAGAAATTTCCACAGGGCGACCGTGACACCTGGGCTCAAACAATCTGTGCTCAATCTATGATCTCCTTTTAAATTAAGTGCTACTTCAGATATATTAGGAGATGATCACCTTAGCAGGTCTAAGGTAACATTCTCAGAGATGGGAGATAAGGACTTAAGGCTGGTTTCATCTTCTGGTTGAAAGTTTATAGTTTACTATCCGTTTCAATTGAAGGAACAGTAGAATCTTAGATGGGTTGAACCAGAGGGGAGATTAGAGGAAATTGATTTGATAACTGGGAATGTTCCAACGGAATTAAGTTTTTTTTAAAACCGGTTTATAAATAATAAAAATAGAAATCACTTGGGCTTCAGAATAAATTGTCAATTCTTAAAGGGTTACCCCAAGCACCAGGATCACGTCAGTGATTTGAAGTGGTCATGGTGCTCTGAGTCTGTATGTGCCGCGTTTTGCTATAATGCGCTGCACACACAAAGGTAACTCCACCTAAGGCAGCGTCATTGAGGCATCATTAGACAGCCCAGAACAAATGTTCCGGCTGAGAGATGTCAATTCTGTGCCAATTTTCATGCACATTGGGCCATTTATTGGCAGAGACTGGTCAGCAGAAACATACAGCTGTGAGGTTTTTGTTATTGTTTGCGTTTTTCCCGTTTGGAAGTCAAATATCAGGTTTTACATTTAACCCCTTAAGGACCAAACTTCTGGAATAAAAGGGAATCATGACATGTCACACGTCATGTGTCCTTAAGGGGTTAAGGACCAAACTTCTGGAATAAAAGGGAATCATGACATGTCAGACACATCATGTGTCCTTAAGGGGTTAAAGCACAAAATCATTCATCTGGCATCATGCAAAACACTTACTATGATATTCTGTCACATGCACTCTTTAAAAATGTATATTAGGAGATGTAAATGGTGAAATCACATGTCAATGAAGATGCCCCAAACTATCCCACATTCAGCAATATGGTCTCTCTTTTGGACTGAATGACCATAACCACTACACTCTCTACAGTGGTAAAGTTGCCAGGAGTACCAGTTTTTGCACGGTTTGACAATTTACCTGGTTCTCTCTGGGAGCCTGTGCCGGATCCGAAGAGTCACACAATGAGTGACTGATTAATGCTTTTTTAGCGGGACCCATGTAAGCTGTCAAAATATGCTTAAAATGGTTTCACATCTTGCTGAGGGACCGTGCCAGGGCACTTCTAGCCCCATAAGCATTACAGCAGTTTGTAGTGGTTATGGTGTCTGAGGTGGTGGTGGTGGTGGTGGTGGTGTTGTTTTTTTAAGACTTAGAGTTTCATAGACCATGCAAGCAAGAACTGGACTTAAAGTGTACTTTTTATGTTCAAAGCCTGATTGGCTGGCACTTTGCGGGTCAGCTGTGATGCACACGAACAAGCTGACACATCAGTATGTTGGCAGTGTTCCGATTGTACCAGATTGCCTTGCTATGGTTTATAAATTGAACACAAAGCTCCACCGTGCTAATGCCCTTTTTAATGCACACAATGGTGGTTGTCTACTAAACACTAAATTGTCGTGAATTGAAAACCGAACTACAAAATGTAGCATAAAATAGCTGATTTTAGAAAAAAATCTCCAAATCCAATATAGTCACAAACTGACTTTTAACCAAAGATTTGCAATTCAAATTTTAATTAACTAAAAGTTGGTGTTTAGTGAATAAACCCATATGTGTAAGTTTGAAGAAAAAACCCAAAACCATATATAAATATATATATATATATATATATATTCTACCAAAAACGAGTGCCTTTCTTTACCCAGTTGGTATGAAGTTGCAATTTTAAGAAAACAAGTTTCTTAAAAAATAGCCTTTACTTTTGCACATCCTGTCAAAACGGACTTACCAAAGGTGAAAGGTCAAGCAATCACAACTGCCTTTACTAACTGCCAATTAATCCGTTTTTGTTTTTTTTGTGTTTTTTTTTTTTTTTTTTGTAAATCTTTCTTTTATTATGGCATATGCGTTATGGGGTACAGAATAGAAAAAGGAGGTATTGAGGGATAACACATGTTAATGATAAGATGGTTTGAGCTACTCTCCTAAGAAAGACCGCCATATTTTTTTTAATTTTTTTTTTTTTTTAAACTTGAATAAACATAGCGATACAGGCTTGGTTAAGTGAAACGAAATAAAGTAACATAACATAAAAGAAATGAATGATGCTTAGTAGGTAGCTGGGCAGGTCAAACAAAATCCTGTCGACATACTGCTCCCTACATCTGTATTACGCATTAAGTCTAGACTTTGGTTTGCCTGTCGTACCCGGGGTATGTGAAACAGAGTCAGCGGCATTTTAGTTTAAGGAATCTATACATCTCATCCTAGACATGCAGTTCTCAGCGACAGTATAGGTTAGGAAACATGCTTTCGGTAATGATTACATCTCATATTGAGTTATGCTATACTAACAGGGTCAATAAAGCTGCCTGTGCTATGGGAATGGTCTCATGGCTAATAGTGGACCCATATGTTCTGCCCTTCTATCTAGTACAACATGCCAATGGATTACATTGTGGTTATAGCGTTGGCTGCGATAAAGGCAATGGCTAAAAGGTAGTAAGTATAGGGATAGCGCGTCATCTGGCACAGGTAAGGCAGAAAGAAAAAATAAAGGTGTGGAGAGAGCGTTAACCAGTACTGTGTGTCCATATATCAGTCCCGCTCAGCCCATGCCGGTGCGCGGCAGGTTGTTTTCAGGAGTTGAGAGGTAGGCGGTGTCGGAGCGGTCATTGCAGTGCGAGGACCCCCTCCAGCCCCAGGCCCACTTTGAGGGTGGCATCGTCTGACCACTGGCTCGATGGCTCTGTGAGGTCGAGGCATTCCCATAACGGGTGCAGTTGGAGCCGGTTTTCTGTCGCTGCCAGCGGCGGGCATTCCTCCTGCAGGGTGGTCGATGCTGTGGAGGCAGTTTTCTCCTGGCACCCAGCATGGGCGGGCTGCTTGCTTGCACGGTCTTCTTGGGGGTAGTTGCTGTGCCCGGAGTCGGGCGCTTCTTCCCCGCGTTCCCCGCTCCAGACTTGCGTTTTGCTTTTTTTGTGACATGATATACTGCTCCCCATACACTGAACTTTAAATGTATTCTTTTAGTTCGGTTATGTTTTTTTTTTTTTTTTTTTTTTTTTTTATATAAACAAGTGATAACATTTGTTGCAGTGAATAATACTCCTTATAATAAAAATAATAATAATGTACTGTGTACAGAGATGCATAGATTTTAGCCTGTGTTGTCAGGTGGATTAGTGTATTCCGCTGATTGGAATCTTGGAAGTGCCCATCAAAGACATCTTTCATTAGTGCCAGCAGTTACCTGGAGTTCAGGCGTTAATATTAATAGCAAGTGAAAGATAAACTTGTTTAGGGCAAGGTGTGAAATGAGCTCGGATGGGGCTGTCACGGGCTGGCAGAGACACAGAAGGAGAGACGGTTACACTTGTCTTGCCAAAAGAAACAAAGTGGGGAAAGGTTAGACCCCACATAAATTAAACATATTATAGGGGCCATGTTTTGTAACTTACCCCTACAAATAAATTGGGGTCTTCTAAGAACTAACAAATGCATTCTTACTTTGATAACCTTTCCCACTTTATTACAACTAGTGTTTTGTCCTTAAATAGAGAGCAATTTCGTTAAAGGGTCTCAATAGAGTGCAAGCCTCTGAATCAGTGGCTCTCTCATAGATTCCTTCTCACAAGCAGCTGTGACTCATGCTGCCAGGCTAAAGCACAGTTTGACCTATTTGGGCTCTCAAGCAGGGATATCATTAAAATCTGATCTATTTTAAAGCCACGGCAGGCCAGCATTTACAATGAAGCTCTAGATTACAATCGTCTCAGTTGCAATCTTTCATGATTATTTTGATGTTTATTAATTTGTCCCGTGTTACGTCCTTCAATTATCCACTCTTCAAAGTCCTGTATTCAAACAGAACCTTCCTCCCCCTTTTTGTGATCTTGATTTTTAATGGAATTTCTAGGCTGGAATTCACCTACTCCTTTTTGAATGCATTTATATAGATAATTTAAAATAAATAAATACTTTCACCTGAAGTTTTGGCAAAAGCTGCAGAATCCCATACTACGTAGCTTCTGCAGTGAGCTCTTACCTAATCTGTTAGCTCAGCCAATCATGATGTTCCCTTATATAAACACTGCTGATCTTATCAGCTAATCTTATAAATATGTGGTACTTTACGGGCAAAGCCAGGATTTCTGAGCCATGGATCAGTTATTTAGTATACTACTGTTATAATATCAAGTCAAAACATTGTATCACAGTTGGAGGGATAGAAAGGGTGGGCTAATGTACCAAAACAAACTGTATTAAAAAAATATAAGGAGGGGCGTGGCCTGGCGGACGAAATGGCCGCATAACTTTCTAGCTCCTCCGTCCTCGCCCGCAAACCGCGAGAAAGCCGCAGCCCTACCTCGAAATGGGGAAAAATTCCAAACAGGGGAGCACCCCCAAACCCTCAGGGACACGCCAGGCCATGCTGCACACCTCTATGCAGCAGTTCCTGGCCGCGACACCGGACCCGAACTCCCAGGCGGCATCTGAGGCCTGCACGCAGTCGGACGCCTCCACTCCAGCATCTTACTCCCCAGAGAGGGATGACCACGTGACGGACCCACCGCCGGACTGGGTGAGCCTGCTGAAGGCACTGCCAACACGAGCAGACCTGGCAAATGCCACCACAGCCCTCCAAACCTCCATCAGGGCAGACCTCCAACTAATGAGGTCGGACATGCAGGGGATTGCAGACCGCATGGCCCAGATAGAGGCAGACCATGACCACTTCACAGCAGCACAGGCAGCACAGGCAGTGACCCAGACGCAACAAAGGACCCAAATGCAGGCCATGGCACGGCACATAGAGGATTTGGACAATAGGGGCCGCAGAAATAATCTACGGATCCGGGGCCTACCTGAGGGGGATGAAACTTCCGCCCAACTAATAGATCTGCTCACGTCCATATTCAATGGCCTTCTGGGACGCGCCGGGGAGACCCCTATTGCATTTGTCAGGGCCCACAGAGCGCTGAGACCCAGAGGCCCGCCAGAAGCCCCCCCACGTGATGTGATATGCTGCCTGGAGATATATGCGCTGAAAGAAGAGATACTGCACGCAACAAAGGAGAGATTATGCACGACGGTCACCAACTTCAGCTATTTCCAGACCTTTGCCCGGCCACACTGGGGTACCGCAGAGCTCTGAAACCACTCACCAGAGCCCTGGCGGCACAGAAGATCAGATACAGATGGACCTTCCCGACAGGACTAATCGCCACCACAACGGGCGGCCCCAGACAGGTCCGCACAGCACAGGACCTGCAGGACCTCACGGAGGAACTCCACCTGCCCCCACTTAATCTGCGCTGGCCGGACCCGCTGGACTACTATATTAACCCACCGCCACCACCGCGGGGACAGCCACAGCGACGACCAAGAAATCGGATGGAAACAGTGAGACCAGCCGGTGCGACCCGCTAGCCATGTGGAGCAAATCTGACGACAAGAGGGGCCACACAGGACACGTAAATATGGTCACACACACCTGGGCTCTAAGCCCCACATAGACACGTACTCTGCACATGGGTCATACATTTCAAATTTCGCTGAGACCATTGGGAGGGCAGCCGGGGATTGGGTATGGGGCAGGGGGCCAGCGGAGGCACGATGGGAACTTGGACTAATGAACGGGCTCTCCCTGACCGGGACTATGGTGGCTGTGGAAAGGCTAAATAAGGACGTTAACAATATGGGGAGGGGGGACTGGCGGGAGGGAGAAGGTTGGTATGGGAGTAAATCCCCCCCCGGAGTTGAAGCCCAACAGGGCCAGTAGAGAGGTCACCACTTGGATATGAGCACACAGATTTGAGGGTCCCAGAGGGTCAGTCCCCATACCCCTAGGCCCCCTCTGATAACATGAAACAACGAAGTTTCCTATTCTCCAAGGTAGACCAGGGAGGGTAGCACAATAGATTGACACCCGGGGCCCACGGGGGTAGCACCAATGGGAACCTCCCACTCGACAAAAACCACCCTTGCAAGGCAGACGGCTCAGGAGGCCGGGACACGGGAGGATAGGGTCGGCACGCGATATCATACTGACCCACACAAGCCATACAGGTCATGCTAGATGCCTAAATTACATAAGAACGCCTGAGGGTGAGGGCCCACCCAAACAGATATACCTGACAGAGAGAGGCTAGCCGGACGATCTCCCAGGCGGGTAACGACGGAGGGCACAGATGACTCCAGTTAGGACACACTCTCCCACACACCGCCCTCTGGTAGGGCACACTTCACTACCACACAATATTCCTGCCCCCAATTGAGAGACGGAGATAGAACATAGGAGACGACAAGTAGATAGGCCACGCTCCCACCGGACGGGGGTGTACAGTTCACGGCGGGGGGACTCGGCTGGGCCGACTGGTACGGCCAGGCCGACTCCTACCTAGCCCACACCTTTACCTTACTTAGTTACAGTTTGGTTTCTTGTTAATTGTTTCTGGTTAATTTTGATTCTTTCCAAGATAAACGGCTCTCGCCCGGCGGGCCCCCGGGGGAGAGGGAGGGGACCTAACCCCCACACCAGCTGCGCGGCAAGCACCCGGGCTCGCCCTCCACGAGCCACACCCACCCCTCCTCCCCTCCCCACCCAGACGCCAACTACCCAGTTGTATTCAGACGATGCACACACAATCCGCACACACAAGGGCGGAGATTAACCTCCTTTCCATCAACGCTAAAGGCCTGAACGTACCAGAAAAACGTTCTAATGCACTACGCCACTTCCACAGTCAGAGAGCACATGTAGTGCTAATTCAAGAAACACACTTTAAGGAGGGTCACGCCCCAAAACTCACGGACCAACGATATACCCAATGCTTCCTCAGTAATAACCCGGAAGGGAAGACCAAGGGCACAGCGATACTGATACATAAATCACTGCACTTCGCCCTCACTGACTGCCTCAGCGACAAACAGGGACGTTACATCTGCGTTAAGGGACTGATAGCTGACCGACCCTACACATTTGTATGCCTCTATGCCCCTAACAGACGCCAACACCTTTTCCTACGCTCCACCACCAGGACCATAGAAAAATTTGCCACGGGATGCCTGATAGTTGGTGGAGACTTGAACGTAGCCCTGAAACCGACTGTAGACACATCCACAGGCACCTCGACGCTGCCCCACCATATCCTACAGGACATTGACAAGACCTTACGTGACCACCGACTCGTAGACTGCTGGAGGGCGACACACCCAGAGGACCGGGACTACACCTTTTACTCGACACCTAATGGGACATATTCAAGGATAGACTATTTTCTACTGCCACATTACCACTTGACAGCCATCCGACGGACTGCTATCGGCACAGCGTCCTGGTCGGACCATGCCCCGGTCCTGATGACATTGACATCCCCACTATTTAGACCCACTTGCAACAACTGGAGGCTCAACGACTCTCTCCTTAACGACCTAATAGTGAAGACAGAGGCCGAAACGAGGCTGGCACAATATTTCACAGACAATGACACACCTGACGTCACGCCCTTCTGCCTATGGGAAGCGCACAAATGTGTAATGAGGGGACACTTCATAGCGAAGGGAGCCGCCCTTAAAAAAGCTAAAGCCGCCAGACTCACTACCCTACTGACTGATATACGGACAGTGGAGGACAAACATAAACAGACCCACCTCCCGGCTGACAGGGCACAACTGACGGTCCTCCGCAGGGAGCTCTCCTCTATTCTCAACGCCAACTACTATAGGGCCTATCTGCGCACCAAGGCGTTTTTCTATACCAACGCCAACAAATGCGGCGCACTCCTTGCCCGCATGATTGCCAAAAAAAGAGCAACGGCATACATCCCTAAAATCAGGGACAAACAGGGGAAGACCCAGAGCTTGCCACAGGACATGGCTGACGCCATACGGACCTATTATGCTGACCTATATACACTAGACCCACACACAACGGACAGGGCACTTGTAGATAAGAAAGCGCGTATAACGCAATATCTAGAATCGCGCATAGGCACACGCCTCACGCAAGAGGCAAGCACGGAATTAGATGACCCTATCACAACGCAGGAAATAGCATGGGCCCTCAAAAAGGCCAAACAGGGTAAGAGTCCAGGACCAGATGGCTTCCCAATAAGCTATTACAAAACATACTCGGAGCTCTTGGTCCCACGCCTCCTGGCAGCCCTAAACGCAATTCGCGATGGGGCACAAATCCCGACACAATCCCTAGGAGCAAACATCGCCCTGATCCCTAAAGAAGGGAAAGACCCTGAAATATGCGCCAAACTACCGGCCAATATCCTTGCTCAACTGTGACCTGAAACTATTCACCAAGATACTCTCGCAGAGAATACAGGCGTATCTCCCAGACTTGGTGCATGGGGACCAAGCAGGTTTCACTCCGCAACGGGAAGCAAGGGATAACACGACCAGGGCACTAGCCTTGATCCACACCGCAACAATCAGCAACACAGGCCTTCTCCTGCTATCGACAGATGCGGAGAAGGCCTTCGATAGGATGTCCTGGGACTTCATGTTCCGGGTGCTGGAGATGCTGGGGATGGGCCCGTATATGATGGCCTGGCTTAGAGCGCTGTACTCGAAACCGACGGCGCGAGTATGTATAAACGGGGCCTTCACCGACCCCTTCCCTATACGGAATGGGACTAGACAGGGTTGTCCCCTCTCACCCCTCCTTTTCGTACTGGCCCTAGAACCGTTCTTAAACTCAATCCGGAACAACCCACTCATACCGGGGCTAGAGATAGGGAAGAGGAAACATTCGGTAGCGGCATATGCAGACGATTTATTATTTTTTGTCACCAGGCCAGAAACTGCTATGTCGGCAATCCTGACGGAATTCGATACATACGGAGAGCTATCGAACTTTAAGATTAATTTCTCCAAATCCACTATACTCAACGTATCAATCCCGACGCGCAAGGCGACGGACATAAAACGGGAACTCCCATTTCAACCCACCTGAAATACCTGGGGGTAACGATCACGAAAGATCTCACCCAGTTATATACAGCCAACTTTCAACCGCTCCTAAACACCATCCAGAAAGACCTGAAAGAATGGACGCAGGTTCGGCTCTCGTGGTTCGGAAGGGTAGGGGTTCTTAAAATGAATATCTTGCCACGGGTGTTGTACCTGTTCCAAGCTGTTCCCTGCGCCATCCCGGAGACCTTCTTTGTATCACTAAGGACTATGACCCTTAAGTTCGCCTGGCAGAAACTAAAAGCTAGGATAAAACACGACACACTCACACTGCCAAAAGAAAAAGGAGGGCTAGCCCTCCCAGATTTTAAAGGGTACTACAATGCCTCGCATATCCAACGGGTAGTAGAATGGACTAAACCAGGAGTGACCAAACCCTGGAAAGCTGTAGAGGCAGCACAAGTAGGCAGACCCATCTCGATCCTCCCCTGGTTAGACCACCAACAGGCCAGACGACTGGCGGTCCCACACCCCCTCATCAGAGCGACTTTACAAGTGTGGCATAAGGTGGCCACACCGCTGTCACTCACCACCACACCATCCCCACTACTCCCGTTGACCCACAACGAGGCCTTCCCCCCGGGAGAGGAACCAAAGACGTTGACACGTCTCCTGGGACGTGAGACCCCGAGACTATGCCACGCGACTGCCAACGGCCACCTCAAGTCCCTCGAAGACATAACAGGAAACTCAAGCAACCCATTCATGCTACAGTTCAGATACCGGCAATTGCAAATGTTCACACAACCATTACTCCAAATACACAACACCACCAGGCCACTGACAGCATTTGAGGGAATATGCATGGAACCAGACCCCCTTGCAAAAGGCCTCTCCACACTCTATGACATACTCAGGCGAATGAAGAGACAGCCACCCCCGAGCTTCATGGGAAAATGGGAAGTAGCGCTAGGAACAACTTTCACTCCGGCCCAATGGGACAAGATATGCACCCTCACACTACACTGCGCACCATCCAGCGGGACACAGGAGACAGCTTACAAAATACTGACACTCTGGTACCGCACCCCATACCAAACACACATGTACGACACCACGACGGACGACACATGCTGGAGATGCAACAGCCAAACGGGTACTTACCTCCACATATGGTGGGAATGTCCACTCATTCAACCATACTGGGAAAACATACACAAAATCATTAAGAGATTCACAGACACACCACCGCTAAAAGACCCTGCTACATTCCTTATCCATCATACCACAATAAAAGCGTCAACATATAAGAAGTCCCTCACAATTAGAATACTCAATGTGGCTAAAAGTCTCATCCCCATATATTGGAAAAAACAGTCCGCACCCTCGATAGGAACATGGTACCAACGTATGGAGGAACTCAGGGCACTGGAAGAGCTTTCCCTAATGGCAGAGGGGAGAACTCAGACATACCAGACGATATGGACGCACTGGATCTTGACTACCGGACGCCCGGACTTCCAGGACATGCTAAACTAACCATGCACACACAGACTAGACTGCTGACGAAACTGGAGAGATACGGCATTCCCATCCCCCCTCCCTCCCCCTTTTATTCCCTCCCTTCGCCCCCTCCCCCCCCCCTTCCCCCGCGGGCCAGAGGGCGGGAGCGCGCAAACGATAAGAGAAAGTGGCAAGACACCGCGGACAGACAGGCCCAAGCACGGCTCACAGGATATATTAGGCACAGGGATGTAGCCAAACGACGAAAGGGGTGCCCCAACACCTTAGTATTAGAGGGGAGGAGAGAAACAGATAGACAATCCCGAGACCACTTACAAGAGATAGCTGGACAACGAAAAAGGTCCACGGGATGTACACCGGCTAATATAACCATAGCCACCAGAAAACCCAAAGAGAGGAGACACTCGGTATATCTCCTTCCCCCTCACATGGAATGAGGCACCTACCCATAACAGGGGAAACCCCAAACGAGACCCCCAAGGTGATCACTAGCTACGGGTATAATACTCACACTAGGAACCTGAAGCCATATCTATCATATCACGGAACGATGAGGACCTGCGAGCCCGCTATGGTTGCCACCTGTAAACTTATGGATGTCTTGTATGACTATAAAACATCTCTTTCTGATTGGACCTGCGAGTCCACCCTGTTGGTTTAACTTTTGAAATACTTAAAAACGAATAAAAATATATTCACAAAAAAAAAAAAAAAAAATATAAAAGCGGACTGTGGTTTGGTGTAACGTTTGTGTAGTAGGGTGCTGATAAGTGTTGATACTCAATATTCTTAGGTTAATGTTCGTTCCAAAAGTTGTAATGCTAGTGACTTGAATGTTGCTCTGATGTCTAACCGCCTGTACACTCCCAAGTCAGTGAATTGCATCAGTCTCTCCGCCTTCCCCTCCCCCCATATTCTTTAATATTGTAATGCATAAGATAACTGACATGCTTACATAGACATTTTAAACAAGTATATATGTCAATTCAAAGATGTAAACACGGCATAAAATGTCGAAGATACTGCTTTGCTTTATTTATACTAATACAAATTATATTGACCGGTTCGGTTAGTCGACTTAATAATGTGTTATTCCACTGGAACTCAATACAACACTACACTACACAAAATATTATTTCAACTGAAATAGAGAAAAGCGCGCAAAGAAGCTCAACAGTAAATTTCAAACGAGCGTAAATAGCCTGAAAAGACACAAATGGCATCTCCTTTAACCCCTTAAGGACACATGACATGTGTGACATGTCATGATTCCTTTTTATTCCAGAAGTTTGGTCCTTAAGGGGTTAAAGAGAGAGAGCAAGTGGGGATGATAAAGTTGCCCGGACAGACCAATCCACAGTCAGCCGATGCCTTGATTTCAAAAGCGTTGAGATATGGATAAGGCGTGAAGACCGCTGAACTTGGCTTCATTGAGAGAGTGAGGTGGGGTAACCCTCCAGCCTCAAGCCCTTCTAGAGGCCAGCATCCTTGAGCCACGGACTTGGAGATCCATGGAGTCCAAGTCTTTCTCTGGATAAACAGAAGACTGTGGTGGTCTGAGGCCGCTGGTACAGGGCAGTCTTCCATCTGTGTGGATGATGCTTCGGGGATGTTTCTCTGTGGGCCTTAGGCCTAGGTGGGCTATTCATAGATGAGGCAAGTGTTTGAGGAAAGGCTGCGCCCGAAGTGGCCTCGCTCACTTCCTGACTGACACTCTTCCCATTGTCTGCTTGAGACATCTTGTTTGCCCTTCGCTTCTCCAGAGTGTATAAAAAAAGTAGGAACTGCTCTACTAGGCTATGGTAGGCCTTCACAGTTTGAGTAGGCTTAGCTCACTAGTTGAGAAACGCATCCATGTTCTTATGAATGTCCTGTGTGTGTGCAAAGCGTTGCCAGCAATCATCTGCAAGATATAATGCTAGTGTATGCAGCTAGCCAGTGGGGACCGGGATAACCTCTGCTGGTCCAGATCGAAGAGTTGAGGACGTCATCTGTGAGGTTATGCTGCCACCTGGTATGGGAGATTGGCCACCTCCCCCGACCCGATGCAAACACGAGGCCCTAACTGATTCTCCGGAGTATGCGATGCTGGACACACTGCAGACCTCTCAAAGGCACCCCGATCAACTCCCCGAGCCAGTGAGACAAGATTTGTGGCCAACAAGCTTAGTAGCTTGTGGGTTAGTCGCTAGATTACAAGCTGTGTGAGGAGCTCTTACAAAACGCGTCTGGCTGTCATGATGCTCAGGCTCTGCACCCACTATCCTCTTCCTTTTTTTTTTTTTTTTTTTTTTAAATGTCCGTAGTAACAAGATAAACCGTCACACTTTGGGGGTCAAGGCAGGATTCACAACTAGGGTGCCTTTGGGAGTAGAATATTCAAGGATTCTTCTATCTCCCCCAAAACACACCATTTGCTTTACAAATGTTGAGTACTTATTTCACTTCCTCCTGCTTCAAAATGGGGAAAAAATGTATTTACCATATAAAGGACTAAAAAAAGTGTATATATAAAAAGTGTGTGTGTGTGTGTGTGTGTAGATAATATTTTGAAAATTAAATTTATAGCAAAGTCAACATGTTTTATTTACGTAAACTAATTCTAAACACATTTATTGTAATTTAAACGTTGGAAGGTATGAGATCAGCACAGATTGGCGTTTCCCATAATGATGACATCCATGATGGGAATGCCTGCCTGAAAAATGTATGGGTCAGCCCACTAATTGGGCCTGTCTGGGTGGCCCTCAACCCACAGGACCTTGCAGCGTTGTTTTAAAATTCTATCTGTACATTGTGCTAGTTTTGCTAGCAAGTATATTGTGGGAGAAAATCCTATTTAAAAATAGGTCTTCCTCCTTTCTGTCAGTCAATACTTTTGGCATAGACTCTATGCTGAAGAATTGATCGACGAGGGAAAGCAAAAAGAGACCTCCCACAGGTGGTCCTTATGCTCTCCCAAGAATAGTAACCACTGCGTATGACGTCACTTCATTCAGATGTTGGCAACGAAGCCAATGTGTCGGCTTCACACAAGAGGCTTGGAATCCTCCCCAAACAGGGCAAATCAATGACTAGACCAGGCAGAGCACAGGAATAAAAATGAGGATATGGGGGAGGAGTCTGACCGCTAAGCTGATCAGACGCATACAGCTTGAGCTTCTACATTAAACGCTGAAAATAACCTTATTGCGCCTGAATCTGTGGCTTATTTGCTCAAACTACGACATATCCATGGTCAGGGGAGCCTGGGCAAGCGGTGTTATACCTTTCTTGACCATCTCCACCAACGAGTGCCCGAGGATCCTGTTGCGGCCTACTGAGGCCGGGACGGAGGAGAGAAGGCTGATCTCTTTGCGATATAGCTCTGGACCGGTGGGTGTCATCCCGGTCCCCTCGGTGCTGACAGACCTGGCTAGCAAATACTTACCATACCAGGCGAGCAACGGAATAAGGCGAACGCAGTCACATCATGGCGAGAGTTCCTCTCACGTATTCACAAGGCATGAGTCCCCTCCAACAGACTCCCAGCGACGCTGTTGCAGTGTTCCAACTGCGGCTCGACCGCCACTTCCAACGCTTCTGGCTCAAGCTCAAGCACCATATGCCAACCACCACAGCCGACCACGGGAGCAGTGCCTGGAGAGGCAAGCAGCCAGAGACAAAGGGTCCTACTCACAGTGAAAAGGTCCAGAGTAATCCTGTTCACTCTCCTAGGCCGAGGGCCACAAGGGGCTTGAATGCCCTGCATCGTCCACGAGGGCAGAGGATTGTCCGCGTTAAACAGCGCCTGTCACCCCGACCCTCCGACCACCCTCAACAGGGAATAGCCTCTGACTGCAATAGACACAGCCTGTGGCATGCAGATGCTGGTTCCTGTCAAGGCCTGGGGCTGGAGAGGCACCCTATCCTGGTCCCAAGTCCCTCCGAGAGATATCGCCATCCTGCTACCCGCGGGAATCGGTTGAGCTTGGCGGATTACTGAGGAACACCCTCCTATGTTCAGAAGCACCCTACCTAGCACACACTAAACAGCATTACTTCACCGCTATCTTTATTGTTTCATGTTGTTGTATACCTACATAAGCACACATCGGTGTAGTTTCAAAGAGCTATAATGTCAGAATGAGGTTTCCCTCCTTGAAACCAGCTTGTTACATACTAATTCTCTACATGTCTGCCTAACATGATTGTTACAGTTACTGCTTTACATTCCTATCTGCTTTAAAAGAAAACATGTGCTATAACCCATAGCCTGTATTTAAACGTTTTGCATTGCAACATATGTCACGGTCATACCGTGTACACGTCTCTGCACTACAAAAAAATAAAAATAAGAAGAGGACATGACCACACTGAATCGGAGGTATAGTGAGTAGTTCTTAAAATGTTACATTAAATACATCCTGTATCTTTGTAATGCTGATATTTAGGTAAACCTATTTTAGCTCTAACTGAAGTAGTTGATACATTTATTAAGTTCTGTCTGGCACTGGGGAAGATGGCAATTATAAGATGGAAAGAATATTCCGAAATAATAAGGAATTTGGGATAACCTGTATGTTCATATTACATGATAAGAAGCCTGTGTATTTTACATACAATGTATTGCCAGGGAGAAATGATTTTGGTTGCTGATGGGTTAAAAGCAGCAAGACAATCCATGCACTGCTTTGAGATGCTGGAAAATTGAAAGTTAGCCAGTGAGGTTCCTTGAGAAAGATACAGAGAACAGACTGACGTGTGTGTGACTTGATCAGCTAAGCCATACAAGAAAGGCTTCACACTGAACTAAAAGAGTGTGGGGGATTTTTTATTTTTTTTTTGTCCACCCCTAGAGACCTTTTTTTTTTCTTTTCAGTGACAAGGATTCTGGCTCAAAGCTTCGGCCTACAAATCACTTCTCAGCCTCTCTTCCTGTGCCGACCTGCTGGAGTCTGCTGTTATTGTTGGCAGGGAGCCTTCATCAGGATGGAAAAAAAAAATAATAAAAAATTTATAAAGAATCCTCCCCACCTCCCCCCTGCTTTATGGAGCCCCCCCACTCCCTCTGACAAAGCAACTCTCCATTCTTGCCAGTTTTCTCTGCCGATGGCAGGACACTTCCTAACTTTCCCCAGGGTTAAGGCAGAAACAAGTCTTGCAAAGGTCAACTTCTACTCGCAAGCTTTTGCTAGCTACTTTTCTTTATATCACTGGCACATTCTGTGGCGCTGCACAAAGCTACGTTCACAGTAAGAAAATGGGTCTTGTGCACCACTGCTGTAACTGTACTGGTACTGGTTCACTAAAAGGCATAACTGCTTATAACCATGCTCTCACACAATGGAATGAACTTATTTTTTACATTTATTTATTTTTCTCTGGGGTGGGATACATGAAGACATCCGTATTAAACCATTTTCTAACATGTTTTGTTTTTCATTTTTCCCTGCTACATGAGAAGCTAAGCTTTGTATTTGTCTTTTGCAGATATGTCTACTTCTGTATGTCAGTGCTACAAATAATCTCTCTATCAAAACCTTGTAAAAAGCCCAGTGTGTCATTGAAAATGCCGGACATTTCTGCCAATGAGAGAGCGGTTCTACCCATACTCTTTGAATGGGCACCACTGATTAGATAGCGCAGTGAGACATAGGTGATGCTGGTTTAAGTAAACTCATGTATGGAATGCACTGTTCATGACGTAATGTGGATGGTAGCTCATTCATTTAAGTTGTGCACAACGTAATTACAATGAATTCGTTAAGCTGCCCGCAGACACCTGTCCTATCCTTGCCCCCACTACTACCAATGCCAACTCTTAACATAACACAGTAATTATATAGTATACACTAAAGCAGGGGTAGGAAACCTTCCTACAGCTACTGTAAAGAATTTTAAAAACCACTATATTTTTGTTTCTTTATCCCACTTCTTGATAGCAGCACTGTCACACTGCCTCCTTTTATGGCATACTCATATTGACTGTATTGGAATTTCATTAAAATTCCAACCCAGTCAAAAGATTTACTGAGACAAAGTAGGGACTACTTTCTTTTAATCTTTTCCTTTGCCTAATACTGCTTGACACTATGTGGAGTTGCCTCCATCAAGCCATGTCATTTCCCCCAGCCGTCAGGGAAATAGGATCTTTCTATGGAGGGTTTTGCAGGATTCTTCGTAGACCTCAATGCTGTACTCTCATGCATGCGCCAGAATACAGTGCTGCTGTCGGCTCTTGGCAGCTGAAGAGCGAGGAGCAGAATGAAGATGATGGTGGTGTACACAAGGGACAGGTTCAGGTCAATTAAACGTACCTTTGTCTCCTCCCTCCGGCCACCGAACCCCCAGCAGCGATGTCCCCATCTTTGCAAATTATGTAAAGTCTCCAGACATTGACAGATCAGCTTTACGAATGGTGCAAAGAAACGTGTGAAAATTGTAGCAAAAGTACCGGTAGTTTAGAATTTTAGACAAACTCCCCTGCAAATCACTAATATTCACAGTTTAGTGTATAAACCCATAGATCATATTATAGGTCATTTTATGTTTGCCATCAGAAATTACTTTGCTGACTCAATGAACCTTTTTGGTTACATAGATCAGAAGGTGAGGTTGCTAATTGTCAGAGCCACTTCCTGGACTGAGGGCCATAGCCCATATAGAGAAGTGGAGCTTGAGTAATCTCCCTTAATCTCCCTTGGGGTTGTTGCAAAACAGTGATGTCCTCTGACATTACAAGAGGCCGGCAACTATAGAATATTATGGCTTGTGAGAGCAGATTCCTGGCTGTTTAGTAAGAAGCAGGAAGTGTTTGCGTATGACAAAACAGCTATGGTGTGATGAATGAGGAGCAAAGCAACATACAAAGGCTGGGGTTATGACTGGAAACTGGCTAGACAACAGATTCTGATAACTACTCTTCCTTCCTGCCTTGGGGGTGAAAAAAAATAATAATTTATTTGTCCGAAATTATTTTTCTTTCAATAACATTTTTTGTAAAGCCATAGACACAAACATGATTATTTTTAACATTGTATCGGGATGCTTTTGGTAGTTGCAACAAATAACTAAAGTTCTTTCTTTGATTTCCACTTTATAAAAGTTTTGCTTGGGAGGGGAAACTGTAAATTAAAAATAAAATAAAAATAATTTAATTCAATTTACAAAAACCTCTTGGTTCATTCATAACATAATGTTATATGAAAGTGGCATTGTATAGTTTGCTGTAGAGTGTTTGGCAGTTGGAGTACAGAATGCAGACTTTATATTATTTGTAAGAGATTTTGGAAGAACTATCTGAACGAGGCGCTTTTCTATGCTATAAATCATTTTGCTGCAGCCCAGCAAAAATACTTCCAAAGGCTGATTTAAGCTCTAACAGGGACCTGTCATCCGCTTTTACCTCCAGTTTAGGTAAACCCTTAATAAGACGGATGGATTTAACTGTTGTGCTTCCTATAAAATAAAGTGTCCTTGTTAATATCACAAAGCCCATCACATAAATAAATGTGGTTCTTTGTTAATTACTGTCCATAGAATTTCCTGATATGCTTAATAATGCCTGCAACTACCATATTAAAATATATAATGTACATTTTATCTATGGAATATAGAAATTCCAAAAACTACAATTGTGAGTGGAAGCGCTATGAAACAGCATCCTTATTACATCCGAGACTTCATTGAGACTTCATTGAGTTAAATATAGTTACACGTGTTATATCAGTAATGTAATTGGGGGGGGGCGGACGTCTTAAATCCATTAAGTACAAACATTATTTATTATTTTGGTACTGCTCTAAAATAAGGTCAATAATTTGAATTATTTCCAGTTGTGCCGTACAAAGGAAATAATTGTTATTGGGGTGTTTGTTTTTACTCCAAAGCAGAGTATTTCAGATGAAATGTTAACTTTGATCAATACACTGCTAATATCACATTGGTACATATGGGCTTGAATATCTATTTATTTGTATTTTATAATATCCCCTGGTTCTGTGTCAGGAACTCGCGGGTACTGGAATCTGTAGATTATGGCTTGTAAATTCAGGCACCCTGTGCAAAACTTCAGAGTGATGCCCCATTTCTCAGTGTCCACCCGCCCATCATCCTTCGTTATAGATAGCCATCATTTTAAAGAGAAACTGTCCTTTCCATAGAAATTACACTTCCCCGTTCTTTCACCTAACTTTGCTGGTGTGTGTGTCTCTTTCAGTTTTTTGGGCATGTGAGTGCACAACATAAGGCTTACAGGATTACTGAGCATTATTAATTTTTTTAATAAACCACCTTAAATGTCACCCTGCTTCCCTCTCTCTAGCCCCTTGGTTCTCTCTCCCCAGTACGATTCACTTATGTATAACCAATTATATCTTCTCAGCTTGAATTAAACATCTTACCCCAATTATTTCTCTTCGGCTTCCCCCCAGCTGACTCACCCTCAATTGCATCTCCCTACTCCACTTGAGGTATCCTCTCCTTTAGAAAGCTAAAGGACCACACTAGTAGAATAATCACTCCATCTCGATCCTTCAGAAATGTACATACATTTCTAATGTATTTCCCCCAATCAGAGGCCAGTGATAGGCTGAGAGCTGGGTGACCAGGGGGTACTTCCTCATTGAAGCCAGAGCCGAAATGAGGAGGCAGAAAGTTGAGGATGGGTGTAATGACCAGCACTTTGGAGTTAACAAGGTTTAACCCCATACGATAAGACAGCACCCGGGATCTCCAAAAACCAAAACTAGGTAACTAGTTATATTCATATGTTGAATAAGGGGCAATGGTTGACAAGATTTTGGTTCTTCATGATGTTTTCAGTGTGACAATATGCAGTACCGTCCTCAGCCACACACGGGTGTATGACAGTCGAGCAGCCAAACCGGCATTGATATTGTGTGACACCATGTTAGAGCTAAACTGATACATATATGCTAGGGATATTTTTACATGATCTACTTTACTTGGATTGCCATTTTTAGAAAGCCTGTGGAGCTCATGAAGATATTACAAACACTATAATGCCTCGTTTCCACTGAGCGGATCGGTTCGGGTTGGTACAGTTTGGAAGGTTTAGAATGGACCAGCCCATTCTGGTGAGCGTTTCCACTGCAAGTCAGACCTTCAGGGCCATGCAGGGTTTAGAAAAAATGCTCTTCCTGTCCACCAATCAATGGATTGTATAGTAGATCCGCCCTAACCGAACCGTTCCATTTTCTATGGCCCTACATCTGAAGCAGGGCCCTGAATGGATCGGTACGGTTCGCTTGTATGGACCACTTTCATAATGGAAACACCCAAAATAGCGAACCGTACCGAACTGAACCGAACCGATCCGCTCAGTGGAAACGAGGCATTAGATATCCCAGATGGTGTAATGCTTCTAAAAATATTGTGTGTGGAGTACATGTAGTCAGAGATTCCCAACATGTGGGGAGTACACGGAATGCTGCAGATTATGCCCACATGCATGGCAATCCGGAACATACTGTTTGCATAAAATAAGTGCCCTGTGGCCTGCATAAACATTCGCTGTTCTATATAATTAATGATCCTATTTCCAACACGGAGCATAATAAATCTACCCATATTAAAACCTTTTGCTTCTGCCCTGTGTGTATAAATGTGTCAGAACAGGATTTATGTGTGAGAAGGGAAAGAGACAAAGTTGAGTCTTTTTTAAAAGGGAACTCTTATTACTCTATGACTTACAGCATTGAATAGAACATAGAAATTCCTCATGTGTCATGCTCCTTTGCTTTGGCAAATTATATCACAATACAGTTTAATCCCGGCACAGCCAGGACACAGGTTGCATGTTCTTTATGCTCTCTCTGTTGACTGACCTGTGGGCAGAGCTTATAAAATGATTGCCAGGGAGTCAAGCCCCATATTTGTGATAAGTAAACCTGATATTAAAAATCCTTGGGGGAAAAAAAAATAGTTCCCCTTTAAATTTCAAATATGTGAATTGTTATTCCATATGATGCTGTTAGAGAAAAGACTGTGGAATCATTTTGTGAAATTTTATACATCACTAGAGTGGATAACTTTTTGATCATCGGTTATTGGATCAACATGCTGGTTTGCTGCAGCAGGAGACTTGTTTTTACCCACCATGGAAACACTATAATGCATAACCCTATTAAAAGTAAGGGGTGAGTTGATTAGTGCCCAGCTGAGGGTGGTATGTAACAAATTTATAAAGAATGTCAAATGTGCTTGGTTTAACCCTCAGAGCCAGGGGGTGAGAGTGCATTAGTCATAAAAAAGGCATGAAAAGAGATACTCTGTTACCAGTACTACATGTTCACCAAATATTAACCTTTCTTCTTTTACACGACATTTAAGTTAGCCTTAAAGGGACACTATATGCACCCAGGCCACTTCATCTCAATAAAGTGATCTGGGTGTACTGTCTCTGTCCTCTTAACCCTCCCATGTAAAGCATTGCAGTTTCAGTGAAACGGCAGCATTTGATTGCAGGACTGAGTTTTACTCTATTACAGAGACTGTAAAAGCCTCCCTGCATGTGACATACACAGCCTTCCTTAAAACATTCTGTAAAGATAGATCTAATGTTTACACTTCCTTTATTGCACAGTTTGTTTAATCTATAACTTCTTATCTACTGCTCTGTTAATAGCCCTCTGGACCCTGCATAAGCCTCCTGTGTGTGATTAAGGTTAAATTTACAAAGCAGGAGGTAAAAACTTGTAAGCTAAGTTAATCACTGAAAATGAAACTTTTTTTTTTTTTTTTTTTTTTTTTCAAGCAGGCTGTCTCTTTCATAGCCAGGTTCTTTTGATCCCTTTCAGTTTTCCAACTTGGTTTTCAATTGACCAGAATTCCCGGTTTCCCAATAAATACTATGTATGATTTTGGGGTTTATTTGCTATACACTGTGTATAAAAACATTTTACCTTGTACAGCTGAGGACTGCTCCCTGGACACACATCCTCCCAGGTCAGGCTCTGTCTGTAATAAAATAAGCAGGAGGTAGATTTAAGGCTCCTGATTTTGTGTGGACACGAATTGGGTAAAATAAGCATATAGCAATTTCCACAAATATAAACCATATGGAAATACAGTCAAGTGGGCTTAGTGCCCATGAAATCAATGAGTGTGGGAAGACAAGCCCCTACTGGGGCCAAATTCTAAACCTCTTTGGTCTTGTGAAACAGCGGAAAGCTATCCTTTTCTCACATCCTCACTACTCTGCACTGTATTCTATAACTTCTTTCAATGTGTTTTACAGAGTATTCCGACAGTTAGAGTTGCTATCCTGCCTTAGCTTTTTTGTTTTACGGTGTTTTACGGTGTTTTAAGGTGCTATTTTATAGAACTGAATGTCTGTTTTTAAAATACATTCCGCTACATCATAATCGCTGAAATTACTATACGTAGTATGAGTTCACAACATTTTTAAAGTAGAATTATTATGGAAATGTAGATTTTGATGTGTTGGTTATGCTGTGTTTTCAAAGAAAGATACAGACAGCCAGGCCCGGACTGGCAATCGGGCACACCGGGCAAATGCCCAGTGGGCCACGATGACCGTGGGCCTGAGGCCGGCAGGGCACGCCACAGGGTCACAGGAGCGCCGGCCCTGCAGTATGCCATGATGGGCCGGCTAGAGTTCACGCACCACCAGGGATGGCTGCACGGTCTCCCCTCTCAGGCTAAAGGTAAGAAGGTAGGGGGATATAATGCTTGTTGTTTTTTTTTATTTTTTTATTTTAAATTAAAAAACCAACAACAAAAAAAAGTTTATATAGTGGTATTAAACACACACACACACACACACACTGACCCCCACCCACCCAGACAGAGCATCCTCACACGCACACACTCACTAGATCTCCTATACACATTCTGGCACTCACACGCACTAGATTCCTTGTAAGCAAACAAATGCTACAGCCCCTAGCCACACATGCATTACATTACACCACAAACACAACATGACGAAAAAAAACTACCTTATTACACAATACCCCATCACAATCAGCTCACTCTACACGCATGCAATCCCACAAGCATACTCCAAACACATGCACAATACTCTTTCCTGGCCTTTTTGTCTCCTGGTATCCCATTTATAGAGACATCAGAGGCAAGTTGCAAGCAAACACAGCGCAAGTATGTTATTAAATTAGACACACTAGGAGAGCACAACTCCGTTAAAAGTACAAGATAAATATAACTGAGAAAATAAAAATGAAAAAGCTGCTATACACGTAAAAAAATTCCTTAAAATATTTTAACATTCCATAGTACTATTAAAATAAGTGAAAGCGCTATAGTTTGTTCTGCTCGTGGAAACTCCCCCTCAAACTGTGTGCTGATGGATTCAGTGCCAGTCCTGGGAGAACGCTGGAGGCAGGGATCGGCTTCTCCTTCACTTCTGCGTAGATTAATACCGCTCACGCTTCAATGCGTTTCGCCCAGAATTTCCACGAGCAGGACGACGGGTGGTAACGGCTTCTTATCTTGCATTTATTCTTATTTGTGGTATCTTAACACCACTTGCATATGTAAGGGTTCCCTTTGGGGGAGAGGGTTTTTTATATTTATTTCAAAATAAATTAAAATTTTACGCTATGAAGTGCTTTTCTGTATCCTTTTAAGGTACAAACAGATACTGTGTTATACAGTGTATATAAAGACGCTGGATCATAGTAAAAAAACTGAACTAACCCTAAGAGACTACTCCCCAAAGACTTTTGGACTCTGCAGCAGTCACAACGGTTATTTGATATTGCATACCCAATAATTTTATATGCGGTTAATTACTTATATAAGTGGCTTTATCCATTATTATAATATTGCATATAGAGGTGTCTGTATTTCATACCACATATCTTGATAACCGATTCTGGGTTTTCAAACTATAGCACTTTCACTTATTTTAATAGTACTATTGAATGTTATTAAACTAGCTTGCACTGTGCAAAACAAATGAAGGGCCTTTTTCTCATGCTAGAGCTCTTCAGAAGAGCTCTGCGCATGGTCTGCCCTGGGAGAGCATTGAACCAACATGCTCACTTTAAGTGCAGGCGTACTTGTCATTGGTGATGACAAAATACACCCTCTCTGGCCCACCCCCTTCTTAGTGGGCCACTGTGATTTAAAAATTCCCGGGTCGAATTTTGTTACCAGTCCGGCCATGCAGACAGCAGTTGCTTTGTCAAACTGTTTTGGATCACTGGCAGCAACCTGATATTGCATTGCTTAGAAAAGGGCACTGACCCTTGTTGATTGCCCACAGAGAGACTGGAGTGGGTGAGGGGGATATACATCCTATCTTTATAAAATGCTGTGATTATTACGTTTTGCAAAGTGGCATGTATCAATATGTATCAATATGTGCTAAGATCGCAAGTTCTTTTCAATATAGATGGCTTTTAACCCCTTAAGGACACATGACATGTGTGACATGTCATGATTCCCTTTTATTCCATAAGTTTGGTCCTTAAGGGGTTAAGCAGCTAAGGCTCTAAGTCCAAGAGAAACGGCCAGGCCGTGATCGTAGTCGTTCTGTGGTTTGCTTTGGGGCCAGGGCCAGATTAAGAGCCCAGTGGGCCTGGTGCTGACAATTATGATGGGCCTAATTACAGAATCATATTGACCAAAAACAGTGAAACACTCCCAAGCGTCATGTATCTGATGGAGATGGTGCTGGAGAGAAAGAAAACAGCAGCTATAAGAAAACACATACCCTAGGCTAATCTCTCACTAATTTATGTTTTCATCTTTCAAGTAAATCCATAACCCCTAACAGCAGTGTCCAGTCAAGCAGGAAGTCAATGGGCACGGTAAAAGGGTGTGCCACTGACACAAATCATGTAACCTGCCAAAAGGAGCGAACATGCCCAAAAAGAGGACATGTCTGCCCAAAGAATTAGAAGGCCAGCCTGGCATGAATGCATGTCAGGCTGCCTGCCAATCATTCAGCTGGCCAATTAAGGGCATACTATGCAGACAGCACCCTGAGCTTGGCATAAATGCATCTAATGATGCGCTCGCTCAACGCTTTCTAAGGACTGTCCCCTAGCACTCGCTGGTCCACTTGTCTCCTTACCTTCTTACTAGCAGGCAGAAGCTCCTGGTATATAGTCTGGGACAGAGAAGCTGTATGTAGTGAGTGTAGAAGAAAGGGAACATGCCACAGTGTTAGAGAGACCAAAGTCAGCATTACCTTAAAGGATCACTATAGGGCCAGGAACAAAAACATGAACTCATGACCCAATAGTGTTAACACCACCATCTACCCCCCCTGGGCCCCTCATGCCTCCATAAATAAGGCAAAATCCTACTGTATTCAAGCCTGAAGCTGTAACTCTGCATGCTGTTAGACTCAGAAAAACAAGCAGTCTGCTGACATCATTAGAAGTGGTGGCCTGATCCAATCACAGTGCTTCCCCATAGGATTGGCTGAGACTGACAAAGAGGCAAGTCAGGGGCAGAGCCAGCATGATTCAAACGCAGCCCTGGCCAATCAGCATCTCCTCATAGAGATAAATTGAATCTCTTTGAGGAATGTTCAGTGTCTGCATGCAGAGGGAGGAGATACGGAATGTTTGGATGCATTTTAGGCAGCCATGACCCAGGAAGGATCTCTAACAGCCATCTGAGGAGTGGCCAGTGAAGTTATCACTAGGCTGTAATGTAAACACTGCATTTTCTCTGAAAAGACAGTGTTTACAGCAAGGAGCCTGAAGGTAATGATTCTACTCACCAGAACAAACTCAATAAGCTGTAGTTGTTCTGGTGACTATAGTGTCCCTTTAACCATATTCATTGTCAGCCAGTTCACACAAGTTTTGTTCCCATACATCCCTCTTAAGTTTCCATACTTAAGTAAGAGTATGTGAAAAGTAGTTAGGGTTGCAACCTTTCTTGGAAAAACATACCGGCCTTGCTAATTTGCATAATTAAATATGTATGGGTGACATCACATGATGTAAATCACAAGGAGTGACATAAGAGAAAATGCTGTAAAATCACAAAAACACTACTTAGTTTGATTCTGCTATAGATGGATTCCTGTGTCCCCATGTGTCTGTGTCATAATGTCTCCCAATGTCCCTTAGTGTATGTCTCCTTGCAGCTTTTCCCCCCATCCCTTACTTCCCTGAGCTGTAGGCTGTCTCTGTAGGGTGGGAGTTGCTGTCTGGACTCTCTGTAGCAGCACCCCTGCAGATCAGTGAGTAAAGATAGGCAGGGAGGGATATGCTGGAACTTCCTATTCCTTTCTGTCTCCATACACAGCGACCCCTACTGGCCAGTGCTGGTATTGCATAGTATTCTCTTGTTTATACTGAGAAAAATACCAGCATTTGTATTGCCAGTATCACTGCAATATTGGCATCAGCCAGGCAGCTTCAAATACTGGCTGTGCCAACAGAATAAAAGCCAGGTGGAATCCCTAAGATTAGTGTGTGGGGAAATAAATTTAAAAAAAAAAAATATATATATATATATTTGTTTTAAATCAATGGGCCTATTCCATGGGCCTGGGCCTGGAGCTGCAGCTCCATCAGCCCCTATGTTAATCCAGCACTGCTTGGGGCTCATTAACCAAGTTGAAATCTATCTCCGATAAGCTCAAGAAGTAATGGTTGTTGAATGCGTTGCTTCAACTATTCATCCTGTAGTCCATTACTCTGAATGATGGCCGAGAGTTGTGGGAGTGCTTTGTGTGGCGCAGTACCTATTTTCATACACTATAAACGGAAGTAACCAACTGAAAATATGTGAATTCCATCAAATATATGATGCATAGTTTGCATGACGTTGAAAAAATGTTATTTCTGAAGCCTCCTCATTACAATATGGATGTTCTTCCCTTTCTGGCATCTACAATATAGTAAATGTAATTTTAGAGCTCTGCCCAGTCTCTGGGATTTAGTGATTAACAAGTATTCTTCTAAGACTGAGTTGCCATTTCCATACCTCCCAACATTTCCAATGGACAAAGAGGGACACTTTATTTTTAGGGGTATGAGGGTGTGGGATGTGGCCAGGGGTAGGCCTCTTCTAAGAAAAAAATTTCAACATTTTTTTTATTTTTGTTGTACAGAATTACATTCACGAATATAAACAAATCAGCAGACAAAAGAATGATAAACAGTTTTTTTTGTTTTTTTTAATTCTTTATTTTTGACAGCGCAGCAGGGAGTATACAAATTGCAATGGTACACACATGTATATTTCCATAATAGACAATTGGCAAGCAGAAAAGGTTATGCATGCTGCACTGTCGTTTTTGGTTTAAAAGCGAAGTATACATAGAATACAACAATTATAGGGTATTCCCAGCCCATATGGTGACCTCTGTCTGCTATTGTCGTGTATAGTATGTGGCCGATCAGAAGGGTTGGCCAGAAGACGTCTCGTATGTCGGCTAGGCTTGCAAGATAGTATATGTTAGGCGGATGAGTTGAGCCGAGGGTATTAAAAGTATGGTGAGTGAAGTAAAACAATTTATGAGTGGGTACATCCAGTGTTGTCCCCAGGGTGTGTAAGTGTTGTCACGTCAGTGGGTCTTGTGTATCCCTATCTGGGGTTACCTCTCCGGTATCGGGTGCAAGTCACGGGCTGCAACTCTCTAGGGTATCGAGGCCCGGGGGGGGGGGGGGGGGAAGAGGGGATGGGTCTCGTTCGTGATTATGTATCCTCAGGCCAGAGGGAGTACCCCTGTCTCACATAGGTTGGCCGTGTCGGTCTAAGTATGTGAGGTGTTGCGAAGGCTATATTAAACGTTGAACCAATGAAAAGGGTTAAAAAAAAAAAAACTAAGATATAAGACAAATATAAACTTAAGCGTTTTGGGAACAGAGAGAAAGTTCAAACCAGCGTTATTGGTTATAAGTCCGAGTGGTCATCGGTGGTGTTGTTAGGAGGAGTCCGGTCGTTCAACCGGTGAGCTGAGGGTGGCTGCTCGTAGTGTGATCCTCAAGTCAGTCTCTCCTGTCCTAGGCGTCGCCCCATTTGGGGGGTGAATTCTTTGATGGCAGAGGGGTCTAGTGTGTGCTAGTCCTGAGCCGGCCTCTCTCTGTGGTCCCGTGATGCCGATCTTATGTAGGTGAGCTTCTAGTTCCGTGTAGCTCCGGGCCCTGTAGGCAACATTCATGGGAGTGAATAGAAGCTGCTTGGGAATTCCCCAGTGGTACTGGATCTCCTGTGCTCAAAGGATGTTCAGCAGCGGTCTCAGCGACCTTCGCCATGCGATGGTGTTGCTGGTGAGATCAGGGAACAGCGTGAGGGATGAGCCCTCAAATTGTATTGGGGTCTTCCCCCTTGTGGCTGTGAGCAGCAGGGCCTTGTCCGACATTGAAAACGTATGATAAGGTCGGCGGAGGCATTTGTGGGCGCTGTAGGTGGTTTTGGTAGGCAGAATAGGCCGTCTAGTTTCACCGCCTTGGCTTGTTTGGGTGGCAGCAACGTGTTGAGCAGTCTGAGGACATTGTGAGGTAAGTCAGTTAGACCTATCAAGTCCGGCATGACGCGGATTTTAAGGTTGTAGCGCCGTTTCTGGTCCTCCATGGCATCCACTCTGTCGGTGGTTGTCAGCTGTTGCTTTTGCATTTCTGCAATCTGGTTTTCCACCACGGTTAGCCTGGAGTCTTGGGTGCTAGTTGTGGCCTCTAGGAGAGTGATCCGGGAGGTGGCGCTTTCAATGGCCGTTTTAAAGTGGGCCATATCTGCCGCTATATTCGCCCTAAGCTCAGCCAACATGTCTTTCAGCTGGGCAGCTGTTACGGGTTCAGCTAGGGCTGGATGTTTGGCCGCGGGTCTCATGGGTATGTCGAGTGGTATCTCCTCTCCCATGTCGAGTGGGTTGACTTCAGAGGAGTAAGAGGAGTCATCTCCCTCCAGCGCCATTTTGCCCCATGCGGCCTTTTGGGCGCCCCTCAGGAGTTCACCGATATCTCGGCTTGTCGGGGTCAGATCGCTCTTGGGTTTTTTGTTTTTCCGTCCCATTCTCTTTTACCCCCCCACTGGTGATGGGATTAGGCTTCGAAGATGCCCGTTCACGGTTTATTTCGTTGTATAAGCGAGCCAGGCTCGGAGCTCGGGGAGAACGTGTCCTCTCTGTTCCACAGTTGGCTCCGCCCCCCCAAATGGCACAGTTTTAAATGGTAAGATATATTGGGATAAGAGATAAGCAACTGCAGCACATAGACAACTTTACTAACCGCCAAATTAGGATTCTCAGCTGGTAGCTAATAGCTGGTTATGTTGGCGTTTATGTTATAAGGCATGTAACTGTGCTGTTAGACCATACAATAATTGGAAACAATAAAATAACAGTAAATAAAATATAATGTCAACCGATGCTTATATCAAGACATGGCTGCCAGTTATGAGGCCAGTAAATTATAAAATAGACTTGCATGGTGTAAGAAAGTACATTAGGCCTCAAATGAACATTTAAAGAGGAACAAAAAAACAAACCAGCCTTATAAGGGTTTCTTGCAAGTCGGGTAACTTAAACAATTTAGCCTATGCAACAACAAGGCCACAGTAGGAAACTTGCTCAGACGAGCATTACCACGCCATCACCACTCCGCATTGTGAGAAGAGTATTTCTTGGTGAGCAGGAATCAGCACAGCGGTGCCCCAATACACCATTTCTCCTCCACCTTTTAAAACCGTGTAATCCAGGAACTGTAATCACACACAAGGGTGTCTAGTCGCTTTAAATATACCTGTGCTAGAGGTGATTTTTGGGCTGTAATTTGTCGTATTGGCTGTAGAGTGGAGGAACTACAGAATAGTGCGTCCATCCATCTAGACTGTCCGGCCCCACGCCCTGTTCAGAGAAATTTTATGTAACCTACTACGAACAATATATGGAAGTAAAATTGTTATTTAGAACAAGAACAATGTATCTTCTTTACAATTACTTATTTATAAACAAAATGACATTACTGGGATTATTATTGCATTGGAGCTCTGTTATACACCAACAATATTGAGCTCTTTGAAAAGAGGGGCATTAGGATTGAAAAGGGGGGCAGAGGGATTTGGAACCCAAATAGGGTCACTTTGGAAAATATTAAATTCTAATTAATATACAGCACTACTGTATACAATAGAGCTTTCTAAAGAAATATATTCATGGCTGGCTAATAATGGTATGACTTCCGATTCTGAAAGGTATCCTGGACTTTGTATCCCAAATAAAAATGACCAATTTTTAAACTTTTCAGCAGTAAAGGTTTATATATTGTAAAGCGTTGCGGAATAAGTTGGCGCTATATAAATACCAATAATCATAATCTGCTAGGTTTTGTGACGTATATTGCTTCTTCACATTGATGCAAAGGACATGAAAAGTGCTGTCCTGTAATATATGTATGTATGTGCTGATAATTTGCAAACGTGCATCCTGACAGATTTATTTGATTTATCTTCTGCCATGCGGCCGTGCTTCAAATTGGTTCGAATACGAATATTACATTTTAATATTTTACAGAATCTGACTGATTGAATTCTAAATTTGTGAATAGTCAATACAGTTGAAATTTGGTTATTTTTACTTCCGGACAAAATCCGGTGTTTAGAGATTAACCCTGACTGACTTCTCAAAACCATTATTGTCTTTAGCTGATGGTAATAGTGAGTTCCTATGCCTTTTGAAATGTGAATTTGATGACTGTGTATATCTTTTCCCATGCAGTAACTGATAAATCTCACAGCTTCACAGTGTGCCTTGAGGCACTCAGCCCAGCTTAAGAATGAAAACACGCCTCACCTCAGCTGCTGTGAATTCCCTACAAACTCATAGGGCAACAAAAAGAGGGAATTATGAGGCTCCAACCTCAATTAAAGGTTGTTTATGTTGACGTAGTGTCTGATGGGGCCATGTGCCCCCCTCCCCTTTTGAATAAGTAGAATAAACCTGGCTCCTTGATCTGTCCTGTACCACTCATTCTTGACTCCTAGAAAATTCTTCTCCATGGTTTCAAATCCCATATTTCTGCTGGAGAACAAAAACAAACATTCACTCTGAACGTTCCGCACAAAATTATATTTGAATTCCCCTCTCCCCCCCCAGTTTGAAAATACATTGTAATCTATGGATTTGAGGTTAACTTACATGTAAGGGTTTTTGTTTTTTTGTTTGTTTGTTTGGTTGTTTGTTTGTTTAAAAAAAATTCCAATTAAAAATGTGTGTATGTATATGTCGGCGTGTATGTGTGTAAAATATATATGTGTGTGTGTATATACATTCAACAAACTTATGTACAAAGGAAAAAATTAAATATAAAAAAATTATTTCAGCCTTTCTCTATATAAGGTTAGTTTCAATAAAAAAGAGCTACATCTTGAAAGATCTATTAATATCTATGTAGATCTTGTTGTAAATATGGGTTTAGGAGTTGAGAACCACATAAGAAGGTACAGAAGAGAAGAAGTAAAAAAGGTTATAACTGTGCTAAAATGCAACATATGCCATCAGCAAACATCACGTTAAAAGGAGATATCAGAATGTAAAAAATGTCCAACAATCTCGCCATGCCCATAATACACCTGTTTAGGCACGCCTGTCAGAGTTGTGAACATGGTGAATGGCTGTTTTTTGAGATATCATTGTCTACCTGTTTACTTCTGGTTTGCAAATAACAAGGCATAAACCGGCAAAATATGCAGCAGAGATTACACCAATTAACTGATTTGCAATTAAAGGAACGCTATAGTGTCAGAATAACAAACGTGTTCCTATACACTATAGTGTTAAACCCACTATTTAAGTCATCGGCACTCCTGTCAGAGCAGTGAAATGGTGTTTAAACCCACCTTTTCTCCCATGTCATGCTGGTCTCTCCATGGCTTACTCTGCCTCCAAGGATGAGAAAAGAAGGCGTTGGAGAGTTATTGTGCATCCACAGCAAATCACCGCTCTGTGTATATCTGTATCTCCTCATAGAGATGCATTGGCTCAATGCGTCCCTTTGGGGAATGTTTAGTGACTACATGCAGAGTGTGGGGAGACACTGAGCATCAGTGCAGCACTGACTCAGGGAGTACCTTTAGTGGTCGTCTGAGTGATTGCCACGAGAGGTGTTACCACGCAGTGATTTCTAAATTGTGTGTCCCTTTAAGTAGTTTGGCGCCATTGCTATAGCTTTTGTGTTGGCAGCAGGGCCTAGTGCGGAAACTACAATACCACAATGTGGTGTAAACAAAACCGATGGGCAATTAATATTTTCAGGAAAGCACATCAAAGAGGCAATGAGAATTCTATTCTCTCAGATGTGTCTACATTCTAATATTGCACACTGGTGTATGGTTTCATAGTGCCACAAAGTACTATAATAAACCCTGCTGAGATAGTCTCAGAAAGCTGGGGCCAAAACAAAGGTTAACATAACCTAATGTAGCATTGAAGTGCAAAGATGCCCACGCTGAATTAAACCAGTAACTGTGAACGGAGATGATTTAAGTGCTTTCTTTCTCCCTGGGAGTGTCTTCATTTTGTGAAGCCAGCTCCCTGACATTTTAAATGCCCAAAAATTTCCGAGAGGCCTAAATTCTCAAAGAAAGCACAGGAAGTCTTCCAAAACTCTGGCTCCTTCCCAGGTCTGCTATTCCCAGCATGGGCTTATCACTTGTACTCAGGGCCAAGCAATGGGCAAAACAGATGTTCACAGCAGATGGAGAAGGCATCCCTTGTACAGGGTGCTGTCTGCACAGGGAGAGATTCAAATTAAACGACACATTCTTGAGATTCCCACGGCCAAGGAAAATTACAGTGACCAATTCAACACACACACACCCATCATCCACCCCCCAATAATGTGCCACTAAACAGCACTAGGTAAGCAAGCTTTGTGAGTGAACGATGCCTCCTTTACTATGGGATCATTTATACCCCATTCAACCAATTGCCTGGGGTAAAAAATGGAATCAAGATAATTTATAGCTTGATATCGGATTTTGTTTTACATTGCTTACGTTTTTTTTTTGTTTGTTTTTTTAATATCAATCTCTCCTCCTGTTCCCTATTAAACACATACGCTCTGGAAGGATTGTGAGAGAACTGCAGATTGGCCCAGTATTCATAAATTTATGTTTTTCATTAACAGGAACTTAACCACACATTTAAAAATATAAAAAAGAAAAGAAAAAAAACACACAGCTGGGTCATGGTTAGTGATTTTTATAAAACTTTTTTTAATCTTTTAGATTATTGGATGTTTTAACGTAGGCGTCCATTGGAGCCCGGAGGTAAGCATTTTATTGATCTGTTTTAGCTGCTTGGTAAATTTACTTTTTATCTTTTTTATATAATTTTTAATATTTTTTAAATTAAGCGGCTGGTGAATTTTAATGAAAAGTCAACCACCAGTTAATGTGCTACAAAATCCAGCTTAGTAAAATTAGAAACATATATATTTGACATTGCACATGTAAGGTACTGCATACCTTGCAACTTTGGGAAGCATGAATTTATGATGTGAGCTGAGGGGGTGTCAGCCTACATGTATGTTCATCATTCTTAACTGCAAGGAGGTTGCGTGACTGTCAAAGTCAGCATATGCTGCGCACCATGAGGACATAAAAGGGTCAATTGGTGCATTAACAGCAGCTCTCTGATGCCTCTACTGTGAAAACACTACCCAAATATAATTTATAATTTTATTCTTATAAAATCTTAACCCGTTCAAACTTTCACTGGGCTTTATGAATTCTAGTTTATGTGATAAAGCACACAAAACTAATTTGTTGACAGCAACAGACGCAAGCTTTAATATGTTGTTGTTTTTTTGTTTTTTTTTAAATCTAACACAATTGAGCAAAGCCTAAAATTGCTGCTTAAATACCTTGATTAAAGGGACATTCCAAGCATCATAAACACTACAGCTCATTGTAGTATGAAGTCTATGGGTAAAGTTTTGTTAAACCATTTAAAATATCTATGATGTACCAGGCACTCTCCACTAGAGGCTTCATAATGAGGAATTTAACTTTTAGGGTTACTACAACCACCATGATCACTTCTGCTTTTTTAAGTGGGCATGGTGGTATGAGTCTGGAAGTGTAGTGTTTAAGCTATTTTGCAAGTTGCACCCCCAACACACATGACGTGGCCAGCCCAGATCTCCTCCGTACTGCCTAATGTCAATTCTGCGCATATTTTACGCTTGCAGCAGATGTAACCATTCTCTCTTGCAGGCAGACCATGAAAGGGAGAAGCTTTCGTGTCCCCTCCCTCCTTCCCACCCACTCTGAATGAGCTCCATCCTCCCAATCACATCTGTAACGGACCGTTTCACTTACAAGAGGATAAAACCCAGTTTAGGCGATAATCCCCTTTTCTAGAGACAGGCACAGCTACTGCAGAACACCAAACTCCCGATCTGGATACGAAATAACACTCCGAACTGGAACAGCTGAACAAGAAAAGCATACAATCCGCTTACACTCTTGGCAGTCAGCTTACAATCCAATTCCCCCCAAGAACGAGACGACACTTCATTTTGAGGGTTAAGCAGGAACTCAGGACTGGGACACCCAGTCTGGCTTTTATTACAAACAAGTACATACAGGACACTCCCAGGGGGAGGATGAAATTAACCAATCACAGGGATGTACCTCCCACACATTTCCTCCCCTTAGATTAGCACTTAATATAATTATACCGTACACCCTTTTCCCCAATTCCTGGATGTACCCCAAATACATATGCTACACCTCCAAAACAGGTATCCCCTGATAGCCCTTATTCAGGGGGACAACATATTCAAGAATCAGGTCATTCGGATGAATGGTTCGGGAGATATGAGGTTCCAAAGATTTGACCGACCGCATGGGTAAAGTATCCGAAAACAGTTCCATGCATTTTGGCCCTGCGGTCGGTCACAAACAAGTGAATGAAACAGACGAATTACTGGTGTTATAGAGACTAAGGGGGATTCGCATGAATCCCCTAGTTCGTACGTTTCTTTCTACCGAACGACGGGCCGTTCGGTAGTTTCCCCACGAAATCCTGGAAGTCTGGAGGTCTCAGCGGTGTTTGCCTAGTCGAGTGTCCGATTCCAGTTCGACACTCGACGGCAAAACACCGCTGTTCGGTAGTTTAAGATGGGCGCCGCCACGTGTTTGTTTCCCGAATGGCGGCCACCCAGAGGACAAAGACCACACTACACTGATTGCCAATTACCCGTTTGCAACATTGTTGCAAACGGTAATTGGAGACACACTTAGTCCTGGGTGGTCTGGTTGTTCGGTAGTTTCCTCAATACAATGAATGGAGTGATTCTACCGAACAATCAGATGAATGCTGCATATATATATAACCCAGGTTAACTGCATACAAAAATACATACATGACATTAAAGTATTAAAGGCAGGATTACTGTACTACGCTCCACAGTCTTAAAGGTACAGTATCCCAAAAGTCCCCATAGATCCACGGATGGCCCTTAAAGGCCCAGTAGCAGTAATATACATTATTACATGCCCAAATATAGTTTTTCCAGTACAATATGTCCAGGGGCCATAGTCGCAGGGCAGGAGGCTAGCAACCAGGCTTCTCCAGTTCACAGTGGCGAAGTTGGTTTCGCCACAATATCCATAATTGTTTTAATTGCCCTCGCTCCTCCTCCTTTCCCTGCCTATGTCCCACACCCCTTGCTGGCTCAGAGCATGCTCGAGTGCCCTGAGCCAGTAACCTGGTCCAATCAAAGCCTTCTCTGTGAGAAGGAGACATTTGGCTGGGAAGCTTTGCCATGCTTCATTAAGGTAAGTTAAACTTTACTTTAAAACAGTCTTTTTTTTTTTAAAACGTTGTTTTTCTGGGGGGGCGGACATATAGAATCATGCCAATAGGGCATTATTCTATAGACTGTAAGCTCATTTGAGCAGGGTCCTCTTCAACCTATTGTTCCTGTAAGTTTTCTTGTAATTGTCCTATTTATTGTTACATCCCCCCTCTCAAAATATTGTAATGAGCTACGGAATCTGTTGGCGCTATATAAATGGCAATAATAATAATAATAATAATAATAACTGTGAAAAGGGGTTGGAAAAAACCATTTAAAGGAACACTATAGTCGCCAAAAAATGTAAGCTTAATGAAGCAGTTTTGGTGTCTACAGAATTCCACTGTATTCTCTTAGCTCAATTCTCTGCCATTTAGGAAAATCACTTTGTTTATACAGCCCTAGTCACACCTCTCTGTATCTGACTTGCACAGCCTTCCTAAAGACTTCCTGTAAAGAGAGATCTAATGTTTAAACTTCCTTTATTGCAAATTCTGTTTGATTTTGAATGTCATATCTCCTGCTCTGTTAATAGCCTTCTAGGCCATGCAGGAGCTTCCTGTATGTAATTGAAGTTAAATTTGCAGAGCAGGAGATAAAAACCTTTTAAAGTAAGTTGCATCAGATTAAAAATGAAACCACATTTTCTTTTCATGCAGGCTCTGTCAATCATAACCAGGGGAGGTGTGGCTGGGACTGCATAAACAGAACATAAGTGATTTAACTCCTAAATGGCAGTGAGGCATGATCTATACACTAAAATTGTTTTATTAAGATAAAGTTGTTTTGGTGACTATAGTGTCCCTTTAATATACTCCGAATTGTATGTGACTGAAAAAATAAGGATGAATTAGCCAAGCCTCTGTTTTACCATTTGGATGCCAATCTGGTACCATTCAGAGTTTAGTAAATAATCTAGCATGTTGTTGTTATCCATATAAAATATGGAGAGGCTGTGAGCACTTGTATATTATTGGAGGATTTGACCGTTAACCCTATTTTGGAGTGTCTGAATTACTGTTCAACATATTGGTGTCAGGAAATAGACCCATGCAAAATTAAGAGAGTAAATTTTGTATAGTTTTTATTTATTTTTTTCTCCCCCCAGTGTGTATATATTTTAATAATCATGTAGTGCAAATGTTTCTCGCTGACCACGCGGGACTGGAGGTGTATCATTTGCTCCATGAGACACTGTCTTAATTTGTGCTGTGTCTATTTATAGAGGAGCTCGGAAAACACTTACACTATTGGAGCGCCTTCACATTGGTTCCCTCTGCAGCAGACTGAACTTTGTTGAACACATTATATTTTCTGCTTTAGTTCATTACTTTAATCCTATCATAGGGTGATATTCATACATCAGTTTTTAAAGGACCACTAAAAGCCACCCAGACTACTTCGTCTTAATGAAGTGGCCTGGTGGAATGGTTCTGTCAATTTAACCCTTCAAAATGAAACCTTGCCATATTGCAGTAAAACGTGATCACGTGACATTCAACGTCGAACATCATCCATTGCAAGTGAAAGAGAAACATTGAATTAATTAATTTCAACCCACAAAAAAGCATTGAATTCAAGGCTTTCCTATGGTGAATTTTGGATGCACGCTTGGCAAGTGCATCAGGTCCCCGATACTTCTCTACCAAGAGAATTGGATAGGACCATCGCCGACGAAGCCTTGGCTCCTCCATGATGTTACAGGAGGAGGAGAGATGAGTGGCACAAAGCGGCGAAAGGGAGTTTCACCTCTGTTAAAGGATAATCCTTTAAAAAAAGTATTATTTTATTTTTTTGTGGGTTTGTAAAATGTATCTTTTTTTATATAACAAACTAGATTGGGTTTATATTCCTAACACATTAATGTTCCTATATAGTTCTTTAGAAATGACGTCATTGAATAAAACCTTAATATCAGCTATAACTAGTGTAAACTTTTTTTCATGTGACAGTGCATTGAACTTTAAGTGTATTTTAAAGATTTAGCAATTCAGTTCAAGTTCAGTTCAACATTACATTGGAGGAGGTGAAATAGAAACATTCTTTCTTTCTCCTTCTCTCTCTAGCTGGTGAAAATGGCAGAGTTTATAACCGTAACTGACATAAACCCAAGATGCAAGCATCCTGTTACAAAATAGAGTTAAAGGGACACTAAACTCACCAGCTTAATATAGTTGTTATGGTGTCTACAGCCTGTCCTTGCAAGCTTTTTGCTGTAAATATTGTCTTTTCAGAGAAAAGGCAGTAGACACTGGCTTAGGGACATCGAGGTGCTTTCTAGGTGTAATGTACAGCACTGACATTCAGCAAAGACTCTGAACTTTCCCCATAGAGATACATTGATTCAATGCATCTCTATATGGATATGCTGGTTGGACAGCGCTGCATTTGGCTCTGCCTCTACCTCGCTTCCTTAGCTGAGATCATCAGAATTGACAATCTCAGTCAATCCCATGCTTTCCTATAGGAAAGCATGGGATTGACTGATATCAATTCTGATGATCTCAGCCGAGGATGCAGATTGAGGGCGGATCCGCGCTGCTCTAGAATAAAGGTAGGGTAAGGCAGGCCAGCCACCTAAATAGTGTTTTTAACACTAGTGTCAGGAATATATATACGTTTGTATTCCTGACCCTTTAGTGCTTCTTTAAATATAGCTGTGTGGATTTCTACATTGTTTCAGACTTTACAAATGTGTTGGTTAAAAATATGGAAAGATAACCTTAATATTAACAATCTTGGCAATGAACCTTTCCATTTTAAGGGGCTAATAACTGTGTATCATGCATAGGCGTGCACAGCCTATTGCATTAGGGTGTGCACCCTAAAGCACAAACACACGCCGCATATATATATATATATATATATATATATATATATATATATATACATACATACATATACTGCTGTTTGTGTGTGTGCTGTTAGTGCGCTGTGTAAGGGTGCTGTGTGTGTGTGTGAGGGTGCTGTTAGTGTGATGTGTGTGTTTGTGAGGGTGCTGGTAGTGTACTATGTGGGTGAGGGTGCTGGTAGTGTGCTGTGTGTGAGGGTGCTGTTTGTGTGCTGTGTGTGAGGGTGCTGGTAGTGTGCTGTGTGTGAGGGTGCTGGTAGTGTGCTGTGTGTGAGGGTGTTTGAGTATGTGTTTTAGGGTCCTGTTAGTGTGCTGTGTGTGTGAGGGTGCTGTTTGTGTCATGTATTTGTCAGTGTGCTGTTTGTGTGAGGGGGCTCTGTGTGTTTGTGAGGGTGCTGTTTGTGTGCTGTGTGGGTGCTGTTTGTGTGCTGTGTGTGCGCGCTGTTTGTGTTAGGGTGCTGTATGTGTGTAGGTGCTGTGTGTGTGTGTGCTGTAGTGTGTGTGTGCTGTATGTGTGGAGGGACTGTGAAGGGGTTGGAAGATTAGTAAATAACCCCTCTTATGTAGGGAGGGGGGATCCTTGCTGCCATGTGCCATCCCTGGTGGTCCAAGGGAGAGTGAGCTCTAGCCTGCGGGGCTAGAGTTCACTCTCGTGAGATCTGAGCATTGCCGCGGCAACGCTCAGATCTCGCGAGAGGAACCTGGCGGAGCTTCTGTCTAGAGCTCCCTGGGTCCTCTCCTGCCTCCCTCCATGCTGCTGTGGGCTGGTGAGTTAGATCTTTGATCTCCCCGCCGGCCCATGGAGGCTTAGAGCAGAGCCGGCACTCAGATAGCGCCAGCTCTGCATGAGCTGACAGGGGAGCTCTCCCCACCCCCCCCCAAAAAATAATATACACTCGTGTGTGTATATATATAATTATATATATATATATATATATATATATATATTTATATCCACGCGTACACACACATACACTCACACACACATACTCAGACACACACTTACAGACACACACACATATTTTCACAGGCACACACACAGACACATACATTCACAGGCACACACACAGACACACACACACACACTTACAGGCACACACACATACATTCACAGACACACTCTCACACACACACACACATACACTCACAGACACACACTCACACACTTACAGACACACACACACATACACTCACACACTCACACACACATACATACACTCACTCACACACACACTTACAGACACACATACACTCACAGACACTCACACACACTTACAGACACACACCAGGACACTCACACACACTCACAGACACACAAATTATTATTTTATTAAAAAATTGTCCACCCAGCCTCCCTACCTGGAGAGCTGGCGTGGACTTGTCCCTGGGGTCCAGTGGGTCGGGTGCCTCTCTCCATCTCAGCCACGGTGAGGGAGCTGTGTGATGTATGCTTCCTCTCGCCGCACGGGCTGTCTGCTGTTGCTGGGAGCTGGAATATGACGTCATATTCCGGCTCCCGGCATCAGCAAGCGGCGCGGCGAGAGAAAGCAGACAGCACACAGCTCCCTCGCTGCGGCTGAGATGGAGAGAGGCACCGACCGGAGGCGGGAGGGGTGTCCATCACCTCTTGGCACCCCCCCAATGACAGGGGGAACACGGGGGGAGGAGGGGCGGCAGAGTGCCTGCAGGAATAGTGGGAACAGCGTTCTCACGCGTTCCTGCAAGACTCACAGGCATGTCGCGGGGATTAGGGTGTGCCAAGGCACACCCGGCACACCCCGTGCGCACGCCTATGGTATCATGTATAATACAGGACAGTATTCACATCATTGCTAACCTTTATGTGTCTCCCTATACTTATGTCCTTGCTGTCATTCTCGTTGAGTAAAGCAGTATCAAAGTTTTGTCTTTACCTCACTCCCCACGCACCCCCCCCCCCGCCCCCCACACTCCTTACTTGCACTAGTGGCTATTGTGTGCCAGTGGGCAGGCTAGAAACAAGCTGTGACAATATATTTTTTCTGGGCTGTGAGAACAGGGGGAAAACAAGACACAATATAATTGTAGACGGCTATTAAATAAAAATGTATAGATTGTTATTCCACCATCAATAAACTTATGTTGATTATCTAAATGGCAATTTAGAGTTAACCAAGAATATGTTTTGTAGGTTTGTGTTGCCCTCTAGTGTTTAACTTTTTTTTATATAACATGTTGTAAAGTTCATGAACAATACTTGTGCAAGGAGTTTCTCCTGAATTGCAATTTGTCCTATAAAAAAATTATGTTGGTTCATGTTTAGGTGCAGCAATTTAAGTATTGATTTAAATCAAATATTAAGTGAGAAGTGACCAATATAATATACGTACACACAATTTTCATAATTCTGGCTTTGTACGCCACCACAATGGATTTGAAATGAAACAATCGAGATGCAATCGAAGTGAAGACGTTCAGCTTTAATTAAAGTGGTTGAACAAAAATATTGTATGAAACGGCTAGGAATTGCAACCATTTTCACAGTCCCCATATTCTTGTCAAATGTAATTTGACAAATTAATACTGTTATAAATAAAATATAAATTTTTAATTATTGAAACTCCTTTGCAGGCAATTACTGCTTAAAGTCTGGAACGCATGGACGTCACCAAATGCTGGGTTTCCTCCTTTGTGATGCTTTGCCAGGCATTTACTGCTGCTGTCTACAGTTGTTGTTTGCGTGCAGGCCTTTCTACCTTGAGTTTTGTCTTTAAATGCATGCTTGAACGAGTTGAGATCGGGTGATTGACTCGGCCATTGCAGAATATTCCCCTTCTTTGTCTTAAACTACTGGGTTGCTTTTGCAGTATGTGCAGTATGCAGTATGTTTTGGGTCATTGTCCATCTGTAAAGTGAAGAACCGTTCAATCAACTTAACTGAATTAGGCTAAATCCGAGCAGACCATTTCTCCATATAGACTTCAGAATTCATCCAGCTGCTTCTGTCACATCAAAAATAAACACTGTTGATCCAGTGCCATTGGAAGCCATGCATGCCCATGCCATCACACTGCCTCCACCGCGTTTTACAGATGTGTTATGCTTCGAATCATGAGCCAGTCAAGCCTTCTCCATACTTTTTATTTCTCTCTCGTCATTCTGGTACAGTTTTATCTTAGTTTCATCTGTCCTAAGAATGCTGTTGCAGATCCCGACGGGCTATTTTAGATGTGTTTTGGCAAAATCTAAACTGGCCTTGCCACTCTTGAGGCTTATGAGTGGTTTGCACCTAGTGGTGAACCCTCTGTATTTGCTCTTGTGAAGTCTTCTCTTTATGGTAGATTTGGATAATTATATACCTATCTCCTGGAGAGCGGTCTTCACTTGGCCAGATGTTGTGACGGGGTTTGCCTTTACCAAGGAAAGGATCCAACGATTATCCACCACTGTTGTTTTTCATGCACGTCCAAGCCTTTTGTGCTGCAGAGTTCACCAGTGCATTCTTTTTTTTTTTCTTCTTCAGAATGTACCTGTTGATTTGGTCACTCCTGAAGTTGTTGTTTATTTTTATTTTTTTTTAATCATGGTTTTTATTTAAAAGAATTATAGAAGATAGAGATACAGTGTGGGGCATGCAAATCCCTCATAACAGAAGCACAGAGAAAATACAGGAGAATACAATGCAGAGCTGTAAATAGAGGATTTTCTTTTGGGCAATACGTAGATAAGCTATAACCAGGTGCGGTGCTTGTTACATCAGCAGCCTCTCCCCGGCCCACGATACCTCCACCTCTAGGGGATTATAAGGAAGGCTTATATGTTATGTGAACCGAATCCTAGTGCAAACCAGAACACCGCAATATGTATCAGAGTATGCCTCAGTGGCAGATCCCCCACCCTTCCTAGATCACAAAACGGTCTTTGGCATTTTAGAAAGAGGGTCACTTCTGAAGTTTCTGCTATCGCTGTGATGATTTTTAAAAAAAAAAAAATTGTAGCCTAACGATAGCTTGTTTTAGATGCATTAAGAGCTTGTTTGACTGCATGTTGTGGGTTCGTAGCAACAGCTTCCAAATGCAAATGCCACACCCGGAATTAACTCCAGAGCTTTTACCTCCTTATTGATGAAGAAATAACAAAGGAGTCAATTATTCAATTACTTTTGGTCCCTTGAAAACAGGGGGCTACATATTAAAGATCTGTAAGTCCTAAGCTCTTCCTCCAATACCTCAAATTAAAGCAGAGAGACTGCATGTTAAGCCCATATTTATGATTTAATAGTAACTTAAATTTATTTTGGTAAAATGCAAAAAATTATATATATTTTTAAATTCCAGACCTAACTCTGTGTGTGTATCTATATAATATATGTGTGTCTGTGATCAGGGCCGGTGCAAGGATTTTTGCCACGCTAGGCAAAATAAAAATTTGCCGCCCCTCCCATATGATCTGCCATATGAACTATTGCCAGTGCTGCACACAGTGTGTGTTTACATTAAAAAGCCTGCAGAGATAGGCTATAGACACCGGAACCACTTCATTAAGCTGCAGTGGTTCTGGGGACTATAGTGTCCCTTTAATGTGAGGTAAATTAGAGATTAGTGCCACGAATAATATACTAGATTGCCTACTTACAACCAGAGATATAGTCCATCATATCTGGAGTGCCAAAGGTTGCCTACCCCTAGTCTAAGAAGAAGGCATAGTTTTGAAATAGAAGAGGCAAGGCAGGGGTCTGCAATCTGGATGTCTGCAATTATTACTGCCATTTATAAAGTGCCAACATATTCTGCAGTGCTGAATGGAAGGAAGAGTGCAAAGGGTAAAAGCAGAGCACACAAGGCTCTAGGCACAGTGGCCCTAGAATTACTAAATAACAACATGTTGATAATATGTGATATATAGATTAGACACTGTATTATCATGTTATTGCCACCTAGGCATATTTGCCGGACACAGTCATTTTGACATAAGTGCATGCACGACCCTGATTAAGGCTTTTGTCTGGACACCAATACTCCACATTAAACCGGCAGCCAATTTTGAGGGTTTAAGACCCAGCAACTAAAGGTAGTTACCCAGAATGAACATATGCTATGACAACTTACTAACAAAGAACCCTGGTGATCTGATTATCTGAACCCGCATTCACTGATTCCAGTCAATGTGCACAAGAGCTAAAGTTCAGTTATTTTTCCTGAGGACATCATGATCTCCGAAGCAATATGAAATGCAAAGTGGGTATTTATCAAAGATTTTCTAGCTGAAAAAGGTTCTAGAATGCAAAAAAACATGTCCACAAAATATTCAATCTGTTTCTAGAAATGTGTCGCATTCAGCACATCCGTAGAGGTTTGAAAACCTACTTAGTCTGGTGAATGTTTATTTTTAACACAATCTCAAGGATACACCGCTAGGTGCTATTGACAATGCACAAGACGGCACCTACAGAGAGTATGACAATGTGTTTCCTTGTGATCACTGCTCCCTAGTGGACAACTAAAATGTATGGCCAGGGGCCAGGGTAGAGCCATGTGTTTTTCCAGATGCTTGTTAATCCTATAAATAGTTTGGAAAGTGACCAAATCGACAATATCCCTTATGACCCATGTGCAGCCTGTCAGACGGGGATGAAAGCCTTTAAAGGACAGGGCTGTAAAATTAATACAGAGTTTTGCATTTGCAGCTGTTCAGAGAGAGAGATTTTAACTTTGCCTGTGACACGAATAGTGGCCGTAATGCCTGGCTATCAACTGCATTTAGACACCTTGTAGATGCAGATCTATGCAGTGGAGTGCCGCAGAAACAATGTCTGAATCAGAACAGGCATCCGTCGCTCGTCATGCTGCCAAATCACAAGAAAGGACGCACACCCCATACACTGTGCTAAACCGGTCAATGTGCACCTGCCGTGTAGTGTGACATTCAGTTTGATTTACTAATGGGAGAATTGTCTGGAATTTTTAAAGTGAATTTCACTTGAATTTTTTTTTTTTTTTTAATTCAGCTAATTGGTCTTAAGGTTGAAAATCACTTTGACTTCCTGACAATTCTCATTTTAGTAAATACACTTACAGAGTGTAACATTTTAATTGCCATCCCATGCTAAACAGTTTGCTAGAAAATATGCAGATCAAATGTTAGGTTTCCTTTAAGATTTTATTAAGACACGGAGGCTTCTATTATGCTGCACTCTTTCTTTATTTACCTCAACAGCAAAGAAAAATAACATTAAATCAGTATAAAAGAAACCAGTAAATAACATGAGATATATCTTCCTAGCAACAGGAACAGCCAATCAGCATCCTCATTATAGCATCATAGGCAGTGTCCAGTATACTACTTCCTCTTTCTTTGCTGCTCCCTCAGTTAAGTGACACTGGGTCCCATGGTTCTTAACTGTGGGATCTTTTACTTTACTTTATTCATAGCATTACTGTGGTTAATATAGTTATTATGGTTATTACATTTTAATTAGAATATTTTCATGTTTATAAATATATTCAGTTACTTCATTTTAACTTAATTTGATTTATTTACTTCATTTGCTTCAGTTATATGCTTTATTGTATATCCTTTGATAATTTCTCTCCCCTCTGACCTCCCTGTCCCCAAGATTACCATCAATTGGGGCTCAAGGGCGTCTTTGAGGATCTTTATCCCCTGCAAAGTGCTATTGTGCTGTTTTTTCCCTTCGTTTAGCTGTCTGGCAGCTCCTATGTTTTTATATTACAATTGCTATTTTTTCACTATTGTGAGTACTTTCATTTCTTTATCCTGTTTAGTTATTTATTTTTTACTTGAGGGTTACTCAACCCTTTCCTTTTGATATTATTTTACTTTATTCATCCCCTTAGGTTTGTTTATAAATTTATGATGCAGTCGGACAGGATCTTTCTGGGTCTACAGCAAACATGCAGATTAACGTAGAAGCCTCTCCAGGCATCTTTGGAGATGAGGCTGAATTTCTGCTTTACTGATCCTGCTGACATGCAGGATTTAATTGGTACTTCCATGGCAAAAGCAATGACAAGGTCCTGGTGTCGGGCTGCAATGCCTCATATAAGGCTAAACACTCCTCCAAAACAATAGAGATGGACAGTACCATACCTGTCACGGATGGCGCGATTAATTCACCACCGCGCAAAAGAGCTACTAGTCAGGCAAACATCGACTAGACTTTGAAAAAGGGCAAAAGCCCAATTAAACTCTAAATCTGAGCTCAGTGAAATTGAGGAGGAGTTCCCTGAGTACTATATGGAGGTGTATCTCTGCTTCACCCTGGCCGCAATGCCTCATATAAGGCTAAACACTCCTCCAAAACAATAGAGATGGACAGTACCATACCTGTCACGGATGGCGCAATTAATTTACCACCGCGCAAAAGAGCTACTAGTCGGGCAAAATCGACTAGACTTTGGAAAAGGGCAAAAGCCCGACTGAACTCTGAATCTGAGCTCAGTGATATTGAGGAGGAGTTCCCTGAGCCCTATATGGAGGATTCAGAGGATATTTCTGATCCTGATTATGAAATTACTGATGAAGAGGATGCTAATCCTGTTTGGGATACACGTCCTGTTAAACCTACCAAGATTTAGGTAGATTATGCGGACTCAGGGACACCGATAGGATCTTGGACACTCAATGTGAACCCCTATTCGAACCTGACGACCTATGTCATCCAGTGGTCTCCTCAGACCATGTAGCCAAGTATACTGCATCCAGAGTACACAAGCCTTTTGAGAAGGCAAAGTGAAATAAATTGCGGGCTGAATGGCCACGCAGAACAGTCCCTGATGACTCATGTAAAACGCTATCAGTCGATCCTAAGATCATTCAATTCCCGAGTAAGACAGGATGGAAGCCATCTAAAGGTTTAGATTTTCATTGCAAAACTGTTGGGATAAAATCCTGGGCATCTTGGGCTCAGCAGCCAAGATCTTTGAAGCAGAAGAGGATGATCTGGAATTAGATTGCGCCATCTTAAGTGGTTAGATCCAGAGAATGATTTAAGTTGGCAACGCCAACAATGCGATTGTCACAGAACGCCACAAATCAATCTTGCTCAAGATTGAGCCCAAACGTTTAACTATGGCTCTGAACGAGCCAGATAACACAGGCAAAAGGTTTTCTCTTTGGGGACAACTTTGTAAAAGAATTGGGCTCCTTTGTCCAGCTAAACAAACAGATGTTCTTTTAGACAGAACCAAGGCTCTTATACCTGCTGAGCCGATTTCTTTGAACAATGCACTATACCAACCTCGTTCCCACAAAGTGGTCGACCCTGGGTTGTTAGTGGCCTAAGAGGTGCTCCTAAGAAGTCTTCACAATTTCCATTCTTCCTTACTGATAGTGGGGGGCAGGCTCACACACACAGTGCCTATCCCAGTACAACATCAAGATTGAGAGCTTCCTGCAATTTACATGGGAGAACAGTAAATAGAGGTTCAGGTGCCTCCCATTCGGATCTTCGGCACCAAGCTCACGTCTTATAATATATTTAGACGGCATTTCATTCTGGCTCAGTCTATTCAATTAACCCGGACATACCTTGCATGGACTTTGACTCTGTTAGAGAACCTAGGCTTCCTGATCAATTGGGAGAAATCCATTATTGTTCCCACGCAACAAATCAAATTTCTGGGTTATATTGGATTATTGTAGATTCTACCCTTCAAACTCTACACCTTCCGGTGGCAAAATTAGCCAATATCAAGAAGGAGATAAGCGAACACTAGCAACCTCTCAACTCTCTCTCAAACAACTGTTGAGAATGTTACGCCTTCTAGCGGCATCTATACAGGCCAATTTTCCAGGTCTTCTTGGCTATCGAGCCCTACAACGATTACAAAATTCATCTTAAGGGCAGCGCATTATACACAGATATGGTAACTCGGGACTCAGAAGCGGAGGATGAACTCAAATGGTGGCTTCTTCACATGGAAGCTTGGAATAGGTACACCATATTTTGTACAGCTCCAGATTTGATAAACAAAATCCGACGCAGGTTTGCACAGTTGGGGTGCTCAATGCGGAAATATTTTCCACCAAGGGCAGACAATCAAACCTGGAATCGACACTCCACATTAATTGTTTGGAACATCTGGCCGGTTCCTTTGCAGTCCACAGTTTCTCCCCAACTCAAGCCCAATGCGCTATCCTTCTAAAGATGGACAAAGTGTCAGCAGTCCGCTACATCAATCACTTGGAGGCACAAAATACAAAATTCTGACCTACATGCCTCGTGATTTCTGGCAATTTTGCCTGAGACACGGCATTTCAGTCACGGCAGAATATATTCAAGGTCTCCCCAACACTACGGCGGACTGGTATTCACGCCAACTCAGAGATTCCAGCAACTGGCACTTGGATTCTATGGTCTTCCAAGACATCTGGAACCTATGGGGTCTATTGGAAATAGATCTTTTAGCTTCTCGTTTGAATGCTCAACTTCCCCGTTTTTTCAGTTGGAGACCAGATCTGATAGCACTGGCTATGAATGTTTTCTCAAAGGAATTACGATTTTCTGCCCTTTGCACTGATTCCCTGTTGCCTTTCCATCTACATCGCCAGTCCGGCACCTGGTGATCGTGGCTCCTCAATCGCCGTCCCAACCATAGTTCTCTCCTCTTCAGGAGATGGTTATCGACCTTCCGTCTCTCGAGTGCCTTCTTCAGGATCCAGACGGTGTACCTCATCCCCTTGTTCTCCAAGGACTCTTGCATCACATAGTGTAGTCTATTTCAGGGAACCTTGGGCCATCAAAGTTTCGATTGGATGCCTGTCGGTTGACATCCTGTCATATATTGACTTCTCTGAGGAATATGGTTTGCTCATCCACCCTTACCACGATACTCTGTCTTGTGGGACGTCTCTATTGTCTTGAATTTTTTTTTTCTTGCAAGAGGTTTTTCTGACGTATGAGCTCTTGAGGTGTTTGCTCGTTCCTTTACTCCAGAAGGTGTCCTCTTTGACATTTCACGGAGGACAAAAACCTCCTCTAAAATCAATTTTACCCAGTTTTCCTTGATAGATCTCTCCTTTGCCCTGTTGCATACTAATGGGTGTGTGAACATCGTTCCACTATGTTACGGAATCCTTTGAAACAGGAACTCTTTTTATCTCCTTCCAAAAGTCGCGTCTTCCGGTGTCTACTCTAGCCTGGTGGGTCAAATACCTTATGTCTCTAGCAGGTATTGATACCTATGTGTCTGTGCCTCATTCGGTTCGTGGGGCAATGGCTTCTAAGGCTTCCTCGATTGGTTGTCGCTTGGAGGATATTATGAGAGCGGCTGGTCTTCGGAGTCTACATTCCATGATTTCTACTTTAGACCTATTCAACACTGAACAGGAGACATAATTTTACAGCTTTGAACTAGCATAATAGGAGCCTCCATGTCTTAATAAAATTGACAGATTTTACTATTAACATGACGTAAAGTAAAGGTGAGTATTATCCCTCCCTCCCATCCCTGGAGGTTTGGTCTTCTCTGGGTAAGTTAACTTCACGGTAAGTCTTTTTTGATTACTGGGTTTTATCCTTGTTAATGACTGTCAAGAGCTAAAGGTTTGACTAAACTGAATTTCATGTTATGTATATATATATATATATATATATATCTGATATTCCATGTAATGCAAATTTATGCATAAATCCAGTTTTATACTTGAATATTACCATATTCTTCTTTCTCTTCCAGCTTGACTTCGAGATCCAGTTTAAGGCTCGTATACCCTCTAATTGGAGCCCACTTTTTATTTGGATTTGTTGTCCTTGTTCGGGATCGCAAGAAAGAGGAAGTAGTATACTGGACACTGCCTATTATGCTATAATGAGGATGCTGATTGGCTCTTCCTGTTGCTAGGAAGATATATCTCATGTTATTTACTGGTTTCTTTTATACTGATTTAATGTTATTTTTCTTTGCTGCTGAGGTAAATAAAGAAAGAGTGCAGCATAATACTCGCCTCCGTGTCATTAATAAAATCATGACTTTACGTCATGTTAATAGTAAAATCTGTAAATTTAAGCTGGTAAATACTATGTATTTGGCATAAGTTCACCAACTCCGTTCCACTAACTTTTGGCCCTGTTCTAGATTCTACATGAAATTCCAGAAGCAGAAATAATCTCTTTTGCTGGGCAAAACTAGACATTTCTACCAATTGGAAAAAATTATACCATTTTGAAAAGTATCCTTCATATAAATGAATTGCATTTATTTACAAAACCTATATATTTTTATTCTTCACCCATAGATGTTTCTCCTCCTAACCAGTACTGATAATTATGGAAAAACCAAGGCCAACAATCATGAGATGGCCAAGATTGATCATCCGTGCCCTAAACCCACCTTGGAGGATCTGTGCTGCCTCTTAAGCAAAGAGGGTAATCCCACTATATAAATGTGGATGCAACAACTCAAAGGGCTTGGTGACATCCATTAAATAGTTATGGAAACATTAGAATTCTCATTTTGGCAATTCAAGTGCATATACTAGCAGCCAATTTAGGTGTGAAAAATGACACCTATCCTTTGGGTAAAGTGATCATGGCTCCAGCCCCCATACTTTAAGGGAGCCCCATGACAGTGAGAATAAATTTGTGTAAGAGACACTCAATCACGGCATCTAAATCACTAAGCACTGTGCAGATGTGTTCTAGGAAGTGGGTGCCAGGATATGATGCTGTTTCACAGCACCCAAAGTCTGTAAAAGTGTCAAGGGAGAGCAGGAGGGAACACTAATCCTCCACCAACACTAGACACCAGGGAGTGAGTGCAACTAGAGCACTCCTACCCGCTCACTCCGGTAAGAGGAGAGGGAGATTTAAACAGATTGTGTTTTAGTATGATTCTATGGACGTGTGTTAATTTGTGTCTGTATGTATATGTGTATTGCATGCTAATGGTTGTCAATCATTTCTTGTTAGTGTTGAGCTATGTTTGCATTTTAATTGTGGGGAAGAGTGAATGGCCCCACTAAATACTATAACTAAACACTAAACTGTGTATATTTTCTCTATATTTTGAGATAGCCACTGCAGAATTTTCCAGGACTTCTGCAACCAGGCCTTGGTGGAATTTGAGGTATGCTTGGGATCCTTGTCTTGTTGGAAGGTCCAATGACGCCCAAGCTTCAGCTTCCTTACAGACAGCATGACGTTTCCTAGGATTTCCTGATACTTCAATGAATCCATCTTGCCTTCCACACACTGCAGGCTTCCAGTTTCAAAGGATTCAAATAAGCCCCAGAACATCACTAAGCCACCATCATGCTTAACTGTAGGCAGACTGTTCTTTTCAGTATATGCTTCATTCTTCTTCCTCCAGACATCCCACTGATCCATTGGGCTGAAAAATTCCAGTTTTGTTTCATCGTTCCACAGAACAGAATCCCAAAATTTCTGATGCTTATTTATGATTTTTAAACCTATTGGAGACAACTTTTCTTGTGCTGTTGGGTCAGTATTGGTGTATGTCTTGGAGTTCTGGCATGGAAACCCTCTTGTTCCATCAAGTCTTGTTGTAGGTCTTTTGCAGTCACTCGAGTGTTTTTCACAACTTGCCTTCTCCGTAATCTGGTCGCAGACATTGATCGCTTCCTTTTTCAGCCCTGTTCAGGTAGTGTAAACCACTGTTCGTTAAACTTGAACTTGTGAACTATGTTTCTAACTATGGTATGCCATGGTGGGAATAAGTTTCATTACTCGGCGTTCTCAAAGGCGACATATGCCCAGCAAACCAATCCGGCAAATTTCAATATGTAAAAACTGAAAAGGAGAAATCTCTATTTTTGACCTTATAACTTTCCAAAACCTAATAACACCAGTAAATGGCGAGTACTGTTATACTCATGAGACATCGATGAACACAAATATGTGTATTTTATCGCAGTAAAAGCCAACTGTATTATAACAGTCACTGTTAAAATGCAACGCAGAACTTGGGAAAATAACTCATCTCCTCTTTTAGATGGTTTTCATATTGAATTATGTTTCACATATAAATATTTGATGTGAAATTAAAGCTTTGTTTCTCCTGAACAAAATGTTATATATAATAACTGTGGGTGCACTTAATATAAAAGAGATAACTTATGGCTGCATAGACATATAGCGAAAATTCCAGGTTTTGTTTAGTTTTGGTTCATAACTTGTACAATTGCCTTCCTCCTTAAGAGGTGAAATGCTTCTCCAAATTCCTAAACAAAGACCATCACTAATCAACTTTAAAAAGTAAATGAATATTCAACAGAAAATATCCAAATACTCTCACTCAAGTATAATCCCATTGCACTTGAGTTGATCTGTAAATTACCTGAAACTACTTTCGTCCTGTGTTTTTGGAACCTTTGTAAACCCCAATGCCATGTCAGGTATACTTTGAATTCTATTTCAATGGTTTTATAACCCATTAGGCAGAGTGTTGTTTTTTTTTTTGTTTTTTTTTTTAAATGTATGCAATCTTATTAAAATGTACTTGCATCCTTGCTCTAGTGACCAGTAAACTCTGGATTTTATTAAAGACACGGAGGCTCCTATTATGCTTCTCTTTCTTTTATTTTCCCTCAGCAGCGAAGAGAGAAATGAGTGAAAAGAGAAAAAACATATCATTAACATATATACATATTCAACATATTCCACAGTGCTACATAAGGGAACCTCCCCCTTTCAGTATATAAGGTGTAGCACTCTCTTCCTCTTCCTCTTTCTTCGCTGCTCCCTCAGACCAGCTAAGTACATTTTATTGACTATATCATTCTGCTGTCATTTATACCTACACTGCCTGCAGTTTTTCTGCAGGGCTTGTTTTATGTTTAATTTATTCCTATATATACTACTTATTCTGTCCTTTGGGGGTGGGCTCTTGCCCCTCTTCACCCTAGGCTGTTTTTGACCCGACCCGTTTTCACCCGGGTCCCTGGGCTCTTCTGTGCCCCTGGCTATCTCCCCACCCCACCCTTGTCGTTTTCGGCACCCTTAGAATCCCGCCAACGTTGTTCCCCGGCGGTTTCTCATCTTCTCCGGTTCCGCCGCGGGCGCGTTCTGCGCATGCGCGGACACTCACGGCGGCCATTTTCTTGGTTTCCTGTCGCCGATAGTGCCGGCGGCCATTTTAAGCCTCATTACTCGGCGTTTTTTGCTCCGAGGAGGCTGCTTGATCCCTGCTCCTGCTCCTACCGGGTATTTTCTCTCCTGCTCTGTCCTTTGTGCGTGGGTTAAGCAATCCAGCACCTGTCTCTGTCCTTTAGCCTTAGACATTACCTACTTAGTTTGTGATTATGCAGTCTGCCTGTGGTGATTTGAGTCCCCACCCTGTCCCCCCTAGGGGTACCACAGCATCTGATTCCCAGGCTGACTCCAACCTTATAGGCTCTGAGGCGTTCCAAACCCTCCTGGACACCACTATGTCCACCTCCATTAACAAGGCCATTTCCTCGGCCATGGGAGCTATGTCCTCTAGTATCTCCCTGTCCATCTCTCAGGCCCTTAGGCAGGCCCTCCCCGCCCAGTCTGGCACAGGACCCTCTCCCAGCTCCCCTGAAGGGACTAGCCCAGGGCGCAAGGCGCCTGCCAAACGCAAACACACTGCTGACCCTCCCCACACCCAGGTAAAGCCTGGTTTGAATGACACGCCTCAGGCTGTCGATGATGGCGCGCAACAACCGCGCAGTAGAGCTACTGGCCGGGCTACGGCGGCCAGAGAATGGAAACGGGCACGTGCCCATGATTTATTGTCCGATTCGGACGAGGATGGGGACGAGGAGTCAGACAACCAGTTCTCGGATCCCTACGGGGACGAGGTTTCAGGGGACGATGACCTCCCAGGGTCACAATTTCCTTCCAGGCCAACCCAGGCCAAAACCCTTTCAGGGGCCCATGATGCAGAGCTAACCTCTGACGATAAGGATGCCCTGGCTTTTGACCCAGACAACCTCAGGCACCCTCGCTCCGCGGAATGGGAGCCTGCGACCCATATAGCCCGATACCTGGCCCTTAGGGTCCGGAAATCCCTCTCACAGGAGGGTCGGAACAAGCTGAGGGCGGAATGCCCCCGCCCGATCATACCCGATGCGGTAGCCAAGACCCCTGAGGTAGACCCCCAGATTGTACAATTTCTGGGCAAGTCGGGTTGGAAACCCAAAAAGGGCCTGGACTACTCCATGCGTAACTGTCAGGACAAGTTCCTTGACACCCTGGGCCCGGTCACCAAATTGTATGAGCTGCTAGAGACGGCTCAGTCTAGTGGGGCTCCAGTAGACTTTGAGGTGGCGTTCGGCTGGCTCCAACGCCTAATTTGTATGATAGGCAACGCCAACACGGCTATGTCAACGGAGCGCAGGAAAGCCATCCTGCTTAAGATTGAGCCCAAGCTCGCAAGCATGGCCTCCAATGAGCCCGGTGCCTCCGCAAAAGGCCTTCTATTTGGAGAGTCCTTCGTAAAGGACCTGGGGTCTTACGTTAAGACATTCACGGCTTTGGACAAGGCCCAATCCTCCATTAAGCGGGTATTTAGCCCAAAGGTTTTTGGCGGGGCCGGTAGAGGTAGGAGCCGTCTACCCGGCCGCAACCCCCGGGGTTTCTCAAGACCGGGCAGAGGCTCCTTCAACCAACAGAGACCGACCCAGGAACGGTCCTTCACCCCATTCTTCCCCTCACGAGGACGGGCTTGGCATACCCGCGGCAGTCGAGGAGCACCCACGGGAAAACGCCCTTATGGTGAGTACCATGTTTCCCCTTTCTTCCCATATACAGGTAGGGGGCAGACTGACCCGGTTCACCCGGGCATGGTCACTTATCACGTCAGACAGTTGGGTGTTACAGACGATAGAGGGCTACCACCTAGAACTGACCGCTTCCCCCATTCAGACCTCTCCCCCAAGGGCGATTCACATGCCATCTGCACACTTAGATCTCATCTCTACGGAGATCAGGGAATTACAGGCCAAGAAGGCCATAGAAGAAGTCCCTCTAGACACACCGGGTTTCGTAAGCAACCTTTTTCTAGTGCCCAAAAAAGGAGGCGGGGTACGCCCGGTTATCAACCTACGGCCCCTGAATGCCTTCATACAATACCGGCACTTCAAGATGGAGGGCATTCATTGCCTCAGAGACCTGCTCCTACCCGGAGACTGGATGGTCAAATTAGATTTGCAAGATGCTTACCTAACGATCCCAGTAGCCTCAATTCACAGGAACCTACTCCAGTTCTGCTGGGAAGGCAAGAAGTGGCGTTTCACATGCCTACCTTTCGGTCTGTCCTCCGCCCCATGGTGTTTCACGAAAGTACTAAAACCAGTGGTGGCCTTCCTCCGATTGCACGGAGTCCGCCTTATCATTTACCTGGACGACATCCTCATACTCTCCGGGACTCGATCCCTCTTACTAGAACACTTGGGGTGGGCCCTACACCTCATACAGAACCTAGGCTTCCTTGTAAACTGGAAGAAGTCGGTTCTGATCCCCTCTCAACAAATGGAATTCCTCGGATTCCATATCGACTCTGTACTACAAGTTCTCTGCCTCCCAGCGGAGAAGATGTCCAACATCAAGAGGGAAATACGGAAACTTATGCAACGGCCGGACATATCCCTGCGCCAACTGGCACGGGTCATCGGCCTGTTGGCAGCCTCTATCCAGGCGATTTTCCCAGGTCCGCTACACTACAGAGCCTTACAACGACTGAAAGCGGCCTGCCTGAGAAGTGGCCACTCGTACGAATCTCACATTTCCCTGGACACGGAGTCGAGGGAGGAACTGAACTGGTGGCTAACCCACATGGAGGCTTGGAACGGCCGAGCGATCTTCGGGTCCACTCCAGATCTGGTGATCGAATCGGACGCCAGCTTACATGGTTGGGGCGCGCGCTGCGGCAATATATCCACAGGAGGCAGGTGGTCCACGGAGGAGTCCTTCTTACACATAAACTCTCTGGAACTGCTGGCGGCCTCGTTCGCCATTCGCAGTCTGTCTCCCAGAGGCATCTCATGCTCGATTCTTCTCAAGCTGGACAATGTCTCAGCGGTACGATACATAAACCATCTAGGGGGAACCAGGTCCCGCATCCTAGCGGTTTTGGCCAGAGACTTCTGGAATTACTGCTTACAGAACAGCGTGTCCGTTACCGCGGAACACATCCCGGGCCTAGACAACTACACCGCGGATTGGAACTCCCGCTACTTGAGGGACTCGGGAGATTGGAGACTGCTACCGAAAGTATTCCGCAGAATCTCGTCCCTGTGGGGACCTTTGAGCACGGACCTGTTCGCATCCAGACTCAACACACAACTACCGAAGTTCTGCAGCTGGCGACCAGACCCGGAGGCCATAGCGACAGACGCTTTCCTCCAAGATTGGTCCGAGGGCAGGGCTTACGCCTTCCCACCGTTCAATCTGATAGCTCGTTGTCTGGCGCACCTCCGACGCTTCAAGAGCTCATTGGTACTGATAACCCCGTGCTGGAGATCTCAACCTTGGTTCCCACACCTACTGGAGATGGCGATAGACCACCCACGGCTACTGCCGGACCATCCATCTCTACTGACCAACCCGGACGGGGAGAACCACTCCCTGGTGGAACAGGGCCTTCTCCGCCTCATGGCATGGCTCCTTTCCGGGGACCCTGGGAAATCACGGAAGTTTCGAACACGACTATGCAGCTCCTGGCAAACGCATGGGCACCTGGTACACGACAAGTTTATGCTGCAGCATGGAGACAGTGGGCCAATTGGTGCTTGGGACGATCACTGGATCCGATATCAGCCCCTGTGAAGTCGGTACTAGATTTCCTTACGCACCTGTTCGAGTCAGGCAAGGCCTTCCGCACGGTCAATGTTTTCCGCTCGGCCATCTCAGCCGGGCACGACCAGGTGGACGGCCTCCCACTGGGGCAGAATCCTCTAATTTGTCGTTTGCTCAAGGGAGTCCGTTTCTCACGTCCCCCCACGTCCAGATACGGGTCCTTCTGGGACGTCAACTGTGTGTTCAGACTCCTAGATGGCTGGCCCACCAACGTGGATCTTTCACTTAAACAATTATCGGCAAAACTACTGATGCTGCTCTGCCTTCTATCCTGCAAACGGGTATCAGATGTGAGAGCCTTGGACTGGCGAGCACGTACATTCACCCCGGAGGGGGTGTCGTTCGATATCTCACGAAGAACGAAGTCGGCCACCAAACAGGTCTGCTATCCACGGATACCGTGCTTACCTAACTTATGCCCAATAGCGTGCCTAAAAGAATACGAGTCTCGCACCTCTGCACTGCGCCCGTCCAATGACGGCCCTCTGTTCATCTCCCTGAAGAAACCCCATCTACCGGTATCCACGCCGACACTGGCACGATGGATCAAATGGCTGTTAGCTACGGCCGGGATCGACGTCTCTGTTTTCTCATCACACTCTGTTAGAGGCGCCATGGCCTCTAAAGCATCGGCGGCCGGATGCCGCTTGGAAGACATTCTGAAGGCTGCAGATTGGTTTACGGAATCCACATTCAGGAACTTTTACTTTAGACCGATACAACATTTTTCAGATAAAGTTATTGCTCAGCTTTGAACAAGCATAATAGGAGCCTCCGTGTCTTTAATAAAATTCCTAGATTTTACTAGTAGCATGACGTAAAGTCATGATTTTATTAATGACACGGAGGCGAGTATTATTCCCTCCCTCCCTCCCTAGGTTGGAGGTGGTGATATGTTTTCTTTTACAACCTGTTTTTCTGGACTGACTCACGACTTACATCTTTAGGACGGGTCTTCCTGGCCCATATTCTATTTAGTTATGCTTTATTATTTGACGTTTCTGTCTTTCAGGCTTAGTTTACATTAGCTTTAATTGATCATGATCGTCACGTATTTAATGTTATGTCTATTTAGTATGACATTTATTTCCTTTTCAGAAGTCAAGATTACTAAATATACTGGAAAATGTTACACCCAGTTGTAAGTTGAGATTTTACCATATTTCTCCTCTCTTTTTTAGCATGATTCCAAATACCAATGGAACTAACAGGAGCTTCAAGGTTGACTCCGCATTCCCAGGAAGATATGTTCAGCTTCCCGAGTTTACAGTTCAAATTCAAGTTCTGGTTCGGTTTACGGGTCTTCGGATCGCTACGAAAGAGGAAGAGGAAGAGAGTGCTACACCTTATATACTGAAAGGGGGAGGTTCCCTTATGTAGCACTGTGGAATATGTTGAATATGTATATATGTTAATGATATGTTTTTTCTCTTTTCACTCATTTCTCTCTTCGCTGCTGAGGGAAAATAAAAGAAAGAGAAGCATAATACTCGCCTCCGTGTCATTAATAAAATCATGACTTTACGTCATGCTACTAGTAAAATCTAGGAATTATGTTCCCAGAACCCTGTGCTTAAAATTCGCGCAGGATTAGCATTGGGAACCTATGGATGCAAATTCTAATTACTGAGAGAAACAGAAAAGATAGACTGAGAGGGATTTATATCACAATGTAATTACTTTCACAGCTCATTTTACACCCTCTAACACGTAATTGGGATATATTCCAAAATGTGCTACATTGTCCTCTGCCAGTTTACAAATAGGCGTATTACTGTGCCTTTCCCCCACCCTTCATTTCTCACATTAGCGGTGTACAGTTATAGAGTAATTAGAGATTTATTTATTGAAGGCATAATTAGAGTTGAACTTCCCCAACAACAACTGAACAGATTTTTCCTGTTTCTGGTGAATAGATTGCTTTAAAAAGAAACTATTCTCTATTTTTTTTTTTTTTTTTTTTTTAATTCTCTCTCTCTGTCTTTCTCTCTTATTCCCAACATCCATCTGTTTTCTAATCTCCATTTCCATTCACAGAGCCAATTTCCTTATCTTTCGCACAGGCTTTCCTGAAAAAAAAAATTAAAAATGGTTTCTCTTCTTTTATTGGTTTATGCCGATATAAGATGTGACTTCAAGGAAATATATACCTGGACTATTTCGATATAACCCATTTAAAAACGTAACTAAAAAAAAAAAAAAATCTGAGATTTCTGTGCAGACGTTTTAAAAATATTTCATATAATCCTGCTGTTTGAGGACGAAGCAATATAGGTAATTGCTTTTGATGTACTCGAGCAGAAGGCTACTGTAAAATATAGTACTAAATACAGAATGAAGTGAAAGAAATCCCAATGCAATTAAAACCTATGAAGGTATGTCAGAAATGAAAGGCAACTTTATACATCAGTGATGGTGTGGAATGGGTGCCATCATTGGTACTCGGAGGTCTTTTGAAGCATCACTAGGTGTCTGCTTTACAAAGCAGCCTTCAATGGCCAGAGAGGAGGCTCAGTAGTTAGACCTCTGCTGGCAGTATCTCCAATTCACAGGTTCGACTCCCAGCATAGATAATTTTGTGTTTCTTTCTGCTGAGCTCAATAAAATGAGTATGATTATGCTGTGTTATATAATATCTACACCCCAGGATGTAATCGAAAACTTGCGGAAGCTAAATGTACCTATCGAGGTCACACACTATAATATTTCTATATTTAATAACCGTGGGGTGCCCAAACAATGCTGAACATTAAATTACCAAATGCGGGGGGGCGGAGCCAGCGCCTGAGCGGGAAAGTCGCAGCTTACAACAGCTCTGACTCCGGGACCCGTTAAAACCCGTGTTTTAGCGCAAAAAAACGAATTTCGGGACCAGATAATCGGACCCCCAGATCCCTTAAGTTATGGGGAAAAAAGTGAAGAAAAGCCGGGCTGATCCTACCTCCGGATCCCAAGATATAGGCAATTTTCTACGCCCGACTCCACGAAAAGAGCCCGCCAAGATGGCGCCGAGCGAGGCCTACGCCACGCACTCCTCGGATGAGGAGAGCCTTTCCGACTCTGCTTACATTCCTGGCAGGGCAATACTCAAAGCCCCACAAACGCACGAGCTCGGAGACGCAGCTCCTGCCACCAAAGCAGACATTAAGGCCTTGATGCTTAACATTAAAGCAATGTTCGACGCCGACATGGCGCAAGTACGCAGTGAGATCTCAGTGATATCGGGCCGTGTGACAACGGCCGAGGAGTCTCTCCAGAGCACCAGGGTGGCACAATCGGCCACGGATGCAACGCTGGGGTCCCTCCAAAAACAGTGTGCGACGCTGACGGGCCAAATGGCCGGCATGGAGGACAAGGCGAAGGCCAGAAACCTGCGCATCAGAGGGGTGCCCGAATCGATCACAAACATGGAGGAGGCTTGTGGCTATGCTGTTAGTCCCAAAACAAGCCAAGCAAGTGGGACTGGACTCTTGCTTCCGACTACCTAAAGCGGCCAAAGCTCCGGAAGAAGCTCCAAGGGACGTGCTGATCAAATTCATCCGAGACTCAGATCGAGGGGCCCTGATGGGCGCCGCCAAGGGTTCCCCAACAGTGACCTTTGAGGGAGATACCCTAACGTTCTATAAAGACCTCTCCAGGCAGACCCTCACATGGCGCAGATCCCTCCGACAGGTTACTACTCTGCTTCGAGAGAATTCCATTCCGTATAAATGGGGGCTTAACCGCCTCATAACAGAGCAAGCCGGCAAGACAACCTACCTTTCCCATATCTCCGAGGCGTCCAACTTCCTCCGACCACTAGGACTTGCGCTGCCCACGGCATCAGCGAGTGCCCGGCCGCTGTGGAATGTAGAGGACATAACCCCGTTTGCGCCCAGAGAACCGACACCGAAGGCAGCAAGCTCCCGGACCTGAGCTCAAAGCCCTACGGACTTGTTACCCATTTTGACCCCAACGGGTCGTCAATGCAGGACGGTGACCCTGACTCTCTACACAAGCTTATGCACCAATGATGCAAATGCGGCTTTGTTCTGTTTTGTTTTACATATGTTCTGTTTTAATTTCTGTTTATTTTTAAACACATGATTAGCTGTAGCATGCACTGTGTCTTTCAAAAGTAGCGCTACAATTTAAGAGTTAATCGTCAGTTTTAATCTATAACCCATGCTAACTGGCTCCGTAAGCAGACAGCTAGGGATGCTGTTTAAGTTGAACCCCTCCCCCCACCTTTTACCTGGTTGCTAGGCGGCCTATGGCCATATATATGCGAGTATTAAACGTTAAATATAAGAGCCCTCGTAGGTATCCAGACCCGACCTCTTTGAGCAGGGCCCCCCCAGCCGACTCCACGCACCCTCCTACCAACCGGCACCAAGGCTAAACTTTAGGCAAGAGGTATATCAGACCACATAAATAAAAAACGGGTAGCTTAGCAAAGTGTAATGGTTGCCATAGAATTTTATCAATCTGTTGTACAATGTGAAAAACGTATTGCACTTGATGTAAAGAAATTTTATATTCTGCATGCCCATGAAAAATAAAGAATTTAAATTACCAAATGCATCACAATATAATCAGATAACCTGTGAATACTGAACTACAACAGAGCGAGTGAGAGAAGGGCAGACTTAAGGGTACAATAAAGCAATAGGAATGCAAATTCCCAACACTATAGTTCTACAGTCGCTGTTTAGGTGACCCCCCAACAATAGTTAAAAGTTAACTTCTCAAGAGTTTAACTTATTTGGTATCCCACACCGTGCTGCTCTGTCCCAGTTGGTCCTGTCTCTTTGGCTGAGATCATTGAGATCGATGATCTTAGCCAATCAAATGCTTTTGCATAGGAAAGCACTGGGAGGCTAGGGTGCATGCACGGCAAATGGTTGGACCCTGTGAGACCATCTGATTTGAAATGGTGGAAATCTGCTCAACTATTACGCGGAAGCGCCGCTAGTGGCTGTTAGTATGACAGCCACAGCAGTATAATAATGTCACCTCTTGTCTTGTCAGGGTAGGATAATGTTTAGATGTTTTGACTCGGTTTATGCTCATTAACCAGACATATATCTCTAGCCTGCATTTTATTGTTATAACCAAAAAAAAAAAAGTGAAGCTTATCCAGACACTACTTGTTAACCTTGCAAGACTCCCCTCTTTGTGTGTAGGGAACTGACCATCTTCCCGTCGGCCAGCCCAGGCAAGGACTTAACCTGGGGGACCCCAGGGGACCTCAGAGTATTGTATTGTATTATTTTATTGCCTAAACATAAGCACTCTCCAGCCTATATGTGCCACCTCACGCTTAAGACAAACGAACCAATTGCACACCTCACGTGTATAATGCACTACTGCAAGCTCTAGCTTGCTTACTGAGGCTCAACTACCGTACTTATGTTACATGCGAATGCAGTGTTAAAGGCCATTTCTCTAGGTTTAAGCATAAACCACATCCTACTCTCTCCTCCCACTGCTCCACTTTGTGGCATTAATGTCGCTATTAGCAACTTAGCAATACTCGTGGGCGCAGCGCCCTTCTCCAACTTCGCAATAAGCTTCCAGTGCATCGGAGCCTCCTGTTATGATGGATAGGCGTTTTTTTTTTTTTAAATTCTTTATTTTTGTAGTGCAGGTGGTTACAAAATATAAACTTGCGCCACAACAGCGTTTATCAATATGGGAACATAGATATGTTAAACAGTGGCCTTGAGAAAACATGCACATTTTTAGGGGTAAAGTTACTTAGGTAGATATGTCTATGCAATAACAATCAGATTAAGAGTAGATTTGTCTGCAGCTTCCTGACTACTTTGGTACTTAAAACTATACATATAAGAGTAAACAATTGTAGGCATATGGATAGTTAGGGCAAGATAGATCATGTTGGTACTAAGGTTTGTATCACATTACAAGAAACATCTTAGAGGAGTGCCAGGGAACACATTTAGGCTAAGCCATAGAAAAATTATAAGGCAAAAACATCTGTGCTAAGCTGACTAATAGTGAGTAGGTCGGCATAATTAGGGCAGTTAATGTAGCGATCACTAGAGTCACTTAACCAACGCCAGCTGCTGGTATATGGTTGTCACCCCTTGTGTCGTTGTGTAGGCCTGCCTGCCCGCCACAGGGAGGGTCAATCTCTCGGTGTGTGGATGAGATCTGTGGGTAGGCCGCTGGGGGCTGTAGGATACTCCGATTTGTGAGGCGTAGGGTGGCCTCCGCGGCCCATCTGTATAGGTAACGGGAGGGCCCACTTTTAAAACGCCTTTGCTTAACGGTGGCTGCCGTTCTCTTAGGCCGCCGGCCTCTTGGTCATCCCGTTTGTCGGGCTCTTGATCCTGAAGAGTGGCGACGTGCGGTGGGCAGTTGTGGACCGGGTATTACTTTCAAGCTGGCTCTTTTATGCTTGGGTTTCTGTGGGTTGGGGCCTAGTCGCCTGCTCCGAGGCCCATCAGCCTCGTGGTGCGAGCCACCAGGGGGTAGGTTCTGCTGCTTGATAGCCGCTTTCTGCTTCCCCTGTGTCCACGTCCCCCTACCCCACAGTCGTTGCCACAAGGCTCCGAAGAGTTCATCCAGCCGCTTTTCATAGTTGTCCAGTAGGTTGTATGTCATCGGTATGGCAGCCGCCATCTTAGCTCTGACCGTGTAGCAGTGTGGTGAGACAGGATCAGGTAAGTTCCCTGGTTCCTCTTGTCGTCTCGTGGTCGAGTCTGTAGTCATAACTATTGTGCCGGGATATCCTTCACCGGCAAGGGGGGGAAACGGGGTTCTCAGCGCTTCCCGCTGGGCTGCTCGCAGGGAGGTCGGCCGCCTGTCCCACGCTTGCATCTGCAGGTAGGCCTCCACGGTTTGTCAGCTTCAGCGTTTCTCACCGAGCCCGGCTGGTCGCCCGAATGTGTTGCAGGTTACCGCCGATTATCTGGTGCATCCAATTATTATTTTCCTCACGTTTTAGTAATGTTATGTAGCTTTTTGTGGGTTTCTGCTCGGAGCTCTGGTGTAGTGCGACCAGCTTGCTCGACGGCAAGGCCCCGCCCCCGATGGATAGGCAGTTGTATCCATTCTTCTTAACCATACCAGCGCCACTTGTCAGCAGCTCCTACTGTTGTACCTAGTTCACTTCGCAAGCCCTGCTTACCTGCCTGACCTGCCATTTCAAGCGTAGCCTAACTACTGAGACATCATTACCTAGCCTGTATTACTCTCGTTTCAACAATATCGTTTTAACACTATCGACTTACATTTAAAATTGTGCATGTTTTCTGGACTACCCCATTGTTACATGTATTACACATCTGCCGAGGATTGCCGTTGGGGTACCTCAAGCAAGTATGTTATTCTCGATATGCACTACAAAAATAAAGAATAATAAAATAAAAAGTAAAACAAAGTATTGCTCAATGCTGCAGATACCCTGATACCGATCCTATTGAAGCAGCAGGAGGTTCCCACGCTCCGGCAGTGGCAGGCCAAAGATGAAAAGATGTATGATACGGGGCTTACCGCCACACTTAATGATAGATCAGAAAACTGTTCCAGATATGGATGCCATGGCTCGACTATATGTCATACGCAGTATAGTAATCGCATTAGTTTGCAAGAAAGGCGCTTAAAGGGAAACTATACGCACCCAGACCCCTTCAGCTCATTGAAACTGTCTGGGTGCATAGACATGGTTGTCAAACAATGCCCCAGAATAAATGCATTGCCAAGTAAATGTTGGTTCATTTAGTGATCTATATTTTAAATATTTTATTTTATGAAAAATTTTAAAAGCAATTTAATAATATCGCTTACCAACTACTGAATACTTTTAACCAGAGTATTTGGTATTATCTAATAGATAAATCCATACATTTATAAAGACAAGTCCACGTTAACACCGCAAATGATAATTTAATTAAATAAGCAACAACAAAAAATGTTTGACAATTTTGAGCACAATTTAAAAACTGCATTAAGTTGGGGTGTTTCATGATCTGGGATCAATCAACGGCATATACAGAGATATATTAACTACTGGACTTGAGGGTTCAACTGTTGGGACAAGCATGGCCCAAAGATAAATCTTCATATATTGTACAATTATGGTGATCTGTCACCCAACTTGTTCCGCCCAAACACTGACATTTTGGCAAATTGTTTAGAATTAATAATTCCTCAAAAAGTCATATGTAAAATTGTTCTATCAACAATGTATCCTAAAAACATAGTACATTTTTAATACGCATATTAAATGAAGAATAATGGCATAATTACTTGGGGTAGCATAAAAATGTCTTGATAACTGACCTATCTGTCAGGAACCCTGGCACTGGCTGACAGAAGAATAATTCATTAACACCACACAAAATGTGGAGATTCTGTTTCTTTTAGGACTTAAAATAATCAAATCAGATGGCAAATTTATGGAAATGAGGGAGTAGAAAATGCTTGCCTTAACATATGACAAAAATTAGATTTTTTTTTTCAATTCTTTTGGTCAATGTAAGACATTTCTTAATGATGACCATATCATTTTATCATTGAGTGCAAGCATATGATTTATTAAAATAAGTTTCTATTCTTACAATGTACATTTTAAGCTCTGTCAGTTTGTGTATATTATTGAATATTTCTTGTAGAATGTGCATGTTACATACTTACCAGGGAAGCAGGGTGTGAATCATTTTCCCGCCCTTTCTGTCCTGCTCAGTCTCGCTTTCCGTCTGCTGTGAACACAGAGTACAGGTTGCCAGGCAACAAAAAAGCAGTTTCCTAACTTTCTAAATGTAGTTTATCCAGTATACCTGTGTGGGGGTGATACAATGACCAATTTCTGGAAAGGGAGAGATTTTTATTCTGAATTATTATTGTCCCAAAATATATTTTAATGACATGCTGGGAAATCCCTTCATGTGGCTAATAATAGTGCTCTTTCTACACTGAATTTACTACATTGCACATTACATAACATGGTAACGTAGAAAGAATGTGACGGCAGATAAGAACCATTCGGCCCATCTAGTCTGCCCAATTCTCTAAATACTTTCATTAGTCCCTGGCCTTATCTTATAGTTAGGATAGCCTTATGCCTATCCCACGCATGCTTAAACTCCTTCACTGTGTTAACCTCTACCACTTCAGCTGGAAGGCTATTCCATGCATCCACTACCCTCTCAGTAAAGTAATACTTCCTGATATTATTTTTAAACCTTTGTCCCTCTAATTTAAGACTGTCCTCTAGTTGTGGTAGTTTTTCTTCTTTTAAATATAGTCTCCTCCTTTACTGTGTGGATTCCCTTTATGTATTTAAATGTTTCTATCATATCCCCCCTGTCTCGTCTTTCCTCCAACCTATACATGTTAAAATCCTTTAACCTTTCCTGGTAAGTTATAAAATCCACGTCTATGTAACAGTTATGCTATGAAATACAATAAATACAATTTTATAAATTCTAAATGAAAAATAAAACCGGTTTATTCAATTACCAGTGATATTTGGGAGGTTAACAGTCAGCTTGACCAAATTTAGGCCATTTAACAAACACTTGTTTTGGGTTTTAAAAAAAAACTTTTTGTTGTTGAAGTCAGTTTAACTTGATCAGCACGACAAAGTTTAGTAAATAACCCCCTAGTGTTTTCCTTTTAAATTGACCATTAAAGCAGGACTCTCTCTATATAATGGTTTGATTGTTGATGGGCATAATAATAAATAATGTATCTCAATGCTGTGTGGGATATCTAGGGACTGTGTGGGATATTAACCCCTGGAGTGCTGTATCTAGGAGCTGTGTGGGATATTAACCCCTGGAGTGCTGTATCTAGGGACTGTGTGGGATATTAACCCCCGGAGTGCTGCATCTAGGGGCTGTGTGGGATATTAACCCCTGGAGTGCTATATCTAGGGGCTGTGTGGGATATTAACCCCTGGAGTGCTATATCTAGGGGCTGTGTTGGATATTAACCCCTGGAGTGCTATATCTAGGGGCTGTGTGGGATATTAACCCCTGGAGTGCTGTATCTAGGGGCTGTGTGGGATAATAACCCCTGGAGTGCTGTATCTAGGGGCTGTGTGGGATAATAACCCCTGGAGTGCTGTATCTAGGGGCTGTGTGGGATATTAACCCCTGGAGTGCTATATCTAGGGGCTGTGTGGGATAATAACCCCTGGAGTGAGGGATATTAACCCCTGGAGTGCTATATCTAGGGGCTGTGTGGGATATTAACCCCTGGATTGCTGTATCTAGGGGCTGTGTGGGATATTAACCCCTGGATTGCTGTATCTAGGGGCTGTGTGGGATAATAACCCCTGGAGTGCTGTATCTAGGGGCTGTGTGGGATATTAACCCCTGGAGTGCTATATCTAGGGGCTGTGTGGGATATTAACCCCTGGAGTGCTATATCTAGAGGCTGTGTGGGATATTAACCCCTGGAGTGCTGTATCTAGGGGCAGTGTGGGCTAATAACCCCTGGAGTGCTGTATCTAGGGGCTGTGTGGGATATTAACCCCTGGAGTGCTATATCTAGGGGCTGTGTGGGATATTAACCCCTGGAGTGCTATATCTAGGGGCTGTGTGGGATATTAACCCCGGGAGTGCTGTATCTAGGGGCTGTGTTGGACATTAACCCCTGGAGTGCTGTATCTAGGAGCTGCGTGGGATATTAACCCCCTAGAGTGCTGTATCTAGGAGCTGCGTGGGATATTAACCCCTGGAGTGCTGTATCTAGGGGCTGTGCAGCCAGGACAATCACTGGGCCTCTGGGCAGGTTTTGGGGTATATTGCACAGTGAGAGTGAGAGGGTTAAACTGTGCTAATCTTCCCAAGCACAATAAAGGAGAGCTCTGCATTCCTGCTGATATGGACAGAGCTCCATTCATTCCCTAGGAGACCTGCTCCCCGCCCTGCCTCTGCTTGGTTTGTTACTCTGGTTTCCTGGCAACCACTGGAGAGAAGCCTCCTTTGCATGGAGTTTGGCTCTGCAAGTGTGCAAGACCTACCTGTAAAGAGACAGAGAGAGACCTACCTGCAACGAGGGGGAGAGAGAGATACATACCTGCCAGTGTAAAGAGAGGTGCCCCTACCTGCAGAGAGACCCCCCTGAGTCTCCAGCCCCCCTCCTCCCTAACACTGTCCCTCATTTATCCTGTAGTGGACCCTGCAGACTACCAGAATGAATCTGGTGCTGTCCAGGTAAGTTTAACTGCAGAACAGACATTTCCACACCTTGAATGGGGCCCACTTTATTAACAGAGGGCACTACGACACTTTGTAGATATTCCTAATGGCATTGACTCTAAAATCCTGTCTTCAGGGCCACCCGAACAATACACCCCCTGCCTGAGCACAGCTGAGACAGGAGACTGTCACTAGTGCAGTGTTTTGAGGAGTTATATGGTCAGTGAGTGAGGGTCAGTGTCCTCCTCTAAGAAAACCATATCAGGCTGCTGAAAGTGATCCAAACATTTAGGCAAACCAATTGCTGTCTGTAGAATAGGGGGGGGGGGGGGGGACGTGGCAGTTCACACTGGAGGGAACACAGCAGCTTACACAGGGGGATACGTGGCAGTTCACACTGGAGGGAACACAGCAGCTTACACAGGAGGGAACTCGGCAGATCACGCTGGGGGGAACACAGCAGCTTACACAGGGGGAAACATGGCAGTTCACACAGGAGGGAACTCGGCAGATCACGCTGGGGGGACACGGCAGATCACGAGGGGAACACGGCAGATCCCGCTTCGGGGGGGGGGGGACATGGGCGATCCCGCTGGGGGTGGACAGGAGGACACTGCAGATCCCGCTGTGGGGGGGAGAACACGACAGATCATGCTATGGGTGGAAGGGCATGGCAGATCACACTGGGGGGAACACGGCAGCTCACAAGGGAGCGGGGGGGGGGGGGGGACATTGAGTAAATCCAAAATGTATTTTGTGCTAAACAGGCCCTGTCACCTTTTAGAGTCCCAGGTATTAATCATTACAATATATCAAATAACAGTTTTTGCATTTTTCCCCTGATCGACTCTCCTGCCACCAGGCTTGAATCTAGAAGTGTTGGGTTAATTAATCTAATGCAGATAGGGTGACGCAGATATCCCTAAAATGGAAGCCATTCCTGTGTTGAATGGATTTTCTATTAGGGAGCTCTGAATCGTGCATTTCCTTTACAATGTGTTATATGTTTTGATTCTAGTAGTGAAGTTGTGACATATGTTGGCTCCATTTAGGGGACAGTTAGCATTTTTCTTCTATTTTTTTTTTTTTATAGAATCTGTGCCATTTTCTTTCTGATTTCTCTTTTCTTTCTTTCTCTCTAGAGATGCTCAGGTTAAAATTATGGAGAACACCGTGACAAATGCAGAGAAATACTTTGGCCAGTTCTGTACGGCGATGGCATCCTACACCCGTAAGACGGCCAAACTGAGAGACAAGGCAGACATGTTGGTGAAACAGCTGATTGATTTTGCCAACACAGAGAACCCGGAACTGAGAACCGCTCTGAAAAACATGGGAGAAGAGCTTGCCAAAGTGCAAGACTACAGACACGCACAGGTACTAAGACGTTCCATCCTCCAATCACAAATACCGTACTTTCTTTTCTAGAGTACTGGGCAGCTCTCTAATACCCTCATTTTGGAATACGATAAAGAGTTTGCTCAATCTGTGATCTGGTGGCAAGTTAAACTTACATTCTATGACGTCTATCTAAACAATCGCTTTGTTATTAGCACTCCAACTTAAAGGGACACTGTAGTCACCAAAACAACTTTCACTTAATGAAGCAGTTTTTGTGTATAGATCATGCCTCTAAAGTTTCACATAGAAACATAGAATGTGACGGCAGATAAGAACCATTCGGTCCATCTAGTCTGCACAATTTTCTAGATACTCTTATTAGTCCCTGGCCTTAGCTTATAGTTAGGATAGCCTTATGCCTATCCCACGCATGCTTAAACTCCTTTACTGTGTTAACCTCTACCACTTCAGCTGTAAGGCTATTCCATGCATCCACTACCCTCTCAGTAAAGTAATACTACCTGATTTTATTTTCACTGCTCAATTCTCTGCCATTTAGGAGTTAAATCCCCTTTGTTTCAGTTTATGCAGCCCTAGTCACACCTCCCCTGGCTGTGACTGACACAGCCTGCATGAAAACAAAATGGTTTCAGTTTCAATTAGATGTAACTTACTTTAACCCCTTAAGGACCAAACTTCTGGAATAAAAGGGAATCATGACATGTCACACATGTCATGTGTCCTTAAGGGGTTAAAAGTTCTTATCTCCTGCTCTGTATATTTAACTTTAATTACAGACAGGAGGCTCCTGCATGGATCTTGCAAGCAAGTAACAGAGCAGGAGATAATATATTCTAAATTAAACAGAATTTGCAATAAAGGAAGTGTAAACATTAGATGACTCTTTACAGGAAGTGCTTAGGAAAATGTGTAAGTCCCATGCAGGGAGGTGTCCCTAGAGCTGCATAAACAAAGTGATTTAACTCCTAAATGGCAGAGAATTGAGCAGTGAGCATGATCTATACACCAAAACTGCTTCATTAAGCTAAAGCTGTTTTGGTGACTATAGAGTTGGGTAATGTCAATATGTTCTACCTTCTATTTGATAAGGATTTTTCAGTTGATTAAATTGATGTTTACATTTTTTTGCCAGTGATTACTGTTGCAGAGTCATTTAGGTTTTAATAAAAACTAAAATTGCTGTTGCAGGAATCGATTTTATATTTAATGCTCTATTTATAAAATGCTATTGGTAAAAGAGATTCTCCCTCATTGGCCACCATGAAAAGACTTTTATACGGTGCAAGATAATTGTGCACAAAAACCATACTGAGCTCTGCTTTGAGGCATCTTGTGATTTTCTTGACTGATCTACTGGCTGACCAGTGAGGAAGTAGTAAATTGTCACATTGTATCCTACAAACAGAACATCTACAAAATGGAGCCTTCTATCGCCATGGTAATTGTTTTACTAAAACACCACTAACTCTGCAATGGTAAATGCAAGCAAAAATATATAAAACATTCAACATTGATTCAATTAACAGACGATAGACCTATGGGATATACAGTTACATGTTTTGACATTTCCTCTTTGAGTTGATGCATACCAGACACACTGATCTGTAAAATAGAAGGCCGTTGGTGTATGCACAATGGTCCGTCTATACTGCTAAAAGATAGGTTATGCAGTTACTGAATGACAGAACCTTTAGGCGCATACTTTGTTTAACAGGAAATATGAATCTCGTCAGCTGTTGTTGGAGTTGCAATCCCAGAGTGCTTGGCATCTCACATTCGGGAGCAATGCTCTAAAGTAAACCCCTGCTGATAAGAGGTGGTGAGCACGTGGGTACTGATACCAATAGTGTAAAATAATTATATGAAATAAAATTGGCAATAACTAGTCCAATACCACCCTACCCGGTTGTGGAATTGCAACAGTGGCCAAAATGGGTCAGATACCAAGCTTATTTGGCTCCTAGTCCCCTCTTTTATTATTTTTAAAAAGGTGAATAATCACCAATCAGCATAGGATAAAAAAGAAGAAAGCGTAGGATAAAGAAAGCTTGTTTGCACAAACAATGCCAAATAAAAGTTGCAAACAAATTTAAAAACTTTTTAATATAGATTTTTTTGGGGGGGGGGGAGTGGGGAATAAAAACCCCACTTTTTTTTTTTTTGGTTTGACACCAAACCATTTTGACATGTCCCTTCCCAGAATCCCTACAATGTTCAGTGCTAAAACGGCGATTGAAGTGTTACAGTAACCGTGCTAAAATATTGCCATCCTCTCCGTTTTATACAATGTAACATCTCCCGCACTTGCAAATGAGCACCGCATTACGGAAAAGCGCGCATGCAGATAGAGGTTGTGATTGGTAGCTGCAGGGAAAGGTCGGTTTTGATGGATGCCCTCAATGTTTGGAAATATTTGCTGCGGGCCCAGTACAGTTTTCGTTGAAAGGTTACGTTTATCATGCAGCTGCAGGATTAACGCGCACTACAAGCATGACTTATGGATAAAAGGAAACTACCACAACCACGTCTTCAAAGGCAATTTCAATATCACAGGAAAGGTCGAACAAACAGCGATGTATGGGGAAGTCAATTACTCCAGCATTCAGATCTCTTCTCCTGCCTGCTTTCCCTGGCTCTCTCTCATTTCCATATTCATAGCTACTTAATCCTCAAAGCAATAATCTGCATGTAACGATTTTCATCTTCTGCCTGTGGAAAGGCTGACCTTTGTCGAGTAATTTGAAACGTAGAACAGTGTTAATGAATCGGGCAGCCCTGGCAGTTAAATGATTGCACTGTAGGAGGGGAAAAACTCAAAGGGGAGGCGAAAAATGGCTCAGAGCCTTTTAATTAGGGTATTTTTTTTCCTGGGAAAAAAGAGATTGCTGCTGAGATAATTGTTTATACATTAATTACTGCTACTATTTGCTTTGGGAATCTAGAACGTTTGGGCGGAGGAGTCCATAATGTATATTTTATTGAAATTTTGCACCTATTAGGACAGAGATGCAAGTGTCACTTCTAAAGCTTTAGCACAACCGAATCACAAACTAAAAGTTTAAAAAATCTAGAATCTTTATAGTTTATTTTCATTTACATATACAAAAAAAAACAAGTACTGCGCTCACTCCCATTACTCCTGGGCGGCAGCAGCAGCGACCACAGTACACATCAGCCCCAATACATACAGTAAAAACATGGCAAAGTATGTCAATTCGTTAATTCCGACATAATCTCCATTGTTTGTTTCTCCTTCATATAGGTGACTGTCAATGTTTTATTCTCATTGGTGTAATCTCCAGAGAAATGACTGTTCACCTTTCACATGTGATAAGTTACAGGCTCACTACACCTTCACCAGAACTGGCTAGAGATGCGCACAGGGCCATGTGATTTGTTTATAGCATGCTTTCATATATAACGTCTGTTTTCAAATGGGAAAAGCTGGGTAAAAACCTCTTCTGAAAGAAAGATTGATCGCTTCTGTTCAAGAGCAGCACATTTCGATATCTGGGGATTTGAAAAGAAGGCAATAAATCTGTATATTTTTGTCTATGTATGTATATAAAAAAGGGAGTATTGCAATATGAATATCCCTTTATTTTATTTACCACTGCTTCCAATATTTCACACCTACCTAGGGTCTCCGATTAAGTGTAAAAATAACAAAAAAATTCATTTGGGATTCCTTTGCTTTAGGGTCAAAAGGTTTACTGGGGTTGTATGTGAAATAAGCTTTGTTTCTTGTGATTTTTCCTGCCCTTGTAACCGCAGCCGGTTCCCCTATTTACCACTATAACATTTTGCATATGCAAACAACACTCTACCTTCTATGGAGCAGTCACTTTTTTATTATTTATTAAAATAACAGAACTAAACCGTATGGCCTGCTCTTGTTTGTTGGTGTGAAGCTCATCGCCCTCACTTGTTGTACAAACAATCCTGGTCCATGGCCGTGAATCCTGATCTCTTGTGTATTCTCGATCATATTTACTGATGCCTCTACAAATATTGTACTCTACCTTTTTAATCTGTATGTTTCCCCGGTCATGACTAAATAAAAAAAATAACAGAATAATATCTGTATGGAGAGTGCTGTATGAGTGCATGTGTGCTTTCTGAGTTGACGTATATGCACTCGGTCATGATACCATGAGGATGTGATACATTTACTGTGTGTACTGTGGCTGTTCCAGGACAGTCTACCATAGGATGCAATTATAACTAACTAAAATGATACTGTAATTGTAGGTGGAAAGGCTGGAAACAAAGGTGGTGACGCCAATGAAACGATATGGATCTGTAATAAAAGAAACACGGGTAAGTGAACTATGATGCCATATTTTATAGCAGCCTAAATTTACATTTGAACCTATAGTGTGTCTCTGCATGCTATCCTTACCCTGCTCTGTCTGATAGTGACCTGTGTTGGGATCCCTGCTCAGTGTGATTTAGGCCTGTGTGGTTTCTCTGCTCTGCTATTCTTCTTCTTAAGTATCTCTACCCTTGAGGCTGATTGAGGCATGGGAGGTATCTCTACCCTTCTCAGACTGATTGAGGCATGGGAGGTATCTCTACCCTTCTCAGGCTGATTGAGGCATGGGAGGTATCTGTACCCTTCTCAGGCTGATTGAGGCATGGAAGATATCTCTACCATTCTCAGGCTGATTGAGGCATGGGAGGTATCTCTACCATTCTCAGGCTGATTGAGGCATGGGAGGTATCTCTACCCTTCTCAGGCTGATTGAGGCATGGGAGGTATCTCTACCCTTCTCAGGCTGATTGAGGCATGGGAGGTATCTCTACCCTTCTCAGGCTGATTGAGGCATGGGAGGTATCTCTACCCTTCTCAGGCTGATTGAGGCATGGGAGGTATCTCTACCCTTCTCGGGCTGATTGAGGAATGGGAGGTATCTCTACCCTTCTCGAGCTGATTGAGGAATGGGAGGTATCTCTACCCTTCTCGGGCTGATTGAGGAATGGGAGGTATCTCTACCCTTCTCGGGCTGATTGAGGCATGGGAGGTATCTCTACCATTCTCGGGCTGATTGAGGCATGGGAGGTATCTCTACCATTCTCAGGCTGATTGAGACATGAGAGGTATCTCTACCCTTCTCGGGCTGATTGAGGCATGGGAGGTATCTCTACCATTCTCGGGCTGATTGAGGCATGGGAGGTATCTCTACCATTCTCGGGCTGATTGAGGCATGGGAGGTATCTCTACCCTTCTCAGGCTGATTGAGGCATGGGAGGTATCTCTACCATTCTCGGGCTGATTGAGGCATGGGAGGTATCTCTACCATTCTCAGGCTGATTGAGGCATGGGAAGTATCTCTACCATTCTCAGGCTGATTGAGGCATGGGAAGTATCTCTACCCTTCTCAGGCTGATTGAGGCATGGGAAGTATCTCTACCCTTCTCGGGCTGATTGAGACATGGGAGGTATCTCTACCCTTCTCAGGCTGATTGAGGCATGGGAAGTATCTCTACCATTCTCAGGCTGATTGAGGCATGGGAGGTACCTCTACCCTTCTCGGGCTGATTGAGGCATGGGAGGTATCTCTACCCTTCTCATGCTGATTGAGGCATGGGAGGTGTTTCTGCTATGTCTGAGGCCTGTGATACATGCCTGTGTTCAGTATATATCCCAATATAACCCTGTGAGTTGTCTTTGTTTCCCTTGATTTATATCTGAGCCTGACTAAAATCGACAATCTCTCTTTATTTCAACAGGCAGAAATTAAGAAGTTCAACTCTGTCAGAAACAAGGAGATTAAGGAGCTGGAAAAGCTGGAGCGGCTACGACACCGGGCTCCTTCAGACCGGCAAATGATTGTATCCTTAACTCTTAATACAAGCATTGATCGTTTACTCACAGCCAATCTGCAATTACAAGAACATTCCACACACATAAAGGACTTCCACTTCTTGACACTATGTGTCTGGAGTCTGTTATATGTGTGGCCTTTTATAAAAGTGATGATTTTAGCAGAAGTTGGCAATTTGACAGTGAGGGAGGTTTTATTGTGCTTCCATTAGCTGCACAGAGCTAACCTAGCCTGCCTTCCCTGCTTTTACTGCTCATTGAGAAGAATAGGGAAGCCGCAATCATCTACGTGCATGTGCCTGCAGCTCCAGCACAGAAGCTTCCTGAGGACAAGTCTCTGATTGGAGTATTCCCTGGAACAAACGAACAGTCTGTGCCAGGGAACGAGGGGATGGTTTGTAAAGCTGCAGACATGACGGTGTATGACCTGTACTTGTTGAGGAGATGTTAACGGTCGTTTCATTTTAAATTGATAAGTAGGGGATCTTAAAAGGCCCCAAGGGGAAAATACAGAAGTTGGTTCACTAAACTGGGAATTCAGAAGAAATTAAAAGTATTCTCCAAATTGGCTTTTTTTTTATTTTCTTTTTCTAATTCTCTATTTAGCCAGTGTTCAATTGTCTAAGTTGCCAGCTTAGGTAATATACTGTGCAGTGTTGTATAACTAACAGCAAGATATATTTTGTGGATATTCCTTGACATAACATTTCTCAGTCCCAGGTGAGTGGTGTGATCTCTGCCTATACCATAACAATTTGTAACAGGTAAGGTCTTTAAATACATTCCATTGGAGGAAACAATTGGCTACAAGTTAACATTTTAAGATTCACATCTTTCACCGTTTGTTTTTTCTGTTTGTTTGTTTTTTTACTTTTGCATTAAGACAAGGATAGAGAACCAACCTTTTTTATTTATTTTTTTGTGAAGGTTATTTGTCTTTGGTAAGAACTTGGTCTGCCCTGTGATTTCTATAGCCAGGGAGCTCAAGAACTGCACAGATTGAGATGGCCTACTGGTTGTTTTCTTAAACATTTCATACTGACACATTGCTGTTAAGGTTCTGTGGTGCGTGGATGGACATTAACGAGTTTAACATAGGATTGAGGGTTTATTTTTAGGCTATGAGTGCTGAAACTTGAAGGGTTATTTGCCAGGTTCTCACCATCCTTTGTCTCTGTAGACCAATGAGATTGATGATATTAGAATGGCAGTAGTTGTTATAAAATATGCATTACTCAGTACTGGCCCTGCTCCTCCTGAAAGGCATTTCCTGTTTGAGAGGCTGTTAGTGGGCAGATGGGAAGATCCCTTCCGCTTCCTGTCGAGCCTCACACACAGACTCTGGAGTTCTACTTCTTTAACTTTTCCTGCAGGTTTGTTATTAAGGCTTAAGACACTGGTTAAGGCTTCTGGAACCTATTTCTTCCCACCAGTCCACTTAAAGGGACACTCCAGGCACCCAGACCACTTCTGCCCATTGGAGTGGTCTGGGTGCCAACTCCCACTACTCCTAACCCTGCAAGTGTAATTATTGCAGCTTTTTATAAACTGCAATAATTACCTTGCAGGGTTAACTCCATCTCTAGTGGCTGTCTACTAGACAGCCACTAGAGGGAACGTCCTCCTTATAGCACAGGAAACCTGTGCTAGAGCGTCGCTGGACGTCCTCACGCTGTGTGAGGACCTCCAGCATCGCTCATTTTTCCCATAGGAAAGCATTGAAATAATTTTTCAATGCTTTCCTATGGGGAGCGCTAATGCACATGCGCGGCATTGCCGCGCATGCGCATTAGGTCCCCTCGGCCGGTGGGCGGGATACAGAGGAGGAGCGGCGCGGTGGAGGAGACAGCGGCGAGGGACATCGCCGCTGCCTCAGGTAAGTGACTGAAGGGGTTTTCACCCCTTCAGTACCTGGGGATTGGGGGGTGGGAGGGAGAGGGACCCTCCAGTGCCAGGAAAACGGATCGTTTTCCTGGCACTGGAGTTTCCCTTTAATCTTAAAAAGGCACATTATAAGTGCTGAAAACAGGCGCCCCCTAGTGGTCAGGTGCCTACTCTGCCTAATGGGAAACCAGTCCTGACAATATGCACTGTAATTTTTGCAGTGAAACCATTTCAGCTGGGCCTGACAAGGTGCCCTGTTCTTCTGGACTCTTTTGTGCTGGTACCTGGTTCATCAGGGCATCTGTATGTGAATGAAACTCAAAACACAGAATACTTTTTCTACCTGTCGAGGTCTCTTAGTTGTTTTCATTTCTATTATCACCCAATATAGTCACATTTGTCTCATGACGCTCAGGAAAACACTCAGCGGGGAGTTTCAGATTCAATCTAATGCCTGCCTCCTGATGACCTGTAGTTTACTTTGAAATTCCGTTTTTTTCTAGTTATCGACCGATAAAATCCTACTAAATTGAGTCCTGGCAGAGGATTTGTGAGAGGGTTTCGCAAACAATAAATGCTTTTTCCCTGCTTACCCATGGATGAGTTGTTCAATAGTTGTTTAATTGATCTTTATAAATGCAGGAACATCAGGAACTGGGGGCCAGGAGCCTTAAAGATCCTTCCCCAAGCTCTGACGACACTCACCCTTTCCTACAGCTTTTGTTATCTGACTGAGGGAACAGGGTGGCCTGCTGTTATGGTACATGTAGTGAGTACCTGTGCTGTAATAGATTGTTATTGGGTGTCTTTATTTGCTTTTGTTTTTTCCTTGTGATGATGTAACCTCATAGGAGCCAGTACATAAATCATTGTGTGTCACTGCCACAGCAGGTGCAAACCGCATGATATCAAATACACACACCTCTCTGATTGAGGCTTTCGAGAGAGTTACTTGTTGGAAATAAAATTCCCCACCTGTAATGATGTAAATGAATGAAAACCAACATGGTCTGTTCTGTTGGCAGTTCCTCTTTATTTGTTTAAAGTAGTCCTTCCATGTCTCTTCGTTATGTTGTCCCACATAGGTGAATATACATTCTCCATTCCACAAGTTATTTTCCTTCTGGCATGGCTTTCTAGCTCCAAGGCCAGTTTAGGATGAGTCTAGGTCTCTGGGTGGAAAATTTGACATTAAAAATACCCCTTATAATCTGATTTATCTTATGTAGTGAACACCTGATATAAAAAGGTGATTTATATGTTCAGGCCGTCTATCGTAGGTGAAACGTAAAGAAAATGTAGGTCCGTTTCTGGCATCAATCTAGATGTAAATTAATAGAAAGTAGGAATATGGAAACTGTCTTTGGGGTCAGAAAACCTTAATGTAGCACTTGGCTATAAGTATGGGAAATGTACATGGTCATGGGTCAGGGAATCTTATGTTTATGGCCATTAGCCATAGGCTTCCATGCAGTATCTCCGGGTTCCTTGCATCTAACCGTTTTTTGGGGTTTTTTTTTGTGAATAAACCTTTATTAGAGATCACAATTTGCAAAAGGAACATAAGGCTAGTTCCAATAAAGGAGTAATAATCGCAATACATATAGACATTATGTGTACATACTTCCAAAGTACAAGTGTCCATAGTAGAAACAAATGCATAGAGTAACTCATAACAGGAGTTTGCTGACACATAACATACGGTCACAGATAAGAGAGGAAAAAGGCAAGAAAATACATACAAGTAACTTCTCGCAAAACAGTCCAAGTGCAGAACATGCGTGATATATGTTACGACGTATCTTGAGCGTATATTGGGTATAACAGTTAGATTGGATCTGACCATTTTGCATACCTTTTATACAAATTGTTTCAATCTTTATTTGGGAAGATAACCCACATTTCACGTACCAATTACTACACATTGCTAAAATATCTGTTCAGTCACACTGTGCCTGCTTGTGCTGATTTGTGGTTATCTTTCAGTCTTCCAATGGCAACCTCGACAAGGTAACCTGTCCTCTATAGTAATTAGGGACTTGCGTTAATGGTGCAATCTGATTATTATGAAAATAAAATTATAGTGCGGAAACTGTACGTGCTACAACGTATTTAGATCTTATGTGGCCAACTAGTAGTCTATTACCTGTATAGACCGAAATTAACCCCCTCCCCACCCCCGAAAAAAAGTTAATTCCTGGTAATTCAAATATTCTTTTAATGAAAGAAATTATACAATCTGTAATCAAACCTGTAGAATATATAGCATTTTTTAAACCTATTTTAATTATTAAGATTACACTTATAACGCAAGGTAAATGTGTCTGTACTAGGTTGTGAAGCATGTCTAACAATTGTCTTGCGTAAAAAAATATATAACTCCTAGATAGTATGGTTTAATTGACACTAATTACATATCACAGTATTAGAAATGACTAGGTTGGACCAATAATCTCACTTCTCAATGATAAAGATAAACACATTTTTGTAATGCATAATTTATTTGAAATCCAATAGTATCATGCTTCCCAGTGTTAAAAACAAAGCAATATATATATATATTCAGCCACAATAGCAGTCACAAGCAGTAGTGTAACGAACAGTTGAAACATTACGTGGCATATGAGTATACAGCACATTTTTAGTTTTGTAAGAGAAAATATAAACAGTGGGTGAGCGTTGCTAGAGATTTACAGATCGTTTGACCATGCCACAATGGCAGAGTTAGGAGATGTATACACATCATTTGTACATTAGTGGCATGGAGATATCTGTACATTTTAAAAAAAAAGTTGTAGTTTGTATGCTAAGTTACGCTTTTATGAGCTTTAGTCTTGTGTGTCAGGTAAGGTTATAAGTACAGGCTTAAATACAGATTGACTTGCTGACATGTTAGAAAATAATATAGTAACAAGCTTAACTAAATTAAGTGTAAAAGTAAAGTAATATACCACCAGGCAAAGCAGGGTAGACCATGTCATCATCAGCATTAGGCATAAAAAACAAACTGGCATTTCTTATAACGGTGATTATAACATGAATGACATTGCAGTATGTTTAATTATAAAATGCAGCCGCAGTAACCACTTTTGAGACTGTCGGTAGGTTCCGTGGTGTGTGCCTTAGGTGCCAGTCATCGTGGGATGTTGGGGTCGCCTCCGGCTCTGGTTGCATAGGAGATTTTGAAAGGCAGTTTATTCCCATTCTTGGGGATAGTCCCTATGAGAAGGTCCTCTGAGTCCAAAAGTCTTGCCAGAGGGCACCGTGGTTGCGGATTTCCGGGTCTCCCGGTCGTCTGGTGGGTGCAAACGCGGTGCCACTTAAGCCGCTGTGCTCAGGTGCGGGCTGCGTTGTATTAGGGTCGATGCTTGGGTATGCCTTCTCTGGGTACACCCCCTTGGTTAGTCTCTGGTCCCGGTGATAGGGAGCGCTGGTTAGGCGTATTGTGGTGGAGCAGTCTGCTTCCGTGCGCCCTAGGGGGTTCTCCATGTTTAGGCCGGTGGAGTTGTTAAGCCGCCGTCGGCCATTTTAAGGAGGCCTCGTGGGAGCCGTTTACCTTCGACGTTTAGTCGCCCTGTAGTTGGGTGTTGATGACATCTTGCCTGGTGGGGGCCGGGATAACCCCCACCGGCCCAGAGGGGGGGGAACGAGACCGGGAGGACGCCAGCTATAACACAGTAGCCAGATTGGAATGCGAGGCAGTGGCCGTCCGCCCCGCTCTCCTCCTGGGTAGGCCTCTGTTCTCAAGCCCCAAAATGTCTCTACAGGACCTAGAGTCACCCGGTAACAGGTGCTCCAGCTACACCGGGACAATCCAGGACTCGGTTCCCCGAACCTCCAGAGCTCTCATGCAGCATAAGGTGGGTATTTTCCCCAAAATTAGCCTGATTCAGCAGGAGCTCCAGTGACCTGCAGCCTGTCGGCATGGCCGCCCGGCCCCGCCCCCCTATTATTTATATATTATCCCCACTGTAGATTTACTGAAAAGATAATATATTTAAAGAGTCTTGCAGGACCTCTTGGGAAACCTGAAACCTACTTTTCTGCTCTTTTTGATACGTTCAATAGGTAAATAGTTATCAGGAATAAGGAAAAGGCTTGCAGTTCACACCAAGCCAAGAGTTTAAAATCCAATAACATTATTTCCTTCAGAGCAACCTCTCTGACAAATGAGAATAATATATTGAGCACAGCTGAAATCTTCGGTTCGTCCGGATGAAAATGAATTTAGTTTTGTCGGAAACAAATTCCATCCATTCGGCAATTTGTTTCAGATGAAATTCAGTTTGGGATATTTGTTCAGACCTGTGAATTGACCCGATCACCATCAAATCATGGTGGTTTAGATAACTAGATGTTTTCAGTTTGGAACGCTTAAATCGGATTGCCACATTTAAAGATGCCATTAAGGGAGCTATCTACTAAACACAACTCCATAATTTGATGCTCTTAAATCTGGTAATCCCACATAAGGGTCCCAATTTTCTGAATATATCCGAATGGACGAACTGCGCTTGATAGAACTTCGTTCCTTGTGCATTTTGTTTTCATTGGTTCATTCTTCCATTTTGTGGTTTGGGGATTTGTTTTTTGAACGAATGGCCGATTTAACCTTTTTTTTTTTCCCTCCAAGTTGCGCTTTGTTCAAAATGTCTAATAAATACAGGGTTCAAAATTTACACTAGCCATTAGCGAGTAAAAATTCACCCCTTAGGAGTGTGCCATAGATTCTCAAGGCTTCCAGTGGCAACTAACTTTTAAGGCCTGGCTAGCAGTGTAGGACTTGAAAACCACCGCACCTTGGCCTAGTTACAATATATATTAACAGGGCTTTAAATATCAACAGACCTGTATGAAATAGCAAACTAACCGAATTTGAAATCTGAATTGTAACATTCAGGTAAAATTGCAGATTTGAAAAATCCTCAAATCTACGATCGCCACAACCTGGCTGTTATTGGCCACGTTTTGCCATTTAGGTTTCAATTCACATGAAACTGGAGTTTAGTAAATAAGCCACCAGAACTGAATTGCAGTCCCCTCAATCTGACCTTTGTAACCAGAGAACTTCTAATTCCCTTTATTTATATTTATTATTTCTGAGGTGGGGATACAGATTATTAACAGGGGAACTGTTAGGGCACAGTATATTGAGAGATTAATGGGATGAAGGATTGGGGACTGATTATAACGTCAGACCTCCTTCCACAGTCCAGAGGATGAAATGAGAAGCAGGTGTATCATTCCATGATACAGAGCATCTCGTGAATATCATTCCATGATACAGAGCATCTCGTGAATATCATTCCATGATACAGAGCATCTCGTGAATATCATTCCATGATACAGAGGATCTCGTAAATATCATTCCATGATACAGAGCATCTCGTGACTATCATTCCATGATCCAGTGTATGCAGTTCTGCCGTGAGATACAGAGCATCTCGTGAATATCATTCCATGATACAGAGCATCTCGTGAATATCATTCCATGATCCAGTGTATACAGTTCTGCCGTGAGATACAGAGCATCTCGTAAATATCATTCCATGATCCAGTGTATACAGTTCTGCCGTGTGATACAGAGCATCTCGTAAATATCATTCCATGATCCAGTGTATACAGTTCTGCCGTGTGATACAGAGCATCTCGTAAATATCATTCCATGATCCAGTGTATACAGTTCTGCCGTGAGATACAGAGCATCTCGTGAATATCATTCCATGATCCAGTGTATACAGTTCTGCCGTGAGAAACAGAGCATCTCATAAAGTGGCTTCATGTCACTTGTCCTGTGGGTGTAAACGACTTTGCTATAATCTTCCAGGCATACAAGGCTTCATTAGCAGGACAGCGCATTCCTCATTTATTTTAACAAGCTCTAATCCATCCCTGCTAATTGGGATGCCTGCCAAATGAATCCTGTTTCCTGTAAACATGTGAAAAAACTAGGACCCCTCTTTACATCTTTATGAATGCAAGACATTAACCATTAATTAATTTCAAATCTAAAAGTCTAAATTTTTTTTGTTTTTTTTTAATATCAATCACAGTTTGGTTATTTTAGCTAAAAAAAACAAACATTTGGATTAAGTTCAGTACAGTTTGTAGTTTACCAAACCATCAATGGCGACAATGTGTAAATCATAGCACATTAAATAGTGAGTGCTTATATATTTACAACACTGGACACCATGAAACTATTGCAGGTATTAAACACATGCAGACATAATTATATCCACTAAATCCCTTTAAGCAATTAATTGTCAAAGCACTGCACTGATTAATCTTCCTGCGTTGATTGAGCATTCGCAGTGGTCTTCAAATTTGTCTTTCATTGAATTTTTTTTGTTTTTTTTTCTCTCTCCCTTAGGCCGAGTCGAATGTTCAGAAGGCTTCAGTGGATGCAGCACGTACCACTCACCAACTGGAAGAGGTCATTGACACATTTCAGCAACAGAAAATCAAAGACGTCCAGGTGATTGTTGAAAAGAAATCGGTTTCGTCCCAGATCAAAATTACTGCGTAGCTTTTTAACCTGAATTTAAGTTTTTTTTGGTTTTTTCTTGATTTGATGTAGATTCAGCCTGATAAGATGTGAAAAGGAGAAAAATAAATAAATAGAAAGGTTCCCTTATTGAAAAAAATATAATTTCTAAATAATAACTAGCATCTAAACGGAATAGCTTTTGGTACGTGTATAATTGAGAAGGGCGAACTCTGAATTGTCCAAGATAACAAAAAACATTATCATCAATCAATACACCAAACGAGCATTCGAATCACCATTTCAGCTTATTTTAGCTGTAAGGGTGAAAGGAGTCTGTACAGATTTTGTCTCAAAGGGACACTATAGGCATCATAACAGCTGTCCTTCCATTGAGCATTAAAACATTTTTTTTATAATGCTTTAATGCTAAACAAAATTCGGAAGCAACCCATCCTTCTCTGTGCTGCTTGGGCTAATGAGAAAGCATTAGACTGAACAGTAATGATCGGCTGTGATAGGCTGAATGCCAATTACAGTGCAATTTCCGGTATGAATTGATATAGCTACAAGGAAGTGTGTAATTGCTGCCTTAGCCACACCTCCAGTAGGGGTGGGGCTAAAGAAAGCCATGGACCCTCATTCATTCTGTTCTAAAATAGTTTAACACTGAATGGAGGGACAGCCCCGTGGACTCCAGGCACTATATCTACTTGAATGAGATAAAATGCTTATTGTGATCACAGTGTCCCTTTAACATTTTGTGGGCTGTTTGACAAGGACTGGAGCTCTTCCAGCACCCAAAGCCCGGTCGCTATGCTGCTGACAAGATAATGCAGACGTTTAATTTGCACATTATATTTAAAAACCATACAAATCTGGACAGCTGTGAACGATGAGCCAAGCCGCCCCAGCACACACGGCCCATTATTACTCTCCGGATTTGAATGGGTTTGTGCGAATAATGATCCACTAATTTATGATGGTGTACAACGATACTTCTATACATTTTAAAATGCTGATTTTAACTTTAGATAAAAGAATACATCTGCCTTGTGATGAAACTGAATAAATCCTCCATCACAACTTCCCTCATTGACTGCCAGGTTCCTTGCTCCTTGAGGTTATTTCTTGTTCCACTCATTTATACACCGAGATTAGTTTTAAATTGTACAACAAGGATAGCAACTGTAGCTGTTGTCATCATTGTTTGAGGAATCCGACAACCTAGAGCATTTGTCTGATAGCCCCATGTGTCACTGCTGATTCACATCGGACTCTAATGAAGAAGTGATTTTGTTCTTTGTCCGGTGGCTTGTCTACCTCTCAGGAGCCAAACAGTAAACTTAAACCAGATATGTCTCACGGTAAACCATATCACATAACATTAAATGAGAGTCAGTGGGAGGTATTTAAAGCTTTGGAGGGAGAGGAATGTACAGATGAATAAGGAAAAGGAGGAATACTGGGAATGGGTATCAGACGCCAAAAAGACAAAATTCATCAAAGTGGGAACACAATGCATATGTAAGAAATCAAGACTCTTTTAAAATATATATATTACAGGATAACCACATCCAGCTCAGTGATGTTGTTAAATGGACACTTTAAACACAGACCGTAAGGCCCAGGGTTGTTAAAGCTAAACTTAGTCCAGGTTCTTTTGGAGGTCTATCTTTAAGCCCCTAACCTGGTAAACGTTTCCGGGATTCACTGTGTCTATTTCTGCAGGTCGTGCACATTATTGCTACAAAAACTGTATAGACAAATACGTTCACGAAGTAATGTGGTTCAAGTTCTTGTTAAAGGCTTGACTATGTCTTTTTGCCCCAAGTTAGTCCTGTCTGATGCCACTGGGAAGATACCTGCTCAATCCCATGACCTATTTGAGATCCAGCCCCTTGATATGTCTAAGCCTATTTCAGGCATCTCTGGAGCACCCAGTCCCCTTTAGACCACTTGCTTAATTTCGGACCACTTTGCCTGTTTCGTATTCCAGTGTTCTTTTCTCCTTTCTTTTCCTGTGGGCCCTCTCCATATCTCTGCTTCCAACTAGGCACCAGCTTAATCCCATTACAAACGGTTTGATTTTAAGGTGTGTTTTAGGGATGAAAAATAGCCAATTCTCAGTAAATATATGTTAACGTGCATTACTCACTGTAATCAGCAGATAGTTGCTCCATTTTCTGTCCTTAAACAATCGGATATGTACCTGTGGAAGGGTAGTAGCACATTGTGTTTTTGTTTCGTTATTGTGGGTTTTTGTTCGTGTGTTTTCGTTCGGGGACCACTGGCTTTTATCAATGTTTGTGTAAATGGCTATCAGACATTTTAATGCCTTTTTCACTCTTTGCCCTTTTCCAGAAAATATTCTCTGACTTCTTGACGGTTGAGATGATTTTCCATGCGAGGGCCCTGGAGGTGTATACGAGTGCTTTCCACCGCCTGCAGGAGTGCGACCTGGAGAAAGACATGGAGGTAAAACCTCTAACTGGCACAGCAGTGGATCAATAAATCGATGACCATCCTTGGTGGCATGAAATCACATACTTTTAAAGTGCTGCAATTTAAAGTTCCCTCTGTAAATGGATGACGCAATGACTCTACATTTGTATGTAGTGGGGTTCAGGAGGTTTAGTGTTGTTGTAGCCTTCTAGGAGTATTTTTGTTAGGGGCCCTAGAGTTTAAGAGGGACGTATGGTAAGTGTATCAGTCTTCAAACTGCTGTGGATTGTAACGTCTGTGATTCTGAGAGTGATTAGTTATCAGAGTTACAAACAGTCCTTCAGCACCATCTGAAATATAAATATAACTTTTTTCAATTTTTTACTGTGCAGGACTTTCGGGCAAAAATTCATATTGACACAGGCACACAGGATGCCAGATCCTTCCGTGCTACAAACCTTTCCTCTAATGCCACGTGGCAGGCCAGCAATATGGTAAGTGATCTCAGGGCAAAATTCAACATGTTGCATGATGTGTACATATAATCCAAGGTAGGATAGCTGACTATATAAGTATTTTTTTTTCTTTACATATAAGCAGACTCTGATAAAGAATTGCATTGTTCTAAACCATATTGCTAATCTGATTGAACAACTTTACTTTATGGTTCCCTCTCCATTGGATCACTATAGGGTCAGGAACACAAACATGTATTCCTGACCCTATAGTGCTAAACCGACCATTTAGGTGGCTTGCCCCCCTATAGGGAAAACTTTGGATTGGCTAAAATCGGCACAGGGGCGGGGCCAATCAGGACCTCCTCATAGACATGCATTGAATCAATGCATGTCTATGAGGAAAATTCAGCGTCTCCATGCAGAACGTGGGGACGCTAAACGGCAGGGCTGCTTACTGTGCAGCCCTGAGCCAGGAAGCCCCTCCAGTGGCCATGTAAGGAGTGGCCACTTGGAGGTGTCCCTAGGGGCAATGTAAACACTGCCTTTTCTCTGAAAATGCCTGCAGGGAATGATTATACTCACCAGAACAACTACATTAAGCTGTATAATATACATTAAGCTGTAGTTGTTCTGGTGACTATAGTGTCCCTTTAAGCTCTTCTCCCTTACTCACAACTCACTACGTATAATTTGAATGTCCTCCGCCATTATCGTTGCAGGACAGAAGAATACAATTAACATTCCATATTTGTATCCAGGATTTAAATAACCTCAAAACACAACACAGTTTAAACCCCCTAACCAAAAAAAGTGTAGGCGGATTGCTAAATAATTGTATAAACAAATGATGCTATAAATAATAAATAAATAAATCTGCTTTAAAGAAAAAACGAATAGGTTACAGCCTGCTGAACATACTCAGGTGATCTCTTACTCGGGGGAAAAAAAAATACCTACATTCTCATTATAGCAAACACAATCCCCCTCCCCATTTTTCACTTAGTTTGAAAGCTCAGTATAGCTATAGAGAGATGTTCTAACGTGTTAAAAGTTGGCAACAGCCTCCTGTTACACAGTTACAGTGATACCTTGTGGATTATGTCTAAAGACCAATTCTGGTTCAAAGTTCTAAAAATGGAGCAGTCACCATGGAACATTTTCCCATTGGATAGTCATTTCTGTGCTTCTTACATGGACTAGTTTTACAATTCAGGGAGTACTTGATTTTATTGGACATGACTGGCCAGAGGACTTTGCTGGGACCTTGCTGTTTGTACTGTATGACTAAGCTACTTCATTTTGCTTGCCACCCTTGTACTAAACCAACCTGCTTTGGATTACCCCGCATAATTCTCTAAGTAGCAGAGGGCCTCCGTCTTTATTGTATTACACCAATAGGGTCAAACATCACTTAGCAGGGGGCGACTTATAAGATATTAATCTCTCGTTAAATTATCTAATCTGACTTGCGGTTACTTCCAAGGAGAGACCTCGTCCATTTCCTCACTGCAGCAGCAGATTGATTAATAAAAAACACTGACATTTCCTCCAGTCTCAACACTCGCACTTTAAAAAGTCCCCCTGCAAGGATCTCAATAAACTTCTCTGCATGCACGGCCCTCGCATGATTCACCGCTCCGGTAAATGAGAAGGGTTTCAGGAAATTAAAAAATGTGATTGAAAGAATTGATTCCTTGTCATACGACTTAGTGGCTGAATCTTTTTTTTAAAAAATAAATAAATAAAATAAAATAGACCAGTCTGAGAGGGAGGCTTGCATTCGATTCTGGTAATCTAGAAATGAATTGCCTGCTGCTTCCAATTACCACTCTCATACTGAGAACAGTGTCAGTGGGATACGAAAGAAGGAAACCTTCAGCTTTGCAGCGTTCCGTATTAAGAAGGAACACAATCGTCATCTACTCTCTGGTATAATATAAATGTACAAATATAAAATTGCGTGTGTGCGAGACACACATCATAAATTGTACGAGAGATGGTACCTGCATAGCTGCGTTATTGATCTATGTCTGCGACCGAGAGGCAAATATGCACATTCCCCCCTTTTGCAGGCCATATACATTATTGCTACAAAAACTATACAGACAAATGCATTCATGAATTAATGTGGTCCACGTTCTTGTTAAAGGGATTTATTAAACGCTACTAAAGCTCTGATCCCTAAATATTAGAGACAAACCGTTTCCCCATCTGTAAGTGAATGGATTTCCAGGATAGAGAGAATCCGATGCATGAAAGAAATTTGGTTTTCTATCTTTGCAAATTTATTTTAATTATTTATTACTGGCATTTATAAAGTGTCGACACATTCCGCAACGCTGTACAATTGTGGGGGAAAAAGACAATACAATATAAACCGACCAATACAAAAGGTTGAGGACCCTGCCCGTGAGCTTACAATCTAAAGGTTATAACGGGGAGATGAGACAAGAGGTAGCAGGAGATGGCAGAGATAATTAAGTGCAGTAACTGATAACATGTGAATGGAATGAGGAGGTGATTGATTGTGACTGTCACATAGCACGAGATACTCTCAGATTTGGCAATCATGGATCACATATTTAGGTGGGATGCAATCATCGCAGTCGGGCACCTCTGAAGTCACATAGGGATATTTTCTATGTTCTAATTCATTCTGATAAACATATTGAGAACATTGTCATACCCTCCTTTAAACAATTTCTATAGAGTGGGTGTTTATTTACGGAGTCAACACTAAAACAGAATTTATGACTGCATGCTTTGGCATTGTGTGCTATGGTTACGATACTATTCATACTATGATTTTGTTATATTTTAGTGAATCTCTCATACGCACCTTACAACAGCAAAACACGGACTATGTATGGGTAGATTCTAGGATGTTTAATCTTGTACTATTATGATCTAGATTACTGTTACAATTAGGATGTCATTTTGAAATGACGTTGAATTATCCTATACAGCTACCGGTGTAATGTGATACTCTTCTAAATAATAAATAAATACCAAAATATAAAAAATACAAAATAATGTACTGTGTGTTTATGGGGATGATGAACAGACATTTGTGGTGATAAATGTAGTCAGCATTGAGACTGTGAGTCCATCTAGTGGTACAATAGGCAGTGAAATATGGATTATAAGAAACTAGCAGGGTTATCTACTGAAGGGAATTAAAAGTGAATTGTAAATGTAAGGCCAGAGTAGCTGCATGGAAACCATGGCTGACTCTGAGAATTTTTCCAATTCTGCTATTTTGACCTTAAATTTGAAATCCACCTCTAAGTCTCATTTTAGTGCATAACGATATATGTTTATTGAGCTGCCAGATGCAGGAATTAGCACATGTGATGTTTGTGTTTCCAGAGTTTCCAGAGTACGCTTCAGAGACAGCCGCAGGTACAGGAGGACAGTGAGGAAGACTCTGAGGAGGAAGAGGAGGAGGAGGAGGAGGAAATACAGCAGGATTTGAGAAGCCCATATTCGAGGGTGCGAAAATAACCTGTATGGTACAGTCCGTCCAGCTTCGGTCCCATGCTGATATTATTTCAGTAATAATGTTTTTTAAATATTTTTTTTGCTCCATTATTGTTTCAATGCAATTTACCCGACCAAGAACAAAATGACTGGAATCAAGGTTTCCTGAAAAAAAGCTTTGTCACAGTTACCGCCACGCAGATTCTTTATTTAAATGATTTTGATGCATTGTTATATAAGGGACGATGAAAGACAGCTCAATGTAATACGCTGATAAAATGTTGATGAAGATGATCTCTCGCCTTTATCAGTCTCTAAAATATACTCATTGTGCACGTGATTGCCACACACATACTGTATCTTTTACACCTTGCGGACAGTTTGCAAAGCCTTAAATGACATCTTTAGGTGTTGCTGCTTTACCACAGGTGGCTTCATTATTTTAGTTGACGAACCTCTGTTAAACCAGGGATATCCTTTGTGGACATGCACACCCCCTATTATAAGGATATTATTTTGTATGTGAATTATTTGACAGATTCCAAAATGTGCTGTTTTAGTTCTGTTGTTACCACCCACAACCTGGCAGTGCAATTGTTTTGACAGTGATTGCTGTTGTAGGCTGAGGATCGTGGTAATGTCAGTCTACAACAACTGCTGTTTCAAAAAAAAAAAAATGTTGACCAGTTTTGACAAGGAATAGCAGGTTTTAAGCCAAACTACCTGAATTGGAAATTATATATTATTTAAATTCCACAAAAACCCTGGTCTTTTCTCAATAATTGCCAAATTTAGTGGTTAAATCTCAGTATGTCGCTTAAAGGGACACCCCAGCTTGCGGAAATGCTTTGTGTGTAAATAGTGCCCTGTTTTTTGTTTTTTCTTCATTGTTTCATTTTACAAAAAATGCAGATTTTAATAGAAATTGACACTTTTCTAAATTAACCTGGGTACAACCCCTTGGCTGTCAATCAGACACAGGTCCTGTTACTTCCTGGTAGTTAAGGCATAATTATATGCATGCATGTTTTCACTGGGGCTATATGTACTGATTAGTGATGTTTATTTGTTTGTATTTGGGCAGTAGTGTGTCCCTTTAAACACACACTGAATTGCAGAACAAATGGTAAACATTAGAAAAAAAATCTTCTGTACCACTAGTCCGTGCTAAGCGATTTTTAGCCTTTTCTTGAAATTCACTACAATTCTTTATTTATGGAATAAACCCCAACCATACTGCATTTTTTTTATTGGTCTTCCTAACAGAAGGCTGTGGCCTCTTATTTTAGTCCACATCCCTCTTAAAATGGATAATTTGATGGAACACTTAATTTGCACCCCTGCCCCTCATGACATTTCTGAAAGCGTTGCCCCTTGGTGCCCACCATACCAGATTAGAAGACTTTGTAAATAGTAGAAAAGGTAATCGGGGAAGTGCTTATTTTATTCAGGATGTGCAGTTTTAAGATTAATTCTGTGCGTATTTTTCTAGTTTAACTTATAGTCAACACTCTGAAAAAGTTTAGGAAATGGAGCCCCGCACTGAGTTTATGTAATTCTGTCTTGTGGTCGGAAAATGTTCCCATCCTGTAATAAAAGGAAAGCCCTAGAAATTCACTCAAAGACCACCGTCAATATCGAAGCATTATTCTCTTTGTCAGTGTTATCAACACACGGCATGTCATTTGCTGTTACATTTTTGTAAAAACGCAATGTCGTGCAAAGTACAGACTCATATGGGCACAGTCCTTCTGGGTTTTTGAGAACATCGTGTTTAAGCGGTTTGACAAAAGCTTAATGATTTCCCGACCCTCAAAACCTACTCTTTCGAATTAGCACATATTTCTGATTATGCATCTAAAATTTCTGCACGGTTGTTTGTGTCAAATCTCATTTTCAGTCTATTTGTAACTTTTTCAGTACCGCTGACTTAACTTGGGCTCTCTCATGTAAACAAAAAAAATCTAGACTGCTCCCTTCCATTCCCATAAACATAGCGAGATAACAATGGTCATGGTACATCATTGTACGCAATGATAAATGGATGTCAAGGCTTCACATAGGAACATGTGCAGGGAGATTGGTGTGGGTGCCAGGTTGGTGCTGAGGTGATTAAGTTTTCTGTGTGACTTCACGGTTGACTGAGATATCTGTCCTCCAAGCACCATAACAACCACAGAGTGATGTAGTGGTTATGGTTCCAGGAATGCCATGGCGCCACCCCATGTAAGTACTACTACTTACCTGGGGTCCGCTAGTTGTGGTTCCCCACCTCCACTTCTTTCTATGGAGAAGCAGGAAATGCATGGTCATTAGCCCCCTCAGCGTAGTGGAGGTGGGTAGCGGACAAAAAGTCAAACCATTTTAAAATTATTAGACTACTTAGAATAACAATAGCAAGCTGTAGTGGTCATGGTTCTTGGAGTGTTTCTTTAATCCATACAAATTTTGACACTATTATCCCAGTTAGTACTTTATGATTAATATATTATTAGAGCGATATTCCTGCTTGTATACAGGTGACAGAGTCAGGGATACAAGAGCTAGCAAGTTAGGAGTTTAACATATTATGCTTTAGTGCAATGTTTGCCAAAATGTAGAAGTGACTAATTTCCTAGCAATAGGCTCGAATAGGTTTCATAATTTGAATAATTTCAGGATTACCTTATTCAGAATGTTCCCGGGTATTGTCTGAGGGGAGCTCCATTCTCCCCTTTGGGATATATCCTTCCCAGCAGTCTCCAGGCATGCAGAGCTCAGCCTGTGGCTAATTAGCATTCCGAATATGGAACCCTGGGGAATTTCACAGGGATTCGCTTTCAGTACAGAAACATCCCCACAGTCCTAATCAAAACCCTCCTGTCCCCCTCCCCACCATAAATCTCATGACATATTGCAAAATGACAGAAGGTGATATAACACACTGGTTAATGTGCACGTTAACCCTTTGAGCACCAGATAGAATATCAGCAAATCCATTGCACACAATGTAAATATTACTGAAGAATAATAATGGTTTTATATATAGCCGTTTCTAATGATCTAAGTGTATGCAGAGCTTGCCGTGTTATGTTGCTCAGTATAAACAGTGTGTGTATGTAAATTATAGTATTACGGTATTTATAAAGCACTAACCTATTCCACAGCGCTGTTCAATACGTAGACTTGCAAATAGTTGCAACAAAACAGGTTTGACTTACTTACAGGACTGGATGGCTTAAAATGGAATAACCACCCTCAGACTGTAAATATTTGTTTATTTGCAATAGTTATGTTCAATGTATCTGTCTGTTTGTTTTATATAGATATATACTGATTATATTTTACCTCAATATGTATATACATATATACTGAATCTCTATTGTATTGTCCGTCCCTGTTCCTTCCCCCCAGCCAAAAAAATAAAAAATATTTTTTTCTACACTATTATGCATAATCTGCTTTTGTTTAGTTTTTTTGTGTGTGCCCATCTGGAGACATTATAATATTATAATATCCATTTTAATGCATTTAAGGGCTACTTTGATGTTTCTGTCTTTTGATAGCGGGGATGATCACTGATACATTTTGGAACCTGGGAATATTAGATTACTAAAAGAGCATGTCTCTAATGTCGCTAATGCATGGCCAGGAGAGTGGTAAAAATATACATTACTGTAGTCTCCGTTGCACAGTCTACTAACAAGGCCGCAGATACTGGCAATCATATGCAATATATCGGTTCCCACAGAAACAAGAAATGCATTTGCAATGAGATTAGCGGAACGTTGTTTACCTTTGAATATAGCACAGTTTTTGACCATTTCCTCTCACAGATTGTGTTCTACTATACACAAACGATTCTAGAGCGTGTGGAGACGTCTGGCAATCAGGAGGTTAATCCATCATTAACACCCTGAGTGCCTGCTGTGTGAGTGTCATATTCAAGGCTACGTATGCCAGGAAAAAGCTATATTCTGTGCAATGTGAATGTTTAAATCACTGGCTTTTGAAAGGTTTTATGATTTAAAATTAGATATTATGTGTATTGGCCAAAATGCCTATTCTTAGCGTGGCTATGTATTCTCTTACGTTTCATAAAGTGAGCAAAATGTATTCTTATTATGAAGCATATGTTTAAATAGCAATGTGGACATGTCCTGTGAAATCAAGACTCTTGTTATTGCAAAAAAATAAGATTTTATTTATGCATCATTGGAAAAATATATACATACAAAAAATTATACATATTGTACAGAATACGATGGTTCTAGATCGCCCAGTAATTTAACACAGATGACCTATGTCAAGTAATTTTTTTTTCCAATAATCTGCAAAGAACATGTAGCTTTTAATCGTAGCTCTTGTAAAAAAGTAAATTTTTGACCTTTAGGCTCCTAGAAACGTTCAGCTACAGGTTTAGGTTTTCCCATTAAGAAATAACTTTGACTTGTAATAAATGAAGACAGATAAAGTTAGAGAACAAAGATTGCCTGTCTAACAAAACAGATATTTTCCATGCTGAAACAATGCAATAAAAATGTACATTGTGGGGGTTATTCACCAAATAGTGAATTGACGGGACACTATAGGACACCAGAACCACTACAGCTTAATGCAGTGTTTCTGGGGGCAGAGTGCCACTTAGCCAGCCACTAAATCTGCTTCCTGGGTTTGGTCCTGCAAAAATCGCAGAACTGAGATTCAGCAAATCTCTGACAAGAGATTTTCCCATTTTTGCTGCATTTATGATTAAATTTCTTTTTAAACAGTTGGACACTGCTTGCTCATCATATAAGAAATATTTCTTCTACCATTGTCTGAGTGGACAGATTTTTCTTTCCAAAATAGAGGCGTAAAAGTCGTACAGTCTGAGGGGAAAAATAAACAAAACAAAAATTAATGTTTGTAAGAAAGTAAGGTCTTGTTTTTTTTATTTGTATATAAACTCATCAAAATTAATTGAAATAGTATTTTGTTGAATCATGATAGGGTTAATGGTCATCTATATCAGGGCTAGACAACCTTCGGCACCCTAGCTATTGTGAACTACAACTCCCATAATGCAGGCAAAGCATCAGGGGAGTTGCAATCCATAATATCTGGAGTGCCGAAGGTTGTCTAATCCTGGTCTATATGTCTACACGTTCAGTTGTCACTTCATCATACTACTGCTATCTTTGTCAGAAGCCAAAAGGGAGTTCATTGATGAGCAGACACATGCATACTGGGGCAGTGACACCCCAACCAATTCAGAAACACAAAATAGTCCAGCACAGTGTATAAACAGGCTTTAAATGGATCAAACATGAGACAGCGTTTTCTCTCTGCAATTGAGCCGCGGTTGTCTCACCTTTGTTTGGATTATTTCTGCATTTCTGAATTGGACTTGCTGGTAGTCTGGCTACCCAGTTGTCCTGATGTGAGAGAACAAGATGCTCCTTCTTCTCATATTCACACATGGTGTATGTATAGAGAAAGTGAACAATGACGTGACCACCAGCAGCACCTTAGTGTGTTCTTCAAAGGAGGTGAAGAGAGAAGGCACTTGCATTGCATAACTAGCCCATAGTGACATAGCCTCCATCCCCCAAACTATCTTCATTCCTTCTCTTTAGGGTTATTGGTTAAATGTGGTTATGAGAATTCTGATTCAGGACGCATGTCTCATCAACTAATTTAGTATGTATCCCTAAGCACACAGTAATCCAGAATACTGACAGATATGCTTACCATCTGTACAGCAAAGGTAATTATTGTTGCCAGCACAAAGTTCTGTGTCCCCAAATCAACAATGCAAAAGAGCAATGTATCAAAGAGCAGCAAGGTCAACTCATTGCCATAAAACAGTGTCCGACTAAAGCGCGATCGATCATCTAAAAGGAGAAGGAAAATCATGTTTTAACAGAGCTCTAAAACAAATATTCTAGATTTTAAAAACACACAACGGGGTCAAAGGTGTGACAGCAGCTTAAGCATCTCCTTCCTAAAATCGGGTAACAATTGGGAGTTGGAATTCTGCTGGTTGTCCGGCAGCAATCTGTATCCATTCAGCTACTGTGAAAGTAACTGGCCTGGCTAATTAGTACACCTGATAGAACAACAGATCATGTAGAGAAAGATGTAACGATTCACACCAGTGCCCCACTAATGAACATGTACAGTTTGATACCCAGAAGCAGCGATATTCCATCTACCCAGGGAAATCAGGCATTGCACAAATAGCGGGGGCATTTTTGTTCTTTGATTTCAGCACGGTTTTCCTGGCCAAGTGATGATATTGCAATCTAAGGATTTTATTTTTGTTGATTGTGCTGCCTGTTCTTTGGACCATCACTCCTAAATTGTGCATATTGATTACATAATTGATGGTAAGGATCTTTATCGTCCTATTTGCTGTATTCTGTACAGGATATACTGCGCCCGCTTTTGAATGTTTGCATTATGCCCAAGGGGCAAGCATGTTCTATGAGTACATTTGGGGAGACAGTGGGCCTTAAATTAAATCCATAAAGCTCTCCAGTTAAAGCAATCCCTGACCGCTAAGTACCCACCTGTATAAAAAAATGACTTTTCTATTGGTTGTTGGAATTCTATATCTGCAATGCTTTCCAGAAACAGCTTGTCCTTCACAATATAGTCCATGTCCTTATACACCTGCAACCGAGGGGAGAGAAAACGGTTCTGTTAAAATCACAGGCATTGTTAATCAGGTATTTTATACAATAAGCCCATGATGTGATCATACATTTTTTATATAGTAATAATATCCCCAATATTCTGAAATACGTCTCACAAACTGAGCTAGGGACATCATTTAAGAGATTTAGATCTCTAACTCTTGACCTGTAATTTCAGACAATGTCAATTGAACGTCTGTACCTGGGGATTTGAAGAAAGCTTACATAGGCTGCAGACAACATATCTGTAGTTTTTGCAAGCTGGTATAGATATAGCCCAAATGAAAATAAAATGCATAAATACATAGATGTGTTCATTGGGGTACATCTACTAAATGGTGATTTATTCTTATTTTTGCGATTGAGTTGCTCTTTACTTTATTTGGAATAAAACCAGCATTGCCAGATCAATATTAGAACAAATTGAAATCAAGGCGTTAAACTTACATGGTCCACAAAGGACGACAGGAAACGGTTAAGAGTATAGTAGGTTTTAACCCGTTGTTGGATGAAGGGATTCTTCTCATTTCCTGCTTTCTGACGCATGGATACCTGATTAAAGTAGAGATTGTTACCTTCTAGGAATCATGCTTCTAAGTCGGTGTTTTAGAAAACCCTAAACCTGCGACTGCTACCATGTTAAACATGTTGCATTACATGTAACCAGAGAAAACGTTGACATGCGACTATGTGAATACAGGCTTTACAATATGGGAGTTAACACCATTTTAATGCCTTGTTGAGTGCATACATTTAAAGTAGTAAAACAGTGCAAATATTCAGCATTGAATGGCACTCTACCTCCTGAAGTGGTTCCATAATCTTCTCGTACTGTTCCCGCACACGGTCACTCAAAAGGACCTCAAACATTTGGTTGTCAGAATTTGGTTCTAAGCCTCTTAATGGACACAAGTTCTCCTGAATGGGGGAGGGAACAAAAACCATGAGAGTAATTTTATTAGATAATACTAGCTGATAAATAATAAAAATAAAATCTGGTACGATGTCTTTTCAATATGGAATCAGTGCTATAATGCAATAGCTACCTTAGCACTTAGAAAGGTTAATAAGGGAGATAGACATACGCTTAGAGTCACCTATCTTTGAAGGAAACCAATGTTTCTGCAAGATTAACACAATGCTGAAACGTGTGACAAATCGGTCCAAATGCAGTAGATCAGTATTTCTCAATCACATTAAAAAAAGACCCATACAGTACCACATTTTTTCTTTACATTTTTAGCGTTTACAGAATTGTAAAAAAATAAATAAAATGGAATAGTCAATAAGACTTACTAATTGATGCTGGAATGTACTTATAAGAACCATTACCAGGACACTAGAGTCACCAGAACAACTACAGCCTGACCTGCAGTCTTTTTGCTGTAAACATTGCCTTTTCAGAGAAATTACATTGTTTTTATTGCTCCTTAGGGACACCTCCAGTGGCAGTCACTCAGACGGCCACTAGAGGAGCTTCCTGTGTCAGGTTGTGCAGCATGGAAGTTCAGCATCTCCACGCTCTGCATGGAGATGCTGAACATTCCTCATAGAGATGCAGGAGCTGCTGATTGGACAGGGTAGCATTTGGCTCCGCGCTAGAATTGCCCCCTTGGCTGAGATCATCACAATGGACTATCTTTGTCGAACCAATTCTTTCCCATGGGAAAGCAATGGATTGGCTTAAATCATCAATTCTGATTATCTCAGCCAAGGGGGCAGAGTGTGGGCGGATTAAAAGAAAGTTTGTACTATATTTAAGGGGGCTAAATAGTGTTTTTAACATTATAAGGTCAGAAATACAGGATTGTATTCCTGACCCAAGAGTGTTCCTTTAATATAGAACACGGACAAAAACAGTGCAGGCAGGGTTAATCACTAAATGATGTAAATTGCCAAGATTTAAAAGTGTATAAAAACAGCTTAGCTCAAACCATAGAGGACTTGGATATTTTGTTTCAATTTAATTTAATTTTTTTTCCCTTTAGTGAATAAATCCATGTATCCCAAGGTTTTGCAATCCATTATGGTCTAACCAGGAATACTATAACTACTTTTGTAGAAAGGCAAACTAGAAATGTACCCAGTGTGTTCATAGCAAAGTACGTACTTCTTCCTTTTGGAGATTAGACAGCAGAGTCTCCATGTTGACATCAGCCTGGCCATGAACAGATCGACCGTGGATGTAATATCCATAGCATTTATGGGTCAGGATGAAGACCGAGACCTGCAGAACATTGAAGTCAGCAGTGGTAAGCTTTAAATACATTATGTAGCAAATACAAAAAAAAAAACCTGCCCAATATTAGGTATTTTAGGAATATACGTCAGATTATCCTTGATTAAAAAATGTCATGTATAACCTGATTGTTACTGGTATTCTGTTATGCCTGTCTAGGTTTACTCTTGAATTTCTTATAATAAAAAAGTGTAATATATCTCAAATCTGACACCAAAATGTCACCAATTGTCGAATACTACAACATTCTCTGTCAGTATTGAAACTTGTAATCATCTATGCACTTTCAAAAATAAAGAATTATAAAAAAAAAAAATGTCAAAACTCAGTACAGCCAAGTAAAATATGGGGAAATGTCAGCAGTGCCAATTCTACAAATTCACAAGCTGTGAGTTAAACACCAAGAGAAGCCTATGATAGAGCTGGGTCCTAACCTAAGCTTTGTTGAGGAACAACAGTTAGTGGTTCCAGCTCAGGTGATCACTGTGGACCACCAGTGTCCTAACCTGACATTTGTGGTGGTCAAAATTTTTTTTAGCTAATGTACCGAATAAAAAAAAAAAAAAAAAGACTCTCAAGTAACAAAGACACTCACATTGCTCAAGGAACACAGATCTGCAAACTGGCGAATTTTATCTTCAAAAAAACGTTCGTAGATGAAAATGAAGAACAGAATCTGCAAGGACAAGAAATAGGTTACATGTCAGCAACAACTAAAGACTTAGAAATGTTTTTCCAATAGCATGTTAAAATACAGCTTTCTGCCCTCCAGTACAACCAATTCACATGGCATGTCAGGAACAATGGAGCTGGGAATTTGCCATCATGCAATTCACCTGTATGATTCCCACCGCCAGCCACATGGAGGCAGCGATACCGAATCTCAGAATAATACTCCACGGAGCGATGTAAGTGCCAGACGCAGGGTTTAGGTCCAGATTTAAATCTTTGCCAGTGATATTCTTTAGACCCACAACCTGGAAAAAGAAGCACAGATGTAGTAATGGTAGACGGCATGCTGGCATGAGATCTGTTGTGCAGACTGGTCATATTTCGGTATATTATATATATATATATATATATATATATATATATTTTTTTTTTTTTTTTTAATTGGAATATTCCTCTAAAAACTGTTTTCTTGGAATTTTTGGATCCTGTACCAACACTGAAAGATGTGTGACCTGGACAATGTCACCATGAATCCAAGCCCCCTAAAACAAAACATCTGTGAAACTTGGGGTCTCATCCTACATTCCCCCATCCATGCCTATTAGCAATCTGTGATATAGATCCTTCCTCGTGTATTGGTGAATTTCATTATATTTATTCAAGGTACAGTGTTCGGTACATATTATGGGGAAAGCAGTTTCTTTCTCACTGCCTGTTTGTTTCAAAGCCAAAACATAGAGATTGTAACAAACGTAATCACCTCCAGAAGAAGCAAAACAAAGAAAAGTTGAAAAAGGGGACTCAGTTTCCGATGGGCTTGGATCTCGTTCCACTCATTGGCTACTAAAATGGTCCTCCAGACACTGACATTCTTTCCTGGAATAGAGGGTGAATAAGCCAACACTGAGACACCTGAACATACATATGTCCTATAATCAGGGGCACAAAACTTTTACCATTCGGGTATCAGACTAATTCTACCCACAGGGTCCATTCCTCACAATTAACTGAAAACTATTTTCTTTTAAGCAGTAAATGTTGCGCAAAAAAACGAAAAAAAAGTTTATTTTAGAACTATCACTATTAAATACATTCTATACTATTTATTAACTTGCTTTTTTTCCCCACATACAGTGTCTCCAGCAATTTCAACTACGGAGTGGTTTGTGAACTTTTCCTACATTTGTATTTATAACAGACTTTCGGTACTTGCCTTGCCCACTGGAGTTCTTTTCTTTTGACTTTTCCCAGTCAATCAAAAATAGAGTGACAGTTAGCTGGGTGACCAGAAGGTGGAGCAGTTCTAGCGTCTAAAAGAAAAAGGGAGATAAAGTACAGTGTCCGCTAAACTGCCACCCCTCAGAAGCAGTCACCGCTATTCCTAGGTTACCTTTAAAGCAAAAGCGATGGCGAGGTAAGTGATGAAATCAGTCTCGACTTTGCCGCCAGCAGGAGGTAATGTGACGGTTACTGTTGAGTTCTGACCCTGGAGAAGAGAAAACGAGATGCAGTCAGTCATGGGAGTATATTAACAAAAACACGTGTCAATACAAGAATCATAAATCTTAAACGGTTGTACCCAATAATAAAAACTGAAGAGGAAGACAATAAGAAAATAATGGCAACATAATTATTACAGCTTAGTGGATTACAGTGGTTATGGTGGAAAATATTCTCAATACCTTAAAAGCAATCAGCCAGTAGATGGCAGTTCCCAGCACAATTAGAAAGAAGGTGTTTGCCAGTGATCCGGACAGGAAAGCCAGGAACTTCACTATCACCTGAATGAGAATAGGAACACGTTAATATATCATGGAACAGGAGCCAAAACAAAAATTCAACTTCTAAGGTTTCTTCTGCTGTTGTGAACTACTATACCCATAATGCAAAGCATGCAGGTGGCTGTTTAAAAGAAACCATAATGAATGTAAGTGCACTTTATTACTCGGATACTGATAAACGCCAGAGCACTTATTTATGTAATAGACGTTTTAATATCTGTAGGTTAGCCATAGGATTTTCTAGAGCTCTCTGTTGTCATTAAACGAGGGTCAGTGTCGTCCACTAAGCAGAGGTCAGGCTGCTGTCACTAATCCAAACAGTTAGACAGACCAACTGCTGTCTGTAGAATACACCAGGAACACCTCATTCTAGAGGGAGAGACATCAAAACCCCAGTATGTTTTACACTAAAAAGAGGTATGGACATTACAACTTAACCACAGTCTGTAGAATACTGCGGGAACTCTACAACTCCCAATGGAGAGAGGGTAACTAACTAAAAAACAATAACTAGCTTATAGGAACACTCACACCCCCATAACAACTTAAGCTCATTTAAATTGCTATGGGGGCTTACCTTCAGGAAGTTACCTGAATTTGGTGTTTATACGCCGAGATTATGATAATCTAAGCCTATCACTGGGCACCTATTGATGGGAACTCACCCCTACCAAGAAAGAGACAAGCAGCAAAGAGGAGTGTGCTTCACCACCAGCAAGTGCATAAGTCAGAATCTGTTACAGCTAGCTTGGAAGCTCCATCAACGGCCGTATGTATTCTTACCATCAAACCATTATTCTGCTGTCCCGATCGCCGCATCCAGCTGCTGGTCTCTAAGATGGCGTATAACGTGCCCAGGGATCCGAGAACACCCAGAGCAATCTGTTAAATAATGAAGAACTGCTATATCAATATACACCATAACAGACTAGAATGCGACTCCTTGTTAAAAAAATTTTTTACTCACATCCGTGTTTGTCTTATATGTTCCTGCACTCTGTGTGTACGACACTCCAAAGGAGACCTAATGGAAAAGAAAGTGGAACCGGTGGTCAGCGCCCATCGAATATCCCGAAGTAGCCAGTTACAAATCCTGATCAATAACCAACAGGTGATCTGCATCACGCTGACATTCCAGGAGAACTGACAGAGCAATGTTACATTGTTACCAACAATGCATGAGTGCTCGTTTTAGATCAACCAGAGAATGTGTAAAACGTGCATTAGTGCTGGCACATCATTTTGAACCTCTGAACAGTATCAGGAAAAATCTAACACTGCGCTATAAGGCTCCTGTCTGATTTCTAGCAAATTATATCAAAATGGCACAACGTAGTTGTAACTATTGGTAAGTTAAAGAATTTTCCCAAATCGGCCTAAATTTTGCTATCTGGATTTAAACTGGCTATAATTCAGATTTATTGCAATAATTTAAAAAAACAAACCATACATTGGAGTAATCCGTATCCTACACCATTGATAAGGGATATACTCACTAAACAGCGAATCCCAGTAAATTAAAAAACTAATTGTGCAATATATATATATTTATTTGTATTCCCACTTTATAGGGTTACCCATGAAAACGTGAATTTTCAAGAATGCTCCAGGTAATCACTTTTTTTGTCCAAAACAGCCAGTTTGGAAAAAGTCCATAATGTCTCCAGTACATTTAGTTTGGCTGATAATTTGAGGTACTATTTGCCCACTAGCATGTGCTGGCCAACCTGCACAGTCTTCTTGCCTCAATGTTTTTTTTGTTTTGTTTTGTTTAAGGGGGTATAAGGGGTAGATGCCACCTTAATGGTGGTTTTAACACTATAGCATCAGGAATACATGTTTGTGCTCCTGACCCTATAGTGCTCCTTTAAGAATCACAAATTTCAAGAGAAAATAGATACATTATTTAGCCTAAAATGTGAACATCCCTTGGCAATAGTCCGTTAAATGAATAACGCTGATATACTCTGTTCCAGCTGAGATGGGGGGGCAATAAGTAGTAAATTGTAATGTCAGAGTGTAAAATATTTATTGTTCTAAACATATAGAAGAAGCAAAGCTTTCCTTAAATTGGAGTTTGCTTGTTTTTGTGTGCAGTCATTTGACATATGAATGTCTTTGCAATTTCAGTGATGAATTATTCAGCCATTTATCCAATATTGCTGTTTACATGCTTTTTTCCAGATGTTAGAATAGGTTTCTGGAGGCCTCTATTATAGTCCGACAGTATACCTCACAGATGACATAATGAGAGTAAGAACACAATCTCTATGTCACGTTACAATGTGTTCCTGATTGATGCTACACCTACCGGTACCGTGCCGCTGAGATTGGTTATTCTTTCATATATAACAGTCAGCTGGAAAGGAGGCTGGCTTCCGGGACTTGCAGTTGGCAGATAAACGCTGTTTCAATGAAGAAAGATACAGGTTTCACACACAGCAGTATAAAACCAGAAAAGGTATTTAGCTAGATTTAAATACGCTATATGGGTCCGGTCTGCAAAGCATCTCACCTCAGGTTAAATCCTGTAGCTACAGTTATGTACGAGGGCTGACTGGAGAGACTGCTTTGCCTTCCCAAGAGCGTGTCCACCAGAAAGAAACGTCTTATGGCCTGTGTGCTATATGAACCTGGGGGGGAAAAAAAAGCATGTTTGGCAGATATTAACTCTCTAACTGCCAGGGTCAGAATCAACACTGCTCTATCCCACTTCACACCATCTTTCATTTGCCCTCCTCATAATCGATCACAGCTCTGCAAACATTCACAAAGTAATCACAGCTGGTTTCCATTAAACAGCTCTCAAAGATTTACAGAATTTTTTTTAGAATTCTCATGTATAGTGTTCTTGGGTCCGTGCGCAGAGAGATTTAGAGCTCGGAGTCCGTGTAATGTCTCCTAATAGTTGTGAATGGCATAATAGCGGTAAAGCGTGGAACTTAATGAGATCCGCTCCCTGCAAGTCTGTGGAATGTGAGACAGTAAGAATTATCTGAACCTTTTTTATGGGGATTTAAAGTGCACATTTACTAAGAACACGGGGCACAGGGAAATGTAACATTACATGAGCCTCACAGAATTGGCATGTGGGGAACAAAATGTACTAAATACAGATCGGTAAATATACCTTAATCTCCGGCAGCCCCAGCGTAGCTCTAGAAAAAATGTCTAAGTCGACTTATGGAGATTATTCAACGCTTACCAAGAAGAAGAAGAAAAAATAAAGTTTCCAATTTCACACTTTGGGCCAAAAATCTAATTTTTTTTCCATTTAATTTTATCTGTTTAATAAATAAACCCCCAAATCTAGGAGATCCTGGCTTACTTGTGCTGGCTTGAAGATTCTGGTTCCAAACAGGGATCGGCCATAACATGCTGGCCCCGCTGCTATCGGTGTAAGCCAGGAACAGCTCGTAAAATACCGGTTCTGGTACTTTCAGCATGAGATCCGATACCTGCAGCGTACACTGGGAATACGAAAGCAAAGAAATTACTGCTGGAATTGAACAAGCAAAGACAAATCCTTCCGTTTTCAAGGCAATCAATATATTTCTTTAGGATTTCTTTAGTATAATATAGTTTTAGTTTAATATACAGTGGATACATATTCACATTGGGTCTTTCTACAAAAAAAAAAAAAATAAAAAAAATAATGCTCATTACAATATCGAATCAGACAATTTCTGGTAAAACTGTTAGAGCTTAAAGCAGCAAGTTCTTAAAATTTTGGAGGAAAAGTCTGTCTCTTCGAAGGGACAATGGAATGAAAGCTTTTTTTTTTAATGATTTAAGCTACAGAAGTGATGGGTTTGTGTGATACATGGATCAGAGATTTTTGAGAGGAGGAGGAATGAATACTCACAGACAAATTGTACACTGTCCCGAATTTAAAGGCAGCGCCCAAAAAACTTTGCGTATTCGAACACAACTATATAGGTATAGGGGGAAAAGAAAAGAGAGATTAAAGAATGGTAACAGCAGCACCATCTCATCACATGGTTCTTAGATTTTAGCACCAAACTTTAAACAAGGTCAATCTATATGTGATTAGTTTAGCACAGTGTCCGTTAAACTTTGATATTTCAGCTGTTGTGGGCTGAGAAGCAGTGATCGTCGTCTTATGTCAAATAAAAGCTAAAAAATTATGGACTTCCCTAAGCCCTGAATTGTGATGAGCTGAAACCAAACCGCAAAATGTAGACAAAAATAACGATTTAGCTATTTCAGCAATATGATTTCTAGTTTGTTGCAATTCGATGTTTAGTGAGTAAACCCCAACACCTCCGCTTAGTGTACAACATGCAGGTAGCACAGCTCTTGGCGGCAAAACCAATGCACTCCAAATCCCATCATCCGATCTCAGCCAAAGAATACATTCCAGTTTTGGTTTGTTTTTTAAGTCTTTACTTTTACTGTGCAAATGGTAACAAACAAGCTCGTGATGCCACGACAGCAGTAACAAGCATTATATAATATATAATAGCAGACAAGATAAAATATTAGCATGGCATTCAGAGACCTGACGAGTTTTTGTATTAATAAGAACAGGCTAGTAATAGAGGTATGTCAGCAGGTAGGTAGCACAAGGCAGTATATGAATCAGGCTATAAGGCAGTCTTACTTTTTTAATCCGGGTTATTCACAAGAAAAAATATCAATATACAGGATGGCACGCAAGTCCCTACCCATCATAATATTTCTTGGGTATCCAGTGTATCTGTGTGCTGGATGGGTAGGGACTTATGGGTCATCCTGAAGTAGGAGAAATAACATTTTTGGGAAGCACCGATCCAGTGCTGCAGACATTCAGTGTTTGCTGAAATGCCACTCACATGACGTCCAGGCGGTATATTTTAATAGTATGCCTACATTTTTTTTGCAGTTTCAATTAAGTAGATGAACAGCATGTGACTGGCTACATTCACTGTTACGACAAAGCTGAAATGCACTGAATTGTCAAGAGTGACTTAATTTTGAGCTTTTTCAACATGTTAGAGGTAATAATTTTCTTAAATCATTACATAAATGTACTTACCTGCAAAGTTCCTGATTTCAGATTTTCCCACCCCAAAAATGCTCCACGGGCATCGTATTTCACAATCCTAAACTGGACCTGGAAATGAAGAGAACATGGTTTGATGAGGAGAGCAGCACAAGTAACTGGACTCCCACACTGCATGGCCAGCTACAATCCGTATGGACATTGTAGTGAAATATAAGCTTTAACCAAGTCATGGAATATATCCCACGTGCGACACATGTTGAGGGACTCTCCACATTTGAGACTCAATTCTGTCTGTCACAAGAAGTGAAACATCACACATCAGGCACCAAGTGCTTTGGCCTGACTGGGTGTGTATCCTGCTGATGCATGCGCACATTGACAAGCAACAACACTACCGATGTATGTGTATGTTATTAGCAAGTATACGTGTCATCTGTATACCTACTAAATATTTATTTGCATTGCAGCCTGTAGACTATATATTGTTTTTATTTTTGCTGTATAAGTAGATATAGCAGAACGTGTACAACAGCCAGTTGTATCTTTCATTGGCTAATAATAAAAGCTGATTGCCAATTCAGTGTGTATTGAATAATGCCCATCACTCACAGCCTGGTCAGGCCACACTTACCTGGGAGTTTTTGGTGTAGGAAAGGCCTGTCGGTGCAGTGCTCCCCAGCTGTACTTGGGAACTGTAAAAAAGCTGTGGGAGAAATTTGTTTCTGCAAATGGAAAAACAAACTATATTAAAGACTGTATATAAATCGCACCCATTGGCAGTAACTGAAGATGAGATTTAAGAAATATTTTGTAACATCACAGCTGATTCTTGAATGTGTGAAAAGTTTTGGAAACTGGATTTTTTGTAATTACATTGCTGGGTATTTTTGGCTCACTTTAAATAATATTGAAATATCAGTATTAAAAAGCTCTCCAAAATATAGCCCAGCTGACTATCATGGGAGTTACAGTCCACAGCATCCTTAAATCAGATGCCCTCTAACTGCAACTACTCTCTGAGCCAGGGGTAGGTGTAATGAACGCTGGTATTGCAGATACCCGTTAGTCTGTTTCCTCCCGAACTGCTAGAGGCTGAGTGATTATAGCTCGCAGTTTGGGTGTTGATTCAAACGTTCTCCAGACGAAGTACAGCATCCAAGTATATTCCCCAAGCTAATTAGACGGATACCCAAACAGCAGCCTAAACTAGATGAAGGGTACAACAGGAATGGTTTATTCAGGCTAACCGCTTGGTTTATATGCAGTTACAAATGTACAGGGCTTACCGTGACATATTCCAGGGGCATTCCCCACTGGACCTGAGAGGGGACAGTGACAAAATATATTCTGCAGTTACATTGGCTTTCAGGTCCAGGACACTCCTACATACAATAGTATAATCTTTCCCCTGTGCCTGGGAGATAATTGAATCAAGCACTATACTAAACTCAATTATCTCCAAACACAAAAACACACATCTCCACAAAACCCAGAAAGTACCCCAAACTCAATGGAAACCTGACAAATGTCATATCCCCTGATATTATCTGGGGGACCAACATATTAAAAAATCACCCAGATTGGTTCAGGGGTTCAGGAGTTACATGGAGGTCTTAATTTGACCGACCGCACACGAGGCTCCTGCCCAGAAATAGTTCCATGAAATTAGGCTGTGCGGTCGGTCTATTTCGAAAAGTCTAAAAACTGAACAAAGCCACGAACGGTTCCCCTGGCTCATAGGTATTGTTTGTTCCCCTAGTTCATGGGAACATAGCTACCGAATAGTGCTCTTCTGGCTGGTCTGTGGAAAGAAGTGTGCTTTCACGAATTTAACCGGCGTTCGGGAAGTTGAGTGTCCGATTTTAGTTCCAGACACTCAACGACCAAGTCTCGCTGCCTCCTTTCGTGTGAACAAGATGGCCGACGTTTTCTCTTGCATGTGGCGTTCGGCTATATGAACGGCGGCCACACAGAGAGAGCACTTAACTTGCGGTCTTGCTTTGTAGTTTATGAGCCAGGGGGTCGGTGCTCGGTAGTTTTATCTACCGAACGAGAAAAATCAAAGTAATGAAACAAAAAAGGTGTAATTTCTTCACGGTAGGCAACCGTCAGCACTCTAAATGCTGTGGAATACATCCTACTTTATGCTTTGCCAGAATTATAGCTGTAAGAGCATTATGGGAGATGTAGTTCATAATATCTGGAGTGCTGAAGGTTGCCTGTCCCACTCTAAGCTAAAGGCCCATCTCAATGTAGCCCACTGACACCAATCTGAAGAGAGATATCCTTCTGATTGGCTTCAGGCTGCAGCAAATCATAATCCCGGACAACCGAGAGGACTTACGTGATCCTGTTATAGTAGGTGAATGCCGTACTGTCCCAGGAGAAGGCGTTCAGGATAACGGTATTGGTGAGCAGCTGGCAGGCGGTCACATTGCTGTAAGACTGAGAAGGAAGAAAGGATACATTGTTGGCTCGCTACAATGTTTAATAAGCAATTACATCGTCATTGTAAAATCTTTACATTTCACGATTTATCTTTGAAATCGGAATCACAAAGTTTAGGCTAAAATTGTCAAACAGTGACTATAGCAGAGTTGGAGAATTTTTCCAGATCTTTTATTTTAGCCTAACTTTTTCTGCTCAGATTTCGGTTTGCTAAAATTCAGAATTTAGTTAATAAGGCCCAGAATGTTTCCAATGACAGTACAGCAGAGTTAAGGACCTGTCTAACTCACGTTGCAAGCCTGGTAACTGGTATACAGATACAGAATCTCCCAGATCGAGGAGGAAGAGACGGCCTGTTGAACAAAGAGACAGCGCATTAACAAAGGCTTAATCTGCATGTTATGTGTACATCGGAAATGTGCCAGACAGCTATGGTCAAGTGTTTCTTAAATGCAATTCCATTTATCCTCAGTCAGATAATGACTGGGGATTTAAGGGTCTACATTTAAAGAAGAGTCAGATATTCGTGGATGGGACACTCTTCTCAATACTATTAACCTGTATCTATCTTACATACATAACATGAGATCTGTGAATTGGCGCAAGTGATAAATGCAACACATACTGTGATAATCAGAACAACTGACTACATATAGAAAAATAAATCTACAATAAGGAATCAGCAGGGAGAAATCTCTAATCATCTAGTTTATAATGTTTCACTTGTTTCATTTCTGGCAAGATTCCATGAGGTGTGAGTAAAACCTGCCTATTATAACTATATGATACCTCCAGTCTAAGGTACAAGTGTTGAAAAATTCAAAAGAACCCAGGAATTAAAAACCCTCTTGGTATGATAAAAAACACTAAATGCCTGATGTCCGTTTTGGATAGAGATGAATGTTTGGATACCATACCCCTTTAAATTCTGATAGTGTGAACATTAAATGTTACCTCGACTGCAACTTGGAAACAAAGTCCTCCACTCTGCAAAAGATTGAGACAAAGTGTGATTATGTATAAAAAAAAAAATTAAATTAGAAAGTTACGACTGGTGCTTTAACAAGCTCTGGAGATTCAATGAAGATTTTATCTATCCACAAATTCAAACATACGTTTTAACTTTTATTCAGTTTTAAATCTTGCCCTCACCTGGTCACTTTGGGGGCAGTTACAGTTGTTAGCCAAGAATGTTTGCTGACACGGGACACATCTGGATAACACAAACAATATACAATGTGATCTCAGTGCCACCTGTTCGTCGATCACTTAATAACATTTGCTCTGTCTGTATTGGTTTCTGATTCTAGTACTAGAACGTAGCACAGAGAAACCCAATAGATCAGATTATATTACTTACTGATTGCCGATTGAGTTTGGCACTGTGGATCCAGAACACGTTACACACGTGTAAGTGTGGTCAATGAAATTCTCTTCTACGAAAAAAAAATAAAAAAATGAACTCAAAAGCAAGACATTGAAGCTGTACAAGAGGCGAAATAAATGAAATATAAAAAAGGGGTCTATTGTTTTGTTTTTTTAAAATTATTACTATTAATATGTTATTAATTGCAAATATCAACCTCCTAAGTCTCCGAAATTCAGGTTTCCGTCCCGCTGTCCCAGATGCGTTACTTCATGCCATGAGTCCATGGGCAGAGCATATAAGAAGTGATCTGTGTATGCACAGCACCAAGTGTAGCTCGGCAGCTAGATGGAAGACAGTCTGGCATGAATATATGCCATGCCCGCACACGTTCTGGGCAGGATACTCTCCTAATGCAGTCCCTGAAACATGCCAGCCAAGTCCTGGCCACTCATACGGATTTCATATCTCCCAGTGTTGGTAGGTATGGAATATGGCAGTGCAAAGTTAGCTCGTATAGGTCTGTGCATGGATCTGACATGTAGAAGCAGAACACATGAGCTGCCAGCAGGGGGCACTGAAGGTATTCGCTTTCTCCAAAGGAAAACAAAGCACCATAACCACTACAGCTATTTGTATCATTATAGGTTATATTAGGGGTTATATTCCTAAGGGGCCTGGTGTTTTGCCACAATGGTTCTGTGAAGTGTTACAAAAACTAGGGGTCTCCCGGCACACAGTTCTAGCTTCTCTTCTACATTACCAGTCCAAATCTGGAAGGCGAAAGAAGGGGTAACGTGTGGAACATGAGTCTCTGTGCCCTTGGTTAGACCCATGGTAGCCGTATTCTGGCCACACAATAGACAGGATGAAAGGATCACAATATTTAGCCGTGCGTTTCGTTTTACCTCTCACTTGATTGCTCCCACAGGTGCAGTTGGGGGCTGCACAGGTCAGACAGGTAGTCTGGTCAAATGACACCAACAGATTCTGCAAAGAGAAATCACATTACATCCAAAAAATCATATTCAGCGAATGAGTGGAGACCTTAAGCATCAAACGCACAAACTTTATTAATAATGTATCAATACGAAGACCCTGCCTGCAAATCTTAATTGAAATAAAAAACTAATTAATAAAAATTATTTTAAATCAATTATTGAAAGAAAAAAAAAATGGCCTCTTTCATCTGTGATCCCAACAAGCATTCAGATCCCGTTACCCGGCGTCTCTCTGTCCGCAGGTATTACTATGATAAGAACATCACGCAGTTTATCCACTAAACATGAATTGTAGGGAAACCAAAATTGCAACATTTACGGTAAAATAGCTAAACAGTTACATTTGGCTATTTTAGCCTGAATTCTGCAATTATATTACTAATTTGACGTTTAGTGAGCAAACTGTAAAGAATAGAATATATATATATTTATTTTATTTTATTTTTAAAAATATTTATCCATTTTACTACATTATTAACGTTTACTATGTTAGCGAATAACTATACAAAGAAAGAATTATAATGTCCTTTTAGAACAGAAAATATTAATAATGTAACTAAGTATTAACCTTTTGCATGCAAGAGCTGAGTGACAGACCGGGCAGGTAGAGGTTTAAAACTATGAACCGCTCCCCCAATAACATCTGTCATTTTTTCCAGTATAGAAACATCCATGTTATCGCAGATTGCGGTTTCTGGCCCTTTTTTTTTTATCAGTTTCGGCAGGTGAAGAGGACTGATCGCACCCAGCAAATTGCTTAATACTCACAATACTGTCACACTTTGTGCAGGTCACTAGAGGCGAGCCAAAGTCAGTCTCAACAAATCCACTGTTACAGTTACAGGTCAGCCCTGGGAAGCAAACAGACAGATTTACTAAACAGCACTGAGCGTTAACGCTTTATTCACAGGACAGGAAAAAAAAACAACTCTCTTAGCCGGTGTCACTAGGTAAATACGTTGCTTTGATACTCCATTCTAAAAGCAACAATATGGATTGCTTACATTTCCCAACATCCCACAACACCACTTATAATATATACATGCACCTCCTGGATCAGTGATGGCCAGCTACATGTATTTCCCAGGATGCATTCTGTTACATTGTATCACCACAGGTGACACAGCACTCACCAGCTGAGCTCAGAGGGATCTCTCCAAGACCCATCCTGTGACAGTCAGCAGTGAAAAGGAAACTCAAAGTGAGCAAAGACTCATGGGGGCAGGAGGAGGGTTATTGCAATTATCCAAATTGAATTATTCACTACTGAGAAGAATTCAGCATGAAGGTTTGAGATTTCTGCATGAGTTTTCACCTTAGTAAATGCTGCACTGTTTAATGGTTTGAGATTCCAAAACAGCACATTAAACAGCACTCATTTAATAAGATACTGACAGTGTGTACATCGCAGGATATGTGGCATATCATGCAGTATTATATCACCTGATCTTACAAGAGATTAACTCATTTTTACCTGAGATGAATTACTTTACATATCACCAGCCACTTTAGGCAAAATACGAGTTTGGGGACTTGCACAGGACTACAAAAACATTCCATTCCAAGCAACTGCAGATTTATCACCAACATGTGGAGTGGGGATGTACAAAACCTTCTATAATAGCAATGTGAGTTAACCCTGAGTGCTACTCAAACAGCTCAAAGTACAGACACATGGCTGAGCTGCTTGGTAGTAAATCCATGGCTCTGGGGCAGTTCTACATGTGGCTCAGTCACCATGGAAACCGATAGAACGTTCCTTCTGATTGCGACACGTTTAGAACGTTGACCCAGAATCACTCTGCGAACATTCTAAATGCATTTATTTCCAAAAAGATAAACAAACAGAGTTAGTCAGACTTACCTCCTGAGCCGCTCACAGCATTGGCTGAGCAGGGGTTACAGCTGAAGGTGGCTATGTTATAAAACTGATCAGATGTGCAGTCCCCGGGCTGGACATTACGGATGGCTGTGGGCACAGCCTGACACAGAGCAGGGGACATTATTACACACAGCAGTCCCAGAAACCCTAAACACAGCATTGTGCTATGGGAATGGCTACTAGCCTCCATGGCCTGGGCTAGCCCTGCAGCTACTGTATTCAGTATGTCTCCATGGTTACAGCATGGCAGGCTCACATTACAACAAACTCCAGGATTATTGGCTCCAGGAACCAACTGCTACTTTGTAACACCCACTTACACATTCATGTCATGTGATCACTGTGTTACAAGGCTCCTGGATCCGGGCAGAGTCCTGGGGTTTAACCATTGATATGCCTGAGGGGGAGAGCACAGGGCAGGAAAGAGTTGATTTTCTCAGTTTTCAAAATAGAGGGCTACATAGTAACAAGGTATACAGTGTGTAGAGTTTATCATACAAAATAGGGTGTACAACACTACAGAACATGTTGGTGCTAAATTAATAAATTCTAGGCACAGAGTTTTCTCAATATTAACTAAGAATAATATTTTTTAATGTGAATGTACCAATTGTACAGTGCTACGGAACCTGATGGCGCTATATAAATAATAACGTACTATTGCATTAGCCCCACATGGAGGATGAAAGAATACTCACATACGTGTCTATTGTAAGCTCTGATGATCAGGAATCCATTAGTCGCTTTATAAATCCAATCTGTTTATTTATCCACTACAAAATGGAATGCTCCCCTATTGCAATCCTGTGTAAGACATGTTGGCACTGATATCAATAGATGTTACAGGAAATCTCTGAATCACACCTACCATGTATAGATTTTTTTTTAAAGTAGACAACCCAGGGTATTCAATCTGGGGTATGTCCAGTCACAAACACTGCCCAAAGTTAGCATTTATATTTGTTTGTATATTAAAAGTGCAAAAAAACAATTATGAATGCTAACTTTGGCCAGTGTTTGTGACTAAGTGGCTACTAAAAAAAAGACTGAACATTGCCTGTGGTTACGTTGATATGTGGATTTCAAGTTTGAGCACTTTACATTAAGTTTCACGTGGTTCTGGGTATGTTTTATAGTGTTTGCATGCCTGCACTGTATATTGCACTTTGTTTGTATGGTTTTTACAGTTTTATTGTATGAATAAAAATCTTTTTATGTGAATTACTTTTGGTGTGCTTTTGGGATTTAGTGATTACCTTCAGAGGCTTCTAATTAATCTCAACTTCCCACTGAATGAGCTCAATGGAAGGGGAAAAGGTAGGTAGGCTAGCTCGGAGCACCTACCACCACCATAAGCCCTGTTAGTAGAAGAACATTTATAAAAGTGTCACATTCTATTAAGATTTACAAGTCTATAAACGGTCACAAAGGAGACAGACTCCAGACACGTGGAGCACTTCCCAAGCTTACGTGCTGTGTGTGTCTGGAGTGTTCTTCACTTCTTATAATTAGGTAATATATATTATATTTTGATGCACAGAGGCACACGCCTACTTGAAAGTCCATCTTAATTTTCATATTTAATATCAAGCTTACTGCGTGCTATTATTGCTGGCAGCTAGAGGGCGCCAACGTACAAGCCGTGCCCAGAAAGGTCCTTTAAAACACTGCTTAGTCCTGTTTGAAAGATTTGTCAGACAAATCAGTTATGTCAAAGTTCTTACCTACAGCATAAAGCAATAGGCCCACAGGCATGGGCAACCTTCGGCACTCCAGATGTTTTGGACTACACCTCCCATGATGCTTTGCCAGCATTGTGGGTGTAAGAACATTATGGGGGATGGAGTTCTGAAGGATGCCTACCTCTGAAAGGAGATGTATAGGCAATAAATGTCATGGTGATCCAGGGTGAGCATATTGGCATCAGTAAAAATTTTTGTACTGGTCAAAAGGTATCCATAACATATATGTTTGTATGTTTCATGGTTGTTACTGTTCCCTTGCTGACAATATTGCAGTTTTCGAAAATTACATATGTTCCATGAAAAGAACAAAAACAAACAAACCACAAAACATTGTGACATCCCCTGGATGTTGGGCAAAAGTAACATGCCCAGGATGTGCTTGGAAACCAGAGCAATCTCAATGTACCTTTCCTGGTTAAATACTTTGTTGTTGTTATTATTATTATTATTACTGTATACATCATAATAGTAAAAGTTCTAATTAGCCTCTATAAATATTAAACAGATCACAAGAAAACTATAACCGTAAAGACAAAGCAGCCTTGATGAATTACGTAATTCCAAAAAATATATAAACACATGAATAAAATGAGTAACATTGTGCCCTTGGTACTTGGATTGTTACATTAAAACGCTTCCATAGAATCTGCAGTTTCAGCACGGGCATGTCAACAGCTAACAGACTGTTCCTGCTTTCCAATGAAGTTCATTTTGGGCTACCTACCTGAACTTCTTCAGACCCCTGTAAATCATTCCAGTGGTCCACACAATCTCAGTCTAGTGCCAATAAAATTGTACATTGTATCAGAGTAGTAACATTATTTGACCACCAGGTGGCGCTTAAAAGGATGATGTAGCTTGCTTCCTATTTAAATATGTATTACTATATAGAGTACATGATGGATTTATAAATAATAAAATAAAAAACATTTGGATTTCTGTAGAACACGGTTTAACCATTATCTATATAGAAGATATGATTGGACACAGTATTGGCTATGGCATTAACGATGCTCATACGGATATAAATTTGCTGCCTACCCAGCAGTTAAAGGGGTTAATCTGCTAAACACAGATTTGTAAAGCACTGACCCAGATAATACTGGGAGTTTTATAAGTGAATGGCAGTAAGTATAGGATAACGGCCACTCTCAGCATAATACAAAGTCCTGTAACTGTTCCTGGATGCCTTCTTCACCTCGTCTCCGTTATATTCTGTATCCAACATATCCCCATTTTATAATTGTAAAGCTCTGCGGAATATGTTGGCGCTATATAAATGCTCACAATAATAAGGACTAGATTAATTCAAATCAGATCTCTGCTCCTGTGTGTGATGGCCCAGCTAGAATAGAAATAATCAGCTTTCTAAAGATTCCCAGCTCAGACAGCAGCACATTTGGGGTATTCTGTTCTCAAAACCACCAACTTCTCAAAACCAAATCATTGCTGCTCCATTGCCCCCAAAGCAGACTTCTGCTTTGACACAGATAAAAGTTTTACAGATTAACAAAGGGTTTCGGTCCTCTGGTTCTAGGTCATCTACCTTTCTTCAGGACTAAAAATCCCAGAACTCTCTAGCCCAGCAAAACCTGCGTACACCCAGCCATGAGCCATGTTTGATGCAGTAATCTTGTTTTAGGTCCACAATAAAACCTCAGAATTTTCTCTGAAACAGGCAAAAGTATTTTGTGAGTTGCAGTACTAGAACAGCTGGGGATGTATCATTTGGCCACCCTGCTGCGGAGGGAGCTTTTACCATCGGTTGAGTAAACTTTTCTGCAGACAACGCCAGCTGCGGGCATGAGTTGTTGGTAGAAGCATATTCCAGGCTCCTAGTGCTAAGTCCTCTAATTAAACCTTCCAGATGAAACATTAATATACCTGCAGGGAGTCCGCCCCGACTGTTATTAATACCATCCCTTACGTTGAGACCTCAAAAAGTCCCCCAGCTGATATTATGGAAACCTTTAAATCCATCTGAAATGGTTTAATTAGTAATGAAGTGTACACAGCGAGAAGCGGCTTATTACGGCACTAGGGGCTGGAGCACTTGGTGTGCCGAGGAACGGACGATGATGCTCAGACAGGTAGAACAGCAGAGTTTAGTCAAAAATATCTGGGTTCAGGTCTGATCTCACCTTGTGGTTAATCCTGCTCTGGTGGCTACAGGAGAGTCATAGAAGCTGGGATTGTGGGAAATGTAGTTGCAAGAGCAGGTGAAGAGCTACGGTTTGGGCAACTTTGGAATCGATGTTGGTGAAATAACGGATTTGGACTTTATACTTCACAGGTGCCCAAAAAGGTAGAACCCCTGATGTTGTAGAACTACAACTCCCATGATGCTTTGCATGCCTTTAGAATGACAAAGCATCATGGAAGCTGTGGTTTTAAAATATCTGGGGGTCTACCTTTTGGGCACCCCTTGTTCGATTTCATTCTAATTATAAATCTCAAATAATGAGCACTTACAACAGAGAGAACATCTGAAAGTAGATTTGCCAGAACTACCATGTTTTAGGTGTGTTGATGGGCAGTAAGTAGAAAGTCCTGTAAGGTGAAGGACTATATCCTACCTACAGACTTTAAATTCTATGTACCACACGGCAGAACTGTTCCTGTGCTGCCTCTCAAAACATGGTGGATCTGCGAACCCATTTTTGCAGAGCTCTCTCGGTTATGTGGTAATAGTGGAGTGAAAGCCAGGTTCCTAAATTAGCTCAAAACAGATTAGTATAGAAACCTCGAACTTAACTGGATTCTAAGGATTTCTACTTTTTCTTATCGAGAGAGCAGTAAATTATTCCCCAGGTATAAAAGGGTTTCAGACACAAGCTTTGTAAAAAGGTGAGAAAGCTGAGGTAGGAGCCATTGAAACGAGGCCTTTATTTCCATTGCACAGTCCGGCTGTAAATTACATCCAGATGACGTTAATTCGTTTATTAAACGTGAGATTCCCCAGCTAATTGGTGGCCTTTATCTGAGCTTCAGGGCCTGTTGTCACGGTAACAGCATCCCCGTGAAAGGTGTTTATCTGAGAAAAGATGACTTCAATACGCAGAGACACATCACAGCTCAGGAGATCTGTGTCCAAGAGGCACAATAATGCTGCTTTGATGGGTTCAAGCATCTGGAAACCATAAAGAGAGATAAAAGCAGGATGCCCTGATTCATTGTATTGCTCCATGTGCAGAGTACAAAAATCAGGTTTCATCAAAGCCAAGGCCTTCTGTAAGATAGACGGCCGTGGGGGTTCATTTACTAAAAGGAGGCATGTGGGAGACTGACACGGGAAGCACACAATTTAGACCAAATAGGATTTGGGTTATTTTAGCCTCGTCTGTGCAATTTCCATACCAACTGCCCACCAACTCCCTGCATTACAGCATTTAAAATCAGCTGCCAAAAACTGCCAAATGTGTTTATATTCACTAAATAGAGAATTGTAAAGTGCATTGCAGAATTTGGGATAGGATAACCAACCGACAGTAATAGAAATGAGGTCTAGAGATCTTTGTGATGTGATCTTTCACTGGTTTTACCGATTAATGCGCTATTGGCCATAAAAGTTCATCACAAAATAAAATCCACCGACACATGACAGCTTTAATTAATAATTTATTTTTTCACTTTTTTAAATCCAGTGTTTATGTAACATATATCGTAACATTTTACTCACAGACAACTGTATCTCCTCATTGAACCATCTTCCAGGATTATTCACCAAAATACACACTGCCAGGAATTCAAAAGTAAATTTTACTCAAAATAGACTGAATAGTTTTTTCTTCTAATTTTGCCTTTTTCTGGCAGAAAATTGAGTTGAATTTGAAGTGAATAACCATGTAAGATTTATCAGAGTATTAACTGCAGGATCTATCAAATGTGAACTTTGAGCGGTTATTAGACTACATATCCCAGAATTCTCTACCTAACATTGATGGCTGGTAGAGGATTATGGGATTTATGGTACAACAGCCGTAAGTCAATATCTGACTGCTCCTGGGTTAGAGATTCATCCACGCCAAGTATCCTTCATCCTACAACCATATGTGCATGCTCACACGTACCCCCCTACAATTATAGACATAAAGTCTTACAACGCAGCCACAGTGTCACTATAAAATCCAGATCCAAATATGAGATGGTTAAGCAACAGCATGACCACTAAAATGGATGGAGGTCTCTTGGATTAACTTGATAGCGGCTATAAAAGATGCTAAAGTAATCTGCACTGCAAAATGTCCTATTCCTCTGCACGGGTAGGCGGTAATAATGCCCGGTGTGTGTGGAGCCAGGTTTCTTACGATATCATGCACGTTACGCAGTTATATGGAATGTCCCTTTAAGTGTGTCACAAGATACAGGTGGACACAATGCAATGGAAGGTCCCCTTGCCCCAGAATACCAATGGCCCAATAGCACTCCTTCCTCTCTCACTGTCCTGCCAAATACCCATTTCCCTAGTAAACCAAGCTCAGTGCTGCCCCCACTGTGCCTGTCAAGCCTACTACAGCAATCACTGGTTCTCCTAAGCAAACACTGCGCCAACTGACCAATCTAGGCCAAATACTCCTCCAACGGCAACTGAGTGACCTTGAACTTCTGTCAATGCCCAGTAGAGGCCAAAGCGCCACCCACTGTTCCTGTTAGGCCCTATAAGCCACCCACTGTCCCGCCTACATCTAATAAAGCTCCCTTTTCCCCCCACTTGGCCTAATCCCGTACAGACCGAGCAGGATGGATCCTTTGACCTTTCCTGTTGGCCTTGGCTCATTGCCATTGTGGCCAACCAGGCATTTGCCAGGTTTGCCCAATGGCTTGTTCAGGCCTGCATACAACGCTTCCAATATGTCTTACACCTTTAGGCAAAATAGCCAAGATATGATAAATAATATGTATAGAGTGCAACACTAATTAACCTTTCTCACACCATTCCTAATGTGTCAAAGTAATACTGCCCCATAGCAACCCATTAAAGAAATCTGTTTTGTTTTTAAATCTGTCTGTATGGCAGGTAGTTTGGTATTTGAAAAATAAATTTCAAACACAAAAAAATTAAACTAAAAATATTTTGTGCTTTCCATGTTTAAAATATAAAGCTACGTTATTTAGGTAGAATGTTATCATTTAGTTTATAGAGTGTTTAAATGTCTCTTCCTCATAAACCTGTAGCAATGCAGTATAAAAAAACAAAATAATTTAGATAATTAATAGAGCTCATCCATTTTATGGGTTGCTGTGTGCGAACACATACTCCGGGATAAACAAAATGGCCGCATCATGCTCTAGCAACAAACTTAAAATGGCAGAATGACTGATCAACTTTGTCATTCACACAACAACACAAAGCAACAGGTAAAATACATACAAACAACTCTGTAATAATAATAATAATAATAATATTAATTCTAGTCACCTAATAATACTTTAGCTTAACATTTCACAGAGATTCAACTTGACCCCGAGCATCATATTAATGACAGCAAAATGTACAGACACAAAACCCCAGATACACTCAGTCACATACACACCTTAGAAAAGATACAACCGAAATTGATTAAATAAGCAACACAGTTAGACACAAGCTGCCCTGGGGGTGGTTGGTAAATTGCAGTGTAACTTAAAAAGTATAAAGGTAGCAGGGTGGTCATAGTTCTGGCACACAGGGCAGTGATGCCCCAAATCTGGTGTTTCATAAACCGTGTCCGTAAGTGTATTGAGTAACCAGTGTCTTCAAGTGGCAAACTCCCAGCCAGGCAGAGGCTGTTAAACAGGAATTCAGGAGAAATTGCACGCCGGTCTATATAACTTGTCTCCGGTTGATGGTCCAAAGCAATGCCACTAACTCTTTGTGAGCCAGTTGCAAATACTAAGGTGTAAAAAAATAAAATAAAAAATAAATAAAGATTTTGGACAAAATGGGCAGATTATGGACAAATTGGCAAAAGAGGCAGAGTGTCAATTTCCCTCAATTCTAATCTAATGTAATTGTATTAATTTGTGTGCCGGTGAATTATGGTTTGCTTGGAGTTACCTATCTGACCACAGAAGGAGCTTGTATAAGCATCACCGTTTCCTGTTTGAATCCATTATATGGTCTCCACGAATTTAATCCACAGCCATTTTATTTACTGGATGTGATTTTGGGTCAGTTTACGAGCTCTTGTCTCTATAAGCTGATAGCTTCCAGGCGCCCCAAATTTCAGTAAAACAATGGGGTACATACAGATGCCCACATTAACTTTATCCCAGCTTATATGTGTATACTGTAAAAAGTCACATTGCTAGTATAACCGAGACCAGACATGCTCAGTTAATAAAATATAGGTGTGTATTTAAACTGTTCCTAAGGACCTACAAAGCACAACCTAGTTTAAATACAAATATAGAGTAGGAAAATGAACGAAAAACACGGCGTAGCTGGTAAAATGCGGGTTTCTGTCACAATTCAAATATAGAATTATTTAAAACATCTGTTTTAGAGGAGTACAAGCGCACAATATCCTTACCAGAAACTATATTAAATCTACTGCGCCCATCGGGTAGAAATTATAGCCGATAAATATGTACATATATAATTGCGGTTAAGCATTTCACAATCGCCGCACCACAATACCTACTTCTAATGAACATACCACGGAACGAGTCTCTCACAAACACAGAGGACACCACCTTTCTAATCGGCAGCGATAGTACCGGATTACACGCGACGCTAGCGATGACAGGGTTAATGACTAGTAATAAATCTTTCGGGCTAAATATATATATTTATGTTTTTAAAAAAATAAACAAATTCATATAATCTGTTCAAAGAACACTGCTCAGTTTTTCCCTGTTTCCTGACAAAGTCCACAGAAAACACAAATATATTAAATACTAATGTGTAGACAAAAAAAAACAAAAAAAAAAACTCCTTTATCTCGCTTTCAAAATATATACTGTACAGGTAATTTCTCGGATTTCAATCATGGCGACTGCCCTGTGCTTCAGGAGAGTCCAGAGCAGACTCTCCCTAGTCCGGCCATCTGCCTTAGGTTTTTTCTTCCCCCCTCAATACTGGTAGAGAAAATCCATCTTCACCACTGATCTATTCAACCGCCATTTGGTCAATGTGGTCCGTGAGCTCCTTGAATTTCTCTGTAGGAAAAACAAAGACCATCAAGAAGGAAATATGGAGAATATATGCAAAAAGAAAAGAAATTAAACCTGGAGAATCAACATCTTACACGTTTGTCATAATCAGAAACAAGAAAACAGAAACAGTTAGTCTCCTCAATGGGTTCGGTCCAGATTCCCTGTCACTCAATGTGTGAATATTTCTTTCATTGTGGAGAAGCATGGGATTATTGGACAAGTCGGAACGTTAACCATAAACAAGAAGACAACTTCTCACCTTCATCCAGGCTCCCAATCACAGCTTGTTTCTTCAGAAAGTCATAACACAATTTCTTGTTGAGCCCAAAAGCCACCATGTTGTGTGTGAATGTTCTACAAAGAACCCAAGACAAGACAGACACTCTAAGCTAGAATGCAGTAGAAGGGCAAGGCGACAAAAGTTAAACGATACTACTTTATGGTGGTCCACCAAGGACCGCTATTGCATTTGGTTAGACAGACTATATAAATATCCTCATGGGTCTCAAATTAGGTTTATCCCAGTGACTGATCCCAGTGACACTGAGTGCCGGTGGCCTCACCGTACAGAAAACCCAACAAACTCAACCGAGAAAGGTCCCCCAAAAGCCATCAATAAAACCCACCAAAACACATTGCATATACGAAGGTTTAAGACCAGCTAGCGCAATAATGGTGTAATAGACATTGCAGTAAACATATTTTTATTATAACGATAAAACAATAAGATTGCAAAGCTTCTAAGCCATTTCTCGCTTAGTGGATTAACTCATTTTGTTATTATATTGTGTCTAACATGATTTAAATGT